>NC_133538.1:407877579-408562576 GCF_048544455.1 Silene latifolia
GAGGGAGCTCCGTATCGTCAATGGAATATGGGTGGATGACGATGAAGATGTTTACCTCAAAGAACATCCTCTAGTCAAGGCTAGTGAAGACCAAGATGTAGACCACCTTACTCGCTCGGGACGTCCATATCAAAATGTCACTCAAGGACAAACGAGTGGTCCAGTTGATACTAACACCAATATCATCACACCAAATGATGGCGAAGATGCATCTCCCGATCATTTATTAATCCAAATTCAAAAGATAAAGGCTGATCTTTCAGTCTGGCAACTAGTTGCAAGATCATTTCCTCATCGCTAGGCTTTACTGCAAGCATTGGCTAAATTGAATGTAGCACACGACTCTACACCCGATGATGTCGTCAACCTAGTCTTCCAAGACTCAGTCAAGCTAAGTAACTTAATTACTTTCTCAGATGAGGACTTGCCTCCCTTTGGCGTCACTCATAATCTCGCTTTATACATCACAGTCACATGCTTAAAGAAAAACGTACCAATGACTTTGGTGGATGATGGCTCCGTAGTCAATGTAATACCACTAAAGAGAGCATACAAGTTAGGCATGAAAGAATCAGACTGGACTCCTACTAACCAAGGCATTCGGGCATACGATGGAACGAAACATAAAGTAGTGGGGCTAGTTAACCTTACTCTGGCCACTGGTCCAATCGAGCGAAAGGTTAATTTTCAGATAGTGGACATCAAGGCATCTTTCAATATACTTCTAGGTAGGCCCTGGATTCACGCTTCCAAAGCAGTGACATCCACCTTACACCAAAAGATCAATATCCCTCTAGGTGGCAAGGTAGTCACGATCACATCGTCACTTATCAAGGCGGTGATAGAGAAAATGTCAAGCAACCAAGTAGTTATAGATCCAGTGTACGAGCTTAGAGGATTTCAAATCATAAACCTTATAGAGAGCGAGCTGGTTCCCTTGTAATTTAACCCATACTCCATATTAGTGGTCAACCACATACTCAAATCCCAGGGATACTTCCTAGGAATGCCACTAAACCCTATTTGAGAGAGTACCTTTACACCTTTTAAGGAAGGTAACTCTCAAAAGATACTACTAGGCTTGGGGTACAAGCCCACGAAGGCCGAAACCCTAGAAATGCTTACTCAATTTCAGAATCGCAAAAGTAAGGGATTAAAAATGTAACCCTATCTCCCTACACTAAATGGGTACTTCGTCAGGGAAGGGGACTGTGAATATTTTCATGGATTCCCTGAACCTTGGCGGTATAGTGGCATTCAACTATCTGGAATCGAGGTCTTCCACGATTGCTACTACATTCCTCCAGAAACGGCTCCTACCGTCAAGACTCATCAGACACCTTGTCTCGACGAACAGGATGTTAGCCTTCTATTTGAAGTGGATCGATTCGTCAAGACAGCGCAGGATGAGATCATTACCATGATACTTCAAGACGACCATTTCAACCCTATAGTACTAATCACTGACACCAGCTCGAATTAGCAGAAAGGATGGAGAAAGTCGATCAAGTGGACTAACAATCAAGGAAAACTCTTCAAGGTCACTACTGGAGAAGGAGAGATTTTTAAAGGAGAACCCGAAGACGATGAATTCGAGTCAGAGTCGGAATCAGAGTCGGAGTCGGAACCTAAGTCTAGAGAAGTCGCTAGAGAGTCTCCTCCTGTCGTCACTCCCCACCCTTTTGTTTCTCCTAGCATAATATCACCTAGTAACAGTAGCTTGGGAAATGTCCCTGCAACTGTCCCTTTACCACCACTGACTACTGCGCATATGACCTCTTTGTTTCAACTGTTTTCAAATATTAATATGAATAAATCTGATTCTGCTTACTCCTTTTGTTATTCTGAATGTAATTCAGTTTACGATGATAATGAGGATGATCCTGACCCAGACTCAATCGAATTACCTCCCTATATAATTAAAGAAATACTAGAAGAGGGGGAAGGGGCTCCAGTCATAGAAAACACCGAACCTATCAAAGTAGGAACGAAATTAGAACCCCAAGAACTTAGGATAGGGACGACCCTAGACCCAACTGAAAGGGCCAATTTCATCGCCATCCTACACGAGTTCAAAGACGTCTTCGCTTGGTGTTACAAGGACATGCCAGGGATCGACAGGAATATTGAAGAACATTGTATTCCAATTAAGCCAGGTTTCAAACCTATGAAACAAAAGCTTCGTCGGATGAGGACAGAGTGGGCTCTAATGATTAAAGAAGAATTCGATAAGCAATTCAAAGCCGGATTCATCAAAGTTTCCAAGTATTCAGAATGGGTGGCTAATATAGTCCCCGTACCCAAAAAGGATGGGCAAATCCGGGGTTGTGCTAAATTCAGTGACCTGAACAAAGCGAGTCCTAAAGACGACTTCCCTCTACCACACATTGATATATTGGTAGATAATACAACAGATCACGCATTGTTATCCTTCATGGACGGGTATGCAGGTTACAACCAAATCAAAATGGCCATAGAAGATATGCACAAGACAGCCTTCGTCACTGAGTGGGGCACATACTATTATACTGTTATGCCATTCGGGCTAATCAATGCTGGGGCTACGTACCAACGCACTGCGACTACTTTGCTACATGACATGATGCATAAAGAAGTAGAGGTGTACGTGGACGACATGATCGTCAAATATAAGGATAGAAAAGGGCACATCGCTAACCTTCGCAAATTCTTCCTCAGATTGCGCAAGTACAACATGAGGCTCAATCCTCAGAAATGTGCATTCGGAGTAACGTCTGGCAAGCTTCTGGGATATGTTGTCAGCTAGAGGGGGATAGAAATTGATCCATCTAAGATCAAGGCCTTAATCGAGATGCCACAACCCCAAACAGAAAAGGAGGTTAGAGGATTTCTGGACAATGTGCAATACATAAGTCGATTCATATCGAAACTCACTATGATCTGCGAACCCATCATCAAAAAGCTCAAGAAGACGGATCATACCATATGGGACGAAGACTGTCAAAAGGCATTTGATAGGATAAAGGAGATATTGGCCAAACCACTAGGGCTAATGCCTCCCCAATAAGATCAACCTCTTGGTTTATATCTCACAGTTACCGAAACAGCCATGGGGGCTATGCTCGCACAGACTATTGGAAAAGAAGAAAGGGCTATATACTACCTTAGTAAAAATTTCTTGGAGTACAAAAGTAAGTATACACCTCTCGAGAAGACATGCCTCGCTCTTGTGTGGGCAACAAAGAAGCTACGCCATTACATGCTTAGCTACTCGGTCAAAGTGTATTCTAAAATGGATCCCGTCAAATACCTCTTCGAGAAACCCGTCCTCAATGGACGCTTGGCAAGATGGACCTTAATGCTCTCAGAGTTCGATCTCAAATACGTACCATTGAAAGTCATAAAGGGACGTTCCATGGCTGAATTCTTTGCAGATAATCCTATCAACGATACGCAAGCAATAGATATGTGGTCGTTTCGAGTTGAGCATATTTTACAAACCAATACGGATTCTTGGGATCTTTACTTTGACGGGGCGTCCATTTTGAGAGGATTCGGAATAGGAGTATTGCTCATTTCTCCTAAAGGCGAGCATACACCACTTTCTGTCAAACTCGACTTCGAGGTGACAATAATGCAGCAGAGTATGAAGCTTGCCTCATTGGTCTACAAGAAGCAGTGAGTTTAGGCATCAAGAACATTCGAGTTCACGGGGACTCATCTTTAATCATTAACCAAATCACTGGATCCTGGAAAGTCCAAAGTGAAAGTCTAGCACCCTATCAGGCTAGGATAGATCAGATTGCTTAATTCTTCGATCAGGTTACTTATTTACACCTGCCTCGCGAATAAAATCAGTTTGCGGACGCTCTTGCAGAGCTTGCATCCTTGATTACTATATCACACAACATGGTTGAAATGCCTTTGTGCATCGAACGGCGGTCAGAGCCAACCTATGTACACTTCCTTACAGATGAAGAGGAAAACCCAGAGGAACCTTGGTTCCAGGCCATTCTAAACTTCAAGCTTAATAGTACATATCCACCAGATATGGATAAGAGGGGACAACACGCCATACGCATACTTGCCTCTCAATACCTCCTCATGCAAGGAGAGTTGTACAAAAGAACACCAATTGGTGTCCTCTTGCATTGCCTTGATAATTCACAGGCACAGAAAGTAATGGAGGAAGTTCACGATGGAGAATGCGGTCCTCACATGAGTGGTCCTATGATGGCAAAGAAAATTACGCGTCTAGGGTATTACTGGACGACAATGGAGTCAGATTGCATCAAATACGTCAGGCGTTGTCATAATTGCCAGATCTTCGGGAATGTGCAACATGTTCCTCCCTCAATGCTATATACCATGACATCTCCTTGGCTATTTTCTGCTTGGGGAATAGACATCATCGGGAAAATCGCTCCAGCTGGGACAGGAGGTCACTGTTACATTTTAGTAGCTATCGACTATTTTACTAAATGGGTCAAGGCAGCATCTTACACTAGCCTTACAGCCAAACATGTGGCCAAGTTCATACAAACCAATATCATCTGTCGATATGGTTGCCCACATGAAATCATCAGTGACAACGGGTCATACTTTCAGGCCGAAGCTGAACAATTGTGAGCCAAATATAAGATCAAGCATCACCCTTCCTCGCCATATAGACCTCAAACTAATGGCGCGGTAGAGGTAGCCAACAAAAATGTCGTCACAATCCTCAAGAAAATGATCGACAATTACCGCGATTGGCCTAGCAAAATACCCTTTGCGTTATAGGGATATCGCACGTCAGTTAGGACGCCCACTAGGGCTACTCCTTTCTATTTGACTTACGACATGGAAGTTGTGCAACCAGTAAAGCTAGAGATCCCATCTCTACGCATTTTACTCGAAAGTCAAATTCCAGAAGCTGAATGGAATAGGGATAGGTATGATGAACTCGTCCTCTTGGACGAACAGAGGCTACGCGTATCACATAATGTGCAGACATATTAGGCACGTATCAAGCGAGCTTTTAATAAATGGGTCAAACCCAGAAATATCAAGGAAGGGGATTTAGTGCTCAAGTCAGTCAGAGCTCTCTTACATGTTGATCCACGGGGAAAATTTAAACCCAATTGGGCAGGACCATTTCTGGTCAAGTCCATACTTTCAGGAGGTGCGGTTAAGATCACAGACCTAGACGGGAATGAGTTTTCTAATCCGACTAACCTAGACCAATTGAAACGGTACTACCCTTAGAAATAGGATAAAATGCACCTCGCGTGACACACCTGCTGCTCTTGCGACATGAAATAAAAACGGCCCCTGGCCTGCTAAAAAGCTTATGACATTTCGCTCTTGTGTTTTGACATTTTGACATCCTCATATCATCAAATTGAATTGTATTTCTTTAGGAGTAAGTAAAGCACACGGTTATTTTTCTAAGTTCATTACAAGCTCTTGCTTCGAACATTTATTCTTTTACATTTTTTCGAACTACGCAAGGGTTTGATTTCATGTTTTCTAATGAATAAGTAGACAATCCATTACAGGATACAACCCGTCATTTCAAAATGTAAATAGAAGGACATTTGGATGTTGCATTTGAAATTCGACAAGAATAAATAAAGAAATGTTGTGAAAGTTTCTTAACTTAATAAATCTTTTATTCATTATTCCTTAAATAATAGTAATACGCCAAATACATATAAATTTAAAATGCTGAAAATTAAAATGCTATGCTAGGATTCTAAAAACCCCGCCATTTATTACAACTCATAATAATAAATAATACTATAAAAATGACTAAGGCTACTCTTCCATTTTCCCCTTGCCTTTGTCACCCTTGTCAAACTTCTTGTCTCGACCACGAGCGGGATGCTCTTATGTTATTTACGACCTAATCACTTACGGTCATTCTCGCGATCTAGCATTCCCATTTCGATCCACCACCATCTTCTCGGCAGGAGGATTCTTTGTTTTCTTCGACGAACGGACGACCCGATATCCGGCCTCTTCTTCCTCCTTAGTTAGATACTTTTGTTTCTCCTTCGCCACTTCGTGGATCTTATAGTCTCATGGCTCATGCTTCCTCAGCTTTTCACGCTCCTCGAGGGTGCTAGCTTTTCTACTACAGATATGAGTCAGATACCCATAACGAGCCGACCGGAACGGGTATGAACCACATATTCCTTTGGGCACAACGAATAGCCTACTCTCTACAAGACTCCAAAGTATGCGCTAAGGCAGTTTGAGGGATGGTGTATAGCTTTGGGATTTTCTGTCTTAGGCCCACTTGCCTCATCAATCTCTCAGGAAAAGTATGGACCATGAATTCCAAGCCGGGAACGCGAATCGACCGTGTCAGATCCAAGGACGATACTCCAATCACCGATCTAAGATGCCACAAAGGAACTATACACCTGATCAAGGGCCCACCTTAACTCTTCAATTTATTTTCCCAATAATCGCATACTCGAGTGAGGTCCACCATGTATAGCCTCGTTCTCATCGCAATTGATCGGGAGCGATATCCTGTCATGTCAACTGGGGACTCGATCAATCGCAGCCTTTCCATCAGCCAGATTTGTAAAAGGGGACGGGAGTCAATGTCCAAAACCGGCCAAAAAAAAAAACGAAAATATAAAAAACGGCCGAATAGGATAAGAAAACGGGTTCTTACCTGTAAAATAATAGGACTCCCAAGAAAAAGATGCTCGCGATTCGCCTTCCTGTTGTCCAATCCTAGAATGGTCTCCCCTAGAACTAAGCATGCTGGGCTCTTGCGCAGTTCCATTTGCTCCACTATGCCTAAAAATTGAGAGTCACCCCTCATCTCTTTATCCACATGCCCTCGCAGGACATAACAATGAAGAAGGCAAAATCCATAAGCTCTACGCCTCGCCATGTAAGAGATAGTAGGGTCATCCCTATTTATAAATAAATTGACAAATTCAAACATACGGACACCTTTTGAGGTCACAAGACGGTCTACCTCAACCTTGGTCAATCTAAGCAAATACCTAAATTTATTTTTATAGCCTTGAGAGCTAGGGGGTATAGCCGGAACACTTTCTGCATCCCATTCTCCAACCGCAGCAATTTCTTCAGGAAAGAGACAAATTTTGCCTCCCGGAAAGGCAAATACATGAAAATTTGGGTCCCAATATTCAAGACAAGCATCCAAAAAGGGCTTAATTACCTTCACCAGTTTCAAACTTATGATTAATCCTAAGTTAAAAGCACCCATGTCGTGTTTCTCCATATGCGTAAATTCATTCGTCCACTCCATAATGCGATTTTCAAAAGCATCCATATTTTTGTTGGAAAAATTTGAGAGGATATATACGGTTTTATGTAATAGACGAAGTCAAGGAAGAGAGAATTGTGAGAATAGAAGCTCAACCGAGGTCTCTATTTATACTATTTGACGTTTCCTAATTTCTGTCCAGAACAGACTAGCTGGAGAGAAGACGCAGCAGTTGCTGCGCCTCTTCGAAGGATCGCAGCTCCTGCTGCGCCTCTTCCCTAGGTTCGTTTCCTCGTTTGACAGCCGTGGGATCCTTCCTAATTTGTTTTAGTTAAAAGTTTCCTATTCCTATAGGGATTTAATTCGGTAATTTCGATTAATTACCAAATTATGTTTCCTAATCTTTTACGGGTTCGCTTTTCGAGGCAAAATCGACATTTTTGCCAAATATGCACACTTACTCGATCTTTGTTTTTTTTTTTTCGGGGAATCATTTCACTCCCTCTTTTCAAAAATATTTCTGATACACTTAGACATTTATTTTAAATTCTTTTTTTAGGGGGTAGCCCTGCCTACCGTCCGGTCGCGTCGTTTTGTCCATTTCCGGGCACTTTTTTTTTTCATTTTCGTCATTTTGTCCATTTTCGGTCACTTTTTTTATCATTTTCGTCATTTTGTCCATTTTCGGCCACTTTTTTTCGTTCTTTGCTTTTTATCGCGCTAATTTAGGCCATTTTAATTTTCTACGTTAATTCTTTTTGCTATATGTTTTTGTCGCGATTTCTTACTTGAATTTCGGCAGCATGACGGCACAAACCGTCACATGCCAAACCTGTTTTTTCAAAGCTAACCTACAGATACAACAAACATCCAGCAGCAAAGGCATGTAGGCAGCCATATATACAACCAAAATGCAAAAACATACATCAAGATACGGGCTCATGCCCAAAATGACATCAAAAATGTACAAATGAACAAGCATAAGGTCAGCAAACTAGTCCTGACGACCCCTCGGCTCAGCCACTGTCGCCTCAAGGTCAGCGATCTCAGCATCTCTGGCCTCGAGCTCTCTCAGCAAACGGGCCATCTCCTCCTGGGATTGCGCCAACTCACTCTCCAGGTCATGTTCCCTCTACACAGAAAAATGGAGTGATACTTTACTTCACTTAAATTCACAAAATTGGAGATAATAAAAATAAAGACAGGCACAGAAGGTGTTGGAACATGTGTCCTCCGACAATAATGCGATCACAACTGTTGATTATGATGATCACATGTTTAAATCTCATTTTTTAAAAATACATGTGGGATGTAATATTTTATAGTCAACTGGTCCACACATATCGGTAATGATTGGCTGACTAGAGTTTGACATTACTGTCGTGCGACGGTGGTGATCCATTGATCCCCTTAGGTCATACCTATAGGGAAATACTCTTAATTGATTATTTAATTAATCGTATACCGATACGAGTTAATTAAATTGCTTAAAATTAACGAATGATTTTTTGAGTATAATTAACGTATCTTATTGTAATATGATTAAATGAGACACGGTCTAAGTAATCGAATTGTTTTATTACTTAGATGAAATTATTGTTTACAGAAACAATTGAAACGGAATGAATAAATTATTATAAATACAGAATGTTGTAGTTTATAATTCGGGAACACTTTTGGTACAAGTAATTACAAATTACTAGTCGATTTTGTTAATAACATATTTTATGAGTATGTTGATTTTTAATATGTTAAAAATACATTACAATTTCATAAGTCAAGTAACATGTCACACATGTTACAATTGACAAATGACAAAGATAATATGGAGTACCATTTTACATGGTAACCGAAAATAAGAAGGGCATTAAGGGTTTGTGTTGTTTAATTTATTTAATTCAAAAACACAATGATAACCCTAGAGTTGCATGCCTAGCCTCTTGTGAAGAGCAAAAATGAAATGCATTGGGCATGCTACCCAAGGCATTTTTTCGGCCATCCCACAAGAAAAGAGAAAAGAGTCTTTCTCTTCCATCACATTATTCATTCTTATCACCTAATATTTTTCCTAGTGTAAGAAAGATATACTCTCTACAATATGTGATTTTTCTAGAGAAATAAATCTCACAAAATACTCCCTCTTGACCGAAATTTTCAAGAGTAAAAATACAATTTATTTTGTGTCAATTTTATAGTAAAACTAATATTATTACTAGATCTAAATAATATTGGTTATTATGAGTTTCCTTAGGTATATGCTTTTGGGAGGGATTCTATACTTGAATCTTGTTCATCCATTTAAGGAGAGCTCAAGAACAAGAGAGTAGGTGAACTCTCGTGTGCCCTATTGGTCCGAAAATCACAATGTATGATGAAGATTTCTTCTTTAATTATTTTATAGTTTGCATGCATAAGATCACCAATTAATTTTATGATTAAATTAACCTAAAATATATATTATTATGTTAGTAAAGAGGTCTAGATTTCCAACAAGCGGTATCATGAGCACAAGGTTGTTTGCATGCAAATCGGTTAAAAGTTTTTCCGAGTTATACGATTAACATATAAAACTTGTTTAATTTGTGTTATTATGATACATCACGAAAATCATTATTCATGTTAAAGTTTCTAGTCCTAAAATGTTTTTAGGATATTTTGGTTAATTTATGGATTTTTATTGTTCATATTATATAATAATGGCATTAAAATATAATTTTATGAATAAAATGTCATTTTCGGACTAAAATTAGCTAAACTTCGAATGTTTCAGTGATTTTTGGATATGTTGTCACATATTTTATTTTGAGATGATCTGTAAATTTTCATAATTTTTGGACTTCTTATGCTCGAAAAATGGATTTTTCATAATTAAAATCGAATTTAAATGAAAAATAGGTTAATATGAGAAATATTTCGAATCTGGTCATAAAAATTTAGTATGCTGTCACATGCAATTTTACAAGATGTGTGTAAAATAATGGGCTATATTCAAGTCTTTATGCATGATTTATGGATTTTTGATGAAACATAGCATAAATAGTGATTTAATTAGTAAATAATTGCTAAAACATACTTCATGACTAAGGAAAAACGTCACATGTTGCATTTTATTATCTTTTTCAGATCTAAACTTGAAAAGTTGATGAATATAATTTTTCTCATGTTTTTATGATTATTTTGTTAAAACCGATAAACCGCAACATTGTTTTTCCGGATAAAATTCGAAATTTTTAACCAAAGATTTGAACATTATGAGTGTCATGGTATTTTTCCAGAATGTTCATAAGTTTAAATTTCAAATTTTGAATTTATTTGGAATTTTGTTTGATTTATTTGAAGTTTATAGCATTTTTTTTATAATTTTAGGTCCATTAATGAACAATTTTAGAAATATGAGTTAATTATGGTCAAGTAATTAGTGAAGACTAATTTTGAGTCCTAATAGGTTAGGGTAATTAACTTGTGCATAAATATGAATTTATGTAATTTTTGTGATTATAAAACGTTGAATCACGCAAATCCGTAAAAACCATGTAATATACGATATTGGCTCCTTAAAGGCGATTTAGCATAAAATTGGGCATGTTCATACATATTATAATGCTGCATTTTATTTATGATTGTCATAATTTTATTTTATGTAATTTTATTTTATGTAATTTTACTTAGTATGGCCTTAGTTTTTAATTGGTATTACCCGAAATGTATGGGAATATCGATTCGGTTGTAATTTATTGTGATCTTGTATCACCGTTTTGTAATTTAATAGATTTATTTTATTTTAGTTACAAATGTATAATAGGAAATTATGTAATTTGTTATGTAATTTTATTTATTTCGGAGTTCCCAAAGACGGATTTCTTCAAGATGGCGATACATAAAGACGGTGTTACCTCGAGATGCGTGCCACAACCGAAGTTCAAGGGACCAATGGAGTTGGTTTCCGAATATGTAATAGATAATTAGATTTTCTATTTTAGGAAGGCCATACTAGGATTTATTTTTATGTTTGCATTTTATTTATATGTCGCATGCATCGCTAAATCGCCATAACTAAAACATGCATCATCTTTCATCGAGTTTATCGACCGTGTCAATTACAATTATCGTAGTTCACCGCTTTAGTTCACTTAAAACGTGATAGATAATAAATTGACATGACCTCTCGCTAAAACAATAAATTGAGACATAGCCTTACCAAGTAGTAGAAACCATGAAAACCTATTTCGCGAGGGAGTGCACTCACTACTACACAACCCATGCATTTATGACGCTTTTTCAAGCGTTTTTCGACGCTTTAAAGCGTCAGTTTTTTGTTTATCGACGCTTTTAAGAAGCGTCAATTTTTGGGCCGTCACTATTTTTTTACGCTTTTTTTGGTCACCAAATATGACGCTTTTAAGCGCCTTCATGGACTATTGATGCTTTTAATTATCAACAAAATTGACGCTTTTAAGTGTCTTCGGTGGCTATTGACGTTTTTTTTTGTCAACAAATTTGACGCTTTTAAACGTCTACATGGACTATTGACGCTTTTAATTGTCGACAAATTTGACGCTTTTAAGCGTCTTCAGCGACTATTGATGGTTTTATGTGTCACTCGATGAGACGGAATTAGGCGTCACCTATTTATATATTGACACTTCTTGTCACGGTATAATTTCGGCTTTTTGATTTCTGATAAAATCGTAGAGATTAATTGAATAGACCTATAAATAGTATAGTACTACTAGCTATTACTAAATCATAAAAAATAAATATGCAATATATATATAATTAATAACGTACCCATGTACTTTAATAAATAATCATACGTTATGATACATATATCGTCTCCGTCACAAATACAATAGCTAGCTAGCTAGCATAGACAATTTAACTAAATATAAACTAGTACGTACTTTATAGTACGACAAAATCAAAAATATCAAAAGGAATCCGGAAGATAGTAAAATCCAACATAAAGTTGTCCAAAAAAATCATAAAAAATGCTACGTAACTAGCTAGACAAAGACACTGCGTAGTTTGAATGTGGTAGGGGCTTCAATTATGTAGGCGCAATGTCAAAGGGACTTCAATCAACATACGAAGGCGCATCTTCAATCAACATATGACGGCGCATCATCACCATCTGATTAATCTGAAACCTATAATGCGCAAACAAAATATAATTTATATGAATATGTTTGATTAGTACAAATACACTAACGGCGCTTTATATATCACAAAAATGTTTCAAAATTTTATGTTGTATCGGTCATATTATTGAGTGACCTCAGAATCTACCTTTTCTTCAACCAAAATAACCCACTATACAATAATAAAGACTAGGGATGAGGCTGATAGCAAACTGAAACCATATCAACTTGAAGGAAAATACGAATCTATTTTTGGATCTGAATCAATCATCCGAATGAGTCAAGAATAGTCTTGGATAATTTTAAGCCAAATCTAAAACCGATTCAATGCCATGCCTAGTGGTGACCCTCAATAACTGCCCGACCATTAACAAATAAAGCACTATCGACGTCACTACTCTCATAGTATCTCAACAAAGTTGGCAATCCTCAAAGTCAATCAAAAATTTCCCCTCTAACAAAACATATCCTATTCGACTCAGAAAACGGATAATCACAATATGACAATTCACAACCAAATAATGCGGATAACGATAAGGACTCGTCAAGGAGTTGGTCAAGAAATTGGGGAACTTGGCTAAAGAAAGCCAGGAGCACAAGCAAGACATGAATTGCTATATCGTAGAATGCGACACCAAAAAAGAGGGAAAACCGATAAACAAGTGATGTAGGAGGGAGGACATTTAAAGGACAACATGTTTATACACAGTATTCGAGCTTACTAGCAATGGTCCAAAGGTGTAATATTCGAATCTCAAACAAGGCGGCAAGGTAGGTATGATTAGGATTGGCAAACAAGTTATTTGGGTCGACAATGAGTAACGGTAGGGTGAATTCCACAAATTTAAGCGAAATTCACACTCACATATTGAACCCCTTTGACATTGGCTAGGAATCAAATCGAAATTGAAAGAGGTGGAATTCAATGTTTATGCTCCTCCATTTACGATCACTCGAACTCAATGAACCAGAGGATGTTGAAGCTTATGTCTATTTTATCTAGTTAGTTCCTGGTGAGCGATACTTTATAGAAAAATACCAAGCAAATCATGTAAATATGGAATCGGGAACATAATTAAAAAAGAAACTCAAATTAACAACTCCAATTTGAATCTTAAAACTACAAACGAAAACCCTAAATTTCATAATTTAACTTAAAATCAAACGACAAATAAGATTCAAAATTAAACAAAGAACGAAATCGAATTCGGATAACACCAAACTATCTGAATATGTCCCGAAAGCAATAACTTAATAATCTTTGTTGATAATCAAAATTATGAAGCACGCCCATAACCTGATTAAAGCAATTAAAATTAACATCAACAACATACAACTAATCGAAAATGAAAGAGAAAACCGTACCTATGATATGTAATAAGCAGATTGTATCGTTTTTGTGAGTCGAAGAATTAGAATTGATTGGCAATTGAATCGTGACCATCCGACGAATCTGAAACCTATAATGGCAAACAAAATATAATTAACATGAATATACCTGAATAGTACGTAAACGGAAGTCCTGGAATAACATAAATCAAACAAAGAATCGAGTAGTAGCGAATAATTTAGCTAGATCAGAACTATGAGCATTTCTTCTACATACCTAAATTTTTAGGTACTCATCAACTAACATAATCTTCAAATATAAAGATATACACTAGTATATAGAACTTGTGGAATTATACGATGCCACAACAACTCGTAAAAGACCAAAGACATTGCTAAACATTAGACAAGAACTGTCTAGAAAATGAATATTACTCGTCAAAATAAATGAGCGATTTCAAAAGAGTGATTATACATAATAATGCAAGAGTAACACTCCCCACTTGAATAGTTAACTTAAGAAAGCATAAAATGATAGCAAATGAATATGCACCACATATAGAGATTTTGTATATAACTCTCTTATAATATGTTGTTACAAATCGGGATAATCAAATAACTTCGTTTAGTCTAGTCCAAAGATTCAAAAGGCAAAAGTCTATATGTATGTCCATTATGTTATAGTCAGATATAAAGAATGGCTATTATGATAGTGTTTGATCAGAAAAGCAATAATAGAAATAGAATTGAGAAATCATATCGTATGTTAGCATATTTGGAGGACGAATTGGTCCCTATCTCTCATCACCTCGAATCGGATACAATGAGGGAAGACGATACATACTTGATGTATTTAATTTATTCATTTTTTGCACTTCATCCTCCTTCATCGTCATCCAACCCGTGTTCTTTAGCTTCGATAACTCATCATTGATCAAAGTGACCTTTATTATCCTACAACAATAACAAAAATATCGGACATATTCATCATAAACAAATTATAGTAACTAAAAAATAATTAAAGCTTTTGTTATGTTATCGTGTTCGAGCTTATACATTAAGTTATGATTGTTTCAAGTTGTACAAGAGACTCGCCTAATGTTTGAACCATAAAATTCTAAATTTCAGTTATTTGAATTCTCTGTATTACCCCCGCTCCTCTTTGTTCTTGGGCTCCTAATAACTTTCCGGACTCTTATAGTTTTGACTTTTTTTTTTCTATTTTTTTTTTTTTGGAGCACCCTCCTCGAGTCATACATGGCCTACCTTATCCAAGTGATGGTGATTCAAGCGCAGCTTCTCACAATCACCAACCATTATCAAAAATCTTGACCCGACAAAAGTCAACAATACGCTTTCAAAGAGATAAGTCGATCTTGTTATAGCCGTAATAATTATCGTTTGCTATCTTTGGCACATTCACATTGAAGTTATTGACAAAATGATTGTCATTGAATTGATTCCATTGTTACAAAAAGGAATGCCACAATGATTCTCATAGAATATCCTACTATTAATTTCATTGTCACACACATGAAGCCCATACGTTATAGTCAATTAGTAACATAGCTACATATTAATTGAAACAATAATTAGCAATATAATAGTAAGATCACAATCTTCATGAAGCAGAGGATAACAAAACCCCTTCTTTTGGATCAAAAGTTGATAATAACCATAGCAAATTGTAGAGGAAACAAGCCCAAAATCACAAATCATGGATAATTAAATCTAAACTTTGCTAACAAGCTAAAGAAGAATTACAATCAATCGTCTACATAAAAATATGCAGAAAAATTAAAGAAAAATCATGACTTTGTATCTCAGAGATTCGATATTATCATACGTGCCTATAATTCGACTAAATCGATTACGATTTAGCAATAACTTCCGAGTAATTTTAATAGTAGTTAGGTAAAAACATAAATTGGAAAATCAATGAGAAGTAGAACCGAACCTATGATTGCTTGTGAAGAATCGGAATTGAATTACCAATCTTTGCTGATGATTGAACGAGAAAGTGCGGAAGATGATGATTGAATTAGATAAGGATATAGGGTTTTTCATTGCTGATGATCGAACGAGAAAGTGCTGATATCTGATGATTGAATTAGAAATTGCCAGTGGGTTAGGGTTTTTCTTCTGAAGAATGCGAGAAGTTAGATTGAGTGGTATGCGGGAATGGGAATAGCTAGTGGAGGAGGATATTAGGTGAAAATTAGAAAATTTCAAAATTGCGCCTTATTTACTAGAGAGTGGCGGTCATATCAAGATATTAAAATGGAGAGTTAATTATACGGTCGACGCTTTATGAAAGCGTCTATACAGAAGCGTCATCAATGTAAGGGATTTGTTGTAGTGACTCGGCCCTACCGGGGTACAAACCTTGTTACGTAGGGGAAGTGGGTGATGAATGTTTATCCACCGAATTCATGTTGATAAGGGATGAATCGGCCCTACCGTGCCCAAGTTGATGTGGATTTGGATCATGGACACATTTATTCGAAATTTGGATTGAGCTCAACGGAAGTATTTGTGACCGTAGTCGCATGTGTTCCGGGCTAAAGATAAATGTTAATGTAATTTTATGGACCAAGAGTTCTAAAAGTAGAATCGATTAAAGTGTTAATCCACCGAGTTATATTAATAAGGGATGAATCGGCCCTACCGTGCTCAAGTTAATATGAATTTGGATCTTGGAATCATTTACCATAGTTGGGTAGGGGTCACTATGTAAATGCTTTACTTGTTATTTACAAGTATTAATAAAACGATAAATGTTAAGTTTTTCACTATTCCGTTATCATATTGTTCTATTTCTTTACTACAATTCATATACGATATCATTTTGGTTTTTATTCAAATCTCCATTAAAACATCGTAACTTAAGACAAATATGAATTTGCTTCTAAAACCTCAAATGAACCATTGCTAAGGATCTCTTGTAAAGAGTATAGATTAAAGTTATTCATTATCAAACAGGTTTTTGATTCTTGACTAACACATCTACTTACAATGAATTGTTTTCATATATACTTAATTAAATTAAGTGCCTTGAAACGATAAATTGTTTTGGTAATTAGATTTGTCAGAATTCGTAATTGACCAATATATCGCAACCACTTCAATGAAAGTTTTAAAGACTAAAATGATCAAATGAAGAGTAATCTTCATGAATTCAATTTTGCTTCTCAAAGCAAAGACTCATTGAAATGAGTGGGAGCATTCTCTTAAACCGTTAAGATGAGGACAAGGTTCAAGAAGTAAAGATTATAATGGAATTGATACAAGGTAATGTTAAAGGTAAAGTTGTTGAGAATGACGATACTAAACCTATCAATCCCGACCGATAAAGTTTCTATTGTCTTAAATGTTGGACACGAGAAGGGAAACTACCCCAAATTATTGAAGTATCAACAAGTTAGTTGTGGGACATCTAATGGGACCTTCTTCTTTAAATGTTTATTTGATTAAACTTAAATTTTGCTAGTACTACTTCGTCAATATTAGAAACCAATGGAGGTTTTCATCATTGTACTTGATACATAGGATGATTAGAATATGACGACTAGCAACAATAATGTCGAGAGATAGAGTAATTGTGTACTCAATCTAGTTTTTTGGATTTAAAGTTGTACTTAATTGTGATTATTAAGTGCATAAACTCTAAATAAGAATATAAACTTGTTAAGATACAAAAGAGGTTTCACTTTTGTGACCCTATGCACCACGATTTGATGTATGGCTGGCTCATTATCAAGGTGATTATATTCTAAACCAAACTAGAATGATATATCATGAAGATGATGCAAGACTCAAATTGGTAATCCAAGATTAAACATTAGATTCTAGAATGATGAACGCAAAGAGTTATCGAGTACTCTTGAAACCATTAGATTGTTAATGGTATATGCGTATCTTGTATTCAAAGCAAGATGTCTCGTGCCTTTTGGTTGAAAAGGAGATCGAGGTTGTAAATCATTGATCCATAATAGGTTGATCATTTTCTTTTACCAACGATTTAAGTTGACGGTAATATGTTCACTTAATAAGGTAAATAGAGAAATCTTTGAAGAAGTTCAAAGTGTTCAAAGAATCACGATTTAGTCGTAATGGGATTATCAAAGTAAAGACTTTGATATAAGCCAAAGGAAATGTGATTTAGAATCACAAGTTAATCTCTCTTAGCACGCATTATGGAATAATGTGTGTGATTGGATAAGAAATCAAACGCTATTCGATATGGTTTGGACTTCTATCAAGTTACTTTGAGTTACTTGATCCTTTTGGGGAATTTATCATTATTGTCTAAATTATTTTCCACTAAATCATATGAGATATGAAATGGTAATGTACCATATTTGTAAGTTTTCACAAGAAATAAATGCTCATTTTTCCCTTTCAATTATCACGAGTACGACGGGTTTGCGGCTCGTGAAGCTGTCTTTCTAAAATACAAGTTTATTTCTAGAAGACAGAGTGGGAGAAATTATTCAAGAGCCACAAAGAATGCCACAGAGAATGTTATGTCGCAAGAAACTGGTCTTTCTTGACTACATGAGACGTTTTGTGTAAGACATTGTTTCTTTAAAACCTAGGAGGTTAAATTCGTCACTTGTTGAAAATGATGAATTCATGCTACTTTTAAATAAGTAAAGAGCTTATAACTTACAAATAAATTATTTGATTCAAGTTACTTCTGGAAAGTAATGGATATATGATTTACATAAGAGTGTTTAAGTCACAACTCACTACAAGGCTTAGAACCATGAAAATCCGAAATAAAAGGCTTGATTAGTGACAAAGGGTTTTTGCACTAATAAAGAAAGATTTCAAAGCTTGGTTGGTGGCAAAGTATTTTGCGCTAGTTGAAATGCTTAAATCTATTTGGATCTTCTTAGGGATTGTGTTTCATTATGAAATACATAGAAAGTGAATCTAAAACCCACTTCTTCAAAAGAAGGAATGTATTCAATATATGTCATGAGTTTTATAGATTCTTACAATCCTAATATAATGTGAAACTTAAGAGAGGATCTTAAGTAGGACATCAATGAGTTAGAATCAATGATTTGATCATGGTATAAAAATTTTCCCGATAAGTCGAGAAGTTGTGTTTATACATGAAGTTTAGTGGGAGTTACGAAAATGTTAATTAGTTTTATATGTGAATGACATATTGATCATTGCGAATGATTTAAGACTTTTGGAGTAATATAATACATCTTGAATATCCGGATTTATGAAGATAAATCCACATGATATTAGCGTCAATAAGAAGTCATATGTTGATAAGATTCATGACTAGTTCAATTAAATTGAACATATTTGATTGATTCCATTTGCTTCCGCTGCCGGATCAATTTAAAAAGTAATGATGTATAACACTTCATATACTTTGAGTATGATGAATTTTTTTCAAAATCGAATTTAAGTAATCTTTACCAAGTAAGCCATAAAGATTACCCTTAAGTGCTTGTAGAAGCATTAAGGAAGTAAAGCAAAGTGTTTATGATGCAATTTTGTGTAAGGGTGTTACACAAGTGACAATTGACAATTGAGATTGCGCATGGTTTCTGACAAGACCATAATCAAAACACATTAGGATGGTTAAGACATCATTGTGGCTATGTTATTTAAGAAATAGATTTTCTAGAATCGTTCTAGGCAATAAAGAACAATAAGAGATATTTATAACGAAAATTGAGTACACTTGTAATCATGAGATGTGCAAGAGGATGAGTCCCGCACACTGTGAAAACAGTGGGAGCTATTCTTAGGCTAGAGGGCCTATGTCTTGATTGGATCTCGACACGTACTCAAAAAGTTTTGTAATGCAAATGTATACATTACAAAGGAAAACGAGTATGTAGTAAGGTTGAGTATGGTACAAGAAGTTGATAAAACCTACTAACCAAAGCCTTCTCATAGGCTAAACATGATGAGTCATATCATTTCAATTGAATTGAAATGAACAACTACATACAAGATCAAAGTAGATTATAGAACATGAAATAGTAATCAGGTATTGACTATTTATTTGTGATAATCGCATTTGTCGTTCGAGTTTTACTTTAAAACTCTTCTATTATACTTTGTTACATCCAAACGGGTTGTAGAGACAACGTTGAACCCCGTTAAAGTGAACCCGGATTAACATAGTATTCGCCCATAGTCACTTGTATGAGGTGACGTCTCGAAGTGACTAGAGTGTGATGCGATTGATGGCAAGTTCAAGTGCCATAGAGTCATGTGAGATGACTAGTCGATCACATAGGCAGACTGTTAGGAACACTTTGTCGGGCCTTATGACCGCTTATAGAGTTCTGGCAAATTTATATAGCCTGGTCGTGGCGAGAGCTACTATAGTATTCAAATGAGTCGATTCTTTTGACTAAAGACTGTTCACCTAAGATGGCACAGTTTTCGATTAACTTTGATTTGTGTTACTACGACCTTCGTAAATGGGGTCAAATGGGCATATTTTGGGTTATGATGGTTGTGGCTAGTCGAAGGGAATGAGTGCGATAGGAATTGTCCACCCCTAGTCAGGGTTATAACAATATCTCAGGGCCACTTGAGGAGTAATGAACTGGAAATGCGTGGCCACGCTCGGAATGAATCCATGGTGGATAAATCCGGTCAATCAGTTATTCTCCAGATCGAGGAAACCACTCTCGGTATGATCACTTGCAAGTACGACCTGAAAGACACCTTGCATTGAGTGGGAGATAGTAATAGGACAAGAGAATTGGTGACGCACACTTGTCGAGGACAAGTGAGAGATTGTTGGAATATGTGTCCTCCGACAATAATGCGATCACAACTGTTGATCATGATGATCACATGTTTAAATCTCATTTTTTAAGAATACATGTGGGATGTAATATTTTACTGATCAAATCGGTCCACACATATCGGTAATGATTGGCTGACTAGAGTTTGACATTACTGTCGTGCGACGGTGGTGATCAGTTGATCCCCTTAGGTCATACCTATAGGGAAATACTCTTAATTGATTATTTAATTAATCGTATACCGATACGAGTTAATTAAATTGCTTAAAAATGACGGATGATTTTGTTAGTATAATTAACGTATCTTATTGTAATATGATTAAATGAGACACAGTCTAAGTAATCGAATTGTTTTATTACTTAGATGAAATTATTGTTTACAGAAACAATTGAAACGGAATGAATAAATTATTATAAATACAGAATGTTGTAGTTTATAATTCGGGAACACTTTTGGTACAAGTAATTACAAATTACTAGTCGATTTTGTTAATGACATATTTTATGAGTATGTTGATTTTTAATATGTTAAAAATACATTACAATTTCATAAGTCAAGTAACATGTCACACATGTTACAATTGACAAATGACAAAGATAATATGGACTACCATTTTACATGGTAACCGAAAATAAGAAGGGCATTAAGGGTTTATGTTGTTTAATTTATTTTATTCAAAAACACAATGATAACCCTAGAGTTGCATGCCTAGCCTCTTGTGAAGAGCAAAAATGAAATGCATTGGGCATGCTACCCAAGGCATTTTTTCGGCCATCCCACAAGAAAAGAGAAAAGAGTCTTTCTCTTCCATCACATTATTCATTCTTATCACCTAATATTTTTCCTAGTGTAAGAAAGATATACTCTCTACAATATGTGATTTTTCTAGAGAAATAAATCTCACAAAATACTCCCTCTTGACCGAAATTTTCAAGAGTAAAAATACAATTTATTTTGTGTCAATTTTATAGTAAAACTAATATTATTACTAGATCTAAATAATATTGGTTATTATGAGTTTCCTCGGGTATATGCTTTTGGTAGGGATTCTATACTTGAATCTTGTTCATCCATTTAAGGAGAGCTCAAGAACAAGAGAGTAGGTGAACTCTCTTGTGCCCTATTGATCCGAAAATCACAATGTAAGATGAAGATTTCTTCTTTAATTATTTTATAGTTTGCGTGCATAAGATCACCAATTAATTTTATGATTAAATTAACCTAAAACATATATGATTATGTTAGTAAAGAGATCTAGATTTCCAATAAAAGGTTCATACCTGCTGCCCCGAGCCACCTGTTAGGGCCTCAATGGCTGTAGCTCGCAGCCGGTTGGCCATACTCCACAGCTCCACATGCCTGGACGGTGCCACCTTCATTCAAATACGGAGAAGGTTCAAGTAAATGCATTCCTATATAATAAAGCATAAAATACAAAAGACAGCCAAAGCTGGGGGCTTAACCTCCTCACGACATGCTGCCACTCATCCAACCCGGCGTCAGTCACCGCCTCGCTGAAATCACGGATCTCCGAGATCATCGTCATACCCGCTGAGTCAGTGTACTCCAACGTCTCTGGAAAAGCTGGGGGCTCGACGCCCGCCACCTCGATGTCCTACAAAACTCAAGTGGTTCATTGTTTGCTAATCATTCATCATCTATCAGATTTATCAAAGACAAGTAAACGGTAATATGCTTACCACGATCGACCAGTACGATAGCCTTCGGCGAACAAACTCAGCATACTCCTCACAAGGGAGAAGGAGAGCGTCACCACTCACACCAGCTAGGTTAGCTGCCCTCTCAGCCTCTGAAGGCTCCCTAAACATCGTCCGTGGAGGATCGATGGGAACTGTAAAAGTGTCACGGGAGCACTGCCAAGTCAAACGCTCACCCAGGTACCACACAGGCCCCGTGAGCGACGTCAACAGCAACCTACTCGAACTCCGGGGACGGAGAATCTCAGCCACAAAGCTAGACCCCCAGTGTAACTCTCCCAAGGCCGGGACACCCAACAAAGCAAGAATACGAGGGGTCATTCCTATGATTTTCTCTGAATAAAGGTAAAATAAAATGGAGATCAAAGACACATACGTTGTCTAAAATCAGGGCATTCACGCCCCTCCGACAAACATCGTAAGAAGACCGCTGCCTCTTCTGACGGCACACTCTCTAGTCCCTCATGACGGGGTACGCTCTCGGTACGTCCGTTGCCCTCGTGGGCGCAAAACCAGGAAAGTAAGAGTACACCCACACCTGCAGGAAAAATAATAATGATTACAAATCATTCTCTACAAAAATGATCTTTCATATTTTCAAAAATGATCTTTCATATTTGCAAGAAAGGTTCATACCTCCAAGAGAAGTCCCAGCGACCTAGGCTACTCAAGTCAGAAAGAAACGGAAGAAGCTTTGTCGATAGCCTCTCCCCCTTGTCTCCGAGGTAAATCGAAGACAAGAACCACCACAACCACAAACGGGCCCTCTGCTCGGCCGTACAAGGCGGTGGAGGCACCATGCGTCCATCCATCCTCACTTTCGTCGGAATCCTACGGCCGAAGTAGTCCCTGACGTTGGTACTCGGCACCAAACCAGGAACCTGGGCCGCACCCGTAGCAAGGTTCCAGCAAACAAGACTTCTCGCCTCGGCTGAGTCTACTCTCATGGCCATCAACGGCCACACCAATGGCTCCTCTCCACACGGAAGACCTGAGATCATGCCATAGTCCTCCAAGGTGACCTCGATCTCTCCAAAAGTCATATGGAAAGTCGTGGTCGTGTCTAAAAACCGATCAAGAAAGGCTCGAATCAGGCTGAGGTTAGCCCGAATCTTCCTCTCCTTGATCTCCCTCCAGCCTCGTACCAAGGCACCAAAGGCTCCCTGCTCGATGATAGCCTTTTCCTCCTCTGACAGCTTCCCAAAGGCGTTCATCATTGTCGTGTAACCAGAAAAGGACCTCATGTTTTAATACCCGTCCTTTTTGAGACCCGTTGACTGACCTTAGAGACCTATCTTAACCTTCGGATGCCTTACGAGTTAAACCTTGTAACATTGTGAGCCTTTGAATTTGTGTTACTCGATCTAGCGGAGGCTACTCGATCGAGTAGCTTGGTCACTCGATCGAGTAGAGGCCACTCGATCGAGTAAGTGGGTTACTCGATCGAGTAACGTGAGTTCAGCGAGGAATTATATATCGTGAAACCCCGAATAATTTCTCCTTTCTTCCTAAACCTAGATGCTGCCATTTCACTTCTCCTTCACCATGGTTCATCTCCTTGAGGCCTTTGAGAGTTGTTACACCATAGGGATGGGATGCTTGAGTCGGGTAGCGGTCTTGACGCCGGATTTCTTTGCTTAGGTATGTTGTCATCATCATCATCATCTCCCTTTATTTCAGTTTTGATTATAGTAGTAGTAATAGATGGTTATGCTGGTTGTTATAGGTGGTTTTGGTGGTTGCTTGTTATCTTATGATCGTGCGCGAAATTGTTTCGGTTTGCTAAAGGTAGGTTTTCCTACTCAGTACTGTTGGTTGTCTAGAGTTTGTGTTGTTGTTGTATAGTTGGTTTAGTGTCATTGTTGATGGTTGGTTGTGGTTACTTGATCAATATCATATTGGAAGTAATAGTTGGTGACTGTCTTGTATAGTGTGGTTGGTTGTGTTTGATTGTCTGTGGTTCTCGAGGTGCGTCGTCAGCTGAGTGGAGTCACTTGCAGAAGTGGCTTCACGCCCTTGATTTGCCCTCTGTGGAACCCGCCACAGAGGGGATGTGCACATTAAGGAACATGGGTTATCGCTCAGAATTATGAGCGGGGCTTAGGTGGGAATGGCTGCGGTCCCCCACTTGCAGGACTGGACCTTCGGGCAGTCAGAGATGTATGGTTGGATGGAGGAGGTGGTGTGTGTGTGTATTATTGTATTTATTTATGTCTGCTTTCGTATTAGTTACCTCAGTTACTGATCTTGTGTGGTGTTCTTGTGTTATCTTCTTGAGTTGTGTCTCCCGTGATCCACTATGGTGAGCAGTCAGTCTTAGCAGGTTGGTGTGTGGATCTTAGCTGGGTGCTTGGAGGGGCAAGGTTACCATGTGTCTTGGCAAAGATAGTTTCACCTAGTTTATAGTTATCACGAGTTTTATCTTTGTATCGTTTGTTTGGTTTAAATCACTTGTAATTTAATGTAATGTTCTTTTATCGGCATTTGATTATTGTCGTCCTTAGGCAACTGAGATGGTAACAATCTTATCTGGTAGGGAAGGTCTTGTTAAGGCTCCTTGGTGGATGGGGGTGTTACACATGTTCCCAGCCTCCTGCGTCAATTCAAAAGAAAGCTTTCTTAAGCATAGAAATGTGCAAGAAGTAAATAAATAAAGGAATGACAGGCTAAAGGCTTATCATGCTCCACGCCGTCCTATATGACAGGTGGCTCTTCGCCGCCCAAATGAGATGTCTAACATCCCATTTCTCGGCCCACTCAGGCGCTCATGCGAGCTGACGTCCGCCTCGTCCTACATTAGCCCTCCGCGCGGCCTCCTCCTCTATATCCTCCTCCATCTCCTATTGCTCCTAGAGCGGTATAAGGGTCAACATCAATGTCCATGGAGTCTCTTCCCGACGTAGAAGGAATATCCTCTAGTAATCGAAGTAAACAAAGCAATGTTAAGCATTTTTTCAAGCATTTTAAAGCGTTTCAAGCATTTAAAATGGCATTTCTAGCCATATTTGTCCCAGATTTTCTAAGACCGACCACACATGTGGTAGGTTAAGTCAAGACGAGTCTAAGTTCAAGCCTAGTTGCGGGTTCGAGTCGAAAATTCGGCAGCATTTCGCTTCAATAGCAATTATGCCATACAAAAGTGTCCCGGAGGAGCTGTCACGAATTGAAAATCCAGCATGATAGCAAGTTTACCCATTACTGAAGGGTTCCAAAACATCAAGTTTCATAAAAAATGGGCTAGTATAAGGCCTTTTTCGAAGGGTTTTACGGTTTAGCAGGAAACCGTCACATTTCGCGCTCAAATTCTTAATACTTGACGAAAATTCGAAAGGAATACATGGTTGTATTCCTAACATGATCATTTACTCATTTCTAATATCAATTTTATGAGACAAATTCGTTTGGGACGAAAGCCCCAAATTTTCGAAATAAATGGGTGTGTAAACCCTATTTTGCAACCCAAAATCAAAGCTCAAATGCAAAATAATGCAAGTACAAGACACATACCTCGATTAGTCATCGTTTATGGCAAGTTTGGATCATGTTTTGACGGAATTTGGTTGGGATTTGGTTGAGTTTTGAAATAGTTTTTTGTTTTGAAATGAAAACAAAACGCGGCTTAAGTCGGGTTTTTACCCAGATAGGGGTGAGCTCGGGAGAAGACGAAGCACTTGTTGCGCCTCTTCCAAAGGTCGCAGCTTTTGCTGCGCCTTTTCCTCAATGAGTTTCCTCAAAATTTTGTTAAAGTTCGATACAAGTTCGTTATTTGTGGGCCTGGGCTTTATGCGCCTCTTCCTCAACATATGACTCCTTTTTGGGCGTTCTCTTCGTCCGGATCACGACATTTTGTCCGGACCTTGGGTATGGGGGACGTGGCAAAGCTACCTCGAAACTCGCGCTCAAATCCGTTCAAAAATCGAGCTTAAAACCGTCTTAAAATCGAGCTTAAAACCATTTAAAAACCACATTTAAAACCGCTTGAAAATCAGTTCTTCGAATTAAAAATAAAGCGATAAAAATTAAACCGTCACATATCTCATTTTAAATAAATTTAAAATAAAAACTTTGAACAATAATTCATTTTTCAAATAAAATATAAAAGCTTTTAAAATTAAATAAACTCGAAAATATGAAAGCCGATGAAATAAATTTCATTTATTTCAAAATAATTTAAATTTCATTTAAATTGTAAAAACCGTCAAATAACGCTTGTTCCGCATCACAAAACGAAATCCGCTAACAAGCGATGTAAGTAAAAATGTGTCCTATCATCATCGGGTGTTTTGTCGGGATTTCTATAAATTCCAATATCAGGGATACAGGTATCTACATAGCCCCCACTTTGACTGAGGCTTGGACAAGGTGAAAGTCAAAGTATAACCCAGGTCTCTCTTGACCTAAGGATTCCGTGGGTCGTTTAGAGTCTATTAGACTTGCGTATGTAAGCTCGTCAGCCATAAGATGAGATCATACCTGAAACTTTGCTGGGGATTAACGCTTGCTTCTGTTATATTAAATCATCATCATTAGTCGTCGACCCATAAACTTGCATATATGGTGGATTGAGCCTTATCCTTAGGCGCCCACGTATCCGTTGTGACGGAATCAAACCCGCATCGTAGTTCGGCAATCATTAGTCTTGGCATTCTTCTGTCTCGACCCAAAACGGAGCTTTCCAAAAGGAGGTTGCCGTCATACTTTGGAGATACTTCTCCCATGATGTATATACTCTTCGAGTTTCATGTGCATTAACCCACTTGAGCTGCGATTCTTTATCATTAGTGCCCAGCATCTGAGCACGTTGTTGTAATTTCACTGGTTGCATTCCGCTGGGGAATATTTTCACCTTGGTAACCCGACATGGGTTACTTTACTTGGTGGAGACTTCGCCGTTCATCATTGTTGCGGTCTCTGGAGCTGAAAGCGATAGAGCCCCCAGTTGCATTAGGTCCAAAGTTTCTGACTTTAGGGCGCCTAGCTGAAGCGTACCTGCTTAAACTTGGACATACATCGTAACATCAAATTCAAATAATGCTATTCTGAACTATCGGAAATCATAGGTAAAACATGGATGGGCTCGAGGCCCGAACTTAAACATTTGAAACAGGTTTCTAACCCGATTTGCATATGGCAATGGGCTTTGCCCGAGATGGACATTTCATTTTGAAAATGGGCTTCTCCCGGAAGCATTTTGAAAATGGGCTTCACCCGGAAGCATAAGTTGCACTTTGAAAATGGGCTTCGCCCGGAATTAACATTTCATTTGAAGATGGGCCTCACCCAGGACTTGAAAATGGGCTTCGCCCAAAATATTTCATTTTGAATTTTTGAAATTTTATAGGAAAAAACGATGAGTAGACATGTTTCGAGTTTCTGACTCGGGGATTGACCCGTAAATAAAATGGGCAAGACATAACCCATAAAACATAAAAAAAAACTGTAAGTGTGTACGGGTTTTTCTATTTTAAGCATGGACTCGCTGGGGATAAAAATATAGATTAGCCATTCTGGCTTGCGAAACGTTGACAAAGCCTGCAAACACATTCGAAATTTGAGGCGTGAAGTCTGAACATTTGAAACAAATTGGGTCGTCGCCCTGGAACTCTTAACTTTCAACACAAAATGAGTCGCTGACCCAAACATTTGCGACATACTGGATTGTCAATATGAGACATAAAACATTTGAAACAAAAAAGGGTCGTCGACCCGATTGTTATAATATTTGAAACAAAATGGGTTGTCGACCCGGCTCTTAAAATATTTGACACAAAATGGGTTGACGACCCAATTCTTTAAATGGATCATCGATCCAGAACTTTCAAATGGATTATTGATCCCAAAATATTCAAATGGATCATCGATCCGGAACTTTCAATAGCATTGGATCTTTGAACTCGCCTTTTCAAATGGAATTGGATCTTCGACCCCAATTTTCTAATAGAAATGAGTGTTCGATCCGAACTTTCAGATAGAAATGGATCTTCGATCCAGACTTTTTCAAATGGAAATGGATTTTCGATCTTAATTTTTTTTTAAATAGACATGGATCTTCGATCAGCAATAACATTTGATATGGGTCTTCGACCGGCAATAACATTTAAAATGGGTCTTTGACCCGTAATGACTTTCGAATTGGGTCTTCGACCGCAATAACTTTGGTAATCAGTCTTTGACCCGACAATGACATTTGAAATGGGTCTTCGACCCACAATAACATTTGAAATGAGTCTTCGACCCGCAATATCATTTGAAATGAATATTTGACCCGCAATATCAACCATTTGAATTGAAATGGGTCATCTACCCGAAACTTGTAAGCCCTTACACATTTTCGAAAAAAATGATTTTTTTTTTTAACTTCTGTTAAAATGAAATTTGAATTGGACACTTGGGTAATAATAGGTATTCATGCCGTGCCATGCATTTCTAATGCGAATCGAGTGTGACTCTGAATGCGACTTGAATGTGACATGAACGACTCGAATGTGACATGAACGATTTGACATTTGAACGTTGACCATGATTGACTCGATCTGAGACAAAATCTTATCGACAGACAGACTCATAAATTTGCAGAATCCTTCGAAATAGATGACACGTGGCTTGAACTTGACATGGGAAGAAGGTATCATAATCTCCTTAATCAAAGTCTTTGTCACAAAGTGGACCAACAATCAATTTGAACATCTTTGCCAACACCGTCAGATAAAGCTCATTCAGAGACTTGACAACTACTCACCTGAATCTAGATTCTTATCCTAGCCTGAAACGAGTGTTAAGACTGACTTAAATATAGGTAGCTTCATTTGGACTTGGTCAAGAACCATAAGAAACCGTAAGATGACAACCTTGGATGATGGGTGGATTGAATCCCTTATTCTGAAGGACTGCCTACGTATCTGCCACAACTTGCTTCTGTAACTTTGACAGTTTTTCATTTTTCTTGTTCTTTTATCTTTTATTATTTTTTTTTTCTTCTTTCTTTTCTTTCTTCTTTCTTACTTTTTTTTTTTTGCCTTTTTTTTGCTTCTTTTTCGTCCTTTTTTTCTTTTTCTCATCTTTACATTCTTTTTCATCTTTTTTTTTTCTCTCTCTTTGAAAATGGTCTTCTACTCATTCTCCTGGTCACAAATGGATATACCTTGAAAACTGGCCTTCGCCAATTGAATTGGGTCAGAACTAACTATTCCTTGTTACAACGGGTTGGTCTCTTCTCTCTTAGAGATGGGATGATTTTGTTGGGGAATGAGCTTACCTTCCGTCATCGATATGGGAAACAAGGAACTAGTCCGGGTTTGTCATAGAATCATTTAAGAGCTTGTCATAAGCACTGGTTCTGTTGGAGGTTTTCTACCGCTAGACATGGAATAGGTAAAGAAAACACACACGGGATCCTAAAGTACCCTACCATTTACAACAGAATACATGTTTCTACCCAAGGGCACCCTTCGAGTGCGTTGTGCATTTTCATTGATTTGATAATGGAAACATGATTGGAAATGGGATCAATTTCATTGATATTAGAAGTAGTTTGATATGTTGTAGGAAAAAACAAACCTTTGACTCGACTCGGACTAAGACTCAAATGTAAATTCCGACTCATAATCATCAACCTCGGTTTTGAACTTTTCTCTTTTTAAGAGTCGACTCAGATGCTCGGTTTGAAAAAGTTGGCCCACTTTTGCAGTACAGCTTTGACTTCGGGAAAAAACTATGTGACTCGGGTTCAGGAATCGATAGAGTTTCTACGCTATTTGTAAATCGACAGTGGTTTCAGTCTAACAATCGACTTGGGATGCAAATGGACAGGACCGGATTGGACATGAAAATGAACATTTTGGTTCATTTGTGAAAGATCTAATGCAATTGGTGTTGGATTTGGGTCTCCGACTCAAATGGACCTCGCCGTAACGTGGGTGGACTTGAATTGAACATGGTGGTTCGTTTGTGAAAGGTTCATTTGCATGGGTTTGGGTTTTCGACTCAAACTGGCTTGACATGAACTTGGATGGAATTAGCTTATGATTAACCTGAGAACTTGATGACTGACTAAGACCCAGGAAATGAACCACACAGTTCATCTGTGAGGGGTCAAATGTGAATGAGGTGCATGACTCGGGTTTTCGACCCCATATGAACTATGACTCGACTCATATACTTGACCATTGACTCATACTTGACTCAACGACAGAACTAGACCCAGGAAATGAGCTAAATGGCTCATTTGTAAGGGGTCACATGGGAGAGTGGTCCAGACCTAACAAGCGCTATGACTCGACCCAACTAACTCCATGACTTGGACTTGACATTGACTTGGTGTGACTAACCCGTGGTTGAACCAAACATGGTTCATGGGTTCATTGTAACGTCTCTAGTGTCCTAATAGAGATGTTTCATGGTTTGACTTTCACCAAATGGTCGACATACTTGACTTGGACCCAAGTGGTGGCTTGGGCAACCCACTAGGGTCGTATATTAGCTAGACACATAGTTCACTTGAACCTACGACACGACCAAACTTGACTCGAAACATATTCTATGCTTTGGTACGGTTCGGTGAGAAAAATATTTTGGAATCGATTTAAAATGGATGATTTGAAATGAGATTTCAAATGGGCAGCATGCTGGCTATAAAAAGCTCATTTTGGTCCAAAAACCTATATCTATTTCGGCATCATTCCGAGTTTGAAAACATGCTTGATTTGAAAACGGTTTTTTCGAAGAAACGGTTTTAGAAAACGTTTGTGATTTTCGAAAAAGACATGGAGAACGATCACGTATCATATAAGCATTCACATATTAATCGTGCATGAGCCTAGACTCTTCTAAGCCTCGGTCGGTCCTCTAATGGGGTTTATGCCAATGATCCACCCTGTCAAAGACAGTTAGGCCTCCCATAAGCAGAAATATGCAATATGGTAAGAGCGAATACTTAAAGACCTCGGCGGTACCATCTTGATACTTAAATCGGGCATAGTGGACGTCACTTCCTAACCATTGAAATCGATCCAACGGGTGAGGTGGTCCTCCTAAAGTCTCAAAATGGGTAATGCATGAATGCAAAAAACAATCATAATGTTAGTCCTATTAGCAATCATTTTCCTCTTCGAGTTACACAATCCCCAGCGGAGTCACCAAAATATGGATGTGGGGATTTGATGTATCCACGGGGTTGAAAATCGTTTGGAGTCGCCACCAAAAATAAGGAATTTTGGGAACCATTTTTGAAAACGAGATTTAAGTTCGTTGTTGAAAGTACGTGATAGGATGTTCGTTAATAAAACACCCACCCCCACCCGTTGCAATAACGGCCTCTACTTTGGACTATGATGGCTAATTGGACAAGACTACGATTATTGTATGAGAATGCAAAACACCATTTTGATCCTAACATGTGAGCTTTGTTTCTAATCATTTAATGCATGTAATCTACTTTGTTCAAGTGATTTAGCACGTGAGATTGATTTGAACTATGGTAACAAGCATTCACAAACATGGCTTACTAGATGGGAGTGGGGGAGCTGTTGGGGAACTAGCTATTACAACCCAGACGATTCTCGTTGACTCGATATGCAAACAATTGAATTAAAGGTACAACTCGATCTAAATACAATGGCTAAATAGGACATATGACACATGACACAAAATAACCTACTTAGACCTCGAAATTCATGCCAATGGTGAGGCCACGGCTCACATGGACTTCGTCCTTGGCCTCATCATCTTTTTGTGCACTCGCTTCGATTTAATTGATTAAATACTTCAATTTAACCAACTAAAACAAAGGTTTTGTAAAATCATTTTGACTCAAAATAAAGGACTTACTTGACCCATATGTCATTTTGACGCAATTCAGCTAGCGAGAGATCGTCATAAGAAAAGATGAATACGTTAAATTCTTTAAAGAAATTCATTTTAAATCCTATGTCGAGTTTTGTATGACCTATGAATGTCTAATTCATTTAACATGCTTTCTAGATATTGTTTAGGCCAAGTTACGATTTAGCATTGATAACGATACAAATAACATACATGCATCATAAATCAAATAAACATGTGAATATAAACTAATTACTTCGTAATTAACTTTAAACAAATACAAATCATGTGAGAACGAAATAAACTAAATAAAATTTCATTTTAATTAATTTAAAACATGTTATCGTCATACAATTAAAAAATTATTTTGTTTTATATTTAAACACGATTAGGGGTGTAAATGATCCGAGCCGCTCAACAAGCCCTCAGAATTGGCTCAGTCAACGCTTGGCTAGTGCTCGGTCAAAATGAGCTTGAGCCGAGGTTGGCTAAATATGAGCCGAGCCCGAGCTCAGCAAGGCTCGGCTCGGAAGCTCGTTTATAATTTTATTTTGTATAATTTATATAATTTAATATTAATTTTATTTTAAATTATATGTTATCTAGCCATTTATAAGTATATTATAACACAATAATTTTTTAGTATTTTATAATCTTATTTATTTTTTAAAAATATTTATATTTAGTTAGATTCAAAAAGCGAAAAAATGAAAATAATATAAAGACAAAACGAGCTCGATTCGAACTCGAGCCGAGCTCGAACTTTTTCTGAGCCGATCTCGAGCTTCAATTTTTTAGGCTCGGCGAGCTTCGAGCTGAGTCTGAGCTCGAGCTAAAAATGTCGAGCCGAGCCCGAGCCCACCCGAGCTCGAGCTCAGTTCGGCTCGTTTACAGCCCTAAACACGATAATTATTCTAACTAACATGTGATTAACATACTATTATTCTAACAGCAATTAAACATCAATAACATCATAATTACGAAACATTAACTAAACATGAGACGATAATTAAAGACGATAAAAAACGAGCAAAAAGGCCCTTAGGCCATGACATACACGAGCGAAAGGAGAAGGAAAGAGACGGGATTTTGTGCACCCTTAACTTACATGTAAACTTGGACACCACTCGGGATCTCGTATGTAAGTATTGCTTAGAAGGCGCGTCTTCGACAATCGTAAAACAAAAATCAAAACAATTTAACAAAATCAATTTCGAAAAACAAAACATATTTTCTCGCGTAAAAGGCACTTCGTGTAGCGATTTTCAAACGAAGATTGTGACTTCGTTTCTTACTCAAATTTAAATCCGAAAGATGTTATGGAATAATTAGACTCAAAAGATTCAAACTTTAACAAAAAACAGAGTTAAAAATGGTTATAAAATGACTGAAAATAAACGAGAACATGGGCTATCCAGAACACGAGAGAACACGAATAAGGGAGCAAATCGATGCTCTAATGTTCGTCTAATCTCTTGTGTGAACTTTGTATTTTATTTCTGGGTATGAGAGGAGTTTAGGGTTTCTTTCTTACATGGGATTTATGGTGGTTTTCTAGGGTTTCAAACCGTGTATGAGTGTTGTCTTTTTCATCTCCCTTTTCGGTGTAAATGAGCTTGTTTATATAGGAAAATGTGAATGAGGTGCTAGGGTTCATTTTATTAGCTAGTATAGAGGCTTAGGAGTTGGTTTATGAAAGGATTCGAGATGTGGTAGGGTTTAGACAAAGATATGGAATATAATTAGTTTTGGAAAGTGATAGAATTGGAAGAAGATTTGGATCGATTTTGGGAAGTGTTTGAGCTAGGTGGATGATCAAAATCTCTTCTATTACTTAGGGAATAAGTAAAAGAAAAACAGGGGAAGGGAGGAGTTGGATGTCGGGTTTGGGGAAGGAAAGGATGAAGGGAAGGAGTGTTGGGCTAAGTGGGAGGTGGGTCATGAGTGGTGCTTGGTGTTGGGTTGGACTCGGGAAAAACAGGGGAAGGGGGGAGTTGGATGTCGGGTTTGGGGAAGGAAAAGAGGAAGGGAAGGGGTGTTGGTATGAGGGTTCGAACCTCGGACTTTGGGGATGGGGGACGTGCCAAAGCTACTGTTTGGGCTAAAATTAGCACAACAAAGGAGGCCAAGTATGGAAAGAGTTCTTATGGAAATTATATTCCCTTTCCATATTCGAAATAGGACATATCTAGGGTTCTTTCCCTATAAATAGCCCAAGGAGCAAATCAAGAAGGCATTCATTCAAGACACCATATTCACACATCCACACTCAAGATCACACCTCGACATATCATACGCAAATATACGTTCGTCTAGGATCTTGCAGGCCTGACGCCTAGGGCCAGCAGGATTAGCTTTGTGCCACGATTGTAATCATCCTCCTATTCATATAATGCAATACTTCGCAGGGTACCGTTCCTCCCGCGGTTGTTCCCACATTGGGTTTTCCGCGTCACCAAATCTTACGTGTGAATTTACGTTACGCACTTTATTTTTCTATTTATTTATTGACATACGAACGATCATACAACCAACCAACGAGTAAGACTACATTGACCCTAATTAATCGACTTGGGTAAAAATACCTAAACAGTTTGACGCCCATCGTGGGGTATTGTGGTCGTCAATCATTGATATTCTAGATATACAATGGAAAAGCAAGCATCTGAAGCCATGTCAGGGAGCAGGCAACCATCGCCACCACCACCGTCTACCCAAAATCCAACATCAACAGTGGCCACGCAGGCTCCCGGACACACGTCAAGAATCATACCGATAACAAAAGCCTCTCTACCTCCCAGGACTCCTGCTATCGTGGCCCAGGACAGGTCAGATAAGGGAACAGCAAGTTCAGGCCTCACTCCGCCACCTAGTCCCACACAAATCTTACTCACTGGCGTGGAAAATCTTCAAAAAGCTATGGAAAACATGAGAGAAGACCAAAGGAGAGCAGATCTTTGAAGCAAGAAGGAGAGACAGAGAGCTGGGGCACATATTGATATCCTAAAATAGCGATCTGTCCTCCAAGTAAGTGGGACAGTGAAGGAAGATCTCCTTTGGTAGATCCGACATGGGGAGCATCGGCACGAGCAGATACCAAATTTGAACTAATAACAAGATTAGATTTGGCTACAGTATCATTAGATGGAAGAATAACCCCACGAGGGTTAGGATACCTCACACCAGATAGCGCGGCGCTAATCGCATAGGGACACGACAGTGGCCTCCCCGTCACAGCCCCGCAACAATCGATCGACACACCGTAGGGATCCGAGTCAAACCAAAGAAGTGAACCGGCAAGGGGACAATCGTTACTACAACCCCCTACTGCTTTGAGCTGTCGTAACCTTCAAGAACCCGGATCGGAGGAAATATGCAGACAAATGACGAGACGGACCCCGTTCACCAAGATAACCAATCGTGTGCCATTGGAACTAAAGAAGATGCTGAGCAGGGTCCCAGGGCTACCACCCCCACTCGAGAAAGAAGCTCTAGACAGTTACGTCGATTCACCATTCGTGGACACCATATCCATCAAAGCCATGCCAAAGGGATTCACAAATCCAAATATGCCTATCTTCGACGGCACAACATCCCTCCGATCATATTAGCCGATATAAGCGAGAAAATGATGACGGTAATGACTATAGGGCAAGTCAAGGAGGCTTGCATGTGCAAAGGATTCGGTCCACCATAACAGACCTAAGACTTTGATGGTTTGTGAGCCCGCCCAACAGTCGATATCTACATTTGCTTGAATTGGTGAACGCATTTACTCAACGATTCAAAGCGAGCAGAAAGCCACGTAAGCACGCAGAGACCATGTACGTAATCGTCCGGGGGCGGAGAAAGCATTGGAGAATACAATACTAGGTTCAACAACGAGAAGGTAGCAGTACGAGAATGTGATGTCTCAACAGCAGTAGAAGGCTTCAGAAGAGGCATCTACCACGACTCTGACCTATACAAGCAGTTAACCATGCATCCATGCCATAGTTTCGAGGCATTACAGGAGAAGGCAGGTGCCGCAATCAGGTTGGAGGAAGATGTCTTAGCCAGAGCCAGCTTGCTAAGCGCGCCTAGTATCTCTAGTACCTCACCAGTGGAGAAATCGGGAAGAAATCAAACCACCAAAGAAGAAGGATGAGAGGTACGGACCATACGGGAGGGGAGTCACGTAATCGAAGAAAATCGCTACTCCCCACTGGGCGAATACGGATTCACCACAGGAATCAGAGGAATCTTGAAGGCACTCAGGGAGATGGGCGATGGAGTCAGGTGGCCCAACCCACCAGTAGGAGAGCAAGCATGAAGGAAGGACAGCAAGAAGAAGTGCGAATTCCACCGGGATATTGGGCACAACACTGAGGATTGCTACACATTACGAAGAGAGATCAAGCGCCTGTACGAACAAGGAAAGTTGAGCCACCTATTACCACGTGGGGGCAAGCAGCAAGATAAGGTAGGCACCGCCAAGCCTGCAGACCCGTCCACACGCACCAAAATCATAATCGTGATAACAGGCGGCTCAGACTTAAGTGGGCTGACATATTCAGCAGCTAAGAGACGTGCTACAGAGACCAAAGGAGATGGGCCAGCCAATTCGTGCAGAATTTCTCACGCTGACTCCGCCAAAGATCGGCTTTGATGAAGGAGATGCATACGATGAACGAGAACATCATGACGCACTTATTATCACCTTATCAATGGCCAATTGCACAGTTAGAAAGGTCTTGGTAGATACAGGAAGCTCGGTCAACTTAATCATGCTGAAAACTATAGAAAACATGGGATTCAGCGAGAAGGATTTACAGAAAAAGACTATTCCGCTAGTAAGCTTCAGTGGAGAAACCGCCAGCTCGCTAGGGGAGATAGTCATCCCAACCTATGTGGGAGGAGTCAACAAGCAGGTCAGGTACCTGGTTATAGACGGCCCCTCTACTTACAATGTCATCTTAGGAAGACCATGGTTGCGCCAGATGAAGGCAGTCCCCTCAACATACCACCAGTGCATAAAATTCCCCACACCATGGGGAGTAGAAACGATAAGAGGAGATCAGGAGGAAGCTAGAGGCTGCTATAAGAAGGCACTCAAGTGCACTGCCAGCCCCCGCATAGCAATTTCAGAAGCAGCCTATCCAGGACGAATACATCCAACCTCCAGCAGAAGAGCTGGATTAAATCAACCTGGATAAGCTGCACCCAGAACGAACTGTGCTCATTGGAGCAGGATGCACAAGAAGCTTAAGACAGCAGCTAGTCAAGTTCCTACGGGATAACATGGATTCACTACTACAGATATAGGCTATAACAACGGTCAAAAACCGTTCTTATATAAAAAAGCGGACGTTGTTAAAGCGTCCGTTGTAAAAGGTTTTAACAACGGTTGGTTTTCTTAAGGAAACCGTTGTTAAAAATATTAACAACGGTTTTAAGTATAAAAACCCGTTGTGGAAAGTGTGACTCAATTTTGGGGGGAAAGTTATAACAACGGGTTGTAATATACAAAACTGTTGTTATAACTAAAGACAACGGGTTGTTTGTAAATAACCGTTGTTGTTTGTTCTTAAAAAAAAAAATTAAATATTACTAGATGCATGCATAATTACGGCCTGTTATAATTCCGATGCATGCATTATTACTGCCATCACTAGGCATATGAACCGACAATATGGAATGAGAAGGGTTAGTAATAAGATTTGAAGCAGCATTGAGAGAAATGATGATGATTATGGCACAACTTCCTAACATATATATTAATTAAAAAACAACTCAACCCACACATTGCTTAGTATAAATACATTGCATTATCTCAACTAACATTTCCATTATCTCAATATATACATCTCCAAACCCTAACTGCTAAAACAAACTCCAAATAAATTAACCCTTCTTAATCTTTCAAAACAAACTCCAAACTCCAACAAAATGAATGATATCGTCCTTAAGACTCTTACTATGATCGAGAACAACAACAGTTTCATCCGCCGGTTGCTCCATATTGAGGAAAGTTTCAGGAGCTACCTTGCGGATGCTCGATCCGTACTGAAGGACGCCAAAGAAGATGGCTTGACGGAGCGGCGAGCGATTGCGGCTATATGACGATATAGCAATCGCGAACGGAACCTCCAAATAGCCAAGGCGGAGAGGACGGATATGATAGAGGAGAATAAGATCCTCTATGAAAATATAAGAATTGCATTTTTATTAATGTAATTTTTTTTTTAATTTATGTATTTATATATATATATATATATATATATATATATATATATATATATATATTAATTATGTTTATCTTGCTTTTTCATCTTGCTTCTTCTTTGTTTTACTAACTAATTATGCGAACAATACTTAAACAAATAACATAATAGTCGATAAAAACACATACATGCAAAAGAAATAATTAGAAAAAGAAAATAATGACGATGAAACTAACAGTGACGGCGAGATTTACCTGATAATTACAGAACGTAAGAGACGATGAAATCAACAGTGACGGCGAGAAGATAAAGCGACGATGAGAACGAGAGAAAGAGAGAAAGAGACGATGAGAAAGTGTGTGTTTTGTGTTTGTGTTTGTGTATTAAGGTTTGTGTTTTGTGGCTGCAGCAGACTTGTGTTTGGGTGGTTTATAGTATGAAAGGTATTGACAACGGTTATTAAACAACAACCGTTGTCAAATATGTTTGAACAACGGTTGTAAATCAACAACCGTTGTTAAATATGTTTTAACAACGGTTGTAAAAAACACCCGTTGTCAAATATGTTTTAACAACGGGTTACAAAAGTAACCGTTGTGATTAATTTTCACTAACTTTGCGCCAATTTTGCGCCAAATTATTAACAACAGTTCCGTATGTGTTACCCGTTGTTAAAACTAATAACAATGGTTTTTATAACCATACCCGTTGTAATTAATTTTAGTAAAATTCGCGCCATACATTCTACAATGTCTATTGTGATTTTCGTGAATAATCATTGTTAAAGGGGCGTTGTAGTTGCCTGGATTTGTAGTAGTGATTGTTTGGCATGGTCACACGATGACATGATAGGAATAGATGCGTCCATCATAACACATAAGCTTAGTGTGGACCCAAAGTGTAAGCCCGTTCAACAAAGAAGAAGGAAGTTTGCAGCGGAGAGAAATAAGGTAATCAACAAGGAAGTAGATAGCCTGCTGGCAGCGAAGAAACTAAGAGAAGTAAAATATCCAGAATGGCTGTCTAACGTAGTGGTGGTGCCTAAGAAGAATGGGAAGTGGAGAGTATGTGTGGACTTCACTGATCTCAACAAACCATCCATTCCCGCTGCCTCATATTGATGCAATGGTGGACGCAACAGCTGGACATGAGATGTTAACATTCCTGGACGCATGGAGTGGATACAATCAGATCTAGATGGATCCTGCAGATCAAGAGAAGACGGCATTTATGTCTGAAAGAGGAATATATTGCTACAACGTCATGCCATTCGGCCTAAAGAATGCAGGCTCCACATATCAAAGGTTGGTTAACAGAATGTTCAAAGAAAAGATAGGAAGAACAATGGAGGTGTATATCGATGACATGGTGTTGAAATCAGAGAAGGCCAAAGATCACATGCGGCATCTGGCAGAAACATTCAGCACCCTCAGGGAATACAAAATGAAGCTAAACCCATCTAAATGCACCTTCGGAGTATCTTCTGGCAAATTCTTGGGCTATATTGTGGGATTAATCTGTATGAATCCCTTTATATTCAAGGATTATAACGAATTTTATGAAGATGATCACTAGTCATAAAATAAAATTACATAAATAAAAGTAAAGGATTATGAAGTAACCTTCGGTCCTAGCAAATACGGCCTATGAACAATATCGCAATGATATTCTCCTATCAGTTGCACCCAAGATGATATGAGATATGCCCATTGATTGTGCTAGAACCGATCCAAATTTTCTGTAAAATTTTAGGTTATTGTGTTTTCTGATGAGGGAGGAGGCACGAATGGCATAGAAAAATTAGGTTAAAAATTCTATTCCTCATCACCCTATACAACCGAGTATATAGATGATTAGAGTAGATTTTCTTATTTTATTTTTCGGCCCATATGCTAACCGAAATAAGAGAGATCCATTCCTCTTTTTTCGGTTTTTACAAAAATGTACAAAATGTGTTAAATTGTCATCTAGTGAGGATCGAACCCATGACCTCTTGGTTTGTGTACCCTCACTATTACCACTATGACACATTCATCTTGTTGATATTAAATATAACCGATTACATTTAATTACGAATTAACAGATTAATTCGTCCAAGCTAACATTACATACATTTAATTAAATATAACTTATTATATTCAATTTACGAATTTACAGTTAATTCGTCTCAACTAATATTATTTAATCTTCATTAAATAATTGTCTCATCAACACATTGACTAACTGTTTAGTCATATTAGGCATCAATGTGATTATATTTCTATAACCACATCTCTCAAACACATCCTATAGGCGTGAACTTTAGGGACCAGTTGATCACCGCCATCTGTATGATAATAACGTCAAACTTTCTAGCAAGCCAACCGTTATTAGGTAATTGTTAATCAACTGATTAAAATACGATGTATACCCTTGTGAACCTGTAAGAGATTTACAAATGTTATCACACTAATTTGTGGAGGACACAAGCTCCAACAAACTCCCACTTGTCCTCACAAGTGTTTGTGCGATAACCGATTCTCATATCCTAAAATTTCTCCCACTCAATGTAAAACAATTTGCAAATCCGTATTCGCAAAGGTCGTATTTTACAAGCGATCATCATCAAGAGTGGTTTCCCCGACTAGAGAGTAACTTAACTGATAAACGAATCAACATTCGAGCATGGCCATGCATTTCAGTTACTACTCCTCGAGTGGCCCTGAGAAATAACTATACCTAATAAGGGTTGGATATTTTCCTCAACTAGAATCCTGCAGATGTAAGCACAGTATGAAATGACCCAGAAAAAATCTACTTAGCCTCCAGATTCACGGCATCGTGAGAAAGAAACCAAAGTCACCCAAAAACTGCCTTAATCTCAAGAGACAGTCGATAGTCAAAAGAATCGACTCTAGGAACACAATGGATGTCCTATCCATGACCTGGCACCGAATGTTTTTAAACATTTAGGATTCCATTACGTTGTCACAAAAAGTTATCCTACGAGGTATCGTTATAATCTCGCATCTGTGATCGATCAGTCAACCGTTTGACTTATTGCTCGTTGACCCCACCATCAATCGACTGCACAATATAATAGCCGGAGTTATCAGCTTACATTGGCGATTACGGACCAAAAACAAATATAATGTAATTCAGTTCACTTTGTGGCGTTCAATGTTGTCAGTACAATCCACATGAAAAACAAAATATTATAATAAAATGATGAAGTTATAAATAGTGTATGAAAAAGATAATGTATCAAATCCATAATCAAGTACTACAACTCAGGAACACGTTTAATTCCCATGGAAATAACGTGCCCTATATGCTTATCATAATTCAACGGTTTAGTGAGAGGATCCGCGATGTTATCATCCATCGCAATCTTGTCAATCACTATCTCTTCTTGCTCCACGTAATCACGGATCAAGTGAGCTTTCCGATGTACATGTCTAGATTTGTTGCTAGACTTTGGCTCCTTAGCCTGGAAGATGGCACCTCTATTGTCACAATAGATGGTGATCGGGTCATTCGAACTAGGAACTACCGAAAGTCCTTGTAAGAATTGACGCATCCATATCGCTTCCTTTCTTTGCCTCCGACGCGGCATAGTACTCGGATTCAGAGTAGAATCTGCTACAACACTGCTTGGAACTCTTCCAGCTGACCGCAAAGACCATTAAGAGTGAAGACGAACCCGGACTGAGATTTTGAGTCATCTCGATCCGTTTGGAAGCTAGCATCTGCGTAACCGATTGCGCATAGCTTAGTATCGCCTCCATAAGTCAATACCCAATCCTTAGTCCTCCGTAGGTACTTGAGGATGTTTTTGACAGCTATCCAAAGGTGTTTCACCGGAGTTTTTTGGTACCGACTCGTCATACTCAATGCATATGCCACGCCTGGACGTGTGCATATCATGGCATACATGATCGATCCTATTGCGGATGCATAAGGAACACGACTCATGCGCTCAATCCCTTCAGCGCCGTGGGTGATCGAGACTTGCTCAACCGCATCCCGATCGTCATTGAAAGGTTCCCCTTCTTGGAGTTGGTCATGCTGAACTTCTCAAGAATCTTATCCAAATAAGACTCCTGACTAAGTGATAACGTCCGTCGTGATCTATCTCGGTAGATACGGATTCCCAAAATGCGCTGTGCCTCACCCAGATCTTTCATCTGGAAATGGTTCTTCAACCATTCTTTAACCGAAGATAGGAGAGGAATGTCATTCCCAATCAGGAGTATGTCATCGACATACAATATCAAGAATACAATCTTGCTCCCACTCGACTTAATATATAAGCATGGTTCTTCGACCAATCGAGTAAAACCATACTCTTTTATCACCTAGTCGAAACGATGATTCCAACTCCGAGAAGATTGCTTAAGTCCATAAATGGAACGCTTAAGCTTGCATACTTTCTTAGGATGTTCAGGATCTATGAAACCTTCGGGTTGCACCATGTACAACTCTTCCTCCAAATAACCGTTTAAGAAGCTGGTTTTCACATCCATTTGCCAAATTTCATAATCATGAAATGCGGCAATCGCTAAGATTATCCGAATGGAACGTAACATGACTACAGGTGCAAAAATCTCATCATAATGCAATCCGTGCACTTGAGTGAAACCTTTTGCCACAAGTCGTGCCTTATAGGTATCTGGTTGCACGTCTACAGAACGCTTTATTTTGTAAAGCCATTTATACTGTAGAGGTTTTACCTTATTAGGTAAATCAACTAGATCCCATACGTCATTCTCATACATGGAGTCCATCTCAGATTGCATGGCTTCGAGCCATAGCTTTGAGTCGGAACAGGTCATAGCACCTTTATAGGTAACGGGTTAATTACTCTCTAGGAGTAAAACGTCATTCTCCTCGACCATACCAATGTATCTGTCCTGAGGATGAGAGACTCTACTCGGCCTCCTAGGTTCCTCAGGAATATTAACCGTATCATCAGTTGAAGAAACAACTTCCTCCATCCGTTCCTCGGTTGTTGGTTCTGGAATCTCCGACAGCTCGAAGGTTCTCTTACTCGTCTTGTTCTCGAGAAATTCTTTCACTAAGAACGTCGCACTAGCCGCAACAAAAACTCGATGTTCGGTAGGCGAATAGAAGTAATGACCAAATGTTCCTTTTGGATAACCTATAAAGTATGTCTTGACCGATCGCGGGCCGAGCTTATCCTTGTGTCTCCACTTGACATAAGCCTCGCAGCCCCAAACTCGAATAAAGGACAAGTTAGGGACCGTTCCCTTCCACATTTCATATGGAGTCTTGTTGACAGCTTTAGACGGACTTCGGTTAAGTATAAGAGCAGCTGACAAAAGAGCAAAACCCCATAATGAATCAGGCACTACCGTGTGACTCATCATGGATCGAACCATATCAAGTATGGTTCGATTTCTCCGTTCGGACACACCATTTAATTGAAGTGTTCCAGGTAGAGTTAACTGTAGAACGATTCCACTGTCTTTAAGGTGTTGATCAAACTCATTTGAAAGATATTCGCCACCCCGATATGAACGGAGTGCTTTAACCTTTCTACCCAGTTGGTTCTGAACCCTGTTCTGGTATTCCTTGAATTTCTCAAAGGACTCACTTTTATGCTTCATTAAGTAGACATATCCGTATCTACTCATATCGTCTGTGAAAGTGATAAAATATCTATAGCCATCTCTAGCGGTAATTGACATAGGTCCACAAACATCAGTATGTATGAGTCCTAATAGGTCACTAGCGCGCATTCCAACACCTTTGAAGGAAATTCGAGTCATCTTACCAATGAGACATGATTCACACGTACCATATGTAGAAAAATCGAATGCGGGAATAGTCCCATTATCGACGAGTTTCTTCACGCGTTTCTCATTTATGTGTCCCATTCGACAATGCCATAGATAGGTTTGATCTTTGTCACCAACCTTTATTTTCTTATTATTCACGTGTAATACTTCCGTGGTTTAGTCTAAGATGTAAATTACATTCATGGAAACTGCTTTGCCATAGATCATTTCATTGAAAGAGAAAATACAGCTATTATCCTTTATTGAAAATGCAAAACCGTCTTTAGCAAGTACGGAAACTGAAATAATGTTCTTAGACAAACTGGGTACATAGTAACAGTTATTTAAAAATAACTCAAAACCACTAGGGAGTTGGATTACATATGTTCCCTTCGAGACAACAACAACTCGTGCTCCATTCCCGACTCGCAGGTCCACATCACCTTTTTCGAGAGGTATGATGTTCTTTAGGCGCTGCAAATGATTACACAAATGAGAACCACAACCATTATCAAGTACCCAAGTTCCGAAACTTGCATGGTTAATCTCAATCATATGAATATAAGACGACATACCAACAAGAACGACGCGGCCTGCTTTGATGTCCTCACGATAGACGTGACAGTTCCTCCTCCAATGTCCAGTCTTGTGACAATGGTGGCACTCTATGTCACCGCCCTTGCTCTTTTCCTTGCCCTGTGAGCCACTAATCTCACCAGGCGCACTCTTACCGTTTCCTGGCTTCTTAAACTTTAGCTTACCTACAGCTAGGTCGCCAGAGCCTTGCCCTTACCTTTACCCTTGTTGTAAATCGTGAGAACATCCTGCTTCATTCTCCCACTCAATTTCATATCCTTCTCGGTCTGTACGAGAAGGGAGTGTAGCTCATGAGGACTCTTTTTCAAGTCATTCATGTAGTAGTTCGCCCTGAAAAGGGCAAAACCATCGTGAAGAGAATGAAACATTCGGTCAATGACAATGCTCTCACTGATTTTACAATTCAGTGCCTCCAGCTTCTCGACATTCTCAATCATGTGAAGAATGTGTGGGCTAACCGGTTGGCCCTTCCGGAGTTTCGCATCAAAGAAGCGACAGGTATGCTCATATGTAACGATTCTCGGTGCTTTTGAGAACTCGTTAGTGAGCGTGGTGAAAATCTTGTTTGCACCTTGGGCAATGAAGCGTCTCTGCAAATTGGTTTCCATTGCAAAGATGAGTACGTTCTTTATCGCACCCGCTTCCATAACGGGTCACTATAGGCGAGTGACTCGTTGACTCTGCATTGGGGCCTGGGTTTACCGTATTGGCTCGGTTAAGTACTGAGCTTACCATCGCAATGGCAAAGCATTCCGTAGTGCCGCCTCCCGATCCGCAAAGTTGAACCCGTCATTTTTCAGACGTGTGAACTGATTCATTTGGTCCATAAAAATTTTAAGCCAGGACGCGCGATCGAGTGTTTCACTAGGCATTGGGATTTCGTTATTTCCAGCCATTTGTTGTAACTGTATTATCAAAAATAATCATGTTCTACACTGCGAAAGAAGAATAAAAAATAATAAGCATGTGCATCGTTTTGATTTTTAGTCTAATGAACTAATGTCATAACGCGAAGACTCAAGCATTTATACAATTGACCTCCCTCCAGAATTATATAAATGATCCCAAGACTCAATTCTCTGTAAATTGATAAGCTAACCTTTTAGCTAATTCTACCGTTAGAATTCTTGGTCGATAAATTTCTGTAAATTGTATCTTTTAGTCCATCATAATCACGAGAAACTCTTCGGACTATAATGTCGAGATAAACTAAGTCAACACAACTACTTACCCAATGTACAAGGGGTCATATTATGCCTACCGACGAAGAAGGGATTCATAGTTGTTTGCCCTTATAAAGACTAGTCTCAATTTCCGTTTTAGAGGAAGATCCCATCAACTTTATTTTAATTCATTTTAAGTGAACTAATATCTAGCATGCGAGAATGAATAAACTAAGGTGATGGCTTAATAAGTCTGTGACATCTGTATGTCCATGAAAACTAACATACAACCTATATGAGTCAATTTTCATGTATTTTAGTAGTAGGTGGTTTGGTTTTAGGCGGAATATGATGCATTAACTAGCATGTGATGAAAAACAATAGGAATGAAAACGTAAAAACAATAAAAGTCCTAGTGTGGCATATCCTATCAAAATCAACATTAAATACAAGTTTGGAATCCATCCTTGGACCCGAGAAGCTTGTCTTGATGTTCCATCTTGATCCATGTAGCGGGAGTGAGCTCCAATCTCCATCTCTAGTCTTCTTTGAAAATTACAATAAATAAATTTACATAACAAGCTTATTTATTACATTCTAATTTCAAAACCCAAAACTAAAGGAAAAATAAAGGAGATTCGAGATCTCATAATTACATAAAAAATCATGTTTCCTTCATTACGAAAACATAATTTGACTAAGGCCACACTAAGCATTACAAACTACAACCGATTGCAAAAAAATACGTAAATAAATTCATTCAACGATTCATTCAACAAAAATAAAATGCATCAACTAAAAATAAATTAAACATACATGACACAATTCCTTAATTATGTTGATTAATTTATCCAAACCACCTATTTAAATTAACAAATTAAGCGACAATTCCTCAATTGATCACATTAATTTCAAACTTAATTCATATTAAACTTGTAATATAAATTTAATCCATCAATATTTTAAACTGCTTTAAAATAATTAGGTATCTTTAAATTGTGAACCGTTTCACAATAACTAATTGGCCAAAAGCAAAAAAAATTTTATAAAAGTTCTCGGCATAATCAAGGAAAAAAAAAACAAGCCTGTTTCTTATTTTATACACGGTTTTATCTGTAAAAACCGAAACAAGAAATTTTTTTTTTTTTTTTAAATCTGTCCCCTGTGAACAGTAACAACAAGAAAAAAAAATTCTTTTCTCGGATGCTTTTCAAATCGCCATAAACAAAAACAATCGCAAAAAAACTTTAATCGGTTTTTCAGGAAAAAACCGAAAGAAAAAAAACAGAATATTTTTTTTTAATACTGTTCATCCGTGAATAGTACAGTAACAGCAGAAAAAAAAATTTGACGGCTAAAAAAAAATTAAAACAGCCCCAAAATATTTTTATCAATTCGGCAAAACCGATTTCCATTTACATCTCGATTTAATAAATCGAAACATCTACAAATTATCATATTATTATCTTAACCAATTAAAAACAACAATATGAGAATCAAATGGAAATAAAGCAACAAAAAAAACGCAACAATCTGCAAAAAAAAATTCCTCTCGGCACAAAATTTTTCAGCCGAAGCATTAATATTTTTTTTTTCGAAACCCTTAAGTTGTTTACAAACGATTTTATGAAAATCATCAAAATTAAAATTCGTGGCCTTGGCTCTGATACCACTTGTGGGATTAATCTGTATGAATCCCTTTATATTCAAGGATTATAACAAATTTTATGAAGATGATCACTAGTCATAAAATAAAATTACATAAACAAAAGTAAAGGATTAAGAAGTAACCTTCGGTCCTAGCAAATACGTCCTATGAACAATATCGCAATGATATTCTTCTATCAGTTGCACCCAGGATGATATGAGATATGCCCTTTGATTGTGCTAGAATCGATCCAAATTTTCTATAAAATTTTAGGTTATTGTGTTTTCTGATGAGGGAGGAGGCACGAATGGCATAGAAAAATTAGGTTAAAAATTCTATTCCTCATCACCCTATACAACCGAGTATATAGATGATCGATTAGGGTAGATTTTCTTGTTTTATTTTTCGGCCCATATGCTAACCGAAATAAGAGAGATCCATTCCTCTTTTTTCGGTTTTTACAAAAATGTACAAAATGTGTTAAATTGTCATCTAGTGAGGATCGAACCCATGACCTCTTGGTTTGTGTACCCTCACTATTACCACTATGACACATTCATCTTGTTGATATTAAATATAACCGATTACATTTAATTACGAATTAACAGATTAATTCGTCCAAGCTAACATTACATACATTTAATTAAATATAACTTATTATATTCAATTTACGAATTGACAGTTAATTCGTCTCAACTAATATTATTTAATCTTCATTAAATAATTGTCTCATCAACACATTGACTAACAGTTTAGTCATATTAGGCATCAATGTGATTATATTTCTATAACCACATCTCTCAAACACATCCTATAGGTGTGACCTTTAGGGACCATTTGATCACCGCCATCTGTATGATAATAACGTCAAGTTTTCTAGCAAGCCAACCGTTATTAGGTAATCGTTAATCAACTGATTAAAATACGAAGTATACCCTTGTGAACCTGTAAGAGATTTACAAATGTTATTACACTAATTTGTGGAGGACACAAGCTCCAACATATATCGTAATTCAAAGAGGGATAGAGGCCAACATCGAGCAGATCAAAGCCATCTTGCAGCTAGAGTCACCTGAAAAGCCTAAGGATGTTCAAAGACTAGCCGGGAAGGTAGCAGCCCTGAACAGGTTCATTTCAAGATCTTCAGATAAATGCAGGCTGTATTACGACGTACTAAGGAAAAGCCAGAAGTTTGAATGGACCTCTGAGCACGAGCAAGCCTTGAGAGTGAAGCACTACCTCGGCAGCCCACCACTGTCAAAGCCGGGGAGAACAATTGTTCCTATACCTAGCCGTCACGAAGTGGCGGTGAGTGTTGTCCGGTCGGAGAGCAAGAAAAGGAGTAGAAGCCGGATACTACGTGAGCAAGTCTCTCTGCACGCGAGACCAGGTACACATCTCTTGAAAAGTTAGTACTAGCATTGGTAGTAGCATCTCGCAAATCGCTAGCCCCCTATTTTGAGTCCCACATCATACATGTCGTGACCAATTACCCGCTAAAAGCTATCATGAGGAAGCCTGAACTGTCAGGCAGAATGTCAAAATGGTCTATACACCTCAGTGGGTACGACATTCAATATGACCCCAGAACAGCAATCAAATCACAAGCACTGGCCGACTTTGTATCAGACTTCAGTCCTGCCACCCAGAATCTGGCAGATACAGAGATCCTCACCTTAGAAGGAAGCAAGCAGACAGAAGTCTGGCAAATGCATATTGACGGAGCCTCCAACCAAAGGGGGGCAGGCGTAGGATTAATCCTGCGGTCACCACAGGGAGACCTGATAGCACAAGCAGTAAGATGTGAATTCAAGGCAACTAACAATGAAACAGAGTATGAGGCCTTGATATTAGAAATGAAGCTAGCTTTGGAGTTAGGGGTCAGGCACCTGCTCATATCCAGTGACTCTCTATTAATAGTCAACCACGTGAATGATGAGTTTATAGCCAGAGATTCGAAGATGATTGCATACCTAAAAGTAGCAAAGGAACTAAAACAGAAATTTGAAACTTGCAAGCTTAAGCAGATCCCCAGAGATCAGAATATGGAGGCAGACGCCTTAACAACTTTGGGGGCAACATTTAAACCAACAGAGCTATCCAGCATTCCAATAGTACACATGCTGGAACCGTCTATTCAAAAGGCGGACGAAATAGACAGAGGTGAACTGGAGGATCTACAGAGCGAGAACGAAATCCAAGCAGTTACAGAGGAAGGTGAGAACTCCCAGCCAAACAGGCAGGCACCTGACCAAATAGCCGATTAAGCAGATGACTGGCGCACACCTTATCTAGATTGGCTGCGCTATAACAAGCTACCATATGACAAGAAGGAAGTGAGAGCTTTCAGAGTAAAGGCCTCCAGATTCATACTTATTGATGATACATTGTTCAGAAAATCGCTAGCAGGCCCCAACCTACGGTGCTTGGACAAGGAAGAAGCACAGACTGTGTTGCATGCTCTCCACAGTGGCGAATGTGGAAACCATGCTGGGGGCAGAATTCTGCCAAATAAAGCCCTCAGACAGGGATACTAGTGGCCTACAATGAAGGCAGATGCAGCAGAATACGTACGAAAATGTGACGCCTGCCAGCGCTCAGCACCAATGATCCATCAGCCAGCAGAGCCCCTGCACCCTATTATTTCCCCCTGGCCATTCATGGCGTGGGGCATGGATATAGTAGGCCTTCTACCACGGGCCACGGGAAATAGAACCTGGATGCTAGCAATGACAGATTACTTCTCCAAGTGGATAGAGGCAGAAGCATTCACGGAAGTAAAGGACAAACAGGTCATTTCATTCATAAAACGAAACATCATTTGCAGATTTGGTATCCCATCAGAAATCATATGTGACAATGGCTCACAATTCATCTCAAACGATACCGAGAGATACTGTGCCAGGTGGAACATCACCTTAAAAAAGTCAGCACCTAGGACTCCAAAGTCCAACGGGCAAGCTGAATCCAGCAACAAAATCATCATGGACAATCTAAGAAGGAGATTACAGGAGTTAGGAGGAAAGTGGGCAGATGAATTGCCACTAGTGTTATGGTCAGACAGAAAGACACCAAAGATAGCAACAGGTCAAACACCCTTCAGCCTGGTGTTTGGCGCAAACGCAGTCATTCCGTCAGAAGTTCTAGTTCCCACTCACAGGTATGAAAATATGACAGAGGAACTAAATAATGCAGAGATGACCAGAAGCCTGGACACAATTGACGAGCTGTGAGCAAGCGCAAAAATCCGTCTGGCTGCCTACAAACAGTCTGTGGCCAGGAGTTATAACAAGAATGTGAAAGTCAGGCTCCTGGAGGTAGGAGACCTGGTTCTCCGAGAGGTGTTTCAAAATACCAAGAATCGAAAAGCAGGCAAATTCGCCTACAAATGGGAAGGACCGTACCAGGTAGAAGGAGTTTTTGGCCATGGCGCATATAGACTGATGACTATGGACGGTCAAATCTTACAATGCCCATGGAACATACTTCACCTGAAGAGATATTACTTTTAATAATAAGTAGACTCTAGCTTTCAGAATGATGTACTATGAAAAGCCAAACCGTCTTTTAAAAATTAAAATAAAAATCCGGTAGTAGGCATACTGCCAATTTCACTTTTATTTCTGGTGTCTCTAGTTATTTTAAGATTTTAAACTACTATTAGATGGTGTGGTCTGGCAGCGTCCTGGGACCACAATTGCTCTGGTACCCCATGAGATGGCGACAGGTACTTCACATCATTTTAATAGATTCTCTTATTTTCAGGCTTCTCTAAGTACACCACTTTGAATTCTGGTATCTATGGTACTTTGAAAGGATGTCTAGCAGACTCACAACTCGCAAACGCGGGTGACAAGGCACATGGCACTCCAACATGCCTAACCTATTTTCTCTACAAGGAGCACCCTCACCAGGCGGACTGTGGAATATACGAAAGAGAGCCTGGTTGATAGCTGAATACGCTTACCCAGCTACCCCTGATACCACCCCCTGGACGTAGCTCGCACTAATCGCAATTAATCAGGGCCCGAGCATGCATGCACACGAACATGGAACGTAGGGATATCTGCGCTACCAGAATCCTGCAGCATCCCATCGGTCCTAGAATGATGATAAACTTGCCTCAATGACGCCCCTGTTGGCTTTAAACGAGATGAACACACCTTGTGTCATGAACAAGGTTAAGTAGTCCAAAATCTGCAGATACGCCTAAATCGACCATCCTACGACACGACAAATAGCTTAGTCCGGATCGGCCTTTTCGGTGACCAGTGCCGGTCTAAATCGCCTCCCTAGGTTGACACGGCCACTCCTCCTTACATTGCGGCATATGCCTAAATCGCCATCAGTGACGACACGGCAACTAGTCGAGTCGAATGTCGGCCTTCTCGGGATGACAGGACTCGCCTAAATCATCAAACAGTGACACACGGCAAATTTCTTAAAAATAGGGAAAATAAACAACAAGCACACGATATGTAAGCTAAAGCCTTGCCAAACTATGACAAGGGGCATTTTCAAAATATGGCCAAAGTGCGGCCCAAAGTTTAACCGCCACCTTGGCGGAGCAACCACGAAAAGAGTTTCAAAATTACAGAGTCCGCCACCTCTCGGGCCGGACCGCCAAAAAGTTCATCAAAACATAAAAATATTTAATTATCGGTCACATTAATAACCTCCACCTCGGGCATCTCCTCTCCCGCTGCGACCTCCCGTTTCGTGTACCGCACTGACCTATGCATCCTCAACCGCGATAGCTCCCCGAGCGCCACAGCAGTGTCTGGGACATTCCAGGCTCCGTCCCAGCAGCTTGCTCGGCCCAAAGTGCGGAGGATTCACCTCCCCAACTTCGAGCATCAGACACTCGGATCGATCCGCTTCTTTGTGCCGGATCGCAACATCTCCTTGACTCCTGGTTCTTGGATCTGGTAGCACGGCTGGTCGTCTGCACTATGTTGATCATCTTCCTATTGTAGAGTGCATACTGGAGGGTCTGGGGCAGGAAAAATCAAGAGTCAGCAAGGAAGTCAAGAGGCAGAATCTAAGTAAAGCAAACAGACAGATAGGTAGAAAACGAAGAATATTTACCATGAAGGCGTTGTGCACGTCATTTTCAGCCATCTCCTCTGCGGAGAACTCCGAAAACGTTTCCTCAACAAGAGGAAAGAGCAGCTGGTCAATCTCCGGCCAGTAGGGCACCTTGTCCACATTCCCAAAGCCCTCTGGGAAATGAGCAATAATGCCTTTAATTTACATGTTGGTATGATAAAATCACACTTACTATACTGGTTTTAGAAGTATTGAGTTGCTATTGTTTGCATTGGTAATGTTTAAGTTGTTTTGTTAAGAAAATTTGATTTGTATGAAATCCGATTATGGAAGGGCTGTCTTTAAATGGTCATAAGTTGAGTTTTAGGAATGATATTCATGTGATTCCAATTGGAGGTGATAGCTTGTTCTATTACGATTCTAACGATAGGTCGCACGCCCAAAATGACCAAGAAATGAGGGAGATATGACCATTTTACGAAAACTGGATGCTGCTGAGAATTGCGCTGGATACTCGACCGGGTACCTCAGGTACTCGACCGAGTATGCAGTACTCGACCGAGTATCACTGGTACTCGACCGAGTGCGATTGTTTGAGATCTTACAATAGCTTCTAGAACGTGGCCACGTGACCGAGTAGCCGGAGTACTCGACCGAGTGGGTCGTACTCGATCCAGTACCCCTGGTATTCGACCGAGTTCGTTTAATATGATTTATAGGTCAGCTTCTGGAGTGTGAGCACTCAGCTGAGTAGTTATAGAACTTGACTGAGTGACCTTTATCATGGACCTACGCTTGTCTTTTAACCTATTTGGATGTCATATTGATTTCAATAGCATTGTTTTGTTCTTAATGTGTTGTTTTACGTGTATTTTGGTCTTAATCCATGAAATAGACGGATTCTGTAATGTGGGAACATCATCTCATGATTTGTATGGTTTTGTGAGAAAGACTAGTGGTCGGAGGTGCTTGTGAGGAATGAGTTGTGAAAAGAAAGTGAAATTTATGATATTATGGAGTCAAAGAGCAAATCTTGTGAGGTAAGGTGAGTGATATTGTCGTGAGCTTGAGTATGATAGTAAGGTTTATTTATGGTCAGGTAGTAATGTGGGCATGGTGAGTGTGAGAATAAAGGATTGAAATGAGAGTTATGAATGATTGCAATTTGGAATATATAGGGATTTATGGAGGCAATGGCTATGTTTATTTGGCTAAGGATATATGTAATGAAGAGTCGTTATAGTAATATGGGAGAGAATGGTGTCTAATGAGCTTAGATCGATTATACCGCAATGTGGATTTGTATATAGTTATTGTGTTTGGGAATTTGTATTACTAAGAGGCGGACTTAGTTTATGTAAGATCTTTAGGAAGGTAATGGTATAAGGTAAATTTTGTTTTTTCCGAGGGATATTAAAGAAGGATGTAAATGATTAAGGATGAAGGCCGTTGATTGTGAACTTACGAGTAGGGAATGAGATTTAGGTGGATAGTTTAGAAGGATCATTGTAAATTACGATTTGGGAATTGTGGTTGACAAATTGAGAAGATTTAAATTATGGAGACGGTGAGGAAAACTATTAAGGCAATTATTCGCAGGTGTGGGTGTGAATATAAGGTTCATTGTGGATGGATTAATGTAAGAAAGAGGGTTAGCAAGAAAAGAGTATGAGGAAAGGTTAGAATGAGATGAAGCGAAAACATCATTTAAAACTTTATGAGACTGTATAAGTTACAATGACTATCGATGTGATTGTTTTGTTTCGGGTTGTGATCTCGGCACGATACTCCGTGTTGCTATGCACGTACCTTCTCACTGCGGTGCGGCTGTTGGTGGCGGTGTTGAGATGCCGTCATCGGGGGTGATGGTGGAGAAAAAACGATTGAGAAACGAATTTTTAATTCTTTTGTTCATCCTATTATTGGTATATGATTTGGGGTCGTGCTTTAATACGGTTGTTCCTTTAAATTCGACTTGTGGATAAGAGAGTGGAGTATTTTATGGATGAGAATTTCAGATGTGGATGTTTTATCGTCATATTTCCATAGATATTGCGTTCGTGAGGCATAGTTGTGGGAGTACTTAAAAGCTTGGTTTGGGTGAAGCATTTCTTGACATAGTTGTGGTAAGTAGTTAACAGAATATATGTTGTACGGAGCTGGAAGCAGCAAGTGGTTCATAACTTTTGTTGGCGTAATAGGTATGGATTGTTGGGGATTAGTACCATGTTAACGTATGGGCGAGTTGGCAGGGATAAAAGAACTTTTGAGGATCTCACTGGTGTGTAAGAGTTTTGGGTCGTGTGTTATGTAGTTGAGAAGGGTGGGTGCATAGCGGAGGATATTGTTGTGCGGTGGTGTGGATGAGTTACTTTAATGGATTATGTTAAGAGGATTTTATCACATATATTAGGTGGTGGGAGGTATTAGAAATTGTTGTCGTCTATGGAAATCGTTAGAGAGAGTATTGGATATGGAGTAGTTATAAGTGTTGATGGTAAGGCGATAACCGGTTATCAGTAAGATGAGATAGTGATAATGAAAAGGATTAGCTACAGATGTAGTGTCGTTTGAGTTACAAGGACGTAACAGTTGTTCTGAGAGGGGTAGGATGCTACACTGCGGTGATTGCGGTATATTTTGGTTGTTTAGTAGTACTCGTGGTAACTTCTGGTATTTACTTGCTTGGAAGTTATTATAGTTGTTGAGTAAGGGGTAAGTGTGTATAATTGTGATGGTATCAACGGTTTTGGGTGGTGGTGATTATGAATGCGAGCAAACTTCGAGGACGAAGTTCATTTTAAGGGTGGTAGAATGTAACATCTCATTTTGGTGGTTGTTCTGGCTTGGTAAATTGTATAGAGTATTGAATTTGTGGTGAGCAGTATGTTAAGTAAGACAGGGTTAGGGGTGCGTTGGTGCTAGTGTTGATGGTATTTGACAGTATTATGGAGTTTAGTTAAGTTAGGGATTGGGGGTTGTGTTGTGCAGGTATGAGTATGAACGTCGAGGACGAAATTCGTTTTTAAGGAGAGAAGAATGTAATACCACTGATTTCTGTGTATAGGGTACTCGGTCGAGTAGGGCGTACTCAGTCGAGTGTGTCATCGGGTGTGTTTAGTCAGGCTTCTGACTTGGGTGCACTCGACCGAGTTGGGGGGACACTCGGTCGAGTAGGGCGTACTCGGTCGAGTATATCTGGTACTCGACCGAGTGCCTAATTTGTTACATTTATTTTCCGCGGTTTTGATTAAAATAATTGGAGAAGTATATAAAGGCGTACACTGTCTCTCAAATCATTCTAATCATCTCCAAGGCAAAGATTGTTAGATCTTGAGTTTTAGCATCTAATTCCGTGTCAATCGCAGTAGTAAGAGTCTTATCCTTGTTGATTTATTGTTATTCTTATAGTTAAGTAAACCCTAATTTGGGAAATTGGAGGAATTGGTAATTGGGCATACTAGATCGGTTAATTGAGGGGTACTTAGTAATTGTAGGTGATTATTATTTGTAGGGGACGGTTTCCTAGAGGATCTCTATTGCAGTTATTTGTGTGTGCTTGGATTGCGAAAATATAGGGTTTCCCTACTCAGTCGGTTGTATAATTGATTATATGATGTGATTGTGGTTGATGGTTGATGGTTTGGTATTGTTATCATTGTGATTGAGATTGTACTGTGAACGATTGTTGTTGTGGGACCATTTTCGGGAGATGGTTCCAACCCCATGTTCGCCCCTTGTGGCTCCTGTCACAAGAGGGATGTGCACATTAATGATCTGGGTTCGCTCGTTACGAAGATCGGGGCTTAGGTGGCAAGGCTGTGGTCCCCACTAGCGGTTTGGGTTTCCTGTTGCGATGGGAACCTGGCAGGGCTACACATTTCAGTGTGTAGTAGGTTACTGGTTACATTTGATGTTGGAGGATTGTTGGTTACAGTCTGTTTGAGTTGTATTATTGTAATTCTTAGTTTGGTTATGCAGTTGACTGACCCCGTTTATTGTTTTAAAAATTGTGGTGATCCATTCGGGGATGGTGAGCAGTTGGCTTAGCAGGTTTTGGATGTGGATGTAGCTCGCAAGATATGGACAAGGCAGAGTCATCACATGTCTTGTAGTTCTAGCTTCCGCTGAGTTTAGATACTACCATCTTTTGGTTTTGTTGTATGACGCTTGGGTTTTGAGACTTGTATTTCCTTTTTCTTGAAAGTTAATTATTAAACTTGTTTTATAATAGTAACTATGATGCATACTACCTCGGGAAACCGAGATGGTAGTACCTCTTTATGCTAAGGTGGTCCTTGGTAAGGCACTTTGGTATATGGGGGTGTTACACTGTATGAGTCTGTGGACACGTGGTACTAGAGCTTGGAGAGGGATGGTGAGCATTTGGTTAAGTCAGCTTATGCGGCTTTGGAGGATGCAAAGAATGTGGATGGAGGTCCCTCATAGAGAGAGAGAGAGAGAGAGAGAGAGAGAGAGAGAGAGTAGGCTCCGAAATCGTCTCTGGAAAATCCTGGTATGGCCTCGTGTCAAGCTTTTCTTCTGGAAATTGTATAGTGAAGCTGTAATACCCCGTATTTAAGACGGTAGGACTATATTAAAATATATTTTAAAAGGTATTTAATAATTATATTAATTGGATAATTAAGTGGTAAGACGGAAATAAAATAATTAAATAATAGTGAGTCGGGAATTGTTGGAGTTCACGTATGACACACGTGTGACTCGTGTATATGGGGGTGTATGACGATGAATATAATAATACAATACTACCAATAATATGTAATAATAATAATAATAATAATAATAATAATAATAATAATAATAATAATAATAATAATAGTAAATAATAATAATAATAATAATAATAATAAAGGGAATTGGAAATCAGGAAGTTTCCTTCCTCTTTCCAGCCTACAACTATATAAGCTAATCCTACCTACCTCATAATCATAGACAATCATAAAAACACGAATAATTTACCAAAAGCAAGGGAGAAAGATCTAAAGGGAGAAAAGTAGAAGAATTTCATAAAAGATATAGTCGTAAGGTAAGACCGTCTTATAATTAATTTATCTCGCGCTATTCAATTAAAATATCGTTTTAACACCGTATAAACCACGGTGGACTGTGTCGTGGACCCTAGTACCTGCTGTGGACTGCCGTGACTTTAGTAAGACCAACCTTGACCGTCGTTGACCACCGTGGGTGGTGTTTAGGGCCTCTTAAAGGGGGGGTTTTCGTGTGGTTTAAGACGATAACTTTTATGAAATTCTTCTACTTTTCTCCCTTTAGATCTTTCTCCCTTGCCTTTGGTAAATTATTTGTGTTTTTATGATTGTATATGATTATGAGGTAGGTAGGATTAGCTTGTATAGTTGTAGGAAGGAAAAAGGAAGAAAACTTCCTGATTTCCAATTCCTTTTTTTATAATTATTTACTATTATTATTACATATTATTAGTAATATTGTATTATTCTATTCATCGTCATACACCCCCATATACACGAGTCACACGTATGTCATACGTGAGCTCCAACAATTCCCGACTCACTTTTATTTAATTACTTTATTTCCGTCTTACAACTTAATTATCCAATTAATATAATTATTAAATACCTTTTAAAATCCATTTTAATAGATTTCTACCATCTTAAATACGGGGTTTTACAGTCTTCCCTCCTTAAAAAGAACTCCGTCCCTGAAGTTCACCCAAAACATCCAAATAGCCGAAATAATAACTCAAATTAATTCAAAAAAAATTCCTTACTTGGTACTTTTATTATCAAATTATCATAAAAATGTCATAAAATACGAGATGTTACATCCTATATCCTTAAAAAAAAGGGTTACGTACGCATAACCAACTTACCTAAACAAAAAGACTAGGATACTTGTCTCGCATTGCAGCTTCAGCTTCCCATGTAGATTCTTCCACTTTATGATTAGACCATAAAACTTTCACTAACGATGTCTCACCATTACGAGTCTTTCTCACCTTTCGATCCAAGATTTCCTTAGGCTCCTCAACATAAGACAATTGCTCATCAATCTCAATATGCTCAGGCTCTAGTACATGAGTAGGATCACTCACATACTTCCTCAACTGTGAAACATGAAACACATTATGACCCTCCCCAAAGCTGGAGGTAGTGCTAAACGGTAAGATACCTCTCCAACTCTGTCTAAGATCCCATATGGCCCAATATACTTCTGACTCAGCTTCCCTTTTTTCCCAAATCTCATCACTCCCCTTATTGGAGACACTTTCAATAACACTTTATCTCCCACAGCAAATTCTATATCACTTCTCTTCAAATCTGCATAACTTTTCTGTCTATCCTTCGCCGCACGCATCTTCTGATGAATAATGTGAACGTTCTCCACCATTTCCTGTATCATCTCAGGTCCTAACACCACCGCATCTGCTCTGTCATCCAACACACTGGACTCCTGCACTTCCTTCCATACAATGCCTCAAAAGGGGTCATGCCAATACTAGCATGGTAGCTGTTATTATAAGAAAACTCAATCAAGTCCAACCTCTCCTCCCATGATCCTCCAAACTCCATCACACAAGCTCTTAGCATATCCTCCAATGTTTTAATTGTTCTCTTCGTCTGCCTGTCTATACCTCGATGAAATGTTGTGCTCATCTTCAACTGAGTCCTCATCAAAGATTGCAATTCCTGCCAGAACTTCGATATAAACCTTGAATCACGATCAGAAATAATATCCTTAGGCACACCATGAAGCTTCACCACATTCTTGACATAAGCCTTAGCTAACTCAGCTTTACTCTAAGTATCTTTCATAGGAATGAAGTGAGCTGACTAGTCAATCGTGTAACACCCCCACATACCCTCTCATGATGCTATCGTACATCTCCATGATTCCTTACTTTCATGTTCCATAACTTTGGTCAACGTTCTCCCAGCTTACTTTCATCCTTTTACTCAATAATACCAATTAATAATTCATCTCCTTCCTTCTTCTACCTAACTCTTTAGTAATCTGGTTACCTTCTTGTTGCTCGACAACTCAAATTCCATTAATTCATATCAATAGCTTCTCATTCTTTCTTATCACTGATCCTCTCCCATCATAACACTCACTCACACTTGTCACCATCAAGTCCACACAACTAACAATTACTCTTCAATTAGATGTATCTCCCTTTCGTATCCCTAGAAAACAAAAAATTCAACTCATACCGTTAATTGCCCCAAAGAATTACACACTAGGTTCACCTATTGATAGCGAAAATTCCCAAACTCGGCTACTATCTACACATCGCGGCATAACTCGATCTTACTATACACCATTCGTTTTCACCCCTCTATAACGGCCTTCCATCACATATATCCTTAACCAACCACTACTACAAATCCAGGCAACTACAACGCCCCTTTAACAACGATTATTCACGAAAATCACAATAGACGTTGTAGAATGTATGGCGCGAATTTTACTAAAATCAATTACAACGGGTATGGTTATAAAAACCGTTGTTATTAGTTTTAACAACGGGTCACACATGCACAACCGTTGTTAATAATTTGGCGCAAAATTGGCGCAAAGTTAGTGAAAAGTAATCACAACGGTTATTTTTGAAACCCGTTGTTAAAACTTATTTAACAACGGGTGTTTTTTACAACCGTTGTTAAAACATATTTCACAACGGTTGTTGTTTAATAACCGTTGTCAATACCTTCCATACTATAAACCACACAAACAGAAGTCTTCTGCAGCCACAAAACACTACCCTTAATACACAAACACAAACACAGCAGACAAACAAACACAAAACACATACACACTCTCTTTCTCTCTTTCTCTATTTCTCTCTTTCTCATCGTCGCTTTATCTTCTCGCCACCGTGATTTCATCGTCTATTACGTTACGTATTTATCAGGTAAATCTCGCCGTCTTTGTTAGTTTCATCGTCATTATTTTCTTTTTCTATTTATTTCTTTTGCATGTATGTGTTTTTATCGACCATTATGTTATTTGTTTAAGTATTGTTCGCATAATTAGTTACTAAAACAATGAAGAAGCAAGATGAAGAAGTAAGATAAACATAATTAATATATATATATATATATTTATAAATACATAAATTAAAAAAAAAAAAAATTACATATGTAAAAATGCAATTCTTATATTTTCATGGAGGATCTTATTGTACTCTATCGTATCCGTCCTCTCCTCCTTGGCTATTTGGAGGTTCCGTTCAGCAGTTGCTATATCGTCATATAGCTGCAACTGCTGCTGCTCCGTCAAGCCATTTTCTTTGGCGTGCTTCGGTGGGATCGAGCTTCCGCAAGGTAGCTCCTGAAACTTTCCTCAATATGGAGGAACCGGCGGATGAAGTTGTTGTTGTTCTCGATCATGGTAAGAGTCTTTAGGATGAAATCATTCATTTTGTTAGAGTTTTTTGAGTTTGATTTGAAAGATTAAGTAGAGTTTGTTTTAACAGTTAGAGTTTGGAGATGAATATATGAGATAATGGAAATGTTAGTTGAGATATGCAATGTATTTATACTAAGCAATGTGTGGGTTGAGTTAATTGCTTTTTAATTAATATATATGTTAGGAAGTTGTGCCATAATAATCATCATCATATCTCTCAATAATGTTTTTCAAATCCTATTACTAACCCTTCTCATTCCATATTATCCGTTCATATGTACAGTGATGTCAGTAATAATGCATGCATCGGAATTCTAACAGGCCGTAATTATGCATGCATCTAGTAATATTTAATTTAATTTTTTATTTTATTTTTTAAGAACAAACAACAACGGTTATTGAGAAACAACCCGTTGTCTTTACTTATAACAACGGTTTTGTATATTACAACCCGTTGTTATAACTTTCCCCCCAAAATTGAGTCACACTTTCCACAACGGGTTTTTATACATAAAACCGTTGTTAATAGTTTTAACAACGGTTTCGTTAAGTAAACCAACCGTTGTTAAAACCTTCTACAACGGACGCTTTAACAACGTCCGCTTTTTTATATAACAACGGTTTTTGACCGTTGTTATAGCCTGTATCTGTAGTAGTGAACACAATCCTAACCGTCTCCCTCCATAAATCCTTACACATCCCAATTTGGCACTATTCGCATCCTTCATCTCAATCATTGCATTCTCACGTTTCTTTACACTTACATCACCCTTGCCCATATACACTTACCTTTTATATTACTCCACACGCGACTATATCACTCACCACATCTCATAAAACTGTAGACACCTCAAAATGTCTACCTAGCCTTACGGTACCCGATGATGAGGTTCAAATTTAATGACTAAATGAAAATTGACAATGTTATAATTAACGGCTCTTTACGCTTATTTCTCGAGAAACCAGTGAAATGGCATAAAACCACTTATAAATCGTTTATCATTGTTCACCCCCCTTTTGAGTCACCATTTCATAAAATTAACCATTTGATAAATTTAGAGAGTTATATTATTTTGGGAATAATTCAAGTGATTATTATTGGCCTAAAACCAATACAGAGTATGAAATAAACAAAATCAATTTCAGCCAATATTGCGAGACGAGGACAGAAAATAGGCCGAGAAACTCACCACGACCAGATCACAAATTCTATACTCTTATACACCATCTCAAATATACAATCCCAGTTCCCACTTTCAAATCAAGCCACATACATTAAATTGTCCCAATTCCATATAAGCGCATAAAAGCCAATAATTTACGACAAAGTCGAAATTCATTAATAGTCAACATCCACATAGGCCTGAGGGTACCGGATTCAAATAAGCTTTTCTCTACTCTTTCTTTTAATTAGCTCTTTTATTTTGTCTTTTATTTATTTTCTTTATTTTATTGTATTGACTAACCTAGTTAATTTGTCTTTGTCTCAAATTTATATCGTCTTGTGTATAAAATTGTATAATTAACTTTTTTATCGCTAAATTTCGCCAAATATATAATATTATAAATAAATAGTAGAGGCCGTCAGTTTGATGGGCGGTCCGGGTGCCTAACACCTTCCCTGACCGTACCTTTACCCCCGAATCCGCAATCTTTGGTTCAGGCCGGAGTGACGGATCAGTCCCCATTCCAGGGATCAAAAGGGGCATTTTCCGTTTAACTTTGTTTTTGTATGTTTTTTTTATAAAACCTACTGGCGACTCCACATTATTAACTTATTTCAAAAAAGGGGATTTTTTCAGGGATCTCACAGTGGCGACTCCGTTGGAGACTTATTAAACGGGTAAGACTTGAACTCTATTTGTAATATTATATATTTGACTTCTTTTTCTCTCTCTAAGGCTGATTATGTTCGACTCATGTGAAAGCTTGTTATTCGGCTACCGTTGATTTATTATGTGATATCTATAGCCACGCAGTACACCGAACTCTAAAATCTATTTTCATTGTCCCACTTGTTCATTCATACAGCTGTTACAAATTTAAGTTGTGACTTCAATGACTGGTATTGCAATTAGCGGTTTGTTTGTACTTCTTCTGTTTTAATTTGACTCTTTTGTTAATATACGCATTCTTTGTTTTTAGTAATATAATTCTATAATAGTTATTTAAAATAAAAAAGACATAGACTCTCCGTAAGACAGTATTATGTCATCTTAAGCTACCCTATTCACCATCGGTAAAGTATGTTGTATACTTAGAAGGTGCATTCGACCGACTAGGCCTTAAACATATTTTCCCACCTCATGACGTCGCGTTTTGGCAACTCGTCTAGCCCATATGACTGGGGGAGCACAAAAGCGAGAGATGCCCTCGTGGTATTTTAATGTCGTGAGTAACCAATTTCCAACCCGTAAACCTAACCATAGCTCACGTAGATCCTTTGATTAGGGCATTTCTCTTTTATACTTTGTGTTGTAACTAGCTTCATATCATTGGTCTGTTTGTCACCTAAATTAGTAAATACACTCGTCAGTTCCACTACATATATTTCAATCGTTTAAGTCACTGTACATCATCTGTATATAGTGTCCTCATTCATACATGGTCTTAGCCATTCCACTTAGGTTGTTCGTCTTAAGAACTTTATATAGGCAGTATTTGCGTTCGTACATTAGATAATCCTCCACGTCTCCATTTAATTTTAGTTACGTAAAAGTCCAGAATATATAGCCATTGTCAGTCAAACATTACATGCATGTAGCCACGTACATATATGCATTAATCAAACACAAGCATGTTTTTATAAATTGCATGGTTTAGCATATGTAAAAAGAAATTAGATAATTGCATTAAATCTCCCATATACATTCTAATCTAGTCTAGGTAACCATTAGCTACGCCTTGCATCCATCTAATTAGCTATTATTTGCATTAGATTAATTATCATACATATAAAACACGTTTTTTTCTTTTTCTATTTTCTTTTATATTTTATTTTTTTTAGTTTTCAATTTCTCTTTAGCAAAACAAAAAAAAAATCTTTCTTTAACAAATTTTCTAACTCATATGTGATCCATGTAGAATTCATATAAGTCTTATTATACATGGAGTCCGTCTGTCGATTTTATACAACTCTCCCAGATTTCTACTTTTAGAGTCATGTCAACTGATCTGAAATAAAACAAAAAGTAGGTACAAATATGTCAAAAAAACCAGAAAAATCACTCTTATAGTCAATAATCTTATAACTCTACTGCTGACATTATCAAATAACATGTGGTTTAGAGTGTCCATTAAATAGGACCATCCTAGTCCTTTTTTAGTCAAATAAATGGAAAAAAACGAGCATATGTCATTTTTATTAGTTACTTGTTTTACTTTTTACCCTTAACTAGTAGAATAGACTTGAAATACTTTAGGGCGTATCTCTTTAGTGTAGATCAATCGACCTCTTAGAGTCAGCCTGAACGAGGGCGTGCATATGACCACCTTTTCCATCTCTTGTGGTGTGATAATTCCTTGATCGCCGTGTCTCTAGGTGACCTCTAGGTTTGGAGACTACATCTTTCTACCAGATTCGTCAACTTCCCATATTTCAAATGACTACCAAATGAGCACAACTCTCTATCTATCAGATTCGTCAATTTTCCATATCTCAAATGACTACCAGATGAGCACAAACCTCATATAACCGATCAATGTCCAAATATTACCATTCACTCCCATTAGTGCTAGAAAACTAGCTCACAAATATTCAAACCAGATTCTCAGTACACCCCAGTGGCGTCGTTATGGGGGGTGCAGTGGCTGCAGCTGCATCCCCAAAGATATGTAAAATTTAGTGCAAATATATAGCATATTAGTTCCAGTGGCTCATTGGTAAAGTGCAATTATTGAAATCTAGAGGTCCTAGGTTCAATCCCCCATCTAGACATTTTTAATTTTTAATTTTTTACAATTATAAATGATGCTCCATATATTCAATAAAATTAAATGCATTTATTTCTCCCAAGTGCTGCGTTTAACATTCCCCATAATTTTTTACCAGGTGTACTTTTTACATAAATGTATTGTATTTCAGTATACGTAAGACGCTCTCACACTATAAGACCGTCAATCCACTTATAAGCAATTTATTGATAAATGGATGGTATTTTATTGAAAAGGTGAGTCTCACGATACGATACCTGTCTTCTTCTGAAACTTGTGTAAATATTTTCGTTTGGCCTAAACATAATGACTCGGGGTACATTTAAATTTCGCACTCCCATCATCCAATTCCTAGATATGCCACTGGTACACCCATGTTCAAACATACCGAATAAGACACTGGAGCGCGCACTCCGTGTTGTTTTATAGGTGACCACTAGTCCCTTAAAATAAACTTATATGTGAGTCCAACTATCAATACAAGCTCAAAAATATTCACACCAAAGACTCTCATAAGTCAAGAAAAATTCAAGTCAAAGTTGCAATCAAATCCAGTGACAAAAGTCTCAATAAAAGACAAACAAAAAATATGATTTCTAATAGATACAACTCCAGTGTCAAAAGACTGAAAAATTCACAAGTAAACAAAAATTCCAGTCAAAGTTGCAATCAACTCCAGTGAGAAAAGTCTCGAAAAGTAAAAAAAATTCAGTGTCAAAAATCTCAAAAAATTCACAGGACAAAAAAAAAATCCAGTAAAAAAAGACAAAAAATCCCAGTCAGATTTACAATTCAAATTCCCAAATAGTCATTTTCCCTTTCTCGGACGAATCAATCCACAGTTACATTGTCTCCATTCCTCTTGGGACGATCCTTTCATTCATTTAGGTGAGTGAGAGAGGCACACAGATCTCCAGTGTCTTCTAACACCATAGAACCTTCTACTCCATTCCATTTATCACCCTCGTTCAGCATCTAAGAATTCGGGGGATGTACACTAAGTTTATACGGTCATATAAGTATTTTGTTTCTATGGTATTACTTTTGCTTAATTAGTAGAGCTTGTTACTATAAAAAGGGCAAAACTTATCAAAGTATAACTCAAATTAACAAGTAAAATAAAAATGAAACACATTCTCCACACCAGAGAATTGTGAGTCACTTTCAGAGTAACAGTGTCTAGTCTTTCTACTTGGATCACATTTGGGTCAGACCCCATGTTTTTCAAAATATTTTCAAAAGAAATAAAAATAAAACAGTTTTTCAATACTCATTTCAAATATTTTCAAAAATAACATTTTTGCATCATATCTAGGACATGCATTTGCATTTTATGTGTCATATATTTGTCACTAACTACTCCCAGTCGATTACTTTCTACTTCATCTTCCAGATTCATCCAAAGTGGGGGCTTTCTCATAAAGTCTCATCTTCTCGTAATATAAAATTTTACTAGTTTCATAATCAATCAAAAAAAAATCAATCTAGTCTTTATGCGAAATAAAATTTTGTAATCAACAAGCCGTTTTCGGGAAATAAAATTTTGCGATCTTCAAATTCAACTTATTTCGAAATAAAATTTTGAAATTAATCTTGGTCGGCAGGCCCTCACATGCATTTGAGTTCTTAAAATAAAATTTTCTGAACTTGCCCTTTTTGCGAAATAAAATTTTGCAATTTTCAAATTTATCGGTCGGCGAGCCCTGACACGCATCTAAGTTTGTAAAATAAAATTTTACGATCTTATCCATCCCTTTTCAAAATAAAATTTTGAAATTCTTTGGTCGGCAGGCCCTAACATGCAATTTAAGTTCTTAAAATAAAATTTTCTGAACTTGCCCCTTTTTTGCGAAATAAAATTTTGCAATTTTCAAACTTATCGGTCGGCGGGGCCTAACACGCATTTAAGTTTGTAAAATAAAATTTTACGATCTTATCCATCCATTTTTCAAAATAAAATTTTGAATTCCTTGGTCGGCAGGCCCTGACATGCATCTGAGTTCTTAAAATAAAATTTTTTGAACTTGCCTTTTTGCGAAATAATTTTTTTTGCAAATCCTAGTTTGTAAAATAAAATTTTACATTCTAATCCCTTTTCAAAATAAAATTTTGAATCCTCGGTCGGCGGGCCCAGACACGCATTCGAGCTTGTAAAATCAGATTTTGCAGGTTCACTCTTAAGTGAAACAAATTTTAGCTAAACCAGATTCCAGACCAGCGAAACAAAGTTTCGCTCTACCAGATCCAGACCAGCTAAACAAAGTTTGGCTATTCCAGATTCCAGCAAAACAAAGTTTTGCTTAACCAGATTCAGACCAGCGAAACAAAGTTTTGCCATGCAAGTTTCTAGATTGGTGAAACAAAGTTTTACCAGCTCCATTCCAGATTGACAAAAATAAGTTTTATCATGCCAGTTCCAGAACAGCTAAACAAAGTTTGGCTATACCAGTTCGAGACCAGTGAAACAAAGTTTCACTATGACAATATCAAACCAACGAAACAAAGTTTCGTTGCACTAGTTCGAGCTTCATTTCAGATTAGTAAAACAAAGTTTTGCTAAGCCAACTCCAGATTCCAAATACTCCAGACAGGTAATATAAGAGGCTCAGGTACATTTCTTATCCTTTATCTGTCCCGACCGGACTACTTTGACCTTCGTCTTACTCAGACTCGGTCAAAGTGGGGGCTTCTGTAGACACCTCAAAATGTCTACCTAGCCTTACGGTACCCGATGATGAGGCTCAAATTTAATGACTAAATGAAAATTGACAATGTTATAATTAACGGCTCTTTACGCTTATTTCTCGAGAAACCAGTTAAATGGCATAAAACCACTTATAAATCGTTTATCCTTATTCACCCCCCTTTTGAGTCACCATTTCATAAAATTAACCATTTGATAAATTCAGAGAGTTATATTATTTTGGGAATAATTCAAGTGATTATTATTGGCCTAAAACCAATACAGAGTATGAAATAAACAAAATCAATTTCAGCCAATATTACGAGACGAGGACAGAAAATAGGCCGAGAAACTCACCACGACCAGATCACAAATTCTATACTCTTATACACCGTCTCAAATATACAATCCCAGTTCCCACTTTCAAATCAAACCACATACATTAAATTGTCCCAATTCCATATAAGCGCATATAAGAGCCAATAATTTACGACAAAGTCGAAATTCATTAATAGTCAACATCCACATAGGCCTGAGGGTACCAGATTCAAATAAGCTTTTCTCTACTCTTTCTTTTAATTAGCTCTTTTATTTTGTCTTTTATTTATTTTCTCTATTTTATTGTATTGACTAACCTAGTTAATATGTCTTTCTCTCAAATTTATATCGTCTTGTGTATAAAATTGTATAATTAACTTTTTTATCGCTAAATTTCGTCAAATATATAATATTATAAATAAATAGTAGAGGCCGTCAGTTTGATGGGCGGTCCGGGTGCCTAACACCTTCCCTGACCGTACCTTTACACCCGAATCCGCAATCTTTGGTTCAGGCCGGAGTGACGGATCAGTCCCCATTCCAGGGATCAAAAGGGGCCTTTTCCGTTTAACTTTGTTTTTGTATGTTTTTTTATAAAACCTACTGGCGACTCCACATTATTAACTTATTTCAAAAAAGGATATTTTTTCAGGGATCTCACAAAAACATGCTCCCTACCTCGATAAGCTCATCAATCTTCCCTTTAATATTCCACTATCCCTCATAACCACATATAACTCATGTCCTCCCTACCCAATACATATCCCTCATAAGTCGGTATTCTCCACATCATAGCATCTTGTAACTTACGTATCAAGACCATCACATATGTAAAAGAATGCTTTAAGACCCAAAACATACGTGTGCACATAAGCTACGACTCAAAACATATGTAAGAACGTAGCCGTCGACTCAAAACAACTGCCCAAAGAGGTACTCGGTCGAGTACATGACGTACTCGGCAGAGTATAGGACACTCGGTCAAGTAATAAGACTAATCGGCCGAGTTCTCGATTCCAGAAGCTAAACAAAATTATCACAGACAGATTACTCGGCCGAATATGGATTACTCGGCCGACTATGAAAGATACTCGGCCGAGTAGGCCATACAGTTCTCAGCAACGTCCAGTTTTCGTAAAACAGTCCTATCTCACTCGTTACTTGGTCATTTTGGGCGTGTGACCTATCATTAGAATCGTAAGAAGACAAGCTATCACCTAAAATTGGAATCATGGCAGTATCATTTATAGAACTCGACTTATAATAGTTTTAAGACACCCCTTCTATAATCGGTCTTCATACAAATCAATTTTTCTTAACAAAACAACTTAAACATGAATAAACCAAACAATAACAACTCAATACTTCTAAAAACCAGTACATAGGTGAACTTTTAATATATCCACATGTAAATTAAACATAACATTCATATATATATATATATATATATATATATATATATATATATATATATATAGATTTGGGATCCGGTGAGAACCACCTACATAGTGAGAACCTTGAGAACTCCGCCTTAATGATTTTTTTTCTAAAAAATAATGACATATTTGGATTCACCATAGAATTTTATGTCTAGATAACATATTTATTGGTCCAAAAATTATAAATTATTGACCGGAATCGAGTTGAGAAATATTTTATTAATTTTGATGCACCTAGTACTCATTTTTCATGTATCTAACAATTTTCACGCACCTAGAACTCGTTTTCGTGCACATAGAACCTGATATTTTCATGCACCTAGTAATCATTTCCATGCATGTAACAATTTTCATGCACCTAGTATTGGTTTTCATGCATCTATAGGCATTTTAGTAAACCTAATTGTATTTTTGTACATTAAGTTTATATTTTGTTAATAAAATGAAAAAAATTTATTTAGCTATACTAAAAATGTGTTAGAATAAACTAAACTAAGGGTAAATGATCCATCAAAACTTTCGGAACAAGATTTGATGATGATTTAGTAAGGGTTCTCACGGTTCTCATTATGTTAGTGGTTCTCACTGGATCCTGACCCTATATATATATATATATACGCATGACCTTAATGACATGCTACTACCAACAAACCAAACATTAACATTATACTTAAAGGCATACAACAGATAACGATCCCTTGACACCCCGTCGTGACCGGCTCAAAGTTGTAAGGGCCTCAATGCGACTTCGGGTCGTCTCCCAAGTCTTTGCGGTAGCTTCAAACAACTCTCCCTGGATTTATTTTATTTAGACTCCCTATGTTAATTAGGTTCATTGGTTTTAGGTTCCAGAATCGTCGCTCTGATACCAAGGTGCCTTACCAAGGACCACCCTGGCATGAGAGACTGTTATCATCTCGGTTGCCCGAGGATAGTATATCAAAAGAAACCATTTCACAACATTTATTAGAGTATGTAAAATTAATGTTTACATAGTTCCAAACCAAACCAAAAGAAATGTTTACTAATACTCAAAACAACTGAAGTCTTAAGCAGCTAAACTCGTAACAGCGGAAGCTAGACTCGAAGTGATGACTCCCCATCTCATCCCCATAGCTAAAGACTATCATCACCTGTCACAATCTACTCACCATCCCCGAATGGATCACCACATATTTACAAAACAACAACGGGGTCAGTTCACTGCATAATCAAAATAAGATAAAATGCAACAAGGTAAATAGTTGTTCCACAATCCATCTCAACCTCCCAATCACATATCATAACTGACTACACACTAAAGTGTGTAGCCCTGCCAGTGGGGGAACACAGCCTTGCCCACCTAAGCCCCGCTCATCACACGAGCAATAACCCGTGTACATTAATGTGCACATCCCCTCTTGTGGCGGGTTCCACAAAGGGCGAATCGAGGGCGTGAAGCCACACCCGCAAGTGACTCCACTCAACCGAGGACGCACCTCACAAATATCATCAACCATCTCAACTCCAACACCCCATACTCCAATACACCAACAACAATCAATCAACAATATTAATCATATCAATTAATCACAACAATGCATCTTAGATCAATTATACAATCAACTGAGTAGGGAAACCCTACCTTTTCGCAGTCCAAGCACACACAAGCAATCAATCGCAATTCTCCATGACACAATCACTAACACAGACGACACGAACAACGAGATCCAAATTCTCACAATCAATCACCCTTGGCTTAGGAAAAGATGAAGTTGATTAGAGAAGTTTAGAGCGTCGTTAGGTTTTGTAAAATAATGATTTAGAACTGATTAGAAACCACTCAACAAGCTATTTATACTTCTTTAATCACTTTAATCAAAACCGCGGAAATAATACCCGTCAGACTAGATACTCGGTTGAGTATAGAGTATACTCGGCCAAGTATCCCTTACTCAGTCGAGTATTACCATACTCGGCCGAGTATTCCTGGACAATAGCCTGACCAGAAACACATGATGCATTACTCGGCCGAGTAAGCCTTATTCGGTCGAGTAATAGGACTTAGAAAAACATAGTATTACAAATCGATCCACAATAACCCATATCATATTATTCCCCTTATGCGTCCTGGGCAACCCCACAATAAAATCCATCGAAATGCTCTCCGACTTCTACTTAGATACATCCAAAGATTGAACTTTACCTTGTGGTCTCTTGTACTCTCCCTTTACTCTTTGACAAACCAAATACTTTGCAACGAACTCAGCAACCTCTTTCTTCATCTTAGGCCACCAGAAAGTTTTCTTCAAATCTTTATATATCTTATCTCCTCCAGGATGAACAGAATGGGGAGCAGAATGAAATTCAGTTAAAATCTTTCTTTTTAATTCTTCATTACAGGTACACACCATCTGTGACAATCCCACACACCAAGGTGCCTTACCAGGACCACCTTAGCATGAGAGACCCTCACCATCTCGGTTGCCCGAGGTTAGTATATCAAAGTTATCAATCCAAAACACAATTATTAAAGTATAACTGATTAATATTTACATATTCCAAAAACCAAAACCAAAATAAAGGTTACTAATGTTCAACAACTAAAACTGATCGATAACTCTCATGACAGCGGAAGCTAGACTCGAGTGATGACTCCCCATCTCGTCCCCATAGCTAGTAAACATCATCACCTATCACAATCTGCTCACCATCCCCGAATGGATCACCATAGATTTTATAAAAACAACAACGGGGACAGTTACTGTATAATCAACATAAGACAAGTACGAAAAGATAAACAGCTGATCATCATCTTCCTCCAACTCCCAATCACAACATGTAACTGACTACACACTAAAGTGTGTAGCCCTGCCAGTGGGGGACCGCAGTCGTACCCACCTAACCCCCGCTCATCAACGAGCAATAACCCTATCCATTAATGTGCACATCCTCTCCTATGGCGGGTTCCATATAGGGCAAAACTAGGGTGTGAAGCCACTCTTTCAAGTGACTCGACTTAGCCGAGGATGCACCTCGCGAACATCACCATCATCCATCACAACTCCAACACCCAACTCCAAATCAACAATAAGCAGACAATCACAATATCAATCTTATAACAACCACAAAACAATCTTAAATCAATTAAACAGTAAACCGAGTAGGGAAACCCTACCTTAGCACAAACTGCAATGAGACAATCAAGCAAGCTAGAAAGGCTCTTCTACGAAATCTTCACCTAACAACATTCACATAATTCCAATTACCATATATCAAAACCCCTTTCCCGCAAATCACAAATTAGGGCAGAACCCTAAAAGATAAATCAATGGAACTTATGAAATTAGAAGCTTACAGACACAATCGACGCAAGGAAAGATGAACTAGACACACGAATGATCCACGCACTTGAGAGAGAGATTTGGAGAGGATTAGAGTTACGTTGTACTGCTTAGGTTTTGTTAAAATGATTAACAACTCTAAAATGCGTCTTATATAACTCTAAACCTTTCCAAATCAAACCGCGGAAATAAAACCCGTCAGACCGGATACTCGGTCGAGTATAGAGTATACTCGGCCGAGTATCCTCTACTCGGTCGAGTATTCCCATACTCGGCCGAGTATTCCTGGGCAGTAAACTGTCCAGAAACACATGACAGACTCACTCGGCTGAGTAAGCCATATTCGGCCGAGTAACAGACTTAGAAAACTGTGGTATTACTATCTTCCCTCCTTAAAAGAACTTCGTCCCCGAAGTTCCAACCCAACCTATAAAACATGAACACCTAACACTAACTCCACCAACCATAGTTACTTCCCCAACACGGCTCACGATATTGTCTCAACTACAGCATAGCCTCTCGATACTAACTCCATAATACTATCAAATACGCACAACATAAGTGTTGCCAACTCTATGTTACTTCCATAACGCTCACTAGCAACTCAATACCAAGACAATCCACCAAACAAGATCAACACCAAATTGAATATCAACACCAAAAGGGAATGTTACATTCTACCACCCTTAAAACAACTTCGTCCTCGAAGTTTACTCATACACATAAACATCATCACCCAATCGATCACCACTATTGAAGTTTACTCACCCTCATAAACATCATACTACTACAAGCACTGCCAGTACCTTTAATAAAAATCAACCGCGACACAAATCCATCCTTTATTCCACACCAACACTCAAACTTCCAATTATACTATAACATGTACAACCATCAAACTCTCTTTGTCACATCCTACTCCTCTTAAGATAGATGTTACGTCCTCTTAACTCACTAATACTATATCCTTAGCTATATCTTCATCACCACCGCATGTCACCGATAACCGCCTATAGCCTCAACACCTACCTACATCTATTCCTATATCCAAGGCTCTCTTACTCTAGCTGTTCTCATACCCCAATTCATTCGGCACACCACCTAATCTATACCACAAAATCCTTAGCATAACCATTACCGCAAAATGACATACTTCTTTATACATGATACGTGCATTTTATATAACCTTTTTACTCTTATTTTGCACGTATTTCTATGCACTTTTATACTGTTTTGTATTGCAATATGCCCCGAATTGGCTACTTTGATTTGTTTTGTCTGTTTTGCATAAATGAACCTAAAAGTGGTGAAACCGTACTCTTTTCGTCCTGTTTTGCATGCATTTTGAGGAGACAGGAATGTTAGAGCGAGACTTGGTGCATTGGGATGCTAGAAGGATGGTCAACGGAGCAACCAACGACGAGTTTGAAGCTGACTTGGAGGAAGAACACTCGATCGAGGAGCATTTTGGTTCGATCGAGTGGTTTTATGTGCTGAAGAGGTCGATCGAGTAATTTACTTCACTCGATCGAAATGCTGTTTTAGAGGTTTCCTCGATCGAGTAACTTTTCTGCTCGATCGAGAGGATTATCTGCTGAAGACCTCGATCGAGTGGTTTTATACTGCTCGATCGAGAGGTTTTAATGTTATACGGGATTAATTAACCCGTGTTGGGCTTATTTCGAGAAGACCTTTGTTTTTCTATTTAATCATTGATAATTAGGTTTAATAATTACGTTTTGACTCATCTTAGAATGCCACTCCTTACTCTTAATCTCTCCCTTAAACTTTTCTACTGCAACTTTACTCTCGGATCTCTTTTGCTTAGATTTTGGTTGTTCTTTACACCGGAACTCTCGTGATTGTAATCTCTTTTCTCCTTTTAATCTTAATCTCTCCCTAATGATCATACTTTGACTTTCGCCCTGTCCAAGCCTCGGTCAAAGTGGGGGCTCTGTAGATACCCAGTATCTGCACCTTCCAAAAACCACCCGATGATCGGACTGTAACGTGTTTTTGATATGCGTGCGTGGATTGGCTATACATGAGACGGTTTAATGCACTACTCGAATATGAAAAATGATTTCAAAAGTTTTCTAACTTCATTTGCATTAAAATAACACTATTTAGAGTTAAAATCGTTTCGGTCCCAAAACCGACTCAGAAACCCGCAACTCGAGTCAACCTGAGTCAAACCAAGTCAACCCAAATCCCGAATGTCAATAATAATGCCATGAATGCCTTTATCATGTCATTTCAATTAAAATGACCCTAATTAGAGTCAAAACCGTCTTCGGACCCAAAACCGACTCAGAAACTTGCAACTCGAGTCAACCCGAGTCAACCCAAATCTCGAATGTCAAAAATAATACGATGAATGTCTTTATCATGTCCTTTCCATTACAATGACCCTAATTAGAGTCAAAACCGACACCGGGCCAAAAACCGATTCCAAATTCAAATACCGACTCACACGGGTCAAACCCGAGTCAAGCACACAAAACACCTACCTCAAGTAACACCAAAATCATGTTATTAGATGCCCATATTGTTACACGACATCTTATATGAATGCCTCATATCAACAATGGATGGAGAATTGGCCACGTCCAAATTGAAAGGGACAATACACCCCTTTCCATCACGAGATGGCTCGCGCCTCTTTAGGCCATCTGCTTAGCCTCTAAGCAAAATCAACCGACCTACCTCCCCACATTTCTCTATAAATACCCACTATTACACACCATAATCCTGACGCGAGCGTGCGCCCCCCAACCTCTCTCTTAAACTTCTATACTCGACTTCCTAAGTCAACAAATCGACACGTGTTTACGACCTACCGATCGTAAACACAAACCTTACACATTTTGTTTGGTACCATCACCGTGCATTCGACCGACCCATTTGACCAACTCAACATTAATCAACATGTTTTAAATAACATATTTTTAAAACCAAATCCTTTTTTAACGCACTGTTTTAAACTTCTTTGATCGCGATTAGTCACAACGAGAAAACCCTTCTCTAAAGTCGTCTACCACGCAAACATCAAAATACATAAGTTTGAGGGTGTAAATATCTCACTTTAATTCATGTCTTTACTGTTTTGATGAGTTTATAAGCATGAACAATGCATAACACGATTCAAATTTAGGTTAGACGAGCCAAAGCCGAGTTTTGGCCTAGGACAGAAGCCCCTTGCTATGCACAGAGGCTCGCGCCTCAATGGAGTGTCCAGGTCAGACTCAACCGTGTTTGTTCTCGTCTTTCCTCTTTATTTCATTTCTTATTTGCAATCGGTTTTTACCTTTTCAAATGTTTGGAATCATTTTTATGACAAACTTTTTAGCCATAAATCATAATCACCGTTGGTTCCATATACCATTACGGTTTAATCCGTGACTCGGTGATATTAATTAGTTAATTACATTTTAAAGGAATTTCTTTTCTTTTATTTACCATTTTAATTTATTTTTATGATAAACATATTTTGACCATTATAAAAATCATTCTTGGTTCTTTATACCATGACGGTTTATTCCGTGACCCGATGATATTATTGGTTAATTACATTTTAATGGGTATTTTAACACCCTTTTCTTTTATTTACACTTGCAAACATATTAGTCATAATTCATAATCCTCCTTGGTTCTTTATACCATGTCGGTTTAATCCGAGTACGATGACAAACTTGACTAATGACAAATCATTGAACTTAACGTAATTAGTTCAAATTAAACATTTTCCTTTTAGACATTTTAATATGTTTTTCAAACTTGCAAATCCGACAACGAATATTACTAACACAATAGTAATTATTCTGAGTCATGCAAATCATACTTGCAAATCATTAATCATAAAAAACGGTTTTAAACAACCTTTTTAGCAACCAGGAGACGCCCCTTGGGTCGTCGTCTGACTCGCGCCCCAAGAGGCCGTCTGTTTTCATATTTTAAAACCAGGGTTAATTGGACCGAAATTTATTAAGTTGGTATGAGTGTAATCGGGATTTATATCGGAAATTTATAATATAATACGGAAATAATAATATATAAAAGTAATAATAATTATATCAATAATAATAATAAGTTATGGCAATAATAAATTAGTAAAGATAGTATGAGGAAATCATATTTATAGTAAGATTAACATATGTAATAATAATAATAATATAATGGTAATTATTTTAATAATAATTCCTATACTAATTAGCATAAGGTAAATTATATAGTTTCCTAACTGACCTCGCATTCTCTATAATCCTACACTATAAATACCCTATTAAATCTAAGAAATAAATCACAAATTAAGAGGAGGAGCTTTTGGAGACGGAATTAGCAAGCGGTAATTAATAGGTAACAACTTCTAATCTCGTTTTATTTTCTTATAAAGCTGAATGTGAGACGATCTTAAGACGCTTAGAAACTGGCCCAAACCTTGACGGAATCAGACCAAACTTTGGGAAGTGGTACGTGGGGTTTCAAGGGTTGGAATGGGTGTGGTGGTGGTGTCAGGGAAGGCCTAGGGTGGCGGTGGCAGGCGGCTAAATGTGGCTGGTCAGGGGGTGTTGTGGGTTAAGTCGTGGGTAATTATAGTGGGTAATTGAACCCTCTAATGGCCGAGTCTTGACCTGGGCATGGTAGGGTTATGATGGGGGGAGGTAGTAGACCACAGTGGAGGTGTTGGCGTGGCGGCAGGTGGCGGCTGGTGTTGGTGGTAGTCAGAAAACGCGAAAACAGGGGAATATGGATATAGTGGCTGTTGGTGTCGGTTTTGGTGGATGTGGGTTGTCGTGAGGGGTCGTGGCCAGTGGTCCTCACCGTGGGTCAAGGGAGACCACGGTGGCGGCCCCTGGTGGTCGTGGGCTGGTGAGTTGCGTGTGTTGTGTTTGTTGGGGTCGGGTTTAATGAGGGAGGTTAGGGCATGAGAGGGTGGCTTGTGTGTCCGGGTTGTTGGTGGCTGGTCAGGTCCAGGGATACCGTGGGATGGGTGGCCAACCACGGTGAGGGTGGTGGTGGAGATTCGTGGTGTGGGTGGTGTAGGGACGAGTTGGTTGTCGGGTTTTCGGTAATGGTAAGGTTGTGTTTGTGGTTGCTAGGTCGTCTGTTTGTGGCGGTTGTAGCTGGTGTTAGTGGCATGGTTGGGTTGTCGGAAGTGGGTTCTCTCGATGGGGCCTGATGGTGAGCCTTGTAGTGTCGGGTTGGGTGTTTTAAATGGGTTCTATGTGTGGGTGGTTGTGATGTTTATACGGGTTAAAAGGGGAGTACGTGGGTTGCATGTTGTTCATGGGTATGTGGGTTGATTAATAGGTTGGTTGACTTATTTAGTTTTAAGACGGGCTTTTATTTGGGTGACTCGGGTTTGTAATTGGGTTGGATTTTAACATCGTGACCTTTAATAAATATAATAAATAATTATTTTGAATAAGTAAATAAAAGGAATAAATAAATAATTGAATTGAATTATAATTATTTATGATTAGGTGACGGTATTGTTGAGAAGCTTATATTGGATTTCTACTAATTGGATTGCGTAATTGGAAAGCTTTCTTTCGAGGTAGGATAACTACTCAACTCGTTTTATTTTGTGGGATTGACTGGATGCGTAAATTATTATTGTTGGATTATTGTAGTTGTTTATTATTGGATTGGATTATTCGTATTGGCATACTATTTTATCGGTTATCCTCAGTCTCGGACTGAGACAACATTTGTGTTTATATTGCGGGACATGAGATTGTTATGAGATTATCCTCGGTCTCAGACTGGGACGACGATGAGTTATGAGATATCCTCAATCTCGGACTGGGACGACATTTGTGCTTATCCCCGGGCCAGGAGTTGGCGGGACGACGGTGTGGTGGAGCCTCGGTCACGAACCGGGACGACTAGTGTGGTTATTATGGGAATTGGTGGTGGTATTTATTCCACGTGTTACATCTGTTAAGTTTGTATTTTAATGATGTGTAATTATCCTACTCAACCTCGTGGTTGACAGTGTATTCGTGAACACCTGCGGTGAACCGTTTTATGGGGAGCAGATTTGACAAGTACTAAAGATTAGCTGACTTGGGAGCATTGGGATGAGAGCTTGACTTGGACCATAGTTGAAGTCTAGACCACATAGATTATTTATTCACTTTATTTATTTTCGCTGCGAGTTGTAATTATTTTATATTAAATTTTAATTAGTTATGTTGTAATAAACATGTAATCATTAAGTTTTAATTTAAAGCACTTTGGTGTGTTGGACTTTGTTATTCACTACCTCGGGAAACCGAGATGGTAACAATCCTATTTATTTGGGAATGTCTAGCTAAAGGCTCCTGAATAAATGGGGGTGTTACAGCCCCTTCCCTCGCCAATAGGCTTGCGCCCCAATGGGGCTGCCTGGCACCGTGTCGTCTCGTTTTAGCACTTGTCTAGAACGATCCCGACTACGGTTAACCCGTATACCTGACGGATCAGATTGACAAGTTTACGTGTTTTTACACTTTGTCATTCGACACCCCTTTTTTAAATAAATGGATCGTGTTAAGCATCATAACCCAAATTTGGTAAATGGATGTTTAATTTCCGTTTTCACATGCAAATCTATCTAAATCCAACTTGACATCTTATGCTTGATATTTAGATTAACTAACCGACTTAGAAAGCTCACATGTTAGGTTAACACTTTTGGATGTGCATTCATGCATTTACACTGTTTTATCAACTTTTGCACTTAAACAACCACGATCGATCAGTAGAGACCGCTAACGCGTGCGGGATTGGGTGTCCGATTAAAGGGCTTCCCAATACGTACCCTCACCCCTTACTCAGAACCTTTGGATAGTGGATGGCCTTATCCAGGGCGTACGAGAGTCATTTTAGGCATAGAATGCTAAAAGGGGGACGAGTCCTTATCTTTAGTACCTATGTCAAACACTGCTTTGTGCTTCGTTTGACCGAGGTATAATGTGGATTTCGAACAGGTTCCAAGCATCCCACAAATGCTTGGTGGCGACTCCGAACATCTCTAATCATTTCGAGACCCTTATCGAGACGAAACCGACCGATCTAAAGCGATCCGGTCAAAAGCATTTTTTTTACGCCGCCGAGCGTGGCTTTCAAAAGACCGCTGCATGTCCACATATTAGCTTGGCGTGCAGGTGGCCCGTGACCGCAGATCGGTAGGTGGCCCAAATCCACAGACCGGCATGTGGCCCATGTCCACAGTAGCTAAATTCATTCATGTTGGGATTAGGGAATCCATGGTAGGATTGTGACGATCTAGCGAATAGACTAGATGATTTATTTGTGAGAATCTGTACCCATGGCAATTTAACTATAATACCAACTTAGTTGAGTGCACGCTTCTAAGTTACTTTTAATCTGGTTAAATTTACTCCTGGATCGGAAGATTGGACTAAATAGACCTGCTATGAACAGTAGACTACCTTGACGAGGACGGAAGTTAAGTTAGTGGAAATCTAGGGTAGAAAGTGGACCGGAAGGACCTTTCCTGTATCCGTCTCACAGTAAATTATCTAGGCTATTTGCAGTTGAGTCGGTAGACTACCGTGGTGAACCGAAATCCCAACATGTTCTCTCTCATTTGATCACTTTTATTACATTTTCTGCCTTTTATTGCTCTTCCTTTACTGCTCTTTCCCTTAAGCCTTTTTAGTTTAGAAAACCAAATTCAAACCCCCCATTTTGTGACCAAATAGACGGACCTTAACAGATATCTTGCCTCCCTGTGGAGATCGACCCGACTTCCCTAGCTATATTTGTTAGTGCCAGTTGGTTATTTTTGGTAGGTACATGACTAGCCTGTCAATACATGCACTTATCTCCACAATCATAACTCACGATCCACAATTGTTACATACACTCACACTAGATCCTCAAGTTCTCCTGTTTATTGCCGTAAAACTCATCTATAACTTAAAATAATACTAGTTCCCAAAACCCTATACTCACTGTCCCAGTAAAGATTACGAACCACTTGCCGCTTCTGGCCTAGCGCACACCCATTCCACAAAACTCTTGCCACAACTATGTCAATCAATGCCTCCTCTAAAACAAGATCGAAAATACTTTAACAACTCCTCAAAATTGTGTCCCATCAACAGAATATCACTATACAATGATTACAACGACCACATGCGCAACTCTCTTCCATATCATACTCTACCCTCACTCCCAAGCCGCAACTAGTAAGAAACATCAATAAACAAAACAACAGTACATATGTCCAGACCGAAACTAGTAAGAAACAGTAGTAAACAAAACAACAATCTATATAACTGGTATACACTTTCGAAAACTCGTCTCATAAGTATCCCGCCTACTCCACCACAACCGATGACGGCATCGCAACACCGCCATCAACAGCCGCACCGCAACGCAAAAATACTCGTATCACAACACGAAGTACCTTGCCCGGATCGCCACCCGAGGCACAATAACCACATCGATAGTGATCGCAACTTATACAATCCCATAGACACTGACTCAGTACAACTTCCTTGACCAGAAGACTTCCTTAAAACCGCTTTACAAGATCACAACGCAATATATTACATGGAATAACAGATAATAACCTTATAAATATCATTCATACTATTACTCATGAGGCCGGAACCTCACACTATCACTTACAGATATCATACATACACATACAAGTATAACATATAACGCGGAACACTCATATAACGACTCATTACTATCACACCATACCATTACTCGTGAGGTCAGAAGCTTACACAAATATTTACACACATCATGGACCCATAATCGAATCTAACTAGACAATCCTGATCACGTAAGTTACCACTTGATAATGAATATCTCTCATCCGAACTTAACTCAGATGTCCTTCATAACATATCCTCCCATCCATACAATTATCACCACCCGGCGAACGTAACCATATCATCAGCACCCAACAACTAGCAAACACGTCCTATATCCAGATCTTATACTCCCTCACAACCATGCATACCAAACAGTCTCCACAAAATCAACTCCTTTAGAACAACTAACTTCCTTATATAACATCATCCTCAACCACTAGTGACAACACTACGACACCACCATCCTTCATGTGACTACTCTCTTACTATCACTGCTTAATATAACAATCATTTCCTCTCTTTATTTGTCATCCCAATAAGGAACATCAAATCCATCAACAAAATTTACCTCAACATTCTTTCCAATTATATCCTTTATCGTATCGTCACCTAACTCTCCACCAAAATCTCATATCGTGTAAACACTCTACCAGCTTCTTATTCCCTTAATACCTCGAAACTCACGGCTAACATATCATCCTGAACTCCTATATAACCATTAACTCACACCCTCTCATGATGCTATCGTACATTTCCATGATTCCTTACTTTCATTTTCCATAACTTTGGTCAACGTTCTCTCAGCTTACTTCCATCCAATAATACCAATTAATAATTCATCTCCTTCCTTCTTCTACCTAACTTTTTAGTAATCTGGTTACCTTCTTGTTGCTCCACAACTCAAATTCCATTCATTCATATTAATATCTTCTCATTCTGTCTTATCACTGATCATCTCTCATCATACTACTCACTCACACTTGTCCCCATCAAGTCCACATAACTAACGGTTACTCTTCAATTAGTTGTGTCTCCCTCTCGTATATCTAAAACCAAAATTTCACCTCATACCGTTAATTGCCCAAAGAATTACACACTAGGCTCACCTCTTGATAATCCAAATTCCTCAAACTCGGCCACTATCTACACATCGCGGCATAACTCGATCTCACTATACACCATTCGTTTCCATCATTTTATAACGACCTTCCGTCACATATATCCTTAACCAACACAATCATACCCGTCTCCCTCCATAAATCCTTACACTTCCTAATTTGTCACTATTTGCATCCCTCATCTCAATCTTTGCATTCTCACGTTTCTTTATACTTACATCACCCTTGCCCAGATACACTTACTTTTATATTACTCAACACACGACTATATCACTCACCACATCTCACAAAACATGCTCCCTACCCTGATAAGCTGATCAATCTTTCCTTTTCTTTTCCACTCTCTCTCACAACCACATATAACTCATGTCTTCCCTACCCAACACATATCCCTCATAAGTCGGCATTCCCCACTTCATAGCATCTGGTAACTTACGTATCAAGACCGTCACATATGTAAAAGAATGCTTTAAAACCCAAAACATACGTATACACATAACCCACGACTCAAAACATATGTTATAACGCAGCCGCTGACTCAAAACAACCGCTCAAAGAGGTACTCGGTCGAGTGCATGACGTACTCGGCCGAGTACAGCACACTCGGTCGAGTAATGAGACTACTCGGCCGAGTCCACGACTCCAGAAGCTGAACAAAATTATCACGGAAATATTACTCGGCCGAATATGGGTTACTCGGTCGAGTATGAAAGATACTCGGTAGAATAGGGCATACTCGGTCGAGTACCGGCACAGTTCTCAGCAACGTCCAGTTTTCGTAAAACAGTCATATCTTACTTGTTACTTGGTCATTTTGGGCGTGTGACCTATCGTTAGAATCGTAAGAGGAAAAGCTATCACCTCCAATTTGAATTACAGCAATATCATTTTTAGAACTCGACTTATGACAGTTTTAATGCAACCCTTCCATAATCGGTCTTTATACAAATCAAATTTTCTAAACAAAACAACTTAAACATGAATAAGGCAAACAATAACAACTCAATACTTCTAAAAACCTGTACATAGGTGAACTTTTATCATACCCATGTGTAAATTAAACACAACATTCATATATATAGACGGATGACCTCAATCACATGCTACTACCAACAACCCAAACATTAACATCATCTTGATCATATAGACATACCCAACATCACATTACATATACTCCAATCACTTCCATTCAACCTAAAAATATACTTTATCCAACATATTGATGTGGCCATAATTAGAGCATATTTAGTCCCCGAGTTAGCCTTGTTCCCATGCTTTTTAGTGCATATTTGGGTCATTTATTATCTTTAGTTCTTTGTTTTGCATATTGTTTGAGGTTTTGTGTCCTTGGTAGGAAAGGAGTGCAAACCTTGCATTTTCATGGCAAAATGAGGCTAAATTGAATGAATTCAATGACCAAGCATCAAGGAGAGACAAGATTAGAAAGCCTTTGTACATACTATAGTAGATGGGCAATGATGAGAAAAGATCCTAGCATCCCCGAGGAAATCCTCAAGGATTCTATGAAGAAAAAGGAAGAAAAGAAGAAGGAACGAAACTGTTTGACAATCCGTGCGGATTGCCCTTAAGACGCATGTCTATCACCCACAATCCGAGCGTCTTCCTCCACAAGACGCTTGGCCAAAACCTCCACAATCCGCCCGTCTTCCCCTTCTGGACGCCCGTCCAGAAGCACCCAAATCCGCCCGTCCCGTGCCAAAAACGCCCGAATTCCAACACAGTTTTTTCTTCTTCTACAAACTTCAAGGAAGGATGCGCATCTTTTTCTAAGACCGGCGAAAAAGAGACCGGAGTCTCCCTAGAGACCGGCGATTCCTCAAGGACTTAATCGTCATTTAAGCCCTTAGTAAACCCTAATTTATGTACCTAATCCCCACTATAAATACCCCATTAGTCTAATTAGAAGAGCATGTTCTTCTTAGAAATCTTTAGAGTAGTTAATATCAATCAAATCTCTCTTTAATCTTGTAATCAACATTTAATCAAGTTTTAATACAAGTTTTATTTCCTTAATCTCTCTCTTGTTCATCCTTTATTTTGGGTAATTGAATATTATTTGGGTTATTATTGGGAGATTGACAACCTTTCAATCAAGCATCAAGTACTTCTTTTATTCTTTGCATTTTTATTTTGGAATCTCCATAGGTATAATTCTCTTAATCCTTGTTTTAATTATTGTTAATCTTTCTTACTTGTTCATCATGTTTGACTTTGTCAGTTTGATTGACAACCTTATTAACATGTTAAACTTGATCATGAGTGAGTAGTTACTTAGCTAGGATTAATGGGTAATTAGGGGAAACAAACATGGGGAATGATTCATGCTTAATGTAATATGATTCCATAATTAATTTGCTTGCTTGTTGTGATTTCAACTTATGCACATCTTATGTTTGATGAAATGCTAAGCCTATGAATCCTTGCATTTACAACCATATCTTATCTTTTCAATGAGACTTGTAAGACATAAACCAACTCGAGTCTCATTAGACCATGCATATAGTTGGATGGGGAGGATTAAGTCGACTTGTAGGTGTTGTACAATCTAATCGATTCGGCTTCGGGACCCAAACCTTCCTAGGATTGTAAGATATAAACCAACTCAATCCATCACAACAATAATTGCTTGCATCTAATAGGAAACGTGTTTGTATGATCAACTCCCATGAATCCCTTATGAACCCATGATATCCTAGCATTTTTAATCAATTGTTTACATCTTTCCTTTTGTTGCTTGTTTATTGCTTTTATTAGATTAGATTCATCAACCCATGGATCGACCTCGACTAGTTGTATGTTGAGTATTATAAATGTGTTTGATTGGATGTGACCCGGCGACATCACCGACCAAAAATGGCGCCGTTGTCGGGGACGGTGTTAACTTGATTTAGATTTTCTTGTATTGTTATTAGTTGTGTCTTTCTTTGTCTTGGGGAAGTAAAACTCCTCAAGGTTTGTTCTAATTATTTTCGAGTTGTTTGATATTTTGCATGTCTAGAAGGTCACAAGGTAACTTGTTACCCTTTGATCACGAAATTGAAAGGACTTTGACAACTAATAGAAGACTTGCTAGGAGAACTTTGAGAGGTATTGGTGAGGTTGTAAATATTCAACCAAATACTATTGAGTTCATCAACCCTTTTGCAAGAGAAGGTGAGGAGAACCCAACACAAAATCCAACACAAAATCAACCCACAATGCCTAAGTTTTCATCACATTCCGTACCCACCGAGGAGAACCTACCCAATGGTACACCCACACCACAACACTTAACCAGAAATTTTATTGCCAAATCCGCATTTATCCAATTAGTCGAAAGAAGCCAATTTGGGGGGATGCCTAGTGAAGACCCTCATTCTCATATGGAGACTTTTTGTGACTATTGTGATGCGATTTCTCAAACCGGTGTAACTCAAAACCAAATTCGATGGGTCTTATTTCCTTTTTCTCTAATTGGCACCGCGAAACAATGGTTGAAAGGCCTTGATAAGGCTACTCTCGGAATTAATTCTTGGAAGAAGTTGGCTCTAGCTTTCTACAAAAAGTTCTATCCACCGGAAAAGACTAACATGCTAAGAGCTCAAATTACGGGATTTAAGCAAAGAGATGAAGAATCCTTGTATGAAGCTTGGGAGCGATTCAAGGGAATTTGTCGCTCATGTCCTCATCATGAACTTAGCGAGTGGTTCTTGGTACAACAATTTTGGAACGGTCTTTATGAAGACTCAAGAAACATTCTCAACATGGGATCAAATGGAATGTTCACCGAAGTTGATGACAATCAAACTTGGAACAAAATTGAGGAAATGGCGGTCCATAACTCACAATATAGTAGACCTCTCAAGGCTACTAGAGGAGGAAAGCATGAAGTGGACTCCATTACTCAATTGGGTTCTCAACTTAGTGCTCACATTGATACCATCAATTTGAAGTTTGAAAAAGCTATGGCTAGACTTGATGAAGCCTCAAAATCACCAAAGCACCATGTTAATGCCATGACGGCATCTTCATCAATCCCAAGTGGGATATGTGAGAATTTTGAAACTTTGGGACATGACCAAAGTGAATGTAGGGGAACAAATGAACAAGTGAATGCTTTTCAAGCATACAAGAGTGGTACCCCTTATTCAAACTATTACAATGAAAACACCAAATTCCATCCAAATCTCTCATACAAAAGCCAAAATGTTCAAAACCCTCAACCAACATACACCCCACCTCCCATGAGAAACCAAAATCAAAGACCCTTTTACAACCAAAACCAAGGCTACCAAAATCAAACTCCATACAATCAACAAAATGACCAAGGTTTTGATGTCCAAAAAGCGGTCCTCCAAATGCAAAAGAATCAACAAGAGTTTTTCACTCAAATGAAAAAGGATAGTCAAGCAAAGGAAATCACCATCAACAACATCCTAGCTCACACCAAAATGTTGGAAACCCAATTGACTCAACTAGCATCTTCAAGCTCACAAAGACAAAAGGGGCAATTACCACCTCAAAGTAATCCCCCAAGACATGAAACGGTTAGTGCCATTCACTTGAGGAGTGGTACAAGGTATGAAGCACCAAATAAGCAAGTTGAGGATGAAGTTGTGGAAGCTAGTGACAAAGAAGAAATTGTGCAAAACTCCAAGGATGGAGAACCATCAAAAGAAGAAATTTCAAAGAAAAATGAAGACAAGGTCAAGGAGAAGGAGCCCATTGTGATTAGACTTCCTTTTCCAAGTCGTCAAGCCAAGCCCAAATTTGATGACCAACTTGGAAAATTTATGGAAATTGTGAAAAATTTGGAAGTCTCGATTCCTTTCACGGAATTAATCAATCACGTGCCGGCCTATGCAAAATACATGAAAGATATCCTCACAAAGTAGAAGTCGATCCGGAAGCTTGAGACTATCGCCTTCACTAAGGTGAGTAGTGCAATCCTTCAAGGGAGTTCACCTCCAAAACTCAAAGACCCGGGAAGCTTCTCAATACCGTGTACCATTGGCGACACCACGATCAACAAAGCCTTATGTGATCTAGGGGCTAGTGTGAGTGTTATGCCGTACTCATTGAGTAAAAGGTTAGGGATGGGAGAGCATAAATTCACCAATATCACACTCCAAATGGCCGATAGATCGACAAAGACATCATTAGGGATATGGGAAGATGTTCCCGTAAGAGTTGGGAAATTTTTCATCCCGGTGGACTTTGTCATTGTTGACATGGAAGAAGACTCCTACATTCCAATCATTCTAGGAAGACCTTTCTTACACACCGCGGGTCCGGTGATTGATGTGAAGCATGGAGAGCTCACTCTAGAACTGGGAGATGAGAGCATAACTTTCAATCTTGACAAGACCATGAGAGCTCCCCGTTTGCATGAACCATGTTTTATGGTTGATCATTATAGCCGGAAGGATGATAGGAAGAAGTCGGAATTCCAGTGGAAGAAAAAAATTGATGATGCTCCATTCAAAGAGCAAGTGAATTGTAACAAAGAGAGCTTGAAAAGCTCACCAAAGCCAAGCAATGAAGAGGATGGCCTCATTGGCCAAGACAAGAAAGTGGGAGAGTTGTCTCTATCAACTCAAGAGTTATTTAGTGATCAAGTAGATGAAGTTTGTGGTCTTTGGGACGATGAGTTTGAAGGGATTTTCAATCCCTATATTGGTAATGCTATCGATCAAGACCAACATGAAGGACAACAAGGGCAAAGGTCTATTGAAGATCTTTATCATGATAATGAACAAGCTTTTGACTACTTTTTCAAGGTGTTGAGCAACATCAACAACACCTTGTACATGCCCCCATGACATCTCACTAAGGATGAGAGTTTGGTGGAATCCTCTCCAAACCACCATTTGTAAATATTTCTAACTCCCTAACTCGCATTTCAATTCTTACATTGCATTTTTTTGTCATTTTTGGATTTTTATGCTTTGATCAAGGTAATTATCATTTTTGAGAGAAGTGAGGGAGGGACTAATGATTTAATTGATGTGTAGTGCTTTAGCTTAGTGTGGGGATAGCAATTGCCTAGGCTATTCTTGCCTTATTAGTGCCCCTACAATGAGGAACACGGGATTTGAAGAATGAAAAATGACACGGGATATGCAAGTGCACGGATGGAACTGAATTCGGGTAGACTAGGGAGAATCCGAGCGTCTTCAAGGGGAATCCGCTCGTCTTCAGGAAATCCGAGCGTCTTTGGCAAAATCCGCCCGTCCATTTTAACTGAAAAATTGAAATTTTGGGACTGTCGAAGAATCCGAGCGTCCTGGTAGAGAAGACGCTCATATTCAGTAATCCGCTCGTCTTTGCAAAAAGACGCCCGTCTTTTTGCCAGTGCAAAACAAGAAAGCTTACTGTATCAGAATCCGCCCATCTTCAGTAGAATCCGCTCGTCCTGCAATCAAAGAATCCGAGCATCCCAGCTGAAAGACGCCCGTCTTTAGGCGAGAATCCTGAACCCAGAATAGGTATAATCCGAGCGTCCCGAAGGAAAGACGCCCGTCTTCCCCTGCATTTTCAAAATTTTTGGGTGTTTTAAATACCCCCTCCCACATTCATTTCTTCATTCATTCATTCAAAACACTACCCATAAACCCCAAAACTCAAAACCCTCATCCTCTCCATCACCAAAACAAGATTTCCTCAACCAAATTCAAAAAAATCAAATCAAAACTTCCTTTTAACAACAATCAATCACTCCTCTTCCAACAAAAATCAAACCAAACACCAAAATCTTCAACCTTTGAGTCGATTTTTGAAATTACAAAGGCAAAGCCTTTCATCTTAAAATCGATTTGGGTATACTTGGAAATTGAAGATTTTCACTCTTTTCTTGGTATTTTCATCAATGGCAAGAACAAAAGGATCAACAAAGGCACCTAAAGCAAAGGCACTCTCAACAAGGCAACAATGTCTTCAAGCAAAGAAAGCCTCATTGGCTATGGTGGTTGCTAGTGCAAACTTGGAAGTTCAACAACAACAAAATCCTCCCTTGGAAGCAACAACATCAACAACTCCGGAAATTGCTCAATTATCAAACTATCCGGAGGTAATTTTCATTTATAACTCCCATAGGGATACATTTGCCAAGTATGCTAGGAAATCCTTTATACCCACCAAATTCATATGTGAAGATGCCTTGAACAAATTGGGTGTCCTTGAACAAACAAAAGCCTTCTTTGAAGCCATGGGGTTGGGAAAATTGTTTGCTACAAGAGAATTGACATACCCCTCCCTTACCTTGGAATTCTTGAGTTCTTTGAAAGTAACTAAGGTAGAGACTAGAGAAAACATCGAGTTCCGCCTTGCCAATGTGAGTAGGCGCATCACCTTTGATAACTTGGGTAAAGCATTAGGTCTTAGTGATTCACCTAGTTATTACAAGAAGCCCGAAAAATATGACCCCGCTCCTCTTTGGGAGGCGATTTCCGGGAGGAAATTTGAGAACTTTCATGCTAGTCGCGCTCTATTAGTCCACCATCCGGGCATTAGAGTGTGGCACAAGGTCATCGGGAATACTATCATTGCAAGAAAAGACACTAACCACTTTACCAAGCTCGATTGTGTTCTACTTGAGTCGGCCTTAAATATTGGAAGGGAATTCACTAAGCCTTACAATTCTCTAAGGCTTTTGGTAGAAATATGGCTCAATGTTGATTGTGGAAAGCAAGGCACCGCTTTTATTGTAAATGGAGGTCTAGTCACTCTTTTGGCTAAGTACTTTGATCCGAATTTCAACAAGGATGGCAAGTATGTGGCGAAAAAAGGGGGTCATCTCATTGACATGGATGCCATGATTAACAAGTACAAGTGGGTCACTCATAACCCTCTTGACACCAAATATGGGTGGCTCACCAATGATGCTAGATCTTTTACTTTGCCTTCCAAGATATGCCGTTTGAGTGTTCATCGGACCAACTACCTCCTTCCCCTCTCAAAAGAAGCCGAATACATCATCCGTCAACAAAGGGGTGAAATTGAAATGCCCTCCTCCTCCATTGTCACACCACCCTATCCATTCAAATATCAAGAGTTCATACCCGAAGGTGTTGAAGTGGGCAATGACTACATGACTCTACTTATGCAAGAGATGCACAAACAAGCTTATAAGGATCGGGAAGATGCATACTTAGCCCAATATCCACCCCTCCTTCATTTATCTAGGCAAGGACTACTTGATCCTTCATGTCCTTTTCCTAGTTGGGCGGATAGGGAAGTCTTCTTTCCAAGTGCATCTAGGGGTGAGATACCGGGTGACGATGAGGTTGTCGGTGATGAGGTTGTTGATGAAGGCATTGATGAAGAGGTAAATGAAGAGGAAGAGGCTAATGAAGAAGAAGATGATGAAAGAAGTGAGCTAGGAAGTGAAGAGGGAAGTGGAGATGAGTCCACTTCTATTGAGGAAGATGATGACAATGATGATATGGTGGAAGACTAGCAAGCTTTGGAGGCTCCTACCCTCTTGAGGTTTGTCTACTTCTTTATTTGTTTTATTTATTTTATCTTGATCATGGTTGGAGAGTCCTAGCAACATAGAGGACTAACACCTCGGCCCCATTGAGGTGTTCTTATTTCATTGTTCCCACTTTTGAAAATCCAAAATGACAATTTAGTTTCATGCATTGCATCTTGTGTGCATGAACTACCCCAACTTTAGGACATTAGAAATAATGTCTATCTCGGTTTGGGGAAGTACATGCATACGCAACGGGAGGTAATCTAAATTACGCTCTCCGTTATAAACAAAAACCCATGCATCATGTAGTGTAGATTAGTATAGCTTGCATTTAGTGTAGAATTCATGCATCATGTTTGCATAATTTCCATCATTTTGGCCATTGAGGACAATGCCCATATTAGTGTGGGGATGTGGAATTCTAACTTAAATTTTATTCAAAAATCCAAAAAAATCAAAAAATTTCGAAAAACCATAAAAATTTGAAAAATTTTAAAAATCCAAAAACAAGTTCATTTCCTTTGTAGTGTAGTCATGTATATATTGTTGTATATATTGTGTTTGTTTTATCCTTGTTCACATTGATTGACTACGCCACATCCGAGACATGAGGATCATGAAGACCGCATGGTATGATCTTTCCAATCTCCTTTTTCCTCTTTATGTTAATGACTATGTGGCTTTATTTTGATTGATGCGGTATAACAATGTGAATCTAGGACTTTCATTTAGTTTATATGTCATATTAATTGGTAGAATCATTTGCATTAGGATGTTTATATGCTAGTTGCATCATGGCATGTAGTTGCATGTTAGAAAAATTTTGCGAAACCCTCTACTTGTGAAGCTTGACAAGTGTATATAGGCCCTAGTAGATGCTTTTTCTTCTTAAGACTTTGCTTATTAGAATGCTTGTAAAACACCTAGGATGTGTCATGCTAGTATCTTTTGACCCATGGATTAAGGCCTAGTTAAGAGTACCTTGTGGTGTGATAACTCCTTGGCTACCGTTTATTCCAAGGTGACCCTTGAAACCATGCATCCATCATCCATGTTCTACCACATTTTTGTCATCAAAGGGAATGGGCACAAAAAGAAATCAATTTGAGTTTAATGAAATGAAAAGTGAAAGAAAGTTTGAAAAAATTGCATCAAATGAAAAGAGGAGCAAAAATAGACTCCTAATGCTTCAAATATAAGGCACCCTCACTATATATGGGGTGACTTTGAAAATGTTCAAAAGAGAAATGCAAAAAGTTGAAAAGTTGTCAAGTGTTGAAAAGCCAAAAATCAAAAGAAATGGCAAAAGAAAGTGTTCTCAAATGTTATATGCCACAAGAAATTGGGGGGAAAAACAACAACAAATCAAACTCCCAAAGTGAAACTCAAATTCTATCGATCCCTTTATCCATCGTGTCCATTTTTGTGCATGGTAGAGAGGGGACGACCCTTCTTCTTGTCTAGGCAAGAGGAGGAATTCCGTGATCCTCCAGTGTTTCTAACACCATAGGGAGTCTATTCTTGATAAAAGCATTTAACGATTGAGGACAAAGGTACCCTAGCTTGACACAATTTGGAGGTGATTTATTGGTATCCTTCTAGGCTTAGTAGTTTGAAGAAATTGCATCTATGAAGGAGTGTGTACCCTTGAATTGCTTCCCTTATAGATAATTTCCGCCACTTAGATGAGGAAAGTGGCTATTCTTTTGTAGATTCATCCATTACTTGATTTTGTGTGCTTAATGTTTGGATGTGTCGCCATTTTGGCAAGACCCACCTTGTCTTGCAAGAAGGCATCCTACCTCATGGTTGTCTTGTTGTGAGTTGAAGGGGCGGAGTGAGACCCGCTAATTGTCTCATATCGGCTATGTTATTAGGTTAGTTTAAATAATGGTCCTAGTCTTTGTCACCTCTTTACTCGGGACGAGCAAAGGTTCGGTTTGGGGATATTTGATGTGACCATAATTAGAGCATATTTAGTCCCGAATTAGCCTTGTTCCCATGCTTTTAAGTGCATATTTGGGTCATTTATTATCTTTAGTTCTTTGTTTTGCATATTCCTTGAGGTTTTGTGTCCTTGGTAGGAAAGGAGTGCAAACCTTGCATTTTCATGGCAAAATGAGGCTAAATTGATTGAATTCAAAGACCAAGCATCAAGGAGAGACAAGATTAGAAAGCCTTTGTACATACTATAGTAGATGGGCAATGATGAGAAAAGATCCTTGCATCCCCGAGGAAATCCTCAAGGATTCTATGAAGAAAAAGGAATAAAAGAAGAAGGAACGAAACTGTTTGACAATCCGTGCGGATTGCCCTGAAGACGCCCGTCCATCACCCACAATCCGAGCGTCTTCCTCCACAAGACGCTCGGCCAAAACCTCCACAATCCGCCCGTCTTCCCCTTCTGGACGCCCGTCCAGAAGCACCCAAATCCACCCGTCCCGTGCCAAAAACGCCCGAATTCCAACACAGTTATTTCTTCTTCTACAAACTTCAAGGAAGGATGCACATCTTTTTCTAAGACCGGCGAAAGAGAGACCGGAGTCTCCCTAGAGACCGACGATTCCTCAAGGACTTAATCGTTATTTAAGCCCTTAGTAAACCCTAATTTATGTACCTAATCCCCACTATAAATACCCCATTAGTCTAATTAGAAGAGCATGTTCTTCTTAGCAATCTTTAGAGTAGTTAATATCAATCAAATCTCTCTTTAATCTTGTAATCAACATTTAATCAAGTTTTAATACAAGTTTTATTTCCTTAATCTCTCTCTTGTTCATCCTTTATTTTGGGTAATTGAATATTATTTGGGTTATTATTGGGAGATTGACAACCTTTCAATCAAGCATCAAGTACTTCTTTTATTCTTTGCATTTTTATTTTGGAATCTCCATAGGTATAATTCTCTTAATCCTTGTTTTAATTATTGTTAATCTTTCTTACTTGTTCATCATGTTTGACTTTGTTAGTTTGATTGACAACCTTATTAACATGTTAAACTTGATCATGAGTGAGTAGTTACTTAGCTAGGATTAATGGGTAATTAGGGGAAACAAACATGGGGAATGATTCATGCTTAATCTAATATGATTCCATAATTAATTTGCTTGCTTGTTGTGATTTCAACTTATGCACATCTTATGTTTGATGAAATGATAAGCCTATGAATCCTTGCATTTACAACCATCTCTTATCTTTTCAATGAGACTTGTAAGACATAAACCAACTCGGGTCTCATTAGACCATGCATATAGTTGGATGGGGATGATTAAGTCGACTTGTAGGTGTTGTACAATCTAATCGATTCGGCTCCGGGACCCAAACCTTCCTAGGATTGTAAGATATAAACCAACTCAATCCATCAAAATAATTATTGCTTGCATCTAGTAGGAAACGTGTTTGTATGATCAACTCCCATGAATCCCTTATGAACCCATGATATCCTAGCATTTTTAATCAATTGTTTACATCTTTCCTTTTGTTGCTTGTTTATTGCTTTTATTAGATTAGAATCATCAACCCATTATAATTGTGACAACCCCAAGCACAACCATAATTAGATTGAATATTTTGAGTAACCACCGTCCCATGGATCGACCTCGACTTACCACTAACTAGTTGTATGTTGAGTATTATAAATGTGTTTGATTGGATGTGACCCGGCGACATCACCCATCACATATACTTAAAGGTACAAGTACAACACACATTACTTTCTCATTTCATCCAACAACTTCACAAAAATTACAGCTACAAATATAACACATATTACTTTAAACACACACGATTCCCAAGACACCCCCATGTTGACCGGCTAGAGATTATAAGGGCCTCAATCTGACTTCGGGACATCTCCCAAGTCTTTGCGGTAGCTCCAAACAACTTTCCCCGGGTTCATTTTATTTAGACTCCATATGTTCATTAGGTTCATTGGTTTTAGGTTCCAAAATCGTCGCTCTGATGCCACTTTGTGACACCCCCACATACCAAGGTGCCTTACCAGGACCACCTTAGAATGAGATACCGTCACCATCTCGGTTGCCCGAGGTTAGTGTTGGGAAATGTGTCCTCAACAATAGTGCGATCACATTATTTAAATATCATTATTAAATCTCATTTTAAGAATACATGTGGGATGTAATATTTTACAGTCAACTGGTCCACACATATCGGTAATGATTGGCTGACTAGAGTTTGACATTACTGTCGTGCGACGGTGGTGATCAGTTGATCCCCTTAGGTCATACCTATAGGGAAATACTCTTAATTGATTATTTAATTAATCGTATACCGATACGAGTTAATTAAATTGCTTAAAATTGACGGATGATTTTGTGAGTATAAATAATGTATCTTATTGTAATATGATTAAATGAGACACGGTCTAAGTAATCGAATTGTTTTATTACTTAGATGAAATTATTGTTTACAGAAACAATTGAAACGGAATGAATAAATTATTATAAATACAGAATGTTGTAGTTTATAATATGGAAACACTTTTGGCACAAGTAATTACGAATTACTAGTCAAATTTTGTAAATGACATATTTTATGAGTATGTTGATTTTTAATATGTTAAAAATACATTACATTGTGACATGTCATGTAACATGTTACATGTGACAAAATTGACAAATGACAAAATAAAATGGACCATCCATTTTATAATGAAAGTCTTAAAAATGGAGGAGTAATTGGGTTAATATTATGTTTTCATATTAGTGGAAAACATAATGATAAAAAGACTACTTCTAGCCATGCATACCTACTCTTTCCTTGAGAAGACAAAGACCATACATTGGCTCCCCAAAAAGTCCCCCCCTCCAACCGGTTTTCCTCTTGTGTGTGCAACCATATGGATCAATCATATTATTCATTCTTTCTCTCTAATTTTTCTAGTGTAAGAAAATGCAATAAAAACTATCTACAATTTATGATAATTCTAGAGAAATAAACTCGCAAATACTCCCTCTTGACCGAGATTTTCAAGAGTAAAAATACAATTTATTTTGTGTCAATTTTATAGTAAAACCAATATTATTACTAGATCTAAATAAAATTGGTTATTATGAGTTTTCTTGGGTATATGCTTTTGGGAGAGGTTCTAATTTGAACCTTGTTCATCCAATATTTAGAAGCTCAAGAACAAGTGAGTAGGTGAACTCACTTGTGCCCATAAATCTGAAAATCACAATGTAAGATGATGGTTTCTTCTTTATATTGTTTATTAGTTTGCATGCATAAGATCACTTATTAATTTTATGACAAATTAAATTAAAACATATATGAATATGTTAGTATATAGATCTACTTTTCCTTCAATCGGTATCAAGAGCCTTGGTTGTTTGCATGCAAATCGGTTAAAAGTTTTTCCGAGTTATAAAGATTAACATATAAAACTTATATAATTTGTGTTATTATGATATATCACAAAATTAATTTTTACATGTTAAAGTTTCTGATCCTAAAATTTATTTAGGATATTTTGGTTAATTTATGGATTTTATTGTTCATTTTATATAATATTGGCATTAAAATGTGATTTTTATGATAAAAATGTCATTTTTGGACGAAAATTAGCTAAACTTCGAATTTTCCAGTGGTTTTTGGATATGTTTTCACATATATTATTTTTAGATGATCTGGAAATTTTCATAATTTTATGAGTTCTTATGCTCGAAAAATGGATTTTTCATGATAAAAATCAAATTTAAGTGAAAAATAGGTTAATATGAGATAAATTTCGAATCTGGTCATAGAAATTTAGTATGTTGTCACATGCAATTTTATAAGATGTGTGTAAAATAATAGGCTATATTGAAGTCTTTGTGCATGATTTATGGATTTTTGATGAAAAATAGCATAAATAGTGACATTATTAGTGAAAAATTAATAAAACATAATATATGACTAAGGAAAAACGTCACATGTTGCATTTATTGTCTTTTTCAGATCTAAAATTGAAAAGTTGATGAATATAATTTTTCTCATGTTTTTATGATTAATTTGTTAAAAAAACCGATAAACCGCAACATTGTTTTTTCCGGAAAAATTTCGAAATTTTTAACCTAATTTTTTTTGAACATTATGAGTGTCATGGTATTTTTCCAGAATGTTCATGAGTTTAAATTTCAAATTTCAAATTTATTTGAATTTTTGTGATTTATTTGAAGTTTATAGCATTTTTATTATAATTTTTGGTCCATTAATGAACAATTTCAGAAATATGAGTTAATTATGGTCAAATAATTAGTGAAGACTAAATTTTGAGTCCTAAGAGGTTAGGGTAATTAACTTATGCATAAATATGAATTTATGTAATTTTTGTGATTATAAAATGTTGAAATCACGCAAATTCGTAAAAACCGAGTAATATACGATATTGGCTAATTAAAGGCGATTTAGCATAAAATTGGGCATGTTCATACATATTATAATGCTGAATTTTCTTTATGATTGTCATAATTTTATTTATGTAATTTTGAATTATGTAATTTTTACTTAGTATGGCCTTAGTTTTTAATTGGTATTACCCGAAATGTATGGGAATATCGATTCGATTGTAATTTTATTGTGATCTCGTATCACCGTCTTGTAATTTAATAGATTTATTTTATTATATTTACAAATGTATAATAGGAAATTATGTAATTTATTATGTAATTTTATTCATTTCGGAGTTCCCAAAGACGGATTTCTTCAAGATGGCGATACATAAAGACGGTGTTACCTAGACATGCGTGCCACAACCGAAGTTCAAGGGACCAATGGAGTTGGTTTCGGAATATGTAATAGTTAATTAGATTTTCTATTTTAGGAAGGCCATACTAGGATTTATTTTTATGCTTTGCATTTTATTTATATGTTGCATGCATCGCTAAATCGCCATAACTAAAACATGCATCATCTTTTAATCGAGTATATCGACCGTGTCAATTATAATTATCGTAGTTCACCGCTTTAGTTCACTTAAAACGTGATAGATAATAAATTGACATGACCTCTCGCTAAAATAAACAATTGAGACTTAGCCTTACCAAATAGTAGAAACCATGAAAACCTATTTCGCGAGGGAGTGCACTCGGCCCTACCGGGGTACAAACCTTGTTACGTAGGGGAAGTGGGTGATAAATGTCTATCCACCGAATTCATGTTGATAAGGGATGAATCAGCCCTACCGTGCCCAAGTTGATGTGGATTTGGATTCATGGACACATTTATTCGAAATTTGGATTGAGCTCAACGGAAGTATTCGTGACCGTAGTCGCATGTGTTCCGGGCTAAAGATAAATGTTAATGTAATTTTATCGACCAAGAGTTCTAAAAGTAGAATCTATTAAAGAGTTAATCCACCGAGTTATATTGATAAGGGATGAATCGGCCCTACCGTGCCCAAGTTAATATGAATTTGGATCTTGGAATCATTTATCATAGTTGGGTAGAGGTCACTATGTAAATGCTATACTTGTTTTTCAAGTATTAATAAAACGATAAATGTTACCTTTTCCACTATTCCGTTGTTATATTGTTCTATTTCTTTACCACAATTCATATACGATATCATTTCGATTCAAAACTCCATTAACACATCGTATCTAAAGACAAAATTTGAATTTTCTTCTAAAGACCTCGAATGAACCATTGCTAAGGATCTCTTGTAAAGAGTATAGATTAAAGTTATTCATTATCAAACAGGTTTTTGATTCTTGACTAACACTTATACTTACAATGGATTATGTTTCATATACTTAATTAAATTAAGTACCTTGAAACGATAAATTGTTTTGGTAATTAGTTTTGTCAGAATTCGTAATTGACCAAAATAACGCAACCACTTCAATGAAAGTTTTAAGACTAAAACGATTGAATTGAAGAGTAATCTTTATAAGATTCACCTTTGCTTCTCTAAGTAAAGACTCATTGAAATGAGTGGGAGCATTCTCTTAAACCGTTAAGATGAGGACGAGGTTAAAGAAGTAAAATTAGAATGGAATTGATACAAGGTTATGTTAAAGGTAAAGTTGTTGAGAATGACGATACTAAACCTATCAATCCCGACCGATAAAGTTTCCATTGTCTTAAATGTTGGACGCTAGAAAGAAACTACCCCAAATTATTGAAGAATCAACAAGTTAGTTGTGGGACATCTAATGGGACCTTCTTCGTTAAATGTTTATTTGATTAAACATAAATTTTGCTAGTATTACTTCGTCAATATTAGAAATCGGTAGTGGTTTTCATCATTATGTTTGATACATAGGATGATTAGAATATGACGACTAGCAACAATGAAGTCATAAACTCTAAATAAGAATACAATTTGTTAAAGATACAAAAGAGGTTTCACTTTTGTGACCCTATACACCATGATTTGATGTATGGCTAGCCCATCGTCAAGGTGATTATATTCTAAACCAAACTAGAATGATATATCATGAAGATGATGCAAGACTCAAATTGGTAACCCAAGATTAAACCTTAAACTTTGGAATGATGAACGCAAAGAGTTATCGAGTACTCTTGAAACCATTAGATTGTTAATGGTATATGCGTATCTTGTATTCAAAACAAGATATCTCGTACCTTTTGGTTGAAAAGGAGATCAAGGTTATAAATCATCGATCCAAAATAGGTTGATCATCATCTTTTACCAACGATTTAAGTTGACACTAGTGTGTTCACTTAATAAGGTAAATAGAGAAATATTTGAAGAAGTTCAAGAGTTCAAAGAATCACGATTTAGTCGTGATGGGATTATCAAAGTGAAGACTTTGATATAAGCCAAAGGAAATGTGATATAGTATCACAAGTTAATCTCTCTTAGCACGCATTATGAAATAATGTGTGGATGGATAAGAAATCAAACGCTATTCGATATGGTTTGGACTTCAATCAAGTTACTTTGAGTTACTTGATCCTTTTGGGGATTTTATCATTTTTGTCTAAATTATTTTTCCACTAAATCGAATCATATGAGATATGAAATGGTAAGGGTAACATGGTTGTAAGTTTTCACAAGAAACAAATGCTCATTTTTCCTTTTCAATTATCACGAGCACGACGGGTTTGCGGCTCATGAAGCTGTCTTTCTAAAATACAAGTTTATTTCTAGAAGACAGAGTGGGAGAAATTATTCAAGAGCCACAGAAAATGTTATGTCGCAAGAAACTGGTCTTTCTTGGCTACATGAGACATTTTGTGTAAGACATTATACATTGTTTCTTCAAAACCTAGGAAGTTAAATTCGTCACTTGTTAAAAATGATGAATTCATGCTACTTTTAAGAAAGTAAAGAGCTTATAACTTACAAAAGAAATTGTTTGATTCAAGTTGATTACTTCCAGAAAGTAATGAACATATGACTTACATAAGAGTGTTTAAGTCACAACTCAATACAAGGCTTAGAGCCATGAAAATCCGAAACAAAAGGGCTTGATTAGTGACAAAGGGTTTTGCACTTATAAAGAGATATTTCAAAGCAAGATTGGTTGCAAAGGGTTTTGCACTAATTGAAATGATTAAGTCTATTTGGATCTTCTTAGGGATTGTGTTTCATTATGAGGATATGCATACAACAAGTGAATCTAAAACCCACTTCTTCAATAGAAGGAATGTATTCAATACATGTCATGAGTTTTATAGATTCTTGCAATCCTAAGATAATGTGAAACTTAAGAGAGGATCTTAAGTAGGACATCAATGAGTTGGAATCAACATTTTGATCATGTGATAAAACATTTCTCGATAAGTCGAGAAGTTGTGTTTATACATGGAGTTTAGTGGGAGTTACGGAATTTTTAATTAGTCCGATATGTGGATGACATATTGATCATTGAGAATGATTTAAGACTTTTGGAGTATTATAATACATCTTGAATATCCGGATTTATGAAGATAAATCCACATGATATTAGCGTCAGTAAGAAGTCTTATGTTGATAAGATTCATGACTAGTTCAATTAAATTGAACATATTTGATTGATTTCATTTGCTTCCGCTGCCGAATCAATTAAAAAGAAATGATGTATAACACTTCATATGCTTTGAGTATGATGAATTGTTTTCAAAATCGAATTTAAGTAATCTTTACCAAGTAAGCCATAAAGATTACCCTTAAGTGCTTGCAGAAGCATTAAGGCTATGATGCAAAGTGTTTATGATGCAATTTTGTGTAAGGGTGTTACACAAGTGACAATTGACAATTGAGATTGCGCATGGTTTCCGACAAAACCATAATCAAAACACATTAGGATGGTTAAGATACCATTGTGGCAATGTTAATTAAGAAGTAGATTTTCTAGAATCGTTCTAGGCAATAAAGAACAATGAGAGATATTTATAACGGAAATTGAGTACACTTGCAATCATGAGATGTGCAAGAAGGATGAGTCCCGCACACTGTGAAAAAAGTGGGAGCTATTCTTAGGCTAGAGGGCCTATATCTTGATTGGATCTCGACACGTACTCAGAAAGTTTTGTAATGCAAATGTATACATTACAAAGGAAAACGAGTATGTAGTAATGTTGAGTAAGGTACAAGAAATTGATAAAACCTACTAACCAAAGCCTTCTCAAAGGCTAAACATGATGAGTCATGTCATTTCAATTGAATTGAAATGAACAACTACGTACAAGATCAAATTAGATTATAGAACATGAAATAGTAATCAGGCATTGACTATTTATATGTGATAATCGCATTTGTCGTTCGAGTTTTACTTTAAAACTCTTTTATTATACTTTGTTACATCCAAACGGGTTGTAGAGACAACGTTGAACCCCGTTAAAGTGAACCCGGATTAACATAGTATTAGCCCATAGTCACTTGTATGAGGTGACGTCTCGAAGTGGCTAGAGTGTGATGCGATTGATGGCAAGTTCAAGTGCTATAGAGTCATGTGAGATGACTAGTCGATCACATAGGCAGACTGTTAGGAACACTTTGTCGGGCCTTCTGACCGCTTATAGAGTTCTGGCAATTTATATAGCCTGGTCGTGGCGAGAGCTGCTATAGTATTCTAATGAGTCGATTCTTTTGACTAAAGACTGTTCGCCTAAGATGGCACAGTTTCAGATTAACTTTGATTTTTGTTACTACGACATTCGTAAATGGGGTCAAATGGGCATATTTTGGGTTATGATGGTTGTGGCTAGTCGAAGGGAATAAGTGCAATAGGAATTGTCCACCCCCTTGTCAGGGTTAAAACAATATTTCAGGGCCACTCGAGGAGTAATGAACTGGAAATGCGTGGCCACGCTCGGAAGGTATCTATGATAGATAAATCCGGTCAATGAGTTATTCTCCAGATCGAGGAAACCACTCTCGATATGATCACTTGCAAGTACGACCCGAAAGACACCTTGCATTGAGTGGGAGATAGTAATAAGACAAGAGAATTGGTGACGCACACTTGTCGAGGACAAGTGGGAGATTATTGGGAAATGTGTCCTCAACAATAATGCGATCACATGATTTAAATATCATTATTAAATCTCATTTTAAGAATACATGTGGGATGTAATATTTTACAGTCAACTGGTCCACACATATCGGTAATGATTGGCTGACTAGAGTTACACATTACTGTCGTGCGACGGTGGTGATCAGTTGATCCCCTTAGGTCATACCTATAGGGAAATACTCTTAATTGATTATTTAATTAATTGTATACCGATACGAGTTAATTAAATTGCTTAAAATTGACGGATGATTTTGTGAGTATAAATAACGTATCTTATTGTAATATGATTAAATGAGACACGGTCTAAGTAATCGAATTGTTTTATTACTTAGATGAAATTATTATTTACAGAAACAATTGAAACGGAATGAATAAATTATTATAAATACAGAATGTTGTAGTTTATAATATGGAAACACTTTTGCCACAAGTAATTACGAATTACTAGTCAAATTTTGTAAATGACATATTTTATGAGTATGTTGATTTTTAATATGTTAAAAATACATTACATTGTGACATGTCATGTAACATGTTACATGTGACAAAATTGACAAATGACAAAATAAAAAGGACCATCCATTTTATAATGAAAGTGCCGAAAATGGAGGAGTAATTGGGTTAATATTATGTTTTCATATTAGGGGAAAACATAATGATAAAAAGACTACTTCTAGCCATGCATACCTACTCTTTCCTTGAGAAGACAAAGACCATGCATTGGCTCCCCAAAAAGTCCCCCCCCCCCTCCAACCGGTTTTCCTCTTGTGTGTGCAACCATATGGATCAATCATATTATTCATTCTTTCTCTCTAATTTTTCTAGTGTAAGAAAATTCAATAAAAACTCTCTACAATTTATGATAATTCTAGAGAAATAAACTCACAAATACTCCCTCTTGACCGAGATTTTCAAGAGTAAAAATACAATTTATTTTGTGTCAATTTTATAATAAAACCAATATTATTACTAGATCTAAATAAAATTGGTTATTATGAGTTTCCTTGGGTATATGCTTTTGGGAGAGGTTCTAATTTGAACCTTGTTCATCCAATATTTGGAAGCTCAAGAACAAGTGAGTAGGTGAACTCACTTGTGCCCATAAATCCGAAAATCACAATGTAAGATGATGGTTTCTTCTTTATATTGTTTATTAGTTTGCATGCATAAGATCACTTATTAATTTTATGACAAATTAAATTAAAACATATATGAATATGTTAGTATATAGATCTACTTTTCCTTCAGTTAGTATATCAAAGTTACCAATCCAAAACACAATTATTAAAGTATAACTTATTAATGTTTACATATTCCAAAAACCAAAACCAAAATAAAGGTTACTATGTTCAACAACTAAAACTGATCGATAACTCTCATGACAGCGGAAGCTAGACTCGAGTGATGATTCCCCATATCGTCCCCATAGCTAGTAAACATCATTACCTGTCACAATTTGCTCACCATCCCCGAATGGATCACCACAGATTTTATAAAAACAACTACGGAGTCAGTTATTGTATAATCAACATAAGACAAGTACGAAAAGATAAAAAGTTGATCATCATCCTCCTCCAACTCCCAATCACAACATGTAACTGACTAAACACTAAAGTGTGTAGCCCTGCCAGTGGGGGACCGCAGCGGTACCCACCTAAGCCCTCGCTCATCAAAGAGCGATAACCCCGTCCATTAATGTGCACATCCCTTCCTGTGGCGGGTTCCACAGAGGGCGAAACTAGGGCGTCAAGCCACTCCCGCAAGTGACTCCACTCAGCCGAGGACGCAGTTCGTGAACATCACCATCAACCATCACAACTCCAACACCCAACTACAAATCAACAATCAGCAGACAATCGCAATATCAATCGTACAATAATCACAAAACAATCTTAAATCAATTAAACAGTAAACCAAGTAGGGAAACCCAACCTTAGCACAACCTGCAATGAGACAATCAAGCAAGCTAGAAAGGCTCTTCTACAAAATCTCCACCTAACAACAATAAAAAAATTCCAATTACCATATGCCAAAACCCCTTTCCCCCAAATCACAAATTAGGGCAAAACCCTAAAAGATAAATCAATGAAACTTATGAAATCAGAAGCTTACCGACACAATCGACGCAAGGAAAGATGAACTAGACCCACGAATGATCCACGCACTTAAGAGAGAGATTTGGAGAGGATTAGAGTTAGGTTGTACTGCTTAGGTTTTGTTAAAATGATTAAGAACTCTAAATTGTGTCTTATATAACTCTAATCCTTTCTAAATCAAACCGCGGAAATAAAACCCGTCAGACCGGATACTCGGTCGAGTATAGAGTATAGAGTATACTCGGCCGAGTATCCTCTACTCGGTCGAGTATTCCCATACTCGACCGAGTATTTCTAGGCAGTAAACTGTCCAGAAACACACGACACACTCACTCGGCCGAGTAAGCCATATTCGGCCGAGTAACAGACTTAGAAAACCGTGGTATTACACCATCTCCCATCAAATCTCAAACTACCATCACCGACCACAGAGAACCACTTCCCCATGTCATTCCCCACGGCATCACTCACGGTTTCCCGCCACCTTATCACACGCACATCTCCCGCTTGCTTCTCCCTTATCTCAGCATACAACTATATCGCAATGGTCAAATCTCCAATTGTATCTCCCTTCTTAATCATAGATATGCCCATATTCTCCACCTTCTCATGCAATCTCACCCTAGACATAGCAGTACACAAAGCATGGATAGATTTCATACTTAGTACATCTGCCGCCACATTAGCCTTCCCTTCATGATAAGTTATCTCCATGTCATAATCTCCAATCAACTTTATCCACCTCCTTTGTCTCATATTTGGCTCCTTCTGAGTATAAATGTACTTTAAGCTCTTGTGATCAGAAAATACCTTAAAAGTAGTTCCATAAAGGTAATGGCGCCACAATTTCAAGGCAAATACCACTGCTCCCAATTCCAGATCATGAGTTAGAAAATTACTTCATACTGTTTCAGCTGTCTCGAGGCATAAGCTATCACTTTCCCATTCTGCATAAGCACACATCCCAATCCATTCTTCGAAGCATCTATATAAACCTCAAAATTCTCACTCCCTTCAGATAAGGTTAGAATAGGAGCTGTAGTCAGGCACTCCTTCAAGGTTAGGAATGTCGTCTCACAACTCCCATCCCACTGGAACTTATTCTCCTTCTTCATCAAAGTAGTCAAAGACTTAACTTATTTGAGAAGTTTTTTACAAACCTCCTATAATAGCCAGCCAACCCTATAAAGCTTCTAATATCACCCACATTCTTTGGTCTTTCCCACTTGGACATCGCCTCAATCTTGCTTGGATCCACCGACACTCCCTCCTTAGACACCACATGCCCCAGAAAGGCAAATTTCTCCAACCAAAATTCACATTTGCTCAGCTTAGTATAAAGGTTATTCTCCCTCAAGGTCTGCAACACAATCCTCAAATGCTTCTCATGCTCTTCTTTATCCTTAGAATACACCACGATATCATCAATAAAGACAACTACAAACTGATCCAAATAGGGACTAAACACACGATTCATTAAGTCCATGAAGACTGCCGATGCATTAGTTAACCCAAATGGCATAACAACAAACTTGTAGGGTCTGTATCTAGTCCTGAATGTAGTCTTTGGAATATCTTCATCTTTAATTCTCAACTGATGGTAACCCGACCTCAAATCAATCTTAGAAAATACCTCAGCCCCACTCAACTGATCAAATAAATCATCAATTCGAGGTAAAGGGTACCGATTCTTTATGGTCACATTATTTAGCTCCCTGTAATCAATACACAACCTCATGTTTCCATCTTTCTTCTTAACAAATAACACAAGTGCTCCCCAAGGTGACACACTTGGTCTCACATAGCCCTTATCGAACAACTCCTCCAACTGCTTTTCAAGCTCCTCCAACTCCTTAGGTCCCATCCTATAAGGTGCTTTAGAAATTGGTCCCGCCTCAGGTTTCAAGTCAATGCCGAAATCAATATCCCTCTAAGGTGGTAACCCCGGAATCTCATCTGGAAATACATCTTGAAAGTCTTGTACGACAGGTATGGATGCCACCCCTGGCACGTCCTCCTTTATGTCCCTCACATGACATAAGATTAATTGTCCTCCCTTCCTCAAACAAGAATTTAAGGTGATTGTTGAGATAAGTTTTAATTTTCGTTTAACTACAAATCCCTTATAAGACACTTTTATTCCCTCATGGTCCACTCAAGGTGACCTTCTTTTGATGACAGTTTATAAAGGCTTTATATTTACCCAACCAATCCATTCCTAAGATTACCTCAAAAACTCCCAAGGGAAATTCAATTAAGTTGGTAAAAAAGACAGCTTCCCCAATTTTAACCGACACATCTTTATACACACGATTACAAGGTATGGATTCCCCCGAAGGTATGTCAACTAGATATTTTATCTCATCAAATACTTCTAATTTTAAAGTCCTAGCATGCTCACTTGAAATAAAAGAGTGGGTAGCTCCCGAATCAAATAAAACAATGGTAGGCTCAGAATTAACAAGAAAGGTACCCGTGACAGCATGAGCATCCTCCACAACAGCTTCCTTTCCCATCATAAATAATTTTCCACTACTCTTAGCTCCACCCTGGCTAGCTGATGCTGACCCATTCTGCTGATTCCCACCGTTTATTATTTTCTGAAAATTATTACTTTTATTGCCTTGGTTATTGTTGAAACGATTCTTATTAGAATAGTTGTTGTTGATCCTCTGATAGTTTCCACCTCCAGACCTCCGATTATAGTTCCCATAGCTCTCATAGGAGTGCAAAAACCTTCACTCTGGTTTCCATTAACAAATCCCTTTCCCTGGCCTCCCACAACAACTCTGCAATCAGCAATCTTATGACCCATTTTCCCACATCTGAAACAAGTGACACCGCTATTTCTCATTGGCCCAATTCGGCCAAAGCCTCCATGGCCCACAATCCTATTTGGCTCATTATTCGAGAAATACGAACGGAATTGATTTACATTCTGCTTCTTATTCCCAGCACTCTCACCTGTAGCCTCAGTCTTTCTTTTCTCACCTTTTTCTTTCTTTTCTTCCTTGAGCATATCTGCAGTTCTCTCAGCGTGCCCAACTCTTTAATATACATCATCCATGTTACTTAGCTGACCAGCTGCCAGCCTCTTCTTGATAGTTGTGGTCAACCCCTTCTCAAACCTAAGTGCCAACATCTCATCACTGAAGTTTACATCTGCCACATACTCTGATAATTCCATAAACCTGTTGTAGTAGGTTTCCACAGTCATCTCATTAGTCATCTTAAAACAATCAAATTCTACTCTCATTCTGCTTCCAATGTGCTCTGGAACAAACACAACTCTCATAACCTTCTTGAATCCAGACCACTTCACATAATCACTTGCATTATTTACAGCTGCTTCTCTTATAGCTTCCTTGCTTCGGGTCCACCACATACCAGCTTTCCCTCTTAGATAATAAGCAGCCTGATCCACTTGCATCTCCGCAGGACACTTCAATAGCTCAAATAGATTGTCAAACTCTCTGTGCCAGTCTCTCAATAAAGAGGGTTCACCCAATCCATCATACTTCGTCAGGTTGTGCCTCGCAATAGAAGTACTCACTTTAGCTAAATCCTGCACTAACCCCTTTTCTTTCAACGCAGTTGTCAAGGCCTCATTCATAGCAATCAGACGATCAACCTCCTCTTGAGACATAGAAGTGGGTGTAGGTGTAGGTGTAGATGTAGCTTTCTTTGGAGGCATGATTCCGATATAAAATAAAATGAAACACATAAGCTTCTGCTTAGGAATTTATGCATAAGGTTTTTAAATATTATCCCTGCAAACAAAACAACATGTGGTTGACTGGACTGGCCTAAGACCAGTCAACCACGTGACTCACCCACGGCCAAAACCGTGACACTCCACCACGGCTTAGCCGTCCTCCACTTAGCCCATCAAACAAAAATTTATCGCTTTTATCATTAAATTACTACAACTAATCATGGTTTAGGGATCACATAGGCGCATATCACTAGACATAATATTCTAATTCATATAATTATCCATTCATGTAAATTATTCATTCATGCCATTAACCAATTCAAGCCAATATATATAAACTCATCTAAATAATCCAATTCACCACTTGATGCATATTACCATCCATTTACAAAAATTCCCAACAAACATGCCATATCACACGGCCCTATGCCCAAACATCGTCACATATTACTTACCTCAATTCGCGTTCTGCAACAAGGTTAGAAATTTATGTCTTAAGACAAACAATTTGTGACACCCCCACACACCAAAGTGCCTTACCAAGACCACCCTAGCATGAGAGACAGTCACCATCTCAGTTGCCCGAGGCTAGTATATCAAAGTTACCATTCCAAAACAACATTTATTAAAGTATAATGAATTAACTATTACATGTTCCAAAACCAATTCCAAAAACAATGTTCACTAGTACTCAAACGACTAAAACTAGAAAGGTAAATCTCATGACAGCGCAAGCTAGACTCGAGTGATTACTCCCCATCTCATCCCCGAAGCTAATAGCCATCATCACCTGTCACAATCTGCTCACCATCCCCGAATGGATCACCACAGATTTACAAAACAACAACGGGGTCAGTTTACTGCATAAACAATATAAGACAAGTACGATAAGATAAACAGTTGTTCACAATCCACCTCCAACTCCCAGTCTCATCATGTAACTGACTACGCACTAAAGTGTGTAGCCCTGCCAGTGGGGGACCGTAGCCTTGCCCACCAAATTCCTACTCATTAACGAGCGATAACCCTGTTCATTAATGTGCACATCCTCTCCTGTGGTGGGTTCCACAGAGGGCGAAACTAGGGCGTGAAGCCATTACACAAGTGACTCCACTTAGCCGAGGACACGCCTCACAAACATCACCAACAACCATCATCACTCCAACACGAAACTCCAATCCAACAACAGCAGATAATCACAATATCATTCGTACAAACAATTACCACATAATCTTAAATCAATTAAATAGTAAACCGATTAGGGAAACCCTACCTTAGTGCAAACTGAAATGAGATAATCAAGGAGACTAAAAAGGCCCCTCTACGAAGTCTCCACCTAACAACAATCACATAATTTCAATTACAACATGCCAAATTCCCCCTTTCCCCCAAATCATAAACTAGGGCAAAACCCTAAAGACAAATTAATGAAACCTATGTAATCAGAGGCTTACCGACACAATCGACACAAAGAAAGATTAACTAGACTCACGAACGATCTACGCACTTGCGAGAGAGATTTAGAGAGGATTAGAGTTACGTTGTAAGTTTAGGTTTTGTTAAAATGATTAAGAACTATAAATCTCGTTTTATATAACTCTAATCCTTTCTAAATTAAACCGCGGAATTAACCTCGTCAGACCGGCTAGTCGGTCGAGTATTCCTGGACAGTAGGCTGTCCAGAAACACACGACACACTTACTTGGCCGAGTAATCCATATTCGGCCAAGTAACAGACTTAGAAAACCGTAGTATTACAGTCTTCCCTCCTTAAAAAGAACTTCGTTCCCGAAACTCACGCTATACACACAAACAAGACCAACAACTATAACACAACTTCTCAATAACTACTACCTGAACAAATAACTCCCACTACATAAAACAAAACAACCAACACAAACTGACGAGATGACATAAACATAGCTAAGCCAACTCAAACTAACTCAAAAACAAGCTTGCGACCATCTCCTACCCCCCTAAAAGACAATGGTTACGTCCTCATAACCAAACATACCTGATCAAAAAGGTGAGAAAAATGCTCTCTCATAGACTCCTCTGGTTCCCATGTGGCTTCTTCCACATTATGATTAGACCAAAGCACCTTTAGTAAGACGGTCTCACCATTCCTTGTCTTGCGCACTTTTCGGTCTAAGATCTCCTTAGGAACCTCAGCATAAGTTAAACACTCATCAAGCTCTATGTTCTCAACCTCAAGCACATGTGATGGATCACTCACGTACTTCCGGAGCTGTGAAACATGAAACACGTTGTGGACTTGGTCCAATGCTGGTGGCAAAGCTAGCCGGTAGGCTACTTCACCTACACGGTCCAAAATCTCATACGGGCCGATAAACGTCTAGCTCAACTTACCTTTCTTGCCAAACCTCAACACCCCTCGCATAGGTGACACTTTCAAAAGGACTTTGTCACCCACTGCGAACTCGATGTCCCTGCGGTGCAAATCTGCATAACTTTTTTGGCGATCTTGAGCTGCTTTCATCTTTTGGCGAATCAGACGAACTTGCTAAATCATATATTGCACCATCTGTGGTCCTAAAACCACTGCCTCTGCACTGTCATCCCAACAAACCGGACTCCTGCACTTCCTGCCATACAAAGCCTCAAGCGGTGCCATTCTTATACTGGTGTGATAGTTGTTGTTGTAAGAAAACTCAATAAAATCCAGCCTATCTTCCCAACTTCCACCAAACTCCATGGCACAAGCCCTCAACATATCCTCCAAGGTCTTGATAGTCCTCTCCGTCTAACCATCTATGGCAGGATGAAAAGTTGTACTCATCTTTAAGGTCGTTCCCATCAAATCCTGCAACTCCTGCCAAAACAGTGATATAAATCGCGCATCTCGATCCGACACTATATCCTTTGCCACACCATATAACCGAACCATATGCTTTCTGTAACCCAAAGCTAGTTGTATCTTGATCCAAGTATCCTTTATCGGAATGAAGTGAGCTGACTTTGTTAAACGATCGACAATCACCCAAATCATATTGTTACCTTGCTGTGTCCTTGGTAACCCCACGATAAAGTCCATAGAGATCGACTCCCACTTCCACTCGGGTACCTCAAGCGACTAAATCTTACCTTGTGGTCTTCGTTGCTCACCCTTTACTCTCTGGTATGTCAGACACTTAGCCATGAACTCGGCCACATCTCTCTTCATATTAGGCCGCCAAAACGTTTTCTTAAGGTCCTTATAAAGCTTGTCACCTCGCAGGTGAACTGAATAAGGAGTGCAATGAGCCTCTATCATGATTACTCTCCTTAAATCTGCATCATCAGGAACACACCATCTCCCATCAAAATGAACACTCCCATCTGTGTGGATAAAAAACCAAGAAACCATGCCGCTCTCAACCCTTGACCTCCATTCTTGGATCTTAGGATCAAGCTCTTGTTTTCTCTTTATATCATCATACATGGTACCCGTCGTTGTGAGTACCAAAAATAAGATTTATAATTTCCTATTAAGACTAACCTAGGCTAGTGGTAACAGGGTCGAACCACAAGGAGGCAGACGTAATTTCTAGCTGTCTAATTCTAGTCTAAGGTAACGAGTGCAGGGGTTGAGTTGAATTGGTCTATAGCTAAGAATAAATAAAGACAATAAACTAAAAAGACGGATTAAACAGATAAAGAAGGGGTACTAGGATGGTCGGTTCATTACGGCTTTCGGCGCAAAGATACTAAGTCGGTCTGAATCAAACACAAGTGAGGCGGAAAAACAAGAGGTCCTCTCGGTCCACTCTTAACAGATAGCATCTTTCGATCTCGCTATAAGTCCCTAATATCACTAATACTGACTCTCGTCCTGAAAAGTGAGTAACGGTCTAAACTATACCTATCTTTCGATCTCAGCACAGTTTAGTCATTTTAATTGGTGGTCTAACAACTGTCCCTATCTTTCGATCTAATGGGTCAGTTATAAATTAAGCATCTAACTGGTCGCATGCATTCGATTCGTTAAATACAATATTAAAATGATTTAAAACGAAAGGTAACCTCACGTGGTCAGTCGATCGACCAGGTATGGCGGTCGATCGACTGACACGCGAATTCAGTCCAAAACAATACTACGCCGCCTATGCTATAATTCGCCTACATCCTAGCACAATTAATTTAGCTACTCGTGCTGAAGGTGATAATAACAATAAAACTAAGGCATAAAAGTACTGAATTCATAATTAAAGCGGTAAGACAAACAATTAACATGCAATGATAAAATGGTTTCGGGAATCTAACTAGTAATTCTATAATAATAACGGAATAGAAGTGAATTGAAATAGGGCAGAAGAATACCGAGAATAGCAGAAGAATGATTAAGAACAAGAGCAAAAATTTCAATGCTAGACAATATTCCAAACCCTAATTATTTCTAAGAACCGTATGTAAAACTTAATGCAAAAACTTGATAAAAAACCGGATGCCAAAACTGATGTTTCTAGGTTACGTTATATAGCAGCTAACGTAACTTTATTTCCTAAACCTAACATAACTTTGGGCTTTCAAGATTCACGGTCTTTTAATTCTCGTCTGGAATAGCAGTTTGGTCAATCGACTGCTTGGACTGGTCGATCGACTAAATAGCAATGAACAGTAGCTTCTGGAACCCGATGGTTGGTCGATCGACTGATGGTAGTGGTCGATCGACTACTTGAGCTGCTACTTGACTTCTATAATCTCGTGGATTTGTCTTTTGGGCCTTGAATTGCGCACCAAGCTCGTTCCTTAAGCGAATACTTCACGTCAAATGCAATGCAAGATACTCGGGGATGGATTTAGCTCGATTTCCGCTGGATTCTTCACATTTCTGCAATAATGTACAAAAATACGGAAGTAGACGGAAATAGGGAGAAATGTAGCATAAACTACATGAATGAGCTCTGAAATGCGTGTAAAATGGGAGGTAAAACATCATATAAAAGACACGCATCAAACTTCCCCAAATCAAACCCTTGCTTGTCCCCAAGCAAGAACTAGACTCGATCTAATGCCCTAATGGAACGAGTTCAATCTCAGAGCGAATTACAACATGTAAAGCCTAAACCAATTTAATGCACTAACCAACAATCAATTAGCAATGCGAATTATGTAAACGAGTTATGGAGTCGTTAAAACTACTGAACCGTCAACTGTAGAGACTCATCAAATTGGACTCTCACGGGTCGCTCATATCACTCAAACAAGCACAGGTGAATAATGTAAAGATAGAAAGAATTGGTTTTGTAAAGACTCTCACCTAACTACGACCTATAAGAACATGCCTGCAATCTAATATGAAAGCAATCTCTACAAACGTACATACGCATTCCACCCAACAAGAGACCATGACACATGCCGAGGTATATATGTGAGGTATGGGTAAGAAGAGGCAAAACATTTATGGAAAAGTGGAGGTACAGGTGATCAAGCTAGTACCGAAACGGAACCATATAGCAACATCCAACTTCTTGCTCAAAAACAAATGGAACGGTGCTATAGCAAGCACAAATCTCACAATCTCCAGGTATAAAAGTAAACAACTAACTCCCCACAAAATATGAATAATACATGGGAGCAAAAATCGCCAAAAGATAAGGATTTTGAATTATGCGAATCGATTCTTTCTCTCGAACCTCAGTCGATCGACCAAAAGAAGCAGTCGATCGACCACATGAACAGTACAGAACTCTTTTTTTTTCCTTTTCGAATCATTTTTTCATCTTTTTTTTTCATCTTTTCTATTTCTTTATTCCCTCCTTTTCATCTTTCCAACAATATCTCAAACATGAGCATATGCTACCAAAAACTAAGTAACAATCCCAAGGACACAGACTACTAGCTTGACAAGGGCAGTCTAAATGTAGGATGTAGTAATGGGACAAAAAGGATATTTTTGGCAGTGTGGAGCTTATGGGCGAAACGAGAAAAGGAAAACCTCTACCACATGTGTCAACTAACCACAGACCGAATGCGTACAGGTATTAAGCAGATTAAGTTCATATTTATGCACATTTATGTGACATGTCTCATAAGGAGTACTACTCACATTCCTAAATAAACTGGTCATAGATGTCACCAGTTATAGGCTCTAAATCTCAGAAATATGATGTAGCTTGCCAATTTTCAAAGTCAAGTCTCAAGTCCAGCGAATAATTAACGAAAACTCGTAGGTATGCATTTACGATTCTACTAATAACATGTTAATCAAGCAAGGCTCAGGCAAAACAGGTGCAAAATGCAATATCATCCTTGAAATACTACCGTTCCGACTCGACCTATATGCTAAAATAAACGTGCATTTTTTTGGAATTTTTGAAATTTTTCAATTTTTTTTTGAATTTCGTATATATATAAAATGAAATGAACAATGCAAAACAGAATGTAAACGTGAATGCAAGCAAATGATATGCGAGGCAAAACCCTTCCCCAAACCAAATCGCACAATGTCCCCATTGTGCAAAATCATGTAATGAAGAAAAGAGAAATGGGAATTTGCGGGAAAATAAATAAAAATGACATGAAGTGGAAATCGGGAACTTACAAGACTTTAAACGCAGCAAAGGAAACCTCCCCAAACCAGCGTGAGCTAGGAGGTTTCAGTAGCCAGCAGTGCTACTAATAAGTACCTGAAAGACAAATAAAACTCACGCATAAAATCGAGAAGACAATTTTGAAGCGGTAAATATGTGCACAAATGAGAAAATTAGAAGAAATAAATAATTTGACGGAAAGTAAAGTGGAGTAGAAAACTCCCTTAAGTCCGCATATCGACCAAACACAGCAGGGGAGAGGCCGTGAATAGGTACAACAGCGTCCTTGATCGATCGACTAGGGACGGCAGTCGATCAACCAATGTGTCAGGAACAGTAGCTCCTGGAAAGTACAACTCAGTCGATCGACCAATGTAGCCAGTCGATCGACTGAGAATACTGTTGTACTCCTTATTTCTTCGTATTTGCTCAATTACTTGAGCTAATGAGGTCTAAAAACCTGCAAGTGCACAATAATACGCGCCCAAAATTTCGCAAGAACCCAAAGCAAAGTCTCAAACGCATAAAATCCTAAGCAAGCAAAATAAAATGCGAAGTTTCGCGCACACAAAAGCAATAAAAAGTGTCTAACAAAAGCAAATAAAATGTTTGGAAAACATGTGATCAACTAGTAGTTGATCAAGAATGGCCACGGAATGGCCCACTTTGTCGGCTTCTGGCTACTAGAGGTAGCCTCAACGGTGCTTATCTTAGCAGCTGCACCCTTCTTAGATTCCACGTCCGTATGGCTCAACGGATCAACACTTTCATCATCTCCCCAGTCAATGACCTCTTCTTGCTTATCAAAGTCCAAGTCGGACTTCCGTGCCTTGACCGGTTCGTCATCAACTTCCTCATCAATGCCATAGCTAAGGCAACCAAGACCTCCTCTTTGAATGATCGGCCTCTTTACAGCTAGAGTGACCTGCAGCTCTTCCTTCCCCAAACCAGCTCCTGCATTATCAGAAATAGACAAATCTTCCACCAATTTGCTCCCGATCAGGCGGAGGGGTTACAACAGAATAGATATAGGTAAATCGGGAAGCACAAAGTACGATTTCTTGTCGAAACCGTGTTACAAGTCACAGCCACATGGGGTCCTTTTTCTTAGATGGTCAGGCAAAAACGATAGAATGCTTGCCTACTTTAAAAGTCAGGGTTCCTAGACCGACATCTATGACTGCACCAGCAGTGTGCAGAAATGGCCTACCCAAAATAATGGGAATATGGGCATCCTCAGGCATGTCAAGTACCACGAAGTCGACGGGGAAGAAGAACTTCCCTATTTGGACAGGGATGTCCTCTAGGACTCCTATTGGCTGGACCGCAGATCGGTCAGCCATTTGTACTGTCATATCTGTCACTGTGAACCTAGTCAATTTGAGCTTCCTAGCTAGACTTAAAGGCATGACGCTTATACTAGCTCCTAAGTCACATAATGCCTTCTCAATAGAGAAGGTACCTATATTGCAAGGAACAGAAAAGCTACCCGGGTCCTCTAGCTTGTGAGGTGCAGTGTGAGACAAGTAAGAGCATGACTCTTTAGTTAATGTGACAGTATGAACATGTTCAAGTGACTTTTTCTTAGACAAGAGTTGTTTCATGAATTTAGTGTAGGCTGGCACTTGATTAACTAACTCAAGGAAGGGTACTTGTACATTCAAGCTACGAATAACTTTTTCAAACTTACTGAAAGATACATGTTCCTTTGTCAGCACTAGTCGCTCTGGATATGGGGCTGAGAGAAGTACCTTAGCCCTCTCCTCTAAATCGCGCGTGCCGGTATCCGTGGACTTAGGCTGAAAGTCCACCACCTTCTCCTTGTTGAAGCTCGAACCCTCCTCAGACCGTCTCAAATGTGAGCCATTAACCGTCATCGGATCGAACTTGAATTGGGACGGACCCATCAAGACTGGTCCGCCCTAACACTTTCGGAGTTGTCGTGCCCTGAAACAAATGGTCCCTCAAGTTATCGGGCATCGGAGGACGAAAAATCTCGCTATCAGCAGTGATCTTGGTCGATCGACCACTATCCTCAGTCGATCGACTGAGGTGTACAGTTCCCAGAAAGCAGTAACCAGCGTATCGATCGATCGATCGGTGTATCGATCGATCGACTGATATACCTGGTAGACGCCTTTTTCTTTGAATTATTCGTTACATCTTTCTTTTGACTCGGATCCGCCTCATTCTTTTCAACAGCGTCCTCGACCATGGTAGGCCCCTCCAGGGTGGACCCACTCCTCAACGTGATGGCGTTTAGGGTCTCCTTTTGGTCGGTTTAAGTCGGTAAGTGTCCCGGAGCTCGAGTGGTACTCTTACTAGCCAATTGAGCAATTTGGCTCTCTAGTAGCTTCATCACGACCTCTCTTGCTTGGGACTCCTTCAGCAACAAGTTCTTGAACTCAGCAAAATTAGAACCATGGGGTTGTTGTTGCTGCTGCGGCACATAAGGAGGTTTTTGATATTGTTGTTGCTTTTGATGAGGGGGCACATAGGGTTGCTGATGCGGAGGTGGAGTTGGATTTAGGACATTCTGGCTACTCCACCTCAGGTTGGGATGAACATTAGGCTCATAGTAGGTGTTTGTCGCCTATAATGTTGAAAGGCAAGACAAGACTCAAAGGGACTAGGACAATTCTTGAAACGTGTCCCTCGGCTCCGCACCTTTCACGAGACGAAAGGATCGTCGACACGAAGATTTACTTGGTAAATACCCCCTTTGAAGCTCCTCCTAGTTCATACTTGTCAAATCTCGCAGTGAGAGCTTCAAGTGCGGCTACAGAAGGAGATTCGGCGCTCCTCCTTTGATTCCCTCCGAATTCCCATACTCAACCTTGTGGGTGGCTAGATCATCAATGATCTTCCACCCCTTGGTTTCTCCCAAATTCTCAAAAATCGGCCACTTTGGCTGCAGCATCCAAAATAGCCCTCTGATCGTCATATAGCCCATTATAGAACTGATTGCACAAGCTCCATTTTTTGAACCCATGGTGCGGTATGGTTCGCACCAACTTCTTAAAACGGACCCATGCTTCGTGGAAGTTCTCGTCCGGCCCTTGTTTAAAGCTCGTGATTTGAGCTCTAATTGCATTGGTCTTTGAGGCAGAAAAATATTTCTTGTAGAATGCCAAAGCCAATGAATTCCAATCGGTGATCCTATGAACGGCTCGGTCCAGATCTCTATACCACTCCCTTGCAGCATCACGAAGGGAGAAGATAAACATAGTCTCCTTGATCTGGTCTTGGGTCACGCCGGCTGGTGGGGGTATGGAACAGCAGTAGTCAATAAATGTCTCCATATGCTTAGCCGCATCTTCATTTGCGCCTCCCCGAATCGTTTCTCTCAACCATATTAATGTATGAAGGCTTTGGTTCGAACTTCCTGTCATCTTCTTGTAATTCAACCCCTTATATAAATTTGCAAACCGTCGGCTCGAATAACTAGCTATACTTGCTTCCTCAGCCATGACTGGAATTTCGGAGAAGTGACTGTCTCGGTGAAGAAGTGGAAACGGTGAAGAATGTGAATCTTCCTCGAATGCTCGTTCTCGTAATAGCTTGACAGTACTCGGCTCTTCCTCTGTCGGTAATATCCTTTGTGATCGTCTCAACTCGCGCAAAGATTTCTCAATCTCAGGATTGAATGGTACTAGTTCACCACCCTGTGACCTGCGCATAAGAAGAAACTACAAAAAGAATATAAGAAAAGTTTAAGGAACAGAAGTCCCTTAAACTAAGAAAGACTAAAAATAAAACAACTAAAAATTAGAACTATTGCCTCCCCAAACAAACGGCGCCAAAATTTGATACCCGTCGTTGTGAGTACCAAAAATAAGATTTATAATTTCCTATTAAGACTAACCTAGGCTAGTGGTAACAGGGTCGAACCACAAGGAGGCAGACGTAATTTCTAGCTGTCTAATTCTAGTCTAAGGTAACGAGTGCAGGGGTTGAGTTGAATTAGTCTATAGCTAAGAATAAATAAAGACAGTAAACTAAAAAGACGGATTAAACAGATAAAGAAGGGGTACTAGGATGGTCGGTTCATTACGACTTCGGCGGCAAAGATACTAAGTCGGTCTGAATCAAACACAAGTGAGGCGGGAAAACAAGAGGTCCTCTCGGTCCACTCTTAACAGATAGCATCTTTTGATCTCGCTATAAGTCCCTAATATCACTAATACTGACTCTCGTCCTGAAAAGTGACTAACGGTCTAAACTATACCTATCTTTCGATTTCAGCACAGTTTAGTCATTTTAATTGGTGGTCTAACAACTGTCCCTATCTTTCGATCTAATGGGTCAGTTATAAATTAAGCATCTAACTGGTCGCATGCATTCGATTCGTTAAATACAATATTAAAATCAATTAAAACGAAAGGTAACCTCACGTGGTCTGTCGATCGACCAGGTATGGCGGTCGATCGACTGACACGCGAATTCAGTCCAAAACAATACTACGCCGCCTATGCTATAATTCGCCTACATCCTAGCGCAATTAATTTAGCTACTCATGTTGAAGGTGATAACAACAATAAAACTAGGGCATAAAAGTACTGAATTCATAATTAAAGCGGTAAGACAAACAATTAACATGCAATGATAAAATGGTTTCGGGAATCTAACTAGCAATTCTATACTAATAACGGAATAGAAGTGAATTGAAATAGGGCAGAAGAATACCGAGAATAGCAGAAGAATGATTAAGAACAAGAGCGAAAATTCCAATGCTAGACAATATTCCAAACCCTAATTATTTCTAAGAACCGTATGTAAAACTTAATGCAAAAACTTGATCAAAAATCGGATGCCAAAACTGATGTTTCTAGGTTACGTTATATAGCAGCTAACGTAACTTTACTTCCTAAACCTAACATAACTTTGGGCTTTCAAGATTCACGGTCTTTTAATTCTCGTCTGGAATAGCAGTTTGGTCGATCGACTGCTTGGATTGGTCGATCGACTGAATAGCAATGAACAGTAGCTTCTGGAACCCGATGGTTGGTCGATCGACTGATGGTAGTGGTAGATCGACTGCTTGAGCTGCTACTTGACTTCTATAATCTCGTGGATTTGTCTTTTGGGCCTTGAATTGCGCACCAAGCTCGTTCCTTAAGCGAATACTTCACGTCAAATGCAATGCAAGATACTCGAGGATGGATTTAGCTCGATTTCCGCTGGATTCTTCACATTTCTGCAATAATGTACAAAAATACGGAAGTAGACGGAAATAGGGAGAAATGTAGCATAAACTACATGAACGAGCTCTGAAATGCGTGTAAAATGGGATGTAAAACATCATATAAAAGACACGCATCAATACAAATCTAGCTCGATCGTCAAATCCCCGATGGTATTCCCTTTCCTAATCATGTGGATTCCTATTTTGGACATCTCATCCCTCAACTTCAGCAAAGACATAGTTGTACATAACGAATGAACACTTTTTCTACTCAAGGCATCTGCCACGACATTGGCCTTACCCTCATGATAGATGATTTCCATGTCATATTCCTCAATCAACTTCATCCATCGTCTTTGTTACATGTTAAGCTCTTTCTGAGTGTAAATATAGTTCAGACTCTTATGATCTGAAAACACCTTAAAAGTTGCCCCATAAAGATAGTGCCTCCAAATCTTAAGAGCAAAAACAACTACACCTAGTTCCAAATCATGAGTAGGATAGTTCTCCTCATACGACTTCAGCTGCCTTGACGCATAAGCTATAACCTTCCCATTCTGCATCAGAACACATCCCAAACCATTCTTTGAAGCATCAATGTATACCTCAAAGTTCTCACTTCCCTCGGGTAAGGCTAGGATAGGAGTTGTGATCAAACTCTCCTTTAAGGTCTGGAACACTGTCTCACAACCCTTATCCCACCGAAATCTGGTTTCTTTCTCATCAAAGTTGTCATAGGCCTCGTGATCGTGGAAAAGTCTTTCACGAACCTCATGTAGTAACCAGCTAGACCCAAGAAACTCCGAATCTAAGCAACATTCTTTGGTGATTCCCACTTGGTAACTGCCTCAATATTGCTAGGATCCACCGACACACCCTCCTTAGATATCACATGACCCAAAAAGCCACTTTCTCTAGCCAAAACTCATACTTGGATAACTTGGCATATAGCTGATTATCTCGCAAGGTCTGTAAAACTAACCTCAGATGTTCCTCGTGCTCCTCTTTAGTCTTAGAGTAGACTAAGATGTCATCAATGAAGACGACCACAAACTTATCGAAGAACGGGCTAAAAATCCGGTTCATAAGATCCGCGCATTCGTCAAACCAAAAGGCGTCACAACGTACTCATAGTGACTATAACGTGACCGAAAAGCTCTCTTAGGAATATCCTCGTTTGCTATCCTCAACTGATGATAACCCGACCTCAAATCGATCTTAGAGAACACCCCTGCGCCACTCAGCTGATCAAAAAGGTCATCAATCCTTGGCAAAGGATACCTGTTCTTCACTGTGACATGATTCAACTCCCTATAGTCGATGTATAGCCTCATGCTCCCATCTTTCTTTTTCACAAATAACACGGGTGCTCCCCACGGTGACACACTAGGCCGGATATACCCCTTGTCTAATAGATCATATAACTGTTTCTTCAACTCTTCCAGTTCTTTGGGTGCCATTCGGTACAGTGCTTTAGATATAGAGCATGTCCCCGGTTTGAGCTCTACATTGAAGTCGATATCTCTCTTAGGTGGTAACCCCGGTATCTCGTCGGGAAAGACATCACTGAACTCTCCAACCACAGGTATATCAGATGCTGTCAGCTGCTCTGCACTCCTATCTCTCACTTGGCAAAGAATCAAGGGACACTTCTTCCTCAAACATGACTTTAAAGTCATTACAGCGATGAACTTACACTTTGGCCTCACAACAAACCCCCTATAAGACACTCTGACACCCTTTGGACCCTTTAAAGACACAAAATTTTGTCGGCAATCTACCTTAGCATCATACTTACCCAACTAGTCCATCCCGACGATGATTTCAAACCCATCCATAGGAAACTCTAACAAGTTGACCAGTAAGTCTACTTCTCCTACCAATATGGACACATCTCTATACAACTTAACACAAGACACTGACTCCCCAGAAGGTATAAACACATTATCTTTTACAAGTTCGTACTCCCCCAAACCCATAGATAAGGCATGACCCCTAGACACAAAAGAATGGGTTGCCCCTGAGTCAAACAAAATGAAAGAAGGTGTATTATGAATAAGAAAGGTATCGGTAACTACATGAGCATCGTTCTCAGCCTCCTTCTTGCCCATCATGAATAGCTTCCCGCTGCTTTACTGACCTCCACCCTGGACCGAGGTGTTCGATGTAGTCGGCTTAGCTGCTGAGTTCTAAGTCAAACTGTTGTTCGGGCGCTGATAGAATCCTCCATTGTTGTGGTTGAAACCGCCATTGTTGTTGTTCTGCCCTCCACGGTTACCCTAAGACCCAGATGGCTTGTTGCTAGAAAAACTCTGACTTAGATCCTGAGAGAAACTCCCCTGATAAGCTCCTGAAAACCCTCCAACTTTGGCACTGGTACAGTCGTGCCTCTTGTGACCCACTACACCACGGTTGTAGCAAGTAAGGTTGGAGTTGTCACTAACACTCCAACCACCACCTCTTCCCCATGCTTGAGATCCCCCTGAAAACCCAGATCCTCCAGAAGAAGCCCTAGACTGACCATAGTTGCTCTTCTTGTGGCCCGACTGATTGCCACTCTCACTCTCTGCTTTCCTCTTTTTTGTGGTTCTCTCCTTAGCCTCCTTGGCCAAGTCCACCAACCTCTCAGCTTGCCCAGCCCGCGAGTACACCTCTTTCAGATCGGTAATAACTCTAGCTGGTAACCTATTCATGATCTTAGGTGCCAACCCCTTCTCGAAACGAAGAGCCAAACCTCGTTGTCCCAGCTGCATGTCTTCTGCATAACGTGACAACACAAGGAATCGGTGATAGTACTCTATAACAGTCATGTGTTCAGACATTGTGAAAGAATCAAACTCGACTCTCAACTTGTGACGGATGTGTTCTGACATGAATTGCTTCCTCATAGCACTCTTTAGACCTGCCCACGGTATAACATCCAGCCCCTCATCCCTGTAGTATGCCCTGGCATCTTCTTTCACGTTCTGCCATCAAACTGCAGCCTCACCCCTCGGGTAGTACACCGTCTGTTCGACAGCCAACTCCGGCGGGCACTTCACAACCTTAAGAAGACTCTCCATCTCGCGGTGCCAGTTATTGAGCAGCTTAGGTTCCCCGGTGCCTTCATAAGTCGAAGGGTTAAAGCGAACAATGATGGTGCTTAGGTGGGTTGCGTCCACCACGTTCTTAAAAGCCTCTAAGAGTGCTGGTTGCTGCTCAATCATACGGGTTACCTCATCCATAGTTATCTCCGAGGCTTGGATGTACGCTGCTGACCTCTTTGGCGGCAATTTTGAGCTAATAGAAGCAAGGAAACGTAAGCACATAGCCTACATCTCAAAATAAACATGTCCCTCTGCTAAATAAGCACTCGGCCGAGTATGGTGAGTTACTCGGTCGAGTATGGACTACTCGGTCGAGTACTACTATTACTCGGCCGAGTGTTCCACTCTAGTAGCCAAACGTCGAAAACACAGAAAACATACTCGGTCGAGTATAGGTGATACGCGGTCGAGTATGCCTCACTCGGTCGAGCATGTCTACTACTCGGTCGAGTGATCACAACCAGTAGCTACTGCTACGTGCACAACAAATAACGCTCGGTCGAGTACCCGCCCTGCTCGGCCGAGTCATGCCAAAAACGAGCTGTAAACTATCGTTAACGTACTTAAACATGCCTTTCTATATATATATATATATATATATATATATATATATATATATATATATATATATATATATATATATATATATATATATATATATATATATATATATATATAATACACTCGCTACCTTTTTAAAAGCCAAGTAGTAAACACATAACATGCTCAAGGACTATCACACTCTACGCAATTCACTTTTCATATACTACCATATTCAAATTCTTTCATCACTTCATCCAACAACTTGACAAGATTCACAGACACAAGTGCCACACACATGACTTTAAACACACAATGGTTCCCAAGACTCCTCCACACGACCGGCTCGAGATCGTAAGGGCCTTAATGCGACTTCGGGACGTCTCCCAAGTCTTTACGGTAGCTCCAAATAACTCTCCCCGGGTTCATTTTATTTAGACTCCCTATGTTCATTAGGTTCATTAGTTTTAGGTTCCAGAATCGTCGCTCTGATACTACTTTGTGACACCCCCACATACCAAGGTGCCTTACCAAGACCACCCTAGCATGAGAGACCGTCACCATCTCTATTGCACGAGGCTAGTATATCAAAGTTACCATTCTAAAACAACATTTATTAAAGTATAATGAATTAACTATTACATGTTCCAAAACTAATTCCAAAAACAATGTTCACTAGTACTAAAACGACTGAAACTAGAAAGGTAAATTTTATAATAGTGGAAGCTAGACTCAAGTAAGGACTCCCCATCTCGTCCCCGGAGCTAATAACCATCATCACCTGTCACAATCCGCTCACCATCCCCGAATGGATTACTACAGATTTACAAAACAACAACGGGGTCAGTTTACTGCATAAACAACATAAGACAAGTACGACAAGATAAACAGTTGTTCACAATTCACCGCCAACTCCTAGTCTCATCATGTAACTGACTACACACTTAAGTGTGTAGCCCTGTCAGTGGGGGACCGCAACCTTGCCCACCAAATCCCCGCTCATCAATGAGCGATAACTCTATTCATTAATGTGCACATCCCCTCCTGTGGCGGGTTCCACAGAGGGCGAAACTAGGGCGTGAAGCCACTCCCGCAAGTGACTCCACTCGGCCGCGGACGCGCCTCGCGAACATCAGTAACAACCATGATCACTCCAACACCAAACTCTAATCCAACAACAGCAGATAAGCACAATATCAATCGTATAAACAATTAGCACATAATCTTAAATCAATTAAATAGTAAACCGAGTAGGGAAACCCTACCTTAGCGCAAACTGAAATGAGACAATCAAGCAGGCTAAAAAGGCTCCTCTACGAAGTCTCCACCTAACAACAATCACATAATTCCAATTATAACGTGCCAAAATCCCCCTTTTCCCCCAAATCATAAACTAGGGCAAAACCTTAAAGACAAATTAATGAAACTTATGTAATCAGAGGCTTACCGACACAATCGACGCAAGGAAAGATGCACTAACTCACGAATAATCCACGCACTTGAGAGAGAGATTTGGAGAGGATTAGAGTTATGTTGTAAGTTTATGTTTTTTTAAAATGATTAAGAACTATAAATCCCGTTTTATATAACTCTAATCCTTTCTAAATCAAACCACGGAATTAACCTCGTCATACCGGATACTCGGCCGAGGAGTATAGAGTATACTCGGCCGAGTATCCTCTACTCGGTCGAGTATTCACATACTCGGCCGAGTATTCCTGGACAGTAGTCTGTCCAGAAACACACGACACACTTAATCGGCCGAGTAAGCCATATTCGGCCGAGTAAAAAACTTAGAAAACCGTAGTATTACACAATTGACCCTTAAGACAGAAAATACTTTCTAATTACCCCACTCATTCAACTTCTCTCAAGGTGACCGGTTCAAAACTGGAAGGGCCAGAAGTTTGGTGTAAGGGGACCCCTATTCCTCATCCCAAGCCTTAAGGGGACTCCTAACAGTTTCTACTTGGATTCGCTTTATTAGACACATCCTAAATTCATTGGGTTCATTTGTTTTAGACCTGAGGAACCTAGCTCTGATGCCACTTTGTAACTCCCTCATTTATTTAAGAGCCTTTACTAGGTGACGGATAATTGGCTGAATTATAATAATCGAATAATTAATAATTAAATTATAATATTGTAAATAGGTGATGGATTTGAAGTGGAGTATTTTTTATTATTATTCTTTGGACTGCATTATTGGATTATAGCTGCTGAGGTAGGTTATCTACTCAACTTGAATGTGCTTTTGTGATACTTAATATATGGATGTTGTTTAGAATTAAATATTAGATGCTGAATGATTATTGTCAAGAATTTTTATTGTTAATCCGTTGATTAATTATTATCCATGTTGCACACTTTTGTATTGTTGTTGCATGAAAACCCAGTCCAGGGGTGGCGGGTTGTTGTATAAAGACCCGGTCTAGGGGTGGCGGGATATGACACGGCTATCGCAACCCTATCAAAGATAAACCAACCAGCTCAACTAATATAGTAGAGGTAAGTCGCGTATCGTACTCCACGGGGAGGCTATTATATCTACTTGTTATTCTAGTTTGCCACAGTAACAAATTGGGGTGTTTTGATTTGATTTTTAAACTAATAACTTGAATTAAATGGCAAAAAGAGAGAAAACAATAAAAGTAGTAAAATGAAATAAGTTGTAGTCAAATAAAGAGAGAAATGCTAGGATGTCGGTTCACCATGGTATCACACAATTCTACTAAAGGTAAGATCAGTCGGTCTGATGTGAGAAGGGTAAGGGAAAGGTCCTTTCGATCCGCTATCCGCCCTAAAATACTACTAACTTAGCTTTCACCCTCATTAGTGTAGTCTGATACCGTCGTTCAGTACCAAAAATAAATACCTAGATACTACTAACAGAAGTCAGCGATAAGTAGGGTCGATCTCCACAGGGAGGCGGTCACTATCTACTTATCTACTCGGTCTGTCTAAGGTCACAGTGGGGGTTTTGAGTTGTTTTAACTAAACTAACAAGATTATGGCAGAGAAATAGAGATAAGAGGAATTAAGCTAAGGGAAAGGAAACTAGGATATCGGTTCATCAATGAACGTCAATTAATTGCAGTTAAGGTCACAGATTAGTCGATGTGTCGGTCTAAGGGGCAATGAATATCTCCTTCCGGTCTCAATTCGCCCTAAAATACTATTAGCTTAGCTTCTGCCCTCACTAAAGCATTCTATTGTTCACTGCAGGTCTCACCCCTTCCAAACTTCCGGTCCAGGTCAAGGCTTACCAAAATTAAAAAGGCTAATTGCATCGATTCAATCAGCAAGATACAATTAAAGCAGCGATTAACAACATAGACAAAAACAACAACGACAATCTGCAAACTAATTAGCAACTAACATTCATTCATCGACTCCCCTAATCCTAGCAGGGAGAAATTAGCTAGACATGATAAAGGGAAGAACAGAAATAAAGGGAAGAGAAATAAACATTAAATAAATAAAAAAAGAGAAAAGGGAAAGAGAGAATTACATAGTAAAATCCGGGAAAGAATAGAGAAGGTAATGTTTTACAGTGTAAAAGAGAAAAGAGTAATGTATCATATGTCAAGGAACAACGTCCAAGATGATTATGACCTAATCCCGACTTCCTTTATATAGGGAAGTCATTATTAACATAAAATAAACCTAACACGGGTTAAAAATCCCGAGTATATAAGCTAATCACTCGATCGACTAACTTTATATCACTCGATCGAACAAATCCAAGATAAAACCACTCGATCGAGTACTTTAGGTACTCAATCGAACACTTATTAAATAGGCACTACTCGATCGAGTAGAAAAAGGAGTCGATCGAACACAATTGTACTCGATCGAGTACTTTCCAGCGCACAATTCCTCCTTCGCGTACTGAACTTCAAATGGCTGCCATTTCTTCGTTACTTGGTAAAACAGAGGATTCCGGTGGCGTTGGAAAACAAAGAGGACATACTTTCATCTCCAATTGGAATCACCTGAAAATCAGTTTTAGAACTCGAGATATGGCTCTTCAAATTAGGTACTAGTAATTTGAAGTTCTTCCTTTGCTCACCTAGCTAACTTACTTCTTTGCGCATCTCAAAATATAGTCTTAAGGCTCCGACTCAACTCATCTCCTAAATGCATGCATAAGGACATGTTTTAGGCTTGATTATGCTCGTTTTCGGTTCATACCTGTAAATAATACAAGAGAAACCAAAGTAGACAATTCGGGGACATTTGTAGCTAAACACCACACAAAATGCATTGAAATGCGTGCAAATGAAGTACAAAATACCTATATAAAATGCACGCATCAAATCTCCCCAAACCAAACCTTTGCTTGTCCCCAAGCAAACTATATGCAAAACTAATGGAATAGAAAAGAAAAATCAAAGCTAGCTATAACTTGTCTACTTGAACCAATTTAATGTAACAGAAATCAACAGTTATAGCCACAGCAGTCAATACGCAAACGAGTTATAAGATGTCCATAAACAAGGCTGACCTATCGACCTTGCAAGACCAACAAAATCGGACTCTCGCGTGGTCATTCTTCTCTCATGAAGCAAAGGATGAATTATATATGTATAAGAGAGACAGAGAAAACAGTCACTCACCTAGACTGCGACCTACATAACATGCATGCAACAAAAATGATAGACGATTCAAGTACTACACATACATTCCAACCAACAATGTCCATCACAGCCGAGGGCTTATAAATAGTATGGAAAAGTGAGGTTCAGGTGAGAAAAGGCAAAATAAATTATGGAAATGTGGAGGTAAAAGCACCAAGCTAGTTCCTAAACAGGACCATATAAGACCATCCGAATCTCAACTGACTGTAAAATAAAGTACAAGTGTCCTTCATTGGAACACAACTCACTGTCCAAATACACTATCTCCTCAAAAAGATATGAAATAAAACGGAGGAGTCAGACCGTTACAAGATAAAAATGAACACGTACGGTCTCAATATTCAACCAGCTCAATAAAATTTTCAAACTTTTTCTTTCTCCTGGTTCACTGCACACACGATTTTCCCCTTTTTTTTGTTTTTGTTTTTTCTTTTTTTCTTTTTTTTTCTTTATTCACGTCTTTCGCATTTTTTTTCTTTTTTTTTCATTCTTCCTTCCTTCATCCTCCACCAACTCCAAACAAAATACACACTGGCCAAACTGCAGACGGGAAAACATACCACAAAAGACATACTAAACTAGTTTGACTAGGCAGGCTCGGTTTTGGATGTAGCTAATGGGTCAAAAGGGCTATATTTGGCTAAAGTGGAGCTAAATGGGTGAAAATGAAAGAAAGGGAAATTGTAAGCTCCTCCCTGCATGTGACACCGACCATAAACCCGAATGTACGCAAATGACAAGAAATCGAATTTCATAAACGTGCAAAAGTGATAAACATGTTATGCAAGGAGTACTACTCTCTATTCCTATGTAAACCGGTCATGAATGTCACCAATTATATAGCTCTAAAACTCAGAAATTGTAAGTAGGTTGCCAATTTATCAGGTCAAGTCTAAACAGTCAGCTAAATTTTTGACATTAACTCGTAGATATGCCCATGACTCAGCTAATAACTATCAATTAGATGCAAGGCTTAAGTAAAAACGACAAGTTAAAGTGCAATTTCATCACGGAAATCTACCGTTCCGACTCAACCTATATGCTAAATTAAACGTGAAATTTTTTGATTTTTTTTGGAATTTTCTAAATTTTATGAGATTTTTGAATTTTATAAAAAAAACAACAATGCATACAGAAATTAAACGTGATAACATAAATGCAATAAAAACAATATGCAGACACAGATATGGATGCATAACCTCCCCAAACCAAATCATACAATGCCCACATTGTACCCAAAAATAAGGAAAGGAAATGCAAAATAGAAAGGAGAGAGTGAAGATGCGGAAAACATACAAGATAACGCGAAGTAGGGACCTCTCCAAACCAGCCAGTAACATGGGAGGTCGAAAACAGCTGCAGAACAGCATCATTAGAGACGAATCTACTCGATCGAGAGGGTAAAGTACTCGATCGAATAGAATAGGCTACAAAAATTGTTCGAACCAAGGAAGTAAAGCGCTCTATCGAGAAGACCAATTATTAAACACACAACAAAAACTGAAATGTTCGAAAACAACTAAAAGCTTAAAATCCGGGTTGCCTCCCGGTCAGCGCTAGTTTCAGATAGGTCCCAGCTCGACCTTCTTTTCTTTCAGTCAACAAATCCAATTGAGCCCAGTCAAAACAGCTCAAGGCAAGCAGCAATTGATCAAATAGCTGCGCTTGTGCTACCCAAAATTGTAAGTAGCACCATAGTAAAACAGAAGCATAGGAAAATAAAATGTATAAACGTTTAAGCCTAACAAATTTCCTATGACAGCTCCTAAATTTGTCCACAAAATAAAAGAGCCAGGGAGCAATTAATAATAATCTAGGGCATTGTTTTATATTAACAAATTTAAGATGACAAGTATGGTGAAAAATCGTTAAATTAATTGACCAACTGGGAGGAGGTATGGCATTAAAAGAAGAAACACGAGTCATACGAGGTAGCATTTTATTAATATTAACAACAATAAAATTATTGCTAACTACCTCAGGTGGGTTGCTCTCAATGTCGGAATCATTGACAAAAGAATGTATTGCCTCATCCGTGCTAGGAGCAATTACCGACTCAGCTGTCTTCTCGTCACCCTCCTCAGTGGATTCCGTCCCATAAATCGCAGCCTCAAGTGCATCCAACTCGGCTTTGAAAAGGGGAGATTCACCGTAACAATTATCATCATCAAAATCGTCATCTAGAACGAACCCAAGTGACATTTCATTGCTCTCTCTGGCCAAATCAGTCGATCGAGTAGAATTATTACTCGATCGAAGGCTTTCTTCCTGATTTTCACTCGATCGAGCACATTGAACTGCTCGATCGAACGTTTTCTCTGGAAATCCACTCAATCGAGCACTATTACTAGCTCGATCGAGTGATCTTTGCAGTGCATCACAGAAATCTTCATAACTCGCTTCATTTTCGGATAGATCTTCGTAATCCGAGTCATCCAAATTATTAATAGCGCTAGGCAACTCGGGTCCTTCATAGCAAAGACCACTCTCAGTGTAGGTAAAGTATACCTTCTCTGGTTGCCCAATATTTGACTCAACAGCTAGCTGAGCTATTTGAGACTCCAGCTCAATGAGTTGAGCTTCTTTACGTCTATCATCCTCTTGCACTCGGAGTGCAAGTGCCCTCAACAAAGATCTCAGCTCAGCAACCTCTTCTTTCCGTTCATCAGGAGGAGGAGCTTGTTGTAGCGACGGCCAGACAAATGGAGGCTTGTGATAGCCTCGTTGATAGGGCATAAGTGGCGGCGCAACTACAGCGGAATGGCTAGCTCATCAACGGTGCTTGAAAGCGTAGACCTTGTCGTTCTCTGCCATGCAAATAGTTGCATTGTGCCCAGCAGCACCACATCTCCCACAGTAAATCACCTACTGTGCCATATAATGGAACATAGGTGACGGGTCAAAGGTACTCAAGCCTTCCCTTTGATGATCTTTTACCTAGAACTGTCTAGGTAGGATGTAATACCCGCCCTTTTAGAGACCCTTTGACCAGCGTTGACTGACCTTGAGAGCGGGAGTAGTCTTAGAAATGCGTGCCAAAACTATCTTGGGTTACGTGTTAAGAGTGGTACTCGATAGAGTAGAGGCTACTCGATCGAGTAGCTAGGTTACTCGATCGAGTAGGGGGCCACTCGATCGAGTATGTTGGGTACTCGATCGAGTACCGAGTTTTCAGCGAGGGTTTTATATCGCGTTTTGTTTTATCCACAAATCATTTCCGCCACTTTCCTCCTATCCTTCAGTCGCCTCTTTCCCTTCCCTTCACCATAAAACCTCCATGGAAGCCTTTCGAAGATCCTTGTGCCTTAGGAGAGCGTCACTTGAGTCGGGTAGCGGTCTTTTGCCGGGTTTCTCCTTATAGGTATGTCATAATAATCATCTGTATCCTCATCTTTGCAGTTAGGGTTTGCTTGGTAGTAATAGATGTTGTATTGTGGTTATAGGCATTGCTTGATTGCTGGAGATGTTGTATGCCGGCATGGATTGGTTGTAGTTGCTTAAAGGTGGGTTCGCCTACTCAGTTTCTGTCGATAGTCTAGTGTGTCGGTTGTTGTGGTTGTATTGTGATTGTTTAATATCGTATTTATATTGTGACGGCGGTGATTGTGATTGTTTGTCTCTGGTTCTCGAGATGCGTTCTCGGCTGAGTGGAGTCACTTGCGGGAGTGGCTTCACGCCCTTGATTCGCCTTCTGTGGAACCCGCCACAGAAGGGATGTGCACATTAATGGACAAGGTTATCGCTCGATATGATGAGCGGGGCTTAGGTGGGAACGGCTGCGGTCCCCCACTGGCAGGGCTGGTCCAGTGGATAGTCAGTGACAGAGGTTGCTTGAATTATGGTGATTGTGTGTGAGATTGTTAGTGTCGTGTCGTGTTAATAGCTATGTTGTTGTCGTATCTTATCTCAGTACTGACCTTGTGTGGTTGTTTGTTTGTTATGTGTCTGCCGTGATCCCTTATGGTGAGCAGTCGGTCTTAGCAGGTGTTGATGTTGTTGATAGCTGGAGTCCGGGCAGGGATGAGTCTTCACGAGATTCGATAGCTTTAGAGTGTAGCTTTGAGTTGTATCTTTATATTTTTTGTTGGTTTAAATCACTTGTAATATAACATAATAGTTCTCTTATCGATATTTGATAATTACTATCCTCGGGCAACCGAGATGGTAACGCCCTTATATGCTAAGGAAGGCCTAGTTAAGGCTCCTCTGAATATGGGGGTGTTACAAAGTGGTATCAGAGCGACGATTTTGGAACCTGTAACAAATAAAAAAAATGAACGTAGGAGTCTAATAAAATGAACCTGGTGTATGTGTAATGGGAGCCCCAGCTGATGCTAGGTTTTGGGTGAGTAGGCGCCCTCATTTCAAAATCTTGGCCCCATGATACTTAAGAAGCCAGTCACATGGTATGGGAATGTGGAGTCCGTGTGTATATGTGTGATGTGTATGCTAATTGTGTCAGAGCTACTTGTAGTTGAGCCTTGGTTGGAGTTAATAAGGATGTGATAGCTGTATTTGGGCCGTGGTTAGTGAAGTTTTGGCATGATTAGTGAGCTTGTGCGATGATTTCGAAATACGTGACAAAAGTTTATTCGATAGAAATGCGTGGGAATGTGAATGGGTGTGCTATAATAGAAGGATGAACATGCTGGTGTTTGCTGTAAGTTGATGGTGACGGTAGTCATGTACAAGTTTATAAACCCTACCGTGAGTACGATGATGATAGTTATAGAATTGTTAAGTTATAATTTAAAACATAGCATATAGTAATGCGTTTATGCCTTGTTTATTGGTTGAAATTTTTCCGCTGCGTAATAATTGATTTGTGTAAGATGATTTGCTTATGATTAAATGTAGAACATGATAGATTAGTTTGTTATGCGGATATGCAATTATATGTTATATGAAAGAATGAATTAATGTTAATTATATGTTTCATGTTATTGTGAACGCGAGTTTGGTAGCGATATGTTAAGGCGAGTTTTTAAGTGTAATATGATGACGTGATTATGTTTATGAATGATTCGGTAGCAGGTAAACCGAGTTGGGTAATTTGTGTAGCGTAATGTGATATACATCTTATTAGTTGAGGCGATACGTTATGCGTGAGTAATGATTGTAATACGTGAATGAGTGTGATAATTAGTGCCGAATTCCGAACTTAGTTTGGAATCGACACGTGATGTTGTTTTGCATAAATCTTCAAGTTACTTCGTATTTCTGACCGAGTACTTAACTATACTTGACCGAGTGCGAGTGCTTACTAGACCGAGTAGACCTCACTCGATCTAGTTAGGAAGCTATGACGTCGGGATGTGGAAAAATTTCTGCAGATACTCGACGAAATAGCGCCTACTCAATCGAGTAGGGTGGTACTCGATCGAGTACCCTAGACACTCGATCGAGTAGGTTACTGTACAGTGAATCTTACGGGTTTCTTAAAACCCTTATTCTTTCTATTCTTCTCATTATTCTTCTATATTTCAAAAACCTAAGCCTAATTCCTCTCAAAACCTTTCCTCATCCTGTGTTGGTGGTGATTCTTGGGGTTGATTTCTTTGTTTAATTTCGTTTCTTTACTTTGCTACTCAATCAAGGTATGTTTTTCTTCCTAATTTACATGATTTATTGATTTGAATGTGTTAGAATGGTGAAACAATCTGAAATTTTCGATTCACATGGATAGATTATTGCTTTTAATTGTTGTAATAGGATTCACATGCTTCCCTTGTATGATGGTTGGTGATTAATTGCTGTAAATTAGACTAGAAATTGCAAAATGGAAACCGAAATTTCTAGGGTTTACAAAAATCGAAATTGATTTTGATTGTTTTACAATGATTAGATGATGGAATTGAGTCCTATGTATTGTTTATATCATGTTGAAGGATGGATTTTGATGATTTTCACCTTAAAAAGTTGCCTTAAAACTCCGTCTTAAAAGTGCCCCAAGAGGAAATTCGTTTGTTATATCTGAAATTTGGTGTTGTATATGACTGTTTAAGTAAAGGTTAAACTTCATTATGATAGTAGGGATGATGAATGATGAAGAATATGTCAAAATTGTTACAGATGTAGAGACCGTCTGAAAAGTTTAATTAAGTTGTTGTTCCTAATATTGAAGGTTGATGATGATATGTTCTAAGTTACCTTTCCATGAGCTTGTTCAAATGATTCACATGTTGTTAAGTGTGTGTATAGGGTAACATGAGAATAATGCTAGGATGTTAGAATTTGTTGAGCATGTGTATTCACCATGATAAATTTTTCACAATTCTGGTTTATGAGTAGCTGTAAACTGAGTTTATATATCAAATTTGGGAAACTGCTGGTGAATGTGTATACCTAGCTGAGTATTCAAAGTTAATGGCATGAATTATGTGCTTCACATGTCGAACTTGTTGGTAAATTTGTGTACCTAGCTGAGTATGTAAAGTCCAAATTACATGAAGTATATGCTTTACGTGTTTATGAAAGTTGCTTAAGTCATGTGCTAAACACAGATGCCGAGACCGAATGTAGGAACCCGTCAAAGTAAACGGGGGAGGGTTACTCAACCTGAGATTGGGGAAGGGAGTGGACCCGTGGTACCCGCAGTTCCGGAGTACCCTTATGTTGTTTTTGTCGATTTCAAACAGCGAGAGCGTTTTGTAGTGTTGCAAAAACGCAAAATGAGACCGACGAGGTGTATAGATACTACTTTGTTGGAGGATTTGGAGATAGAGACGGATGTCCGTCACATTTTTGAGACTTTGGGCCTTATTGGGTTGTATAGGCTGAGGAAACACTCTTATCCTTTTCTTACCTTGGAGTTTATGAGCTCCTTTAGCTATGACCCAGCGGCCCAGACCGTTGAGTTCAAGTTGATGAACACCAGTTTTCTGTTGACTATGGATCTGTTTGCGTCTCACCTTGGGTTGGCCAAGCCTCCCAAGTATTCTATCACTGATATTCCTGCTGAGTGCGGTGTCTGCCGCCTAATGCCTTGTCCGACCGAAAGCCGCTCCTACCTCAAGTAACATGTTAATTTATGACGTTCAAAGATGTTACCTTGAGGGTCTTTCTCCGTTCTCTTTCGAACCTCCTTTATGATAGACCGGATATCGATGAACCGAATAATCATGAGGTGTTGCTTCGATGTCTTACCTCAACCCGGAGCGGGCCAGAAAGTGGTCTTTAATGCTCCTTCCATGGTTTGTCTTTGCCCTTGCCTTGATGGCTACCGCCTCTTCCCTGATTGAGTTGTGGCGCTATCGCCACTCGGTTAGCTGAAAAGCTAACCTCTTTTGAGGCTTCTTCGAGTACGTGCCTCTAGCTACCCCAAAGGCCCACTATGGACCGTGACTACTATCTCGACCTGAAATGGTTGAGGACCTTGGCTGACGGTAGCCTAGCTTGGAGGGTGTGGGGCATGAGTTGGATGAAAATTCCAGCTCCTGAGCACCTCCCACCGACGGAGCCCTTAGAGCCGACGGTAGTGATTGTGGACTCTGATGATGAGGAGGAGGAGGAGGATGTTGATAGACCCCGCCAGCTGCAGACATACCTCATCGACGACACGATTCTCGAGGTGATGCCAGAGCCGAAGAAGGGCGAGAATGCGGCGGTCGTGGTGGTGGAGAGACCTAGGTTGGGGAGAGGACCCCGTCGAGTGAGGGAGAGGACCTCGGAGACTAGGCCACGGCCGGTAGCACCACACAAAGAAGCAGAAGATCCTTTTCCGTGCTACCCTTACCTCGACACCCCGGAGACGCGATCCAGCTACTTGGCGGAGAGAGTGTCATCTACTTTGACACTCAGGAACATGCACGAGATGGCGTACACTCAGGGGATAGGGACCGAGGGACCGCATCCGGTTTGGTGGAGTGGAGTTGGGGACTACACAGGGGTTTTCCACTCCTACGGGGTGGATCAGTCGACGTGGGGGACACCTCAGTCCTTTGCCTACGGTGGCTTGAGCCCATGGTACGTGAGTCTGGGAGCTGGAGCTGGAGTATATGCGGGGATTGGGTCATCGGGAGCGGGTACTTCTGGAGGTGGTGGTGATGATGAGGTGATGGTAGCGCAGCAGCAGCAGCAGGAGGAGTGATGCTCCTTGTTTTATCTTTCTTTATGGTCGTTGGTTTTAGATGTTGGTAGCATTGTTAGATGTTGGTAGTTGTTTTCGTTGAGACTTGGTTTATGGACTTGTATTGTTGGCCATAAGGCCGGATTTGATATTTTGACCTTGTTGCAGGATGTTGGGAGTCGGGGAGTCATCCCGACTCGAGTTATATGATGACTATGTATATGTATGTTGATTTATGGCAAATTTTATAAGGCAACTTGGCTCAGTAGGTACTCGACAGTACCCCCGTACTCTATCGAGTAGCTGCAGGAAAGAGGGATAAAAAGCATTCTGATCTTTGGGCTACTCGATCGAGTAGCCAAGACACTCGATCGAGTAGCATGGCACTCGATCGAGTACCACTACATACTCGATCGAGTAGCACTGTTACAGGAGGTTTTCGAAAATTAAAAGTGTGCAATTGTTTTATAATTGCAAGTTTGATGTTTAATGTAGTTATTAGTGCGTAGTAACACCTATGAACCGTTAATTTCATATGTTGGACGTCAAGTTTCGGTTTTATATGCATATCTGTAAAAAGTAGTGAAGTGGTGATGGTCTCTTGTTGTTTTAATATTACATAAGCCATATTTCTATTGCTCCATTGAAGTTACATCCCTTCATACGTTTGTGCATACGATATTAGCGTGCTTTATCGACGGCGGCTAGTTATTCCGGTGGTTTATGTATGATTTATAATTTAACGAGTATACGCCTAGCGAGTAATGTCCATAATAAATAATATGTTTCTAATTCATGTTATGAAGCAAGTTATAGGTAATATGTGTTGTAATTTTTGGTGGTGAACTTCGGGGACGAAGTTCCTTTTTAGAGGGGAAGAGTAATGTCGCAAAATAAAAAGGCTAATTTTGAAGTTATGTTGTTGTTCGTTTATAATGTTTTGTTGTTTAATTACAAAATTTTATAGTACTTTGATCACATTACTTATATGAAGTGTAAGTAGTTACTTTAGTTCATTAAAGTGAATGTGATAGTATGTTTTAAAGGACAGTCATAAGGAGATAGTTGTGGTGCAATGTGGCGTAATAGAATCGCGTTGTTAAGTAACATGGTGGTATTAGTTGTGCGGCATGAAGTTGACAAAAGATATGTTTCGGGTTGATAGTTGTTATCATATGATGGGTGATGGTTGTTTGTGCTGATTTGTATTGCGAGGTTGATATTTTATATATGATAGTTTGTAAGAGTAGAGGTATACATATAGAGTGACAGTTGATGATGACAATGTTTACATGATAGTTGTAAGAGTCGGTTTGAATAGAACGTTAGACGGTGATGATGATGACATGGGGGATGGTATTTCCGGGGAGTAATGACTCGAGTAGGAAGAGTGGTGATGTCGTGTTTTTCCGTGACTTGTGTGTTGAGATAGGTGAGTTGAACTTCGGGGACGAAGTTCTTTTAAGAGGGGAAGACTGTAATACCCGCCCTTTTAGAGACCCTTTGACCAGCGTTGACTGACCTTGGGAGCGGGAGTAGTCTTAGAAATGCGTGTCAAAACTATCTTGGGTTACGTGTTAAGAGTGGTACTCGATAGAGTAGAGGCTACTCGATCGAGTAGCTAGGTTACTCGATCGAGTAGGGGGGCCACTCGATCGAGTATGTTGGGTACTCAATCGAGTACCGAGTTTTCAGCGAGGGTTTTATATCGCGTTTTGTTATATCCGCAAATCATTTCCGCCACTTTCCTCCTATCCTTCAGTCGCCTCTTTCCCTTCCCTTCACCATGAAACCTCAATGGAAGCCTTTTGAAGATCCTTATGCCTTAGGAGAGCGTCACTTGAGTCGGGTAGCGGTCTTTTGCCGGGTTTCTCATTATAGGTATGTCATAATCATCATCCGTATCCTCATCTTTGCAGTTAGGGTTTGCTTGGTAGTTATAGATGTTGTATTGTGGTTATAGGCATTGCTTGATTGCTGGAGATGTTGTATGTCGGCATGGATTGGTTGCAGTTGCTTAAAGGTGGGTTCGCCTACTCAGTTTATGTAGATAGTCTAGTGTGTCGGTTATTGTGGTTGTATCGTGATTGTTTAATATCGTATTTGTATTGTGACGGCGGTGATTGTGATTGTTTGTCTCTGGTTCTCGAGATGCTTCTCGGCTGAGTGGAGTCACTTGCGGGAGTGGCTTCACGCCCTTGATTCGCCTTCTGTGGAACCCGCCACAGAAGGGATGTGCACATTAATGGACAGGGTTATCGCTCGATATGATGAGCGGGGCTTAGGTGGGAATGGATGTGGTCCCCCACTGGCAGGGCTGGTCCAGTGGACAGTCAGTGACAGAGGTTGCTTGGATTATGGTGATTGTGTGTGAGATTGTTAATGTCATGTCGTGTTAATAGCTATGTTGTTGTTGTCGTATCTTATCTCATTACTGACCTTGTGTGGTTGTTTGTTTGTTATGTGTTTGCCGTGATCCCTTATGGTGAGCAGTCGGTCCTAGCAGGTGTTGATGTTGTTGATAGCTAGAGTCCGGGCAGGGATGAGTCTTCACGAGATTCGATAGCTTTAGAGTGTAGCTTTGAGTTGTATCTTTATATTGTTTGTTGGTTTAAATCACTTGTAATATAACATAATAGTTCTCTTATCGATATTTGATAATTACTATCATCGGGCAACCGGGATGGTAACGCCCTTATATGCTAAGGAAGGCCTAGTTAAGGCTCCTCTGAATATGGGGGTGTAACATAGGACCTGAAGGGCCTATCAAAACAGCACTAAAGTAAAAGAATAGAACGGCCTCAAGGGATAAATCCCTTGAAGCTAAGGACAGACAAAATTAAACAAATAAATAAAGTAATTGCCTCCCCGGCAACGGCGCCAAAATTTGATACCGTCGTTCAGTACCAAAAATAAATACCTAGGTACTACTAACAGAAGTCAGCGGTAAGTAGGGTCGATCTCCACAGGGAGGCGGTCACTATCTACTTATCTACTCGGTCTGTCTAAGGTCATAGTGGGGCTTTTGAGTTGTTTTGACTAAACTAACAAGATTAAGGCAAGAGAAATAGAGATAAGAGGAATTAAGCTAAGGGAAAGGAAACTAGGATATCGGTTCATCAATGAACGTCAATTAATTACAGTTAAGGTCACAGATTAGTTGATGTGTCGGTCTAAGGGGCAATGAATATCTCCTTCCGGTCTCAATTCGCCCTAAAATACTATTAGCTTAGCTTCCGCCCTCACTAAAGCATTCTATTTTTCACTGCAGGTCTCACCCCTTCCAAACTTCTTGTCCAGGTCAAGGCTCACCAAAATTAAAAAGGTTAATTGCATCGATTCAATCAGCAAGATACAATTAAAGCAGCGATTAACTGAAGGAAATGTAGATTCATATACATATTAACATACTCATATATGTCTAAATTAATTTGTCATAAAATTAAAATGGATTTTATGCATGCAAACAAATAAATATAATAGAGAAGAAATCATCCTTACATTGTGATTTCGGTTCTAATGGGCACAAAAGAAATCTCCTTTTCTTTTGTTCTTGAGCTTTCCAAATGGAAGAACAAGGATTCAAGTGTAGAATCCCTCCCAAAAGCATATACCCAAGGAATACAACTTAAAGACTAAAATAATATGATCTAGTATTAAAATTAGTCTTACTTAAAATATGACACAAAATGTTTTGTACTCTCACATATTTCGGTTGAGAGAAGAGGAATTTTGTGATTTATTTCTCTAGAAAATCTCATAAGATTGTAGAGAGCATTTTAATTTTCTTACTCTAGAAAATTGTTGCATTGTATGAATGAATGAATTAGAAAAAGAAAAACCCTTTTCTTTTCTTAGGGTGGCCGAAACATTGGCCTTGGGTAGCATGCCCAATGCCTTTAGTTTTTGCTCTTCTCAAAAGCTTGTAGGCATGCAAGCCTACTACCTAATGTTATGATTGTGTTTTTATTTAAAAATAAATAACACAATATAAACTAAACACACACCCATATTTCGGTTTTAATGTATAAAATGGAGAATCCATTTTATTTTGTCATTTGTCAAATTTGTCACATGTAACATGTTACATGACATGTTACGATGCAATGTATTTTTATCATATTAAAAAAAACAACATACTCATAAAATATGTCATTTACAAAATCGACTAGTAATTCGTAATTACTTGTACCAAAATATTTCACCAATTTATAAATCGTATTTATAATAATTCATTCAAATTTAATTGTTTCTTTAAACAACAATTTCATCCGAGTAATGATACAATTCGATTACTCAGACCGTATCTCATTTAATTACATTTCAAATTGATACGTAAATTTTACTCACAAAATCATCCGTCAATTTTAAGCAATTTAATTAACTCATATCAGTATACGATTAATTAAATAATCCATTAAGAGTATTTCCCTATAGGTATGACCTAAGGGGATCAACTGATCACCACCGTCGCACGACAGTAATGTCAAACTCTAGTCAGCCAATCATTACCGATATGTGTGGACCAGTTGACAGTAAAATATTACATCCCACATGTATTCTTAAAATGAGATTTAATAATGATATTTAAATCATGTGATCGCACTATTGTTGAGGACACATTTCCCAACAATCTCCCACTTGTCCTCGACAAGTGTGCGTCACCAATTCTCTTGTCCTATTACTATCTCCCACTCAATGCAAGGTGTCTTTCGGGTCGTACTTGCAAGTGATCATATCGAGAGTGGTTTCCTCGATCTGGAGAATAACTGATTGACCGGATTTATCCACTCTGGATATCTTCCGAGCGTGGCCACGCATTTCCAGTTCATTACTCCTCGAGTGGCCTTGAGATATTGTTTTAACCCTGACAAGGGGATGGACAATTCCTATCGCACTCATTCCCTTCGACTAGCCACAGCCATCATAACCCAAAATATGCCCATTTGACCCCATTTACGAAGGTCGTAGTAACACAAATCAAAGTTAATCTGATACTGAGCCATCTTAGGTGAATAGTATTTAGTCAAAAGAATCGACTCATTTGAATACTATAGCAGCTCTCGCCACGACCAGGCTATATAAATTTGCCAGAACTCTATAAGCGGTCATTAGACCCGACAAAAAGTTCCTAACAGTCTGCCTATGTGATCGACTAGTCATCTCACATGACTCTATGGCATTTGAACTTGCCATCAATCGCATCACACTCTAGTCACTTCGAGACGTCACCTCATACAAGTGACTATGGGCGAATACCATGCTAATCCGCGTTCACTTTAACGGGGTTCAATTGTCTCTACAACCCGTTTGGATGTAACAAGGTATAATAAAAGAGTTTTAAAGTAAAACTCGAACGACAAATGCGATTATCACATATGAATAGTCAATGCTTGATTACTATTTCATAATTTATAATCTAATTTGATCTTGTATGTAGTTGTTCATTTCAATTCAGTTGAAATGGCATGACTCATCATGTTTAGCCTTTGAGAAGGCTTTGGTTAGTAGGTTTTATCAATTTCTTGTACCTTACTCAACCTTACTACATACTCGTTTTCCTTTGTAATGTATACATTTGCATCACAAAACTTTCTGAGTACGTGTCGAGATCCAATCAAGACATAGGTCCTCTAGCCTAAGAATAGCTCCCACTGTTTTCACAGTGTGTGGGACTCATCCTCTTGCACATCTCATGATTGCAAGTGTACTCAATTTCCGTTATAAATATCTCTTATTGTTCTTTATTGTCCAGAACGATTCTAGAAAATCTACCTCTTAATTAACATAGCCACAATGGTATCTTAACCATCCTAATGTGTTTTGATTATGGTTTTGTCGGAAACCATGCGCAACATCAATTGTCAATTGTCACTTGTGTAACACCCTTACACAAAATTGCATCATAAACACTTTGCTTTACTTCCTTAATGCCTCTTCATGCACTTAAGGGTAATCTTTATGGCTTACTTGGCAAGGATTACTTAAATTCGATTTTGAAAACAATTCATCATACTCAAAGCATATGAAGTGTTATACATCATTACTCATTTAATTGATCCGGCAGCGGAAGCAAATGGAATCAATCAAATATGTTCAAATTAATTGAACTAGTCATGAATCTTATCAACATAAGACTTCTTATTGACGCTAATATCATGTGGATTTATCTTCATAAATCCGGATATTCAAGATGTATTATAATACTCCAAAAGTCTTAAATCATTCTCAATGATCAATATGTCATCCACATATCGGACTAATTAAAAATTCCGTAACTCCCACTAAACTCCATGTATAAACACAACCTCTCAACTTATCGAGAAATGTTTTATCACATGATCAAAATGTTGATTCCAACTCATTGATGTCTTACTTAAGATCCTCTCTTAAGTTTCACATTATCATAGGATTGCAAGAATCTATAAAACTCATGACATGTATTGAATACATTCCTTCTTTTGAAGAAGTGAGTTTTAGATTCACTTGCTACGTATTTCATAACCTCATAATGAAACACAATCCCTAAGAAGATCCAAATAGACTTAAGCATTTCAATTAGTGCAAAATCCTTTGCAACCAATCTTGCTATGAAATATCTCTTTATTAGTGCAAAACCCTTTGTCACTAATCAAGCCTTTTCGTTTCGGATTTTCATGGCTCTAAGCCTTGTATTTAGTTGTGACTTAAACACTCTTATGTAAGTCATATGTTCATTACTTTCTAGAAGTAATCAACTTGAATCAAACAATTTCTTTTGTAAGTTATAAGCTCTTTACTTTCTTAAAAGTAGCATGAATTCATCATTTTTAACAAGTGACGAATTTAACCTCCTAGGTTTTGAAGAAACAATGTCTTACACAAAACGTCTCATGTAGCCAAGAAAGACCAGTTTCTTGCGACATAACATTCTCTGTGGCATTCTTTGTGGCTCTTGTGCGACATAACATTCTCTGTGGCATTCTTTGTGGCTCTTGAATAATTTCTCCCACTCTGTCTTCTAGAAATAAACTTGTATTTTAGAAAGACAGCTTCACGAGCCGCAAACCCGTCGTACTCGTGAGAATAGAAAGCGAAAAATGAGCATTTGTTTCTTGTGAAAACTTACAAATATGGTATCCTTACCATTTCATATCTCATATGATTTAGTGGAAAATAATTTAGACAAAATGATAAAATCCCCAAGGGATCAAGTAACTCAAAGTAACTTGATCGAAGTCCAAACCATATTGAATAGCGTTTGAATTCTTATCCAATCACACATTATTCCATAATGCGTGTTAAGAGAGATTAACTTGTGATACTATATCACATTTCTTTTGGCTTATATCAAAAGTCTTCACTTTGATAATCCCATCACGACTAAATCGTGATTCCTTGAACTCTTTAAACTTCTTCAAAGATTTTTCTATTTACCTTATTAAGTTAATACATAAGCGTCAACTTAAATCGTTGGTAAAAGAAAATGATCAACCTATTATGGATCAATGATTTACAACCTCGATCTCCTTTTTAACCAAAAGGCACGAGACATCTTGCTTTGAATACAAGATACGCATATACCATTAACAATCTAATGGTTTCAAGAGTACTCGATAACTCCTTGCGTTTATCATTCCAAAATTTAAGGTTTAATCTTGGGTTACCAATTTGAGTCTTACATCATCTACATGATATATCATTCTAGTTTGGTTTAGAATATACTCACCTTGATGATGGGCTAGCCATACATCAAATCGTGGTGTATAGGGTCACAAAAGTGAAAACCTCTTTTGTATCTTAACAAGTTTATATTCTTATTTAGAGTTTATGCACTTAATAGTCACAATTAAGTACAACTTTAAATCCAAAAACTAGATTGAGTACACAATTACTCTATCTCTCGATATTGTTGTTGCTAGTCGTCATATTCTTATCATCCCATGTATCAAACATAATGATGAAAACCACCATCGGTTTCTAATATTGACGAAGTAGTACTAGCAAAATTTATGTCAATCATATAAACATTTATAGAAGAAGATCCCATTAGATGTCCCACAACTAACTTGTTGATTCTTCAATAATTTGGGGTAGTTTCCTTTCTCGTGTCCAACATTTAAGACAATGGAAACTTTATCAGTCGGGATTGATAGGTTTAGTATCGTCATTCTCAACAACTTTAATTTACCTTTAACATTACCTTGTATCAATTCCATTATCATCTTTACTTCTTGAACCTCGTCCTCATCTTAACGGTTTAAGAGAATGCTCCCACTCATTTCAATGAGTCTTTGCTTTGAGAAGCAAAATTGAATTCACGAAGATTACTCTTCATTTGTTCGTTTAGTCTTAAAACTTTCATTGAAGTGGTTGCGTTATTTTGGTCAATTACGAATTCTGAAAATCTAATCACCAAAACAATTTATCGCTTCAAGGTACTTAATTCAATTAAGTATATGAAACATAATCCATTGTAAGTAGAAGTGTTAGTCATGAATCAAAAAACCTGTTTGATAATGAATAACTTTAATCTATACTCTTTACAAAAGATCCTTATCAATGGTCCATTTGAGGTTTTAGAAGAAAATTCAAATTTTGTCTTTAGTTACGATGTTTTAATGGAGATTTGAATCAAAAATCGAAATGATATCGTATATGAATTGTGGTAAAGAAATAGAACAATATAACAACGGAATAGTGGAAAACTTAACATTTATCGTTTTATTAATACTTGTAAACAAGTATAGCATTTACATAGTGACCTCTACCCAACTATGATAAATGATTCCAAGATCCAAATTCATATTAACTTGGGCACGGTGGGGCCGATACATCCCTTATCAATATAACTCGGTGGATTAACTCTTTAATCGATTCTACTTTTAGAACTCTTGGTCGATAAAATTACATTAACATTTATCTTTAGCCCAAAACACATCGACAAGGGCACGGTGGGGCCGATACATCCCTTATCATATACTTTTGTTGAGTTCAATCCAAATTTCGAATAAATGTGTCCATGATCCAAACCCACATTAACTTGGGCACGGTGGGGCCGATACATCCCTCATCAACATGAATTCGGTGGATTAACATTCATCACCCACTTCCCCTACGTAACAAGGTTTGTACCCCGGTGTGGCCGAGTGCACTCCCTCACGAAATAGGTTTTCATGGTTTCTACTATTTGGTAAGGCTATGTCTCAATTGATTGTTTTAGCGAGAGGTCATGTCAATTTATTATCTATCACGTTTTAAGTGAACTAAAGCGGTGAACTACGATAATTCTAATTGACACGGTCGATAAACTCGATAAAAGATAATGCATGTTTAGTTATGGCGATTTAGCGATGCATGTGACATAAAATAAAATGCAAGCATAAAGATAAATAAATCCTAGTATGGCCTTTCCTAAAATAGAAAAACTCTTTATCTATTACATATTCGGAAACCAACTCCATTGGTCCTTTGAACTTCGGTTGTGGCACGCATCTCGAGGTAACACCGTCTTTATGTATTGCCATTCTTGAAGAAATCCGTCTTTGGGAACTCCGGAATGAATAAAATTACATAATAAATTACATAATTTCCTATTATACATTTGTAACTAAAATAAAATAAATCTATTAAATTACAAAACGGTGATACGAGATCACAATAAAAAATTACAACCGAATCGATATTCCCATACATTTCGGGAAATACCAATTAAAATCTAAGGCCATACTAAGTAAAATTACATAATTCAAAAAATACATAAATTAAAATTATGACAATCATAAAGAAAAATGCAGCATTATAATATGTATGAACATGCTCAATTTTATGCTAAATCGCCTTTTAATTAGCCAATATCGTATATTACTCGGTTTTTACGGATTTGCGTGATTTCAACATTTTTTAATCACAAAAATACATAAACTCATATTTATGCATAAGTTAATTACCCTAACCTCTTAGGACTCAAAATTTAGTCTTCACTAATAATTTGACCATAATTAACCCATATTTTATAAAAATTGTTCATAATTGGACCGAAAATTACAAAATAAGCTATTAAACTTCAAATAAATCACAAAATTTCAAATAAATTCAAAATTTGAAATTTAAACTCATGAACATTCTGGAAAAATTCCATGACACTCATAATGTTCAAAATCTTAGGTTAAAAATTTCGAAATTTTTCCGGAAAAACAATGTTGTGGTTTATCGATTTTTAATAAAATAATCATAAAAAACACGGAAAAAATGACATTTTTACTCATAAAATCATATTTAAATGCCATTATTGTAAAATATGAACAATAAAAATCCGAAAAATTAACCAAAATATCCTAAAACATTTTAGGACCAGAAATATTAACATGAATGGAGTAATTTCGTGATATCTCATAATAACACAAATTTTACAAGTTTTATTTGTTATTCTTATAACTCGGAAAAACTTTTAACCGATTTGCATGCAAACAACCGTGGCTCATGATACCGATTGAAGGAAATGTAGATTCATATACATATTAACATACTCATATATGTCTAAATTAATTTGTCATAAAATTAAAACGGATTTTATGCATGCAAACAAATAAATATAATAGAGAAGAAATCATCCTTACATTGTGATTTCGGTTCTAATGGGCACAAAAGAAATCTCCTTTTCTTTTGTTCTTGAGCTTTCCAAATGGAAGAACAAGGATTCAAGTGTAGAATCCCTCCCAAAAGCATATACCCAAGGAATACAACTTAAAGACTAAAATAATATGATCTAGTATTAAAATTAGTCTTACTTAAAATATGACACAAAATGTTTTGTACTCTCACATATTTCGGTTGAGAGAAGAGGAATTTTGTGATTTATTTCTCTAGAAAATCTCATAAGATTGTAGAGAGCATTTTAATTTTCTTACTCTAGAAAATTGTTGCATTGTATGAATGAATGAATTAGAAAAAGAAAAACCCTTTTCTTTTCTTAGGGTGGCCGAAACATTGGCCTTGGGTAGCATGCCCAATGCCTTTAGTTTTTGCTCTTCTCAAAAGCTTGTAGGCATGCAAGCCTACTACCTAGTGTTATGATTGTGTTTTTATTTAAAAATAAATAACACAATATAAACTAAACACACACCCATATTTCGGTTTTAATGTATAAAATGGAGAATCCATTTTATTTTGTCATTTGTCAAATTTGTCACATGTAACATGTTACATGACATGTTACAATGTAATGTATTTTTAACATATTAAAAAAACAACATACTCATAAAATATGTCATTTACAAAATCGACTAGTAATTCGTAATTACTTGTACCAAAATATTTCACCAATTTATAAATCGTATTTATAATAATTCATTCAAATTTAATTGTTTCTTTAAACAACAATTTCATCCGAGTAATGATACAATTCGATTACTCAGACCGTATCTCATTTAATTACATTTCAAATTGATACGTAAATTTTACTCACAAAATCATCCGTCAATTTTAAGCAATTTAATTAACTCATATCAGTATACGATTAATTAAATAATCCATTAAGAGTATTTCCCTATAGGTATGACCTAAGGGGATCAACTGATCACCACCATGCCGCACGACACGTAATGTCAAACTCTAGTCACCAATCATTACCGATATGTGTGGACCAAATGACAATAAATATTACATCCCACATGTATTCTTAAAATGAGATTTAATAATGATATTTAAATCACGTGATCGCACTATTGTTGAGGACACATTTCCCAACAATCTCCCACTTGTCCTCGACAAGTGTGCGTCACCAATTCTCTTGTCCTATTACTATCTCCCACTCAATGCAAGGTGTCTTTCGGGTCGTACTTGCAAGTGATCATATCGAGAGTGGTTTCCTCGATCCGGAGAATAACGATCGACCGGATTTATCCACTGGATATCTTCCGAGCGTGGCCACGCATTTCCAGTTCATTACTCCTCGAGTGGCCTTGAGATATTGTTTTAAACCTGACAAGGGGATGGACAATTCCTATCGCACTCATTCCCTTCGACTAGCCACAGCCATCATAACCCAAAATATGCCCATTTGACCCCATTTACGAAGGTCGTAGTAACACAAATCAAAGTTAATCTGATACTGAGCCATCTTAGGTGAATAGTATTTAGTCAAAAGAATCGACTCATTTGAATACTATAGCAGCTCTCGCCACGACCAGGCTATATAAATTTGCCAGAACTCTATAAGCGGTCATTAGGCCCGACAAAAAGTTCCTAACAGAAATAAACATTAAATAAAAAAAAGAGAAAAGGGAAAGAGAGAATTACAGAGTAAAATCCGGGAAAGAATAGAGAAGGTAATGTTTTACAGTATAAAAGAGAAAAGAGTAATGTATCAGATGTCAAGGAACAGCGTCCAAGATGATTATGACCTAATCCCGACTTCCTTTATATAGGGAAGTCATTATTAACATAAAATAAACCTAACACGGGTTAAAAATCCCGAGTATATAAGCTAATCACTCGATCGACTAACTTTATATCACTCGATCGAACAAATCCAAGCTAAAACCAGTCGATCGAGTACTTTAGGTATTCGATCGAACACTTATTAAATAGGCACTACTCGATCGAGTAGAAAAAGGAGTCGATCGAACACAATTGTACTCGATCGAGTACTTTCCAGCGCACAATTCCTCCTTCGCGCACTGAACTTCAAATGGCTGCCATTTCTTCGTTACTTGGGCAAACAGGTCGATTCTGGTGGCGTTGGAAAGCTAAGAGGACAAAATTTTATCTCCAAGTAGAATCACCTGAAAATCTGTTCTAGAACTCGAGATATGGCTCTTCAAAATAAGTACTAGTAATTTGAAGTTCTTCCTTTGCTCGCCTAGCTAACTTACTTCTTTGCGCATCTCAAAATATAGTCTTAAGGCTCCGACTCAACTCATCACCTAAATGCATGCATAAGGACATGTTTTAGGCTTGATTATGCTCGTTTCCGATTTATACCTGTAAATAATACAAGAGAAACCAAAGTAGACAATTCGGGGGACATTTGTAGCTAAACACCACACAAAATGCATTGAAATGCGTGCAAATGAAGTACAAAATACCTATATAAAATGCACGCATCATAGTCTACTGTTCATAATAGGTCTGTTCATTCCAATCTCTCGATCTAGGTCTGAATTTAACCGGATTAACTAGTTTAAAAGTGTGCACTCAAGTAAACGATTACAATTAAATTGCTATAAATTAGTTCTCACAATCAAAACCGACTAATCTAATTATAACATCATTGCGTTACTACCATGGCTCTCTTAATCCTAGCAACAGAAGAATTAGCTACTCATGACGATGATAGAATTAACAATTAATGAAATAACGGAAGACATGATATAAAGATGATTAATAAGAAATAACATAAACCAATAATTATACTTACTAAAGCACAAATTAAGAACAAGGATTAAAGATATGCAAAGAAAGATTAAATTAAATAAAGAGATTAAGAAGGATTATAAAGTATAAGATCTGGTAATAGAACGAAGTAACGTCGAACAAGAGAGAAATAAAAGTGTCTGCTAAATGAATGCTTAACAGTAATTAAGAGTTTCTGAGATTAATGAAAAGATAACCCTAACCTAAGTGACGTATTTCCTTTATATAGGAAAGATATTTATTAAACACGTACTTAAAAAAATAAATAAGTTCTCGCGATAAAATCTCGTGTATACTAGCAAAGCTCTCGCTCTAGCAACTTCATTCTCCTCGATCGAGCAAATCCTCAGCAGAACCTCTCGATCGAGTACTTAACATACTCGATCGAGGAACCTCAAAGTACCACCTCTCGATCGAGAACAGCAAGCTCTCGATCGAGGTCTTCTCACCACCCATATTTACTCGATCGAACAGAAAGGCTAACAAAAGCCTTCGATCGAGTACACTGCCACTGAACCAGCTCCACACTTCGTTGATTAGCTTCCGAGACCACTTCACGCTTCCCGAGGCATAGTAATTCCGCTTCGATTCTTCCATCTCCATAAACGCATGCTAAGGGGCAGAAAAAGGCATGATTACGCTACTTTCGGGTCCGTTCCTGCAAATAAAGCAAAGCGAACCAAAGTAGACTATTCGGGGCATTTCGTAGCTTAATACTACGAGAATCGCTACGTGCAATAAAGGCTCAAAAAGACTATATAAAATGCACGTATCAAACCTCCCCAAACCAAACCTTTACTCGTCCTCGAGTAAACTATATGCAAACTAATGGGATGGAATAGAAAACTCAGAGCTAGCTACAAATCGTCCACTTAAACCGATTTAATGCAAACAACTAATACTTATAGCAAAACAGTCAAGTGCAAACAAGTTGTATGATGTTTATAATAAAGCTGAACCGTCGTGTAATACTGCGGATTTTCATTGGTGACTACTCGACCGAGTAGAGCCTACTCGGCCGAGTAGTGCTGTTGATATGGTCTGTTTTGGTTCTGCCGAGGAATACTCAACCGAGTATAGTGAATACTCGACCGAGTAGAGGATACTCGGCCGAGTATAAACTTTACTCGACCGAGTATCCGGTCTGGCGAAGTGTTATTTTGACGGTTTGATTAGGGAATGTTTAGGGTTAATTTATATCCCGTGTCAGTTTCTAAAACATCATTTTCAAACCTCATCATTTTACGATTACCCTAATCACTTCCTAATCACTCCCTAATCATCCTCTAATCTCGTTGTGTGTGCAATTGTCGTGGTCCTTGCGTATAATCTCTTATTCTACTGTTGGTAAGTTTCATTTCCATGTCTTTTGTATTCTTTTGGGGTTATTGTATTTATGGAATTGGGAGATACGGGGGATTGTGCAATGTGTAATTGTGTTATGTGATTATTGTATAGGAGAAGACTTCGTAGAGGAGCCTTTCTGATTGTTCGAGTTTCGTTCTACTGTTGATTGCTAAGGTAGAGTTTTCCCTACTCAGTTTACTGTTCATTGTTTAAGACATGATTGTTTTACGTTATTTGTTATCTGCTGATCATCAGAGTATGGGCATTGTTGCGGCGGTGTTGGTGTGGAGATGTGGTGGTAGTTGTGATGCTGTGTGTTTGTGGTTGTGGTGGAGTCACTTACGGAAGTGGCTTCACACCCTAGTTCGCCCTCCGTGAAACCCGCCACGGGAGGGGATGTGCACATTAAGGGACAGGGATTGTTAGTTGCTCGTTGATGAGTTAGACTAGGTGGGATCGGCTGTGGTCACCCACTGGCGGCGAGGATTACCTGTTGCGATGGGTAATCTGGTAGGGCTACACACTTTGGTGTGTAGTCGGTTACTGTGTGAGATCGGGAGACTGGGGTTGAAGGATGATCAGTTGGTTACCTCGTTTGTTTGTCTTATATTGATTGAGTAATACTGACCCCATTGTTGTTTGTGGAATCTGCGGTGATCCATTCGGGGATGGTGAGCAGGCTTGACAGGTATTGCTAGTGGTGAGCTTGGGGCAGCCATGGGAACGTTGTCATCACCAGTTATAGCATCACCGTCCGAGTCTTAGTTTTGATTTCATTAGTTGTCAGACATTGGAGTTGCTTTGTTGAATTAGTTTTGGATTTTGGTTTGATGTAAACTTTAACTCTTTATGGCATTTTAATAAATGTGCTCAGTTCAGACGCTTTTGATATGTACTAACCTCGGGCAACCGAGATGGTAACACACTTTCATGGTAGGGTGGTCTTGGTAAGGCACCTTGGTATGTGGGGTGTTACAAAGTGGTATCAGAGCCGAAGATTCCGGCACCTAAACAAATGAATCTAATGAATTTATCGAGTCTAAATAAAATGAACCCGGGGAGAGTTGTTTGGAGCTACCGCAAAGACTCGGGAGACGTCCCGGAGTCGCAATTTGGCCCTCATTAACTCGTGTCGGTCACATGGGGAAGTGTGATGAGAGTTGTGTCTTGTATGTGCATGTATGTGAAGATTCATGTTGATAATAAGTGATGGTTGGAGATTTATATGTGGAATTCGTCAGTTTGATGATTGGAAAAGTAGTAGAAGGGACGGGTATGTGAACTTTTGGTGTATTGGATTAGCCTGTGAATGAGTGGTATGGTTGTGTGTTTATAACGTGGCATTTAAGTTCCTGCTGTTATATGTTTGATGAGGGAATAGAAAGCATGATAGGGGACTTTATACTGTTTAACCCGTCTTTAGTATGGCTCGGCCGAGCAGGGCGGGTACTCGACCGAGTAGGGAGTACTCGGCCGAGTAACCAAGCACTCGACCGAGTGTTGTTTGGCAGTGAGTAGTCTTGGTTATTGTGCGTGTTTACTCGACCGAGTAAGTAGGTGTACTCGACCGAGTAGAGCCTACTCGGCCGAGTATTGTTTGTACTCGACCGATTATGCTTTCTGGGTTTTTGACGTTAGCTACTGGAGTCGATTACTCGACCGAGTAGTCGTTACTCGACCGAGTATTGTCGTATACTCGGCCGAGTGTTCCTTTGGCGGAAGATTGTTACATTTTGAGCCGTAGGCTTTTGTGCTTACGTTTCCTTGTTTCTTATCAGCTTAAAATGCTGCCCAAAAGGACCCCCGCACAGATCCAAGCTTCTGAGATGACTCTTGATGAGGTTGCTCGCATGATTGAGCAACAAGAGGCTCTTCTTGAAGCTCTCAGAAATGTGGGAAAGGGGAATGAGAAGCCGATGGATGCTACCCAGCTCAGCATCATCATTGCTCGCTTCAACCCTCCCACATATGAAGGGCTGGGAGAACCAAAGTTGCTCGAGAAGTGGCACCGTGAGATTGAAGCTCTCATGGAAATGGTTTAAGTGCCCCGAAGACATGATCGTTGAGCAGGTAGTATACTACCTGAGAGTTGAAGCTGCTGTTTGGTGGCAAAACGTCAAGGAAGATGCTAGGGCTTATTACCAGGCTGAGGGTCTGGGAGCTATTCCTTGGTCTGGTTTGAAGAGCGCTATGAGAGAACAGTTTGTGCCGGAGCATATTCGACACACGATGAGATCTGAGTTTGATTCCTTCACCATGTCTGAGGAGATCATAGTCACTAACTACTATCATCGATTCCTAGAGCTATCTCGTTATGTTGAGGACATGCAGCTAGGACAGAGGGGTTTGGCTCTCCGTTTTGAGAGGGGTTTATCTGCCAAGATCGTGAGTCGTATGCCAGCTGGGGTTGGTACTGACCTTAAGGAAGTGTACCTAAGAGCGGGCCAAGCTGAGAGAATAGTAGATCTCTCAAGAGAAATCGATGAGAGGATTGTCTTCTTTTGAAAAGAGGAAGGTCGACGATGGAAGCAACGACCCGGCAACAAGAAAGGGAACTTCAACCATGCAAAGGCTTTTTCTCGTGGAGCTGGTTTCTGGGGATCTCGTGGGTGGGAAAGAATGGAGGTCGGAGTGTGAGTGACAACTCTAACCTTACATGCTTCAACTGTGGTGGTGTAGGCCACAGGAGACGGGAATGCACGAGTTACAGGCCCGGCACTAGTTCAGGAGCTTGGCAGGGGAATTTCTCTCAAGGGCCAACTCAGAGTTTCGCTAGTAACCGACCGGGAGGTTTATGGGGCAACAGAGGTGGACAGGGCAACCAGGGTAGTTATAACCGCAGTGGTGGTGGATCATATCGGCGAACAACAAACCACCCGGATTCAAAGCAGCCAAGCCAAGTACCTCCAATGCTTCAGTTCAGGGTGGAGGACAGAAAAACAGTGGGAACCTTTTCATGATGGACAAACAGGAAGCACAGGATGATGCTCATGTAGTTACCGGTACCTTTCTTGTTCATAATATACCATCCTTTGTTTTGTTTGATTCGGGGGCTACCCATTCTTTTGTGTCTAAGAGTCATGCCTTGTCCATGGGTTTGGGGAAGTTCGAGGATGTAAAAGATGATGTTTTCATACCTTCGGGGGAGTCTGTGTCATGTCTCAAGCTGTATAAGGGAGTGTCTATGGTGGTTGGAGGGGTAGATTTACCGGTAGACCTGCTAGAGTTTCCTATGGATGGGTTTGAGGTGATTGTTGGGATGGATTGGCTGGGTAGGTATGATGCCAAGATAGATTGTCGGCAAAAGAGAGTGTCCCTAAAAGGTCCTAAGGGTATTAGAGTGTCCTATCGGGAGTTTGTGGTAAAACCTAAGTGTAAGTTCATAGCTGTGATGACTTTAAAGTCATGTTTGAGAAAGAAATGCCCCTTGATTCTCTGTCATGTGAGAAGATCGCCGAGTAGAGCCGTAGGCAGCTGCTGAGATACCTGTGGTGGGAGAGTTTGATGATGTCTTTCCTGAGGAGATACCGAGTTTGCCTCCCAAGAGGGATGTTGATTTCAGCATGGAGCTTAAACCGGGAACAGGTCCGATATCCAAAGCACCTTACTGTATGGCACCTAAAGAGTTAGCAGAGTTGAAAAAGCAGATACATGAGTTACTAAGCAAGGGTTATATCAGGCCTAGTGTGTCATCGTGGGGAGCTCCAATTCTTTTTGTAAAGAAGAAAGATGGGAGTATGAGACTGTGCATTGATTACAGAGAGCTCAATCGTGTCACAGTGAAGAACAAGTATCCTTTGCCTAGGATTGATGACCTGATTGATTAGCTAAGTGGAGCAGGTGTGTTTTCCAAGATTAATCTGAGGTCGGGCTATCACCAGCTGAGGATAGCAGATGAGGATATTCCTAAGACAGCGTTCCGATCTCGATATGGTCATTATGAGTACGTGGTGATGTCTTTTGGGTTGACCAATACACCAGCAGCTTTCATGGATTTGATGAACCGGATCTTTACATCGTTCTTAGACAGGTTTGTGGTTGTTTTCATCGATGACATCTTAGTCTATTCTAAGACTAAGGAAGAACATGAGGAGCACTTGAGGATAGTCTTGCAGACTCTGAGAGAGAATCAACTTTATGCCAAGCTATCTAAGTGCGAGTTCTGGTTTGAGGAGGTGGCTTTTCTGGGTCATGTGATATCTAAGAAGGGGGGTATCTGTGGATCCTAGTAAGATTGAGGCCGTAACCAAGTGGGAATCACCGAAGAATGTTGCTGAGATTCGGAGTTTCTTAGGCCTTACTGGCTACTACAGGAGATTTGTGAAAATTTCTCTACCATAGCACGGCCTATGACCTCTTTGATGAGGAAAGAGACCAGATTTGTTTGGGATGAGAGTTGTGAGACGGCGTTTCAGACCTTAAAAGAACGCTTGACCACAGCTCCTATCCTAGCTTTGCCAGAGGGATGTGAGAACTTTGAGGTATATACCGATGCATCAAAGAATGGTCTTGGTTGTGTTTTGATGCAGGCATGGAAAGTCATAGCTTATGCTTCAAGGCAGCTGAAGCCATATGAGGAGAACTACCCTACTCATGATCTGGAGCTGGGTGCAGTTGTTTTCACTCTTAAGATTTGGAGGCACTACCTTTATGAAGCAACCTTTAAGGTGTTTTCTGATCATAAGAGCTTAAAATATATCTACACTCAGAAGGAGCTTAACATGCGACAGAGACGGTGGATGGAGCTTATCGGAGATTATGATATGGAGATCATCTATCACAAGGGTAAGTCTAATGTTGTTGCAGATGCTCTGAGTAGGAAGAGCGTTCATTCGCTATGTACAGCCATGTCCTTGCTAAAGCTGAGGGATGAGGTATCTAGGATGGGGATCTTTATGATAAGGAAGGGAGATACCATCGGGGATTTGACGATCGAGCCAGAGTTATATGAGAACATTTAAGAGTAAACAGGAGCTTGATCCTAAAATCCAGGAATGGAAGTCAAGAGTAGAGAGCGGATCAGTTTCCAGGTTTTCTATCCATACAGATGGGAGCGTCCGTTTTGATGGGAGATGGTGTGTTCCGGAAGATGCAGAGTTGAGGAGAGTGATCTTGATGGAGGCTCATTGCACTCCTTATTCAGTTCACCCGGGTGGTGACAAGCTTTACAAAGATCTTAAGAAGACTTTCTGGTGGCCAAACATGAAGAAAGATGTAGGCGAGTTTGTGGCGGATGTTTGACTGTCGAGGGTCAAGGGTGAACAAAGGAGACCACAAGGTAAGATACAGTCTTTGGAAGTACCTGAGTGGAAGTGGGAGTCAATCTCTATGGACTTCATTGTTGGGTTGCCTAGGTCACATCAAGGTAATAACATGATCTGGGTGATTGTTGATCGGTTAACCAAGTCAGCTCACTTTGTTCCTATGAAAGATACTTGGTCTAAGATGCAGCTGGCACTGGGTTACAAGAGGCATGTGATTCGGTTACATGGTATACCCAAGGATATCGTTTCTGATCGTGATGCGAGGTTCATATCCAAGTTTTGGCAAGAACTGCAGGAGTTTATGGGTACAACCTTGAAGATAAGTACAGCCTTTCATCCGGCAACCGATGGTCAGACAGAACGAACCATCAAGACCTTAGAGGACATGTTGAGGGTATGTGTCATGGAGTTTGGGGGCAGCTGGGAAGACAGGCTTGATCTGATCGAGTTTTCATACAACAACAGTTATCATACGAGTATTGGGATGGCACCTTTTGAGGCTTTGTATGGCCGGAAGTGCCAAAGTCCAGTCTGTTGGGATGATAGTTCTAAGGCTGTGGTCTTGGGACCTCATCTAGTACAGGATATGGTTGAGCAAGTCCAGTTAATTCGGCAAAAGATGAGAGCAGCTCAAGGTCGTTAGAAGAGCTATGCCGATTTACACCGCAGGGACATTGAGTTCGCAGTAGGGGACAAGGTCCTTTTGAAAGTGTCGCCTATGCGAGGTGTGATGAGGTTTGGTAAGAGAGGTAAGCTAAGTCAAAATTTTATAGGTCCTTATGACATTTTGGACCGTATAGGCGAGGTAGCCTATAGATTAGCTTTGCCACCAGCTTTGGATAGAGTCCACAATGTTTTCCATGTTTCTCAGCTTCGGAAGTATGTGAGTGATCCATCGCATATCCTTGAGATGGCAAACATTGAGCTTGATGAATCCTTGTCCTACGCCGAGATTACTAAAGAGATTCTTGATCGCAAGGTTCGTAAGACAAGGAATGGAGAGACGGTTTTACTCAAGGTCCTTTGGTCTAATCACAATGTGGAGGAAGCCACATGGGAACCCGAGGAAGCTATACGAGAACGTTTTCCTAACCTTTTTGATCAGGTATGTTTGGTTACGGGAACGTAACCGTTGTCTTTTTAGAGGGGTAGGAGATGGTCGCGGTTGTGTTTTGTCTTATTTTGAGTCGGGTTGGTGGTGTTTTGTGTAGTTCTTTGAGTTGACAAACGTTTTGTAAATGTTTTGTGGAAAGTCTTTTTGTGTTTTATAGTGTGCCTTTTTGTGTTTGTGGTGTCTCGTTTAGGTTGGAGTGTGAACTTCGGGACGAAGTTCTTTTTAAGGGAGGAAGACTGTAATACTACGGATTTTCTTTGGTGACTACTCGACCGAGTAGAGCCTACTCGGCCGAGTAGTGCTGTTGATATGGTCTGTTTTGGTTCTGTCGAGGAATACTCGGCCGAGTATAGTGAATACTCGACCGAGTAGAGGATACTCGGCCGAGTATAAACTTTACTCGACCGAGTATCCGGTCTGGCGAAGTGTTATTTTGACGGTTTGATTAGGGAATGTTTAGGTTTATTTTATATACCGCGTCAGTTTCTAAAACTTCATTTTCAAACCTCATCATTTTACGATTACCCTAATCACTCCCTAATCATCCTCTAATCTCGTTGTGTGTGCAGTTTTCGTGGTCCTTGCGTATAATCTCTTATTCTACTGTTGGTAAGTTTCATTTCCATGTCATTTGTATTCTTTTGGGGTTATTGTATTTATGGAATTGGGAGATACGGGGGATTGTGTAATGTGTAATTGTGTTATGTGATTATTGTATAGAAGAAGACTTCGTAGAGGAGCCTTTCTGATTGTTCGAGTTTCGTTCTACTGTTGATTGCTAAGGTAGGGTTTTCCCTACTCAGTTTACTGTTCATTGTTTAAGACATGATTGTTTTGCGTTATTTGTTATCTGCTGATCATCGGAGTATGGGCGTTGTTGCGGCGGTGTTGGTGTGGAGATGTGGTGGTAGTTGTGATACTGTGTGTTTGTGGTTGTGGTGGAGTCACTTGCGGGAGTGGCTTCACACCCTAGTTTGCCCTCCGTGGAAGCCGCCACGGGAGGGGATGTGCACATTAAGGGACAGGGATTGTTAGTCGCTCGTTGATGAGCTGGACTAGGTGGGATCGGCTGCGGTCACCCACTGGCGGCAAGGATTACCTGTTGCGATGGGTAATCTGGCAGGGCTACACACTTCGGTGTGTAGTCGGTTACTGTGTGAGATCGGGAGACTGGGGTTGGAGGATGATCAGCTGGTTACCTCGTTTGTTTGTCTTATATTGATTGAGTAATACTGATCCCGTTGTTGTTTGTGGAATCTGCGGTGATCCATTCGGGGATAGTGAGCAGGCTTGACAGGTATTGCTAGTGGTGAGCTTGGGGCAGTCATGGGAGCGTTGTCATCACCAGTTATAGCATCACCGTCCGAGTCTTAGTTTTGATTTCATTAGTTGTCAGACATTGGAGTTGCTTTGTTGAATTAGTTTTGGATTTTGGTTTGATGTAAACTTTAACTCTTTATGGCATTTTAATAAATGTGCTCAGTTCAGACGCTTTTGATATGTACTAACCTCGGGCAACCGAGATGGTAACACACTTTCATGGTAGGGTGGTCTTGGTAAGGCACCTTGGTATGAGGGGGTGTTACACGTCGACCTTGCAAAACCTTTAAAAATGGACTCTCACGGGTCACTCTTCTCTCATGAAGCAAAGGGTAAGCATATGAGTGTAAGATAAGAATAAAAATAGTCGCTTACCTAAACTACGACCCAAATAAACATGCATGCAGCTAATATGATAGACAATTCTAACTATCGTACACATACATTCCAACCAAATAAGGTCTGTCACAGCCGAGGGCTTACAAAAGTATTGGAAAATGAGGCAATGGGTAAGAAAAGGCAATATTTTTGGAAATGTGAGGTTAATAGTCAAGCTAGCAACCAAATCAAAACCAACTAAATAGTATCTGATTCTTAATCATTAGAAATAAACACAAGTGCCCCTTATTTCGGCACACAAACTCACTAACCAAATAAATGCTCCTCATAGGATAAAAATAATGCATAGGAGGAAAAACCGTCAACAATCAAACTCTCTTTTTTTCTTTTTCTCTTTCTTTTCCACGGTTTTTCTATTTTTTCTTCTTTTTTTTCGAATTATTTTTCAACTTTTTTTTTCGACTCATCCTCCTTCTTCTTCATATACCAACTCCATATCATTACAATACAAACCAAATTCGGATCAACAGACAAAATACCGCAAAAACATACACTAAACTAGCTTGACAAGGCAGACTAAATTTGGATGTAATTAAGGGTCAAAAGGCAAATTTGGCTAAACGTGGAGTTAAATGGGTAAAAATGAAAGGAAAAGGAAATGTAAGCACCTCCCTGCATGTGACACCAACCACTAACCCGAATGTATGTAGGCAAAAAATAATTGAATTTCATATGCGTGCAAATTAATGAAACATGCTATGCAAGGAGTATACTACTCACAATCCTACATGAACTGGTCACAAATGGCAGCAGTTATTAAGGCTCTAAAACTTAGAAATTATAAGTAGTCTGCCAAAATTATCGAGTCAAGTCTATTTGTTCAGCTGAAATTAAACATTAACTCGTAGATATGCAAGAAGACAAAGCCAATAAGATATCAATTTGTTGCAAGGCTTAAGTGAAATGACTAAATGTAGTGCAATTTCATCATTGAAATCCACCGTTTCGACTCAACCAATATGCAAAAATAAACGTGATATATTTTTTGATTTTTTTCGAATTTTCTAATTTTTTGGATTTTTCATTTTTTGAAATTAAAATACAATGCAAGCAAAAATGCAATAAACGTGAATGCAAAATAAATGCAAATGCAGACTCAAAGGATGCATTACCCTCCCCAAACCAAAACGGACAACGCCCTCATTCTCCTCCAGCATACACTAGCAGAATAAATGGGGGACGGGAAAAATACAACCAATATGTAAACAAATGAAATCAATAAAATGGAGATGAAAAAGAATAAAAAGCAAGAAATACTTACAATATATACGAACTTCCCCAAACCAGTCAGCAAACTGGGGAAGTGAGTAGACTAGTAGCTACTCGTCAGCCTCCTCGTCAACCACCTCGTAGGTGGGGTCCTCCTCAGCTCCTCCTCTCCTCTCCTCCTCTGACGATCTCGCAGCAAGCTAAGCTCGGTACCTCTCCTCCCTCTCAGCTGTATCCTCCTCGCTCACTGGCTGTGGGTACCCCTCCGCCGGGTACCGATAGAAAGAAGGGTGTGGCCAGTCAGCTGGGACAGGACGCCCTCTCATCATGTGGTACTCATATAGAGGGAATAAGGCAAGTGCCTGATCCCGCTCTATACGAACCACTCTCCTGCACATCTCCAATAAAAGCGCATCACGAGGCCCTTGGTCAATGAACTCAGGCGCCTCAAAAATAGGAGGAGCAACAAAATTAGCTGGTAATGTCGGTTGAGGGACAGAGGGTGTAGGTGTAGGGATAGGCGTGGGCGTGGGCGTGGGCGTGGGCGTCTGCCTAGCCTGTGTCTCTGTAGACCCCCCTCCGGTCTCCCTAACAGCAATGGGAGGCCTCTTCCGCTTCTTACAAGCAGGAGGAGTAAGGTCAAGGAGGTAAGAAGATGGAGGTTATGGTAACCTACCCGACACAGTAGTCAAGGGTAAAAGACGAGGTAGGTTAGGTGAAGGTAAAGTCACGGACGTGGAACTGCCAATCTTCCACGTCCGTTGATCTTTTCTAACCAATGCATAGCAATCATAGCAGGAATATCATTGACTACATCCTTATCTAAATATTAAAGGCTACGGGAAAGTTGGGAAAAAGGTTGTGGGCAATGCGGGTCACCAACCCACCACAAGCAATCGTGCCCGTCGTCTTCTGCCCGACAGTGTTAAAATGTTGAGCAGTAAAGTAAGCAATGTTAAAAACAAAGGGGTTACCGCAGTCAATGTTCAGGTAACCCGCTAAAATGGACAACTCGACATTGTTAACATTGTTGGGCTCGTGGCGACCAAAAATGGTCTCTCCTAGCAGACGGAGAAAGTAACGGGCTGGGGGTAAGTGGATATGAGCAACACGTCTCAGACTGAAAGGAGTATGTGCAAGTGTAGGCAAAAGCAGAGCCAAGAGCTTCCTAGGAGCCTCCTGAAGACCGTCACTAACTAAACACAACCTTCCCCCAAACTCAGCTAAGGTCCAGGTGTAGGTCGTGTTGAACAGTCGAAAGGTAATACACTGGCTTCCCGGGTCAGTCGCATAGGCCGCAGGTGAAAAGGTGAAAGAGCTAAAATAATTCTAAGGTCACTTGTCGATATGTGAGCTCTTTCATGGTGGTCAAACACGACATCCCAGTCCTGTTGAGCAGCTCATCAACGGGCTCAAAAATCCCCAACTTTTCTAAGGATGGTTGACACAAGAAATGAGTCGATGTCATATCATAGTCCATTAAATTTAAAAACCGAGTTCTATGGGACAGGGAAATGAAACGTACCTGCGGAAACTCGGGTAAAGTCTCCGTGGAAGTGTCGACCTCGTGTAGGGCAGTAGCCTGTAAGGCAGCAGCGCGAGACCCTGTAGTCGCCCCATAACGAGAACTCGAAGCAGTAACAGTTGCAGAAACAGTAACACCTGTGGCAGCAGTAACAACAGTAAGAACTACAGCAGCGGGGACAATAGTGACAAGGGCAGTAGTAACAGGTGTGGGTGTCGACGCAGCAGGGGCTGACACCGGAGTAAGAACAGCAGCGGCAGCAGTAACAGCTGCGGTGGTGGTGACGATAGTAACAGTAGGGAGTACCGTCTCAGAAACAGACGGATTAGTAGCAGGAGCAGAAGCAGAAAGAGTCGCACTACTATCCATCCTATAATCATAAGCAAGTTCTAATCAAAATGCAAGCAATCACAATTGGATTTTTCCCCAAATTGAATTTTCAAAACCCTAATTTCGAAATCAACCATAAAAAACGCAATTAAACATCAAGGAACGAGGAGTGGAACTTACCTGACTTGATTACCCAACAATAGATACAATTAAAACCAACTAAATACGAATAAATCGAAATAGGGCAATTTTTCGCAAACCCTAACTTCAAAACCTTCAATTTGAGTCAAAATTTTGTGAAGCAATTAAAGGGGAAATGGTCTAATTGATAATTAAAGAGAGTTTGGGTAATTAAAATGGTAATTTGGGGAAGAAAAATGGAGATTTGGGTTGATTGAATTGGAGGTTGTCGAAAATATTGGGGGAAAATGAAAATATTGCAAATGAACAAAAGTAAAGGAAGAAGAGATACTCCCTCACGTATATGCGTCCATTTCGCTCAATTGAGTGGTTTTACACTGCTCGATCGAGAGCTTTTCCTCTCAGTTGCTCGATCGAGGGCTTTTGTTACTCGATCGAGAGCCCCCAAATATAACCTCCTCCATCGAGAGCTTCACATTACTCGATCGAGGGCTTTTTCTTGAATAGTTGCTCGATCGAACACAAAAAGTGCTCGATCGAGTGCTTTCCGCTTTGGCACGCTTCCCAATGATCAGAAATCTCCAAAAACCTGCAATTTACGCATATATACTTCCCGCAAAAATACAAAAATAGCAGCAACAGTCTATATTCTGTCTTAAGCTAATTAAACTAACTAAACTAAAACTATTGTCTAAATGCAATTAAAATGTCTAACAAACTCAAATTACAAATTGTTTTTACAAATGGGATGGCGTCCCATTTTATCTTCCAAAATACTTGAATAGCCCAAAAGAGGGCTTCTGACTGGAGGAGGTCCCTTCAGCATCGCGGATGGTCGGATTTTCTACTCACTTGGAGCTTTTACTTTTCGGTTACTTGTCGTTAGGAGCACCTAGACCAAAACAATATTTATAACTTCACAAACAACTCTACTATTAGTAAAGAGGCAAGTAAAGGTCGGATCCCAATGGACGGGTATTGATGTAGGATTTTCGATTGCAAGTAGTGGTGTCTAGGGGTGTCACTATTTGGGGTTGAGATGAGAAGATCACTAAACTAAATAGCAATAAAAAGTAAACAAGCAAGATGATTAAAAAAGAGATGTAAACAATTGATTAAATGCACTAGGGTGTCATGGGGTCATAGGGGATCCATGGGAATTGATCATACAAACATATTCTCAAATTATAAGCAAGCAATTATTGTTGTGATGGATCGAGTTGGTTTATATCTTACAATCCTAGGAAGGTTTGGGTCCCGGAGCCGAATCGATTAGATTGTACAACACCTACAAGTCGACTTAATCCTCCCTACTCAACTATATGTGTTGGACCACATAGTTTGTATATTTATGTTTTGATGATGTCAAGGTGTTTTACATTTTATATACTTGTTGCGTGTAATCGTTTGTTAAGTATCTTAGGACTAATTTATTACAAGCAAAAAAGAGGATTGTGACAATTGCATAAGAAGTTCAAGCCTTCTTTCAAAGATCAAACAATTTCAAGATTCATTCAAGTATTATGTGAAGACGAAGTTCGTCTAAAGATTTATCAAGCTTGGATGATGACATAGCCTATACTCGAAGATCTCCTTGAAGATTAGAATAGTATAGGTGATTATCTCATAATGGTAATCAAGAATGAGGTTCTTGATTAGTAAAGTTATAGCTTTGCAGCTATAACATTATTAGTTAAAGAGCTCAATGTTATAGCTATTTTACTATAACATTGAAGTGCTGAGTTTTTATACACGACTAATAAACTTTTCGAAAATCATTTTATTATTGTTTAAAGTTTATCTTAAATGTTTTAATGAAAGTATTTATTTTATAAAGCCCGGTTTAGTGAGGAGTCCGGTTTTATGGTAAGCGTTAGTTGGTGGTTATGATGGATCAACTTATGAGTTGGACTTTACTACTAATTAGGGTTTCCATATAGCCTCTCCTTAATACCTAAATTCTAATTATATATTAAGATTAGGGTTTGCATAATTCACGAGCATATGAGCCGTGATATGCCATGTTACCTAAGAGATATTAGGTAAAGATTTTATTCTATAATAAGATCTTTACATATCTTATATATCTTCTTAATATATTTATTTATGATAAAAGATATTCTTGGTTTAGGAAATCTTATCATAATTTTAGAATTTATAGTAAAGATAATTTTTTAGAAAGATTATATTCTATCTTTTAGAATATTCTTTATTATCTTTTAAGGTTTTTAGGAAAGAGATAATAAGAAGATATAATTTATAATTATATTTTATTATTTCGGCTATTAGGGTTCGTATAGAAACCGTGTAGCCTACCTCCTCTTTACCTATAAATACTTTGCTATTTACAACATCTAACAGAGAGACCTCAAGCACAAAAAATTGTTTTCATATTTAAAAAGCAAACCGTGTGTTTTAAGCAGAAAAACCGATTTGCAATTTTGAAAGGTCGTGTGTCATAAAACTCGCATACTTGTTCTTCGTTTATCGTTATAAGATAATAGTGCTTAGATTGATTTCTTAACTTGTTCATTAACGTGAACCTTTGTTGGAATCATTAGTGCTTTCTTATTAGCGTAAGTTAGTCACTCGAGTATTTAACGGTACTCATTGAGTTACAGCTAGAGTTAGTTGTACGAGTTGGGTTAGTAAATTTGTAATCCGTAGAAAGGTACTAAATTTATTAATCGAGAATAGTGGACGTCGGTTTCGACTTGTGAAACTGAACCACTTCAAAAATCCGTGTGTCTCTTCTCTTTCGTTTGTTTCGTTTATTTTGCTTACTATCGTTAGTTGATTAGTTAAAGTTCAACCAATAAACTTTAAATAATCATTTACATACGCACATTCGAAAAAGTTTTAAAAAGTTTTAAATCCTCAATTCACCCCCCCCCCCTCTCGAGTATTTTGGATCAATAGACTCTTCAATTGGTATCAGGGCCTCGTGCTCTTGATTGCCTAACCGCAAAGAGGCTGATCTATTTTGTTTTTCATTTATCTTATCATTTTATATTCCGCTGCCTATCACGTGATAAATGGATTCCAAATATCTCAAGTGTCCCGTCTTTGATGGGAAGAATTACGGATTGTGGAAAAACATGATGACTCACTATGTGAAAGGACACGATTGGGAGTGATGGAGGATTATTCAAAACGGACCACACAAAATTCTTGTGGCATCCGAGGAAGGCACTACCTATGAAAAGAAAGAAGAGGACTATGTCGAGGCCGACTACAAGAAGGCCGAGAAAAACTCCAAAGCAATAAGTCTTCTGCAGAACGGAATGACTTCCACTGAGTTTTATCGGTTCTCTTCATGCTCCACGGCCAAGGAGATATGGGATGGGCTCGAACTAGCTTATGAAGGTACTTCCATTGTTAAGAAGCACCGAATTGATTTGCTTATGCAAAAATATGAGCTATTCATCATGGAGCCTAATGAGTCTCTAGATAGTATGTCCGCAAGGTTTTCAAGCATCATAAATGAACTGAAAAACCTAGGTAGGAAATTCTGTACCGAGGACATTTCTAGGAAGGTTCTTAGGAGCCTCATTAAGAAGTGGCGTGCTAAGGTCACTGCAATGGAGGAATCACGAGATCTTGAAACCCTTTCCTATCAAGAACTCATTGGTGCTCTCATGGCCCATGAAATTACTCTTAACAAAGACGACGCTGAACCAAGTCGCAATAAGAGTATGGCCTTAAAGAGCGAAGAAGTGGACTCTGACCTAGAGGATGAAACTGTCTTGTTTGCACGACGTTTTAAAAATAAGATTTTCCGAAATAAACAAACAAAATCATCCTATAACAATAATAACAACAAGTCATTCAACAAAAAGGTTAATGACTCGAAGTCGTCCTTCGCCAATAGAGGTTGCTTCAAGTGTGGAGAATCTGGTCATATGATCAAAGATTGTCCAACATGGGAGAAGATAAAGGACAAGATGAAACATGAGAAGACAAAGAGAGAATTCAAGCAAGTTATGATGGCTTCATGTTGGGGAGACCTTGATTCAGAAGATGATGAGGAATCTGAAGACGACGAAGTTGCAAATCTTTGTCTCAGCAGTGTGAGTCTTGACCTAATCTCCGACAGTGACGATGAAAGCACAAATTCTCATTCAAACTATTGCTTTCTTGGAGAATCAGATGAAGACGATGATGAAGAGGTAAGTTATCTTGAGCTTAAGAAACGTGTTAGAAAATTGTCTAAAAGTGCTTTACTTGAATTCTTTGAACAATCTCTTGATAAGTGTCACGAACAGGATTTGGAATTAAAAGATCTAAAGGAACAGATTCTCGAAATCGCAGAAGAGAATCATACTCTCAAGACTAAAGCTAAGAAGTTGAAATCTAAAGTTATAGCTGAGAAAGCTACAACATCAGATTCTACTATGGCTGAAAAGAAGGAATTAGAATCCAAAGTTACAGCTAATGAAGCTATAACTTCAGACCTAAAGCTTAACATCAAGCACCTTCAAGCCAAAGTTATAGCTAATGAAGCTATAACTTTAGAACTTAGAAAAGTCAAAGAACTCTTGGAAACTAAGGTCACTTCTAATGAAGAAGTGATCTTGGATCAAAAGAAAGAGATAGATTCTCTTTCAAACCATTTGAAAGAATCTAAGACCGATATGATCAATGTTAAGAAACACCACACCGATGTTGTGTTCATTCTTAACAAACGATTCCAAGACTTTCGTGACAACTTTAAAAAGGACAATGATGTAGATCACACGAAATGTCAAGAGGAAATTAAAACCCTAAAAGACCTACTTCTACACGCTAGAAAGGTCCATGACAAGTGGGAAGGTAGCACAAAAGTCCTAAACTTCCTAACCGAAATATCTGACAATAATATGAAGATGGGGTTAGGACATGAATGCTACAGCCGTAGAGATCACTCTAAATGCAAATCAACACCTTCGGATTTTGATTTTAGAAAAAGGAAGTATGCCGATCTTCCTGAATACTTGATTTGCAACTACTCTGGTCATACGGGTCATATCCAAATCAACTGTGTCAAAAAGGCTCATGATATACGAAAAAATGCCGAACATACCAAAACTGTTGACACAGTTGTCGAGGATAAGGAAACCCCCACTAACGAACCTAACGAAGAAAGGAACAATAAATTTCGTTGGTTCTATGACATGGCCTTTGAATACTCTAAGAAACCTAGCACTTCACAAAGCCCTTGTAGATCTCAACCCAGTAAACCTATTCATAAGGCAAATAGTCAAGAAAGACCTAGAGAAATTCCTAGACCTAGAGAAAACCCTAACCCTAGAACTCCTCCCAAGCCAAACAAACCTAAAGTTAGAAAAACGGTCATTAGACGTGTTTGGGTTCGAAAGAATTTAGTATTTAGAGTAACTAATCATAAGGGACCCAACTTAGCTTGGGTACCTAAAAACTGTATCTAATCCTTTCTGCAGGAAGAAGTGAAAGAAAACAATCAATGGTATCTTGACAGTGGATGTTCAAGACACATGACCGGAGATAAGAATCTGTTTCTTTCACTCAAGCCCTTCAACGGAGGAAAAGTAACGTTCAGGGATAACAAAAAGGGAAAGGTTATTGGCGTTGGCAAAATCGGAATCTCCAAATCTCACGCAATCAGTGACGTTTACCTCGTGGATGGTCTAAAACACAATTTGCTAAGCATATCTCAACTATGCGACAAAGGTAACAAAGTAGTTTTTCATATATGGTGGATTTAAATGTTGTGCCTACTAACTCCTTTTCGTGTATGAAAGTTACACTTGATGATCCCTGTTTATGGCATAAACGTTTCGGTCACATTAGCTCACTAACCTTGAATAAACTCAAGAAAGGGACCTGGTTGAGGGGTTGCCTAAGATCAAGTTCGACCAAGAAAAGATGTGTGACACATGTGCAAGATGTAAATAAGTAAGATCATCGTTCAAACCTAAAAGAGTAGTGAGCACAAATCAAGCCTTGGAACTAGTGCACATGGATTTATGTGGACCTATGAAGGTAAGGAGTAGAGGAGGATCCAGGTACGTCTTTGTTCTTGTAGATGACTACTCAAGGTATGTATGGCCTATCTTTCTTCATTCAAAAGACGAAACTCTTGATGAATTTGATTGTCTTATGAAACGTGTTCAAAACAAATATAAGACTAATCTTGTATCTATTCGTACGGATCATGGCACCGAATTTGACAACCAAACCTTTATAGAATACTGTAGAGTTAATGGTGTAGGGCATAACTTTTCTGCACCAAAAACTCCTCAACAAAACGGTGTCGTTGAGCGTATGAATAGAACCTTAGAAGATATGGCACGAACAATGCTCTTGTGTAGTGGTCTACCTTGTAACTTTTGGGCTGAAGCCATAAGTACTTCTTGCTACATCCATAATCGTACTATGATCCGACCTATCCTCAAGAAAACCCCCTACAAACTCCTTAGAGGTCGAAAACCTAATATCTCCCATCTTCGCTGTTTTGGGAGTAAATGTTTTGTACATAATAACGGTAAGAACCGTTTAAGTAAATTCGACCCTAGGAGTGACGAGGCGATCTTTATAGGATATTCAGATCATAGCAAGGCTTACAAAGTCTTCAATAAGAGAACTCTCTGTATTGAAGAAAGTGTCCATGTTATCTTTGATGAAGATAACGTGTTCGATAAGCCTTTACAAGATGAGGAAGAAGACTTGGATGAACCTGGCTTTCGTCTCTCAAGAGACGATCCCCTGGATTTGGAATTAGAGGATAATGAGATTTAGGGAATAAACGATGAACTTGATCGTTCCTAAAAAGATAAAAAGGAGAAAGGCAAAGTTATAGTTGATGATACTATAACATTGACTCAAGACAAGAACTCCCAAACCAATGTTATAGATGATGTTACTGTAACATTGAATTCAAATCAAGGTGTTGAGTCCGAGGTTATAATCGGCTCAAATACAACACCCGAATTGGATTCAGGGGGAACTCTCTCTAATTCGAAACCAAATGAAGTCGGGACAAGCTCAAATAATGATGAAGAACCAAGCACTTCAACGAAGTGGAAATACAAGAATTCACACCCCATGGATAATATTCTTGGAAATATTAAGAAGGGTGTTCAAACAAGACGTTCCTTAAACAACTTCTGCTCCTTCTACTCTTTTCTATCCATGATCGAACCAAAGAATATCAATGAAGCTCTCGCTGAATCAGATTGGATTATAGCTATGCAAGAAGAGCTTCAACAGTTCGAAAGAAACAAGGTTTGGCATTTAGTTCCTAGACCAAAAGATCGTACAGTCATTGGAACTCGGTGGGTCTTCAGGAACAAATTAGATGATGCCGGAGTCATTGTCAGAAACAAAGCAAGATTGGTGGTCCAAGGATATAATCAACAAGAAGGAATAGATTATGACGAGACTTTCGCACCTGTTGCTCGTCTTGAAGCTATTAGACTTCTGATAGCATTCGCCGCACACAAGGGAATGAAGCTCTTCCAGATAGACGTCAAGATGGCATTCTTGAATGGATATTTACAAGAGGAAGTCTTCGTTGAACAACCTCCTGGTTTTAAGAATATCAAATTTGAGGATCACGTTTTCAAATTAGATAAAGCCCTATACGGATTAAAGCAAGCACCTAGGGCTTGGTACGACAGATTATCCAAGTTTCTACTTGACAGTGGATTCAGTAGAGGATCCGTCGACAAAACCCTATTTCTGAAAACTAAGGAGTCTGACCTTTTGGTTGTTCAAATATATGTTGATGATATCATCTTTGGATCGACCAACCGAAACCTATGCAAATATTTTTCTGAGTTGATGACTTCCGAGTTCGAGATAAGTATGATGGGAGAATTGAAATTCTTCCTAGGTTTCCAAATACAACAAACAGATGAAGGCATTAAGATCCATCAACAGAAATATATCAAAGAGTTGATTCGGAAATTCGGGATGGAAAATTCACACGCCATGCCTACTCCAATGGTCGAAAACAAGAAATTGACATTGGATGAAAACGGTAAATCAGTTGATGAAACTACTTACCGTGGGATGATTGGGTCACTGTTATATTTGACCGCGAGTAGACCTGATATTATGTTTAGCGTATGCGTTTGTGCGAGATATCAATCATCTCCCAAAGAATCGCATATGACGGCCGTAAAACGGATTTTACGTTATTTAATTGGAACGGCCAACTTATACCTATGGTATCCAATGGAGTGCAATTTTGATCTAGTCGGTTATTCTGATGCCGACTACGCAGGATGTTCTCTAGACAGAAAAAGCACGTCGGGTGTCGCCACATTTGTCGCACTGTGTATCATCACGTGGGGTTCGAAGAAACAAAATTCGGTTACTCTCTCAACTGCTGAAGCCGAATATATTGCTGCAGGACTGGTATGTACTCAACTTTTATAGCTTAAGCAACAATTACGTGATTATGGTGTTGACGTAGGATGTATTCCTATTTTATGTGATAATACTAGTGCGATAATTATTTCTAAAAATCCCGCACAACATTCACGTACCAAACATATTGAAATAAGACACCATTTTATTAGAGACCATGTTGAGAAGGGGAATATAAAACTTGAATTTTGTAGTACTGAAAAACAATGGGCAGACATTTTGACAAAATCATTAGCTAGAGAACGATTTGAGACTTTACGGTTGGAAATTGGTTTAATCAGTGGTACCTAAGCTTCTATATTTGTTCAATATTTTTATGACTGACTAGCTAAGTTAAGATTGTATGACTGTGTCCGTATATTGCGTTGCATGAATAATTTCGTTATAGAAATATTTGTATCATAAGATTCTATTTGTTATTTAGAATTTAATTGATATAAAAACTTATTCTTATCACAATAAATAAAACACACCATATTTTTTTTTCTTTCCAAAACACAAAAATCTCTCAAATAAAGCTCACAAGTACACGGCTCAAATTTCCTATATCAAACCAACTTCCTAATTCATGTCTTATCACCATAAATTTCCATACTTATCACTTTCCTATTCCTAATTAAAGACACTTACCATATTTCACCTCCACTTGTTAACCCTAAAACCTACACCTATATCTACCCTTGCGTGTTACCCGTCCACCCATCCCCCACTTGCCTACTTTTATTCTTCCAAATTTTTACCATCATTACACCTCTTCTCCTTTACTCAAACAATCACCATCATCCCCTTTTTCAACAAATCACCATCATCATGCATCCATCTCATGCAAAAAACACCCGATCCTCAACCCGTCACCACCCAAACCGTCCCTTTCCTAACCAAACATCACCTTTACCACCACATGATCCTCATTCCATGAATCATCCTTCACCACAACCAAACTCAAACTCGCCCCTGTTTCGTAGTCGGGACGAATCGGTATCCGAAGGCAAAAGACGCCGTCTTTTCAAGGGTAAAAATAAAGTTGTTGTTGATGATAGTGAAGCTATTGTGGAGGAACCCAAGGTGATAGTTCGGAATGGTGTTGCTCGTACTCTGCTTAGGGATGCTTCGAAAGCCGCGACAAAGGAAGGGTTGAATCGTGTTCGGCTTACTCATGATGAAAGCATCTTAGTTAATCGAGTTTTGAGGTATTCCATTCATGGTGGTCGGTACTATCCGAAATCTTGGTTGGTTAGTGTACCCGCTCTTGCTTTCTTTGTTAATTTTCTTGATTTTCAAGGGTGGAGTCACATTAGTCAGTTTTCGGGTCCTATATACCCGGTTGAGGTGGTACAATTCTTTGCTAGTGTGTCAATCAAGAAAGGTGTCTTGCATGCGGTTGTTAATGGAATTGCTGTTACAGTCTCTGTTTCGGATTTTTGCTCTGCTTTTTCGGTTCCCGATGAAGGAATCGAATTAAATCCGAGTCTTGAGTGGTCTAATGTTGTAAGTGAGACGGAGTTGTTAGTAAAGAAGTATTTGAGGAGATGACGGAGGGTGTCAATATCGTGGTTCGACCTCTCTCGGCTAAGATCAAGTTCCTCTTAATTTTTTTGGGGAACACAGTGGTGCCGAGGAGAGGAGGCCGTGATAAGGTGTCAAGTTATGAAGCAATAATGGTTTATTCTTGGTTGGAAGGTCAGAAGGTGAATTTGGGTAGTGTCGTTTTGCATCGTATCATTCAGACTAGTCTTATGGTCACTAAGGATAAGTTGAGCACTACAATCGATTTGCCGTATGGTATGTGGATATCCCGTTTGTTGGAAATTAAGAGAGTGGTAGGGCCTGTGATTCTACGGTGTTAGTGCTCGGGATTGTATGTGTGACAAATTGATCAAGCTCATGGGTCTTGTTGTTGATGGACCCGAGTTGATTCTTGCAAAGGATGTTGAGAAAGCCCCGGTGGATTCGGGTTTAGGAGCTATGGAGTCGAAGTTGGAGGGATTTATGAGTGGTTTAATGGAGAAATTCGAGGAGCATTCGACTAGTTTGGCTACGGCATTGTCACGGGTTGGACCATCTCGGTCTTTAGACTCGGGTTTGGATGCTAGCCGGGTGTACTCGTGGATGGAGGATGTAGACAAGAGGTTAGCGGGTTTTGAAAAGGAGTTGAAGGCTATTCGTGGGGAAGTGTTCCCACATGGTGATCATCTCACTTTCCTTACGAGTCAGGGTGGTGCTTTCGTGATGCACGGGAAAGCGATGGCGGGTGATCAAGCTCTCACGTTGGAAGCTACAAAGGCTCTTTCTTTGAAGGTGCTTAATTTTGAAAGGAGCATTGGTACTCTTTCACAGTTGGTTCGGAGCTCGTTTGACCGTCTGGATGCTTTGGAGCACCGTACTAGACCCGACTACGTGAACCCGTATAAGACCCGCAACATCTGATTTTCTCTCGTCTTACCCTCATTAGCCCTTACCTTAATTAGCTTTTCTTTTTATTTTTCTTAATGGTGTGTTAAACAAACTCTTATTCGGCCCATTTTGGCAAAGCACTTGAGGTTATGGCCCAAGTGTTCTATTAGACATGTGTTCATTCGGCCCACTTTGGCTTTAAACATGTTTAATTCTTAGTTTGTATGCTAATTATCTTTTGGATGCTTCTAGTTTTGCGTGTTATTCTTATTTCTTATGACGTTTTTATCTCTTGTCTCGTCTTATATTATTCTAGTCATTTTTGTTGTTCTTAACTTTTCGATGATGTCAAGAGGGGGAAAGAACGTCTATAGTAAGCATCTACCTAAGCTTGCTCCTTGTCAAGACCGATTGTCTCTTAAAGTCCTTAAAGTTTCAGTTTTTAAAAATTGTCTTGATCTTGCGTTAATCGTTATTATCAATATGACGGTATTATATTGAGGGGGAACCTTTTTAATTAGTCACAGTTTTAGGAGACTTGCCATCATCAAAAAGGGGGAATTTGTTGGACCATATAGTTTGTATATTTATGTTTTGATGATGTCAAGGTGTTTTACATTTTATATACTTGTTGCGCGTAATCGTTTGTTAAGTATCTTAGGACTAATTTATTACAAGCAACAAAGAGGATTGTGACAATTGCATAAGAAGTTCAAGCCTTCGTTCAAAGATCAAACAATTTCAAGATTCATTCAAGTATTATGTGAAGACGAAGTTCGTCTAAAGATTTATCAAGCTTGGATGATGACATAGCCTATACTCGAAGATCTCGTTGAAGATTAGAATAGTATAGGTGATTATCTCATAATGGTAATCAAGAATGAGGTTCTTGATTAGTAAAGTTATAGCTTTGCAGCTATAACCTTATTTGTTAAAGAGCTCAATGTTATAGCTCTTTTACTATAACATTGAAGTGCTGAGTTTTTATACACGACTAATAAACTTTTCGAAAATCATTTTATTATTGTTTAAAGTTTATCTTAAATGTTTTAATGAAAGTATTTATTTTATAAAGCCCGGTTTAGTGAGGAGTCCGGTTTTATGGTAAGCGTTAGTTGGTGGTTATGATGGATCAACTTATGAGTTGGACTTTACTACTAATTAGGGTTTCCATATAGCCTCTCCTTAAAACCTAAATTCTAATTATATATTAAGATTAGGGTTTGCATGATTCACGAGCATATGAGCCGTGATATGCCATGTTACCTAAGAGATATTAGGTAAAGATTTTATTCTATAATAAGATCTTTACATATCTTATATATCTTCTTAATATATTTATTTATGATAAAAGATATTCTTGGTTTAGGAAATCTTATCATAATCTTAGAATTTATAGTAAAGATAATTTTTTAGAAAGATTGTATTTTATCTTTTAGAATATTCTTTATTATCTTTTAAGGCTTTTAGGAAAGAGATAATAAGAAGATCTAATTTATAATTATATTTTATTATTTCGGCTATTAGGGTTCGTATAGAAACCGTGTAGCCTACCTCCTCTTTACCTATAAATACTTTGCTATTTACAACATCTAACAGAGAGACCTCAATCGCAAAAAATTGTTTTCATATTTAAAAAGCAAACCGTGTGTTTTAAGCAGAAAAACCGATTTGCAATTTTGAAAGGTCGTGTGTCATAAAACTCGCATACTTGTTCTTCGTTTATCGTTATAAGATAATAGTGTTTAGATTGATTTCTTAACTTGTTCATTAACGTGAACCTTTGTTGGAATCATTAGTGCTTTCTTATTAGCCTAAGTTAGTCACTCGAGTATTTAACGGTACTCACTGAGTTACAGCTAGAGTTAGTTGTACGAGTTAGGTTAGTAAATTTGTAATCCGTAGAAAGATACTAAATTTATTAATCGAGAATAGTGGACGTAGGTTTCGACTTGTGAAACTGAACCACTTCAAAAATCCGTGTGTCTCTTCTCTTTCGTTTGTTTCGTTTATTTTTCTTACTATCGTTAGTTGATTAGTTAAATTTTAACCAATAAACTTTAAATAATCAATTACATACGCACATTCGAAAAAGTTTTAAAAAGTTTTAAATCCTCATTTCACCCCCCCCCCCCCTTGAGTATTTTGGATCAATAGACTCTTTAATATGCATGGTCTAATGAGACTCGAGTTGGTTTATGTCTTACAAGTTTCATTGAAAAGGTAAGTGATGGGTAAAAAATGCAATGATTCATAGGCTCGCATTTCATCAAACATAACATGTGCATAAGTTGAGATCACAACAAGCAAGCAAATAAACTATGAAAACATATTAAATTAAGCATGAATCATCCCCCATGTTGGTTTCCCCTAATTACCCATTAACCCTAGTTAAGGAAACTACTCACTCATTATCAAGTTTAGCATGTTAACAAGTTTGTCAATCACATTAACAAAGCAAAACATGATGAATAAATGAAGATGATTAACAATAATTAAAAAAGGATTAAGAGAATTATACCTACTAATGATTCCAAAATAAAGCAAAGAATAATAGAAATACTTGATGATTGATTGGAAGGTTGTCAATCTCCCAATAATAACCCAAATAATCTTCAATTACCCAAAGTAAAAGATGAACAAAAGAGAGATTAAGGAAATGAGATTTGTATTAAGACTTGATTAAAACTTGATTACAAGATTAAGAAGATATTAGAATGATATAAACTACACTAAAGATTGATAAGAAGAACATGATTATCTAATTAGACTAATGGGATATTTATAGTGGGGATTAGGTACACAAATTAGGGTTTACTAAGGGCTTAAATGACGATTAAGTCCTTGAGGAATCGCTCCTCTCAAAAGAGATGCCGGTCTCCTTTTTGCCGGTCTTTCATAAATATGCGCATCTTTCATGGAGCATGAAGAAAGGACGTATGGGACTGTAAGGGAATCCGAGCGTCCAAGGTGTCGGGACGGGCGGATTGTCTGGTGGCTGGACGGGCGGATTGTTGGGCAGGACGAGCGGATTGTGGAGTGTTTGGACGGGCGTCCCTTCTGCAAAGACGCTCGGATTCCCCACGTCTTGGACGGGCGTCTTCTTGGTTGGACGGGCGGATTGTGTCACAGCACCCTTTTCTTCCTATCTTCTTCCAATAATCCTCCGAGATTTAGTCGGGGATGCAAGGATTTCTTCATCATTGCCCATCTACTATAATATGTACAAAGGCCTTCTAGTCTTGTTTTCTCTTTGATGCTTGGTCATTAGATTCGATCAATTTAGCTCCATTTTGCCATGAAAATGCAAGGTTTGCACTCCTCTCCTACCAAGGAAACAAAACCTCAAAGAATATGCAAAACAAAGGACTAAAGATAGTAAATGACCCAAATATGCACTAAAAAGCATAGGAACGAGGCTAATTTGGGGACTAAATGTACTCAAATAATGGTCACATCAAATATCCCAAAACCGAACCTTTGCTCGTCCCGAGTAAAGAGGTGACAAAAACTAGGACTGTTATTTAAACTAACCTAATAGCATAGCCGATATGAGACAATTAGCGGGTCTCACTCCGCCCCTTCAACTCACAACAAGACAACCATGAGGTAGGATGCCTTCTTGCAAGGCAAGGTGGGTCTTGCCAAAATGGCGACACATCCAATCATTAAAGCACACAAAACCAAGTAATGGATTCATCTACAAAAGGATAGCCACTTTCCTCATCTAAGTGGCGGAAATTATCTACAAGGGAAGCAATTCAAGGGTACACACTCCTTCATAGATGCAATTTCTTCAAACTACTAAGCCTAGAAGGATACCAATAAATCACCTCCAAGTTGTGTCAAGGTAGGGTACCTTTGTCCTCAATCGTTAAATGTTTTTGTCAAGAATAGACTCCCTATGGCGTTATAAACATTGGAGGATCGCGGAATTCCCCTTCTTGCCTAGACAAGGAGAAGGGTCGTCCCCTCTCTACCATGCACAAAAGTCGATACGATGGATAAAGGGATCGATAGAATTTGAGTTTCATTTGGGAGTTTGCTTTGTTGTTTTTCCCCCCAATTTCTTGTAGCATATAACATTTGAGAACATTTTCTTTTGCCATTTCTTTTGATTTTTGGCATTTCAATACTTGACAACTTTTCAACTTTTGCATTTTTCTTTTGAACATTTTCAAAGTCACCCCAATTAGTAACGAGGGTGCCTTATATTTGAAGCATAGGAGTTTTCATTTTTGTTACTCTTATTTTCTTTTGATGCAATATATTTGCAAACTTTTTCTTTTCTTTTCTTTTCTTGAACTCAAATTTTTGAACAATTTCTTTTGGTGCCCATTCCCTTTGATGACAAAAAATGTGGTAGAACATGGATGAATGATGGTTGCATGGTTTCAAGGGTCACCTTGGAATAAACGGTAGCCCAAGGAGTTATCACACCACAAGGTACTCTTGACTAGGCCTTAATCCATGGGTCAAAGTATACTAGCATGACACATCCTAGGGTGTTTTACAAGTATTATAACAAGCAAAGTCTTAAGAAGAAAAAGCATCTACTAGGGCCTATATACATTTGTCAAGCTTCCCAAGTAGACGGTTTCACAAAATTTTTCTAACATGCAAACTACATGCCATGATGCAACTAACATATATACAACCTAATGCATATGATTCTACCAACTAGTATGCTAAATAATCTAAATGCAAGTCCTAAATTCACAGTGTTTATACCGCATCAATCAAAATAAAGCCACATAGTCATTAACATAAAGAGGAAAAAGGAGATTGGAAAGATCATACCATGCGGTCTTCAATATCCTCATGTCTCGGATGTGGCGTAGTCGATCAATGTGAACAAGGGTAGACAAACACAATATATACAAACAATATATACAAGACTACACTACAAAGGAAATGAACATGTTTTTGGATTTTTCAATTTTTTCAATTTTTTTTGTTTATTCGAATTTTTTTGATTTTTTTTGGATTTTTGAATAAAAGTCAAGTTATAATTTCCCATCCCCACACTAGTATGGGCATTGTCCTCAATGGCCAATACGATAGGAAATTATGCAAGCATGATGCATGATTTCTAAACTAAATGCAAACTATACTAAGCTACACTACATGGTGCATGGGTTTTTGTTATGGCGGAGAGCGTAATTTAGATTACCTCCCGATGCGTATGCATGAACTTCCCGAAACCAAAATAGACATTATTTCTAATGTCTTGAATTTCGGGGTAGTTCATGCACACGGAATGCAATGCATGAAACTACAAAATGTCATTTTGGATTTTACATGTGGGAACAATAAAAAGAACACCTTAATGGAGCCAAGGTATTAGTCCTCCATGTTGCTAGGACTCCTCAAACAAATGATCAAAATACAATAAAGAAAACAAAAGAAGTAGACAAACCATAAGAGGGGTGAAAGAGTGTAGGAGCCTCCAAGGTTTGCTAATCCTTCATCATATCATCATCTTCCTCCATAGAAGTGGAATCATCTCCACTCCCACTTTCACTTCCTTGCTCTTCCTTACTTTCTTCTCCTTCCTCATCTTAAGCTTCTTCTTCTTCAACATTCTCTTGAACCTCTTGTTCTTCACCTTCTTCATCAACATCCTCATCAACAACATCCTCTCCACCCGATCTTCCACCACTAGAGATGCTAGGAAAGAAAACTTCCCTATCCGCCCAACTAGGTAAAGGACATGATGGATCAAGAAGTCCTTGCCTAGCTAGATATAGGAGGGGCGGATATTGGGCCTTGTAAGCATCCACTCTATCATTGTAAGCTTGCTTGTGCATTTCCCTCATGAGTAGAGTCATGTAATCATTTCCTACCTCGACATCCTTGGGTTTAAACTCGTGATACTCAAATGGGTAGGGTGGTGTGACAATAGAGGAGGAGGGCTCATCAATCTCGCCTCTTTGTTGTTGAATAATGTACTCGGTCTCCTCGGAGAGTGGAAGAAGGTAGTTGGGTCAGTGAACACTCAATCATCAAATATTTGAAGGCAAAGTGAAGGACCTAGCTTTATTGGTTAACCACCCATATTTGGTGTCAAGAGGAGCATGCTTGACCCACTTAAACTTGTGAATCATGGTGTCCATATCAATGAGATTACCTCCTTTGACCGCCACATAAGTCTTGTCTTTGTTGAAATTTGGGTTAAAATGCTTGGCCAAATGGGTAACTAGTCCTCCATTCACAATAAAAGCGGTGCCCTCTTTACCACAATTGACATTAAGCCATCTTTCAACCAAAAGTCTTAGAGCATTATATGGCTTAGTATATTCCCTTCCTATGTTCAAGGCCGACTCAAGAAGAACAAAATCGAGCTTGGTAAGATGATTAGTACCATTTCTTGCTACCAAAGTATTCCCAATGACCTTATGCCACACTCTAATGCCCGGATGGTGGACTAATAGAGCACGACAATCATGAAAGCGCACAAATTTATTTCCGTAAATTGCCTCCCAAAGAGGAGTGGGGTCATACTTTTCGGGGATCTTGTGATAGTATGGGGTATTACTAAGGCCTAAAATCTAACTCAATTCACCAAAAGTGATGAATCTATTGGTATTTGCAAGACGAAACTCGATGTGGGTTCTAGTTTCCACCCTTGTAACTTTCAAGGAACTCAAAAATTCCAATGTGAGGGAGGGGTATGTCAATTCCTTCATGGTGAACAATTTACCCAATCCCATAGCCTCAAAGAAGGTTTTGGTTTGTTCAAGAACACCCAACTTAGACAAAGCATCTTCACAAATAAATTTTGTAGGCATAATGGTCTTCTTAGCAAAGAGAACAAATTTATCTCTATGAGAGTCGGAAGTGAAAATTACCTCCGGATAGTTAGATAGTTGCTCAATGACCGGAGTTGTTGATGTTGTAGCTTCCATAGGGCGGCCTTGTTGAACCTCCAACCTTGCCTCATGAACTACCAATGCCTTACACAATTGTTTTGCTTGAAGAAGTTGTTGCCTTTTTGAAAGTGTCTTCTTTGGGGGTGCCTTGTTACCTCCTTTAGTTCTTGCCATTGTTGATTACACCAAAGAGAGAATGAAATCTTCAATTTTTAGGTATGCACAAATCGATTTAAGATGAAAGAATGTTGCTTTGTATCTTAAAAATCGACTCAAAGGTTGAAGATTTTGGTGTTTGAATGAATTTTTGTTGTAAAAGGAGTGATTAATTTTTGTTGTGGAGAAGTTTGGATTTTATTTTGTTGAATTTGGTTGAGTAAATCTTGTTTTGTTGATGTAGTGGATGAGGGTTTTTGGGGTTTTTGTGTTGAGGGTAGTGTTTGAATGTAGAAGAAATGAAAATGAATGAGGGAGTAAGGGTTTAAAAGACCCGTTAATTTTGAAAACAGCAGCAGGGACGAGCGGATTGGTGTCTGGGACGCTCGGATTCTGCACGATTTGCTTCAGGAAAAGACGCTATGGGACGAGCGTCTTTGTATAAAGACGAGACGATTCCTCAATGTAAGATGAGCGGATTCTTTGAAAGACGCTCGGATTCTGTTATAGGGTGATTCCTTAAATTTCAACAGCATAAAGGTGAGCGTCTTCTCTGCAAGACGAGCGTCTTGTATCAGACGCGCGGATTCCTCACTGGGACGCTTGGATTCTGTGACAGACCATTTTTTAAATCCCACAGCTCAGCCAGACGATCGTCTGGTGATATTGGACGCTCGGATTCATCAGGACGAGTGGATTCTCCACTGAGACGCTCGGATTCCTTCTTGTCCACACGGATTCAGGTCCATCCGTGGGTACTGCTTAACCCGTGTCATTTTCAATCTTCAATTCTCGTGTTCTTCATTGTGGGGGCACTACAAAGGCATGAATAGCCTAGGCAATTGCTATCCCCACACTAAGTCAAAGCACTACACATCAATAAAGTCATAAGTCCCTCCCTCACTTCTCTCAAAAATGATGAAAATCTTGATCAAGGCACAAAAATATAAATCTGAAAATGACAAAAATGCAATGTAAAAATTGAAATGTAAGTTAGGGAGTTAGAATATGTACAAATGGTGGTTTAGGGAGGACTTCACCAAACTCTCATCCAATGTGAGATGTCAAGGGGGCATGTTCAAGGTGTTGTTGATGTTACTCAACACATTAAAGAATTAGTCGAAAGCTTGTTTATTGTCATGATAAAGATCCTCAATAGATCTTTGCACTTGTTGTTCTCCATGATGGTCTTGGTTCATAGCATTACCAATGTAGGGATTGAATATCCCTTTTAACTCATTATCCCAAAGACCGCAAACTTCGTCTACTTGATCATTAAAAATCTCTTGAGTTGATAAAGACAACTCTCCCTCTTTCTTGTTTTGGCCAATGAGGCCATCCTCTTCACTTGTCATGGGTGAGCTTTTCAAGCTCTCTTTGTTGCTATTCTCTTGCTCTTTGAATGAAGCATCATCAACTTTCTTTTTCCATTGGAATTCCGACTTCTTCCTATCATCCTTCCGGCTATAGTGATCAACCATAAAGCATGGCTCATTCAAACGGGGAGCTCTCATGGTCTAGTCAATATTGAAAGTTATGCTCTTGTCTCCCACTTCTAGAGTAAGCTCTCCGTGCTTCACATCTATCACCGCACCCGCGGTGTGCAAGAAAGGTCTTCCTAGAATGATCGGAATATTGGAGTCTTCTTCCATGTCAACAATGACAAAGTCCACCGGGATGAAAAATTTCCCAACTCTCACGGGAACATCTTCCCATATCCCTAACAGTGTCTGCGTCGATCTATCGGCCATTTGGAGTGATAGGCTATCGCACACCTATGCAAAGATAATATTTATACCCTAGACACAAATTAATGTAGTACGTAGGGGTCGAACCACAAAGAGACGAGAGTTGTTAATTAGTTGTTATGGAGTGAATTTTATCTTGGTAGATTAACGTTTGTTGATTGGTTGGTTGGATTATGGAAGAAAACAATAATGATAAAGAAATAATCTAGGGGGGTCGGGTCACACATGCAAATTATGTAAATAATTAAATTAAACATATGAGTTGATAAATGTTAATTGTTTAGGCTTAGAGACACCCACCTTACGGCATTAGTGTCAACCATAGACCGGGTCCTAGAGAAACTATTGTCCATGACTAGGTCGTCCTACTACACATGCTTAGTTTAATTCAATTCCGTGCCTCTCGACTTTAGAACGAATGAACAAACTTAATCAATGAATAAGGCCTTTAAACAAAGATTAAACATTAAGGTGCAAACATGTGATAGAAACAATTAGACAAAATTATATCATCCTAGTTTATCATGTTACAAATACTTTTTATGCATGGCTCCCTTCATTCCCTAGACAAGGCAAACTACTCTAACATAATGTAAATGCAAACTAAACTAATGATAAATAAAATGATAAACATAATGGAAATGTAAATAGAAATTACCTTGCAATATGAAATTGGAAATGGAAATGGAAATGGAAATGGAAGAACAACAATTGTAATATAAATAACTTATAAATGTGAATTGTTTTATAACTTGAAATATAAATGGGAAATGTAAATAACATAAATAAAATCTAAACTAAACTAAACTAAGAGCTAATCTAAACTAACTACTAAATTTAGAGAGAATTATGAGAAATTGTGTATGTGAATGGTGTATGGTGTGTTGAAGTCTACACCCTTTATATAAGAAATAAGGGGTGAAACATAGAGTAAATACAAGGAGTCAACCCCAAATATTTTCTCTTAATTTCTTGATTAATTACCAAAGGAATCCTAAGTGAGCCACTAATTCCATCATAATTCACTTGGTTAAATGTGATATTAGCATCCTAAGCTCTTCTTAGCATCCAATAGTTTCCACCATAATTTGAACTTTGAATTTGGGCTTGACTTTGCATAATGACTTTGCTTGTATTTTCATTTTGATCCAACACTTTCTTCATGCAAAATCCATGCACTTCCAACACTTAGCCCAAACTTGTGCTCTTACTTAGCTTATTTCTTCTAGTAGCTTATTTGTAATATTTTAGCTCCAAAAAGCTTAAGTACTTACAAAATATGACAAGACAAGCAAAGATACTAGAATACACATATTAGCTTATAAAACACTAAGATAAGTGCTAAATGACATGTGAAATAAAGCTAATATAAGGAGTTAAAATGTATATAAAATGCACTTATCAAACTCCCCCAAACTAAGTCCTTGCTTGTCCTCAAGCAAGATCATCCCAACCTTGCAAATCCCAAGTAGCTAACAAGCAATTGATTCAAATCACGAAACAACATGGGCATAAGGATAAGCAAAATCATGGATGAGATTTATATGGTGGCATAGCATGGATGACTTCAAGTAAACTTTTCGGCTCTTGCATGATCTTTTGAGTTTCGGACTCTCACGATCCACTCATAACTCAATTTTGTGTAAAAGACATTTTTTGTGAATAATCACTCAAGCTATCCTCGACTCGTGAGAATGTGCCCGCAATCTAATATGGTAAACAATCAAATCATAAGCCAAAACAATCAAATGCAAGCAAATAGTGAAGCCAAAGAGTTAGAAGAAGGCTTTATTGTGATATGGGACATAAGGGGGACAAATGATTATGGATATGTGGAGCTGATGTTAAGCTAGCAACAAAACCATGTGAAAATGCTCATTCCAACCCAAAATAGCCCAATTAGAAGACAAATGACTTTTTACATTACAAATCTTAAGAATTTCTCCAAAATATATAATTAACCATATGAGAAATCTTAACTTCTTCTTCTTCTACCATTTATTATTAACATCAACTTCATCAAACAAATCTTTTCTCATCTTTTTTTTTTCTCTTTTCATTTTTTTCTCATCCCCTTTTTTTTCATTTTTTCTTTCTTTTTCTTTTTCTTCAACTCTAATTCTTTTTTCATAGCACAGTCGGAAAACAATGACATCCGGCAAACAAATTCATAATGACATAAATTTTAAAGAACATCCCAATTTTGAGCATCCCATCACCAAAAGACATAGCTACTAGCTTTAACAAGGGTAGGCTATTTTTAATATAGTTAGGGAATAAGAATATGTGAAGGGGGCTAGAAAATGGGCAAATTTATCAATGTGAATTTGGCTTCAAAAATGCATAGCAAAATGAAAGTAATGCTTAAAAGAGATGAAAAGAAGACCATACTTGTGCGTTTTGATGTAACACACACCATAAGGAGACCTACCACTCACTTAAGTGAGACCAAATAAAGATGAAATGACCTTTAAGGTGGTTCTACCTTACCAATTTTGTAGCTTGCCAAAAGTCAAGATCAAGCCTACTTGGTTTAATTTCCATCTTCCACCTACTATGTCAAAACATCCCCATGCATGCTATATCCCGTCAAAAGTAGCGAATCAAGAGTAGACTAACGAGCCTCCCCCAAGCTAGCATAAACATTGGGGGATTCCTCCACTTAGCATCTCATCAAAAAAAATGGGTCAAAAATCCGGTGGGTACGAGGTCCTTGATGCTAAAAGAGGTTTTCGGAGGTGATTTGATTGAAAAATGAAGAAAAAAATATAGAGAAGGAGTATCGTCCTTTGCTTTTGAAGCATATGGAAAATATTAGCATATCCCGTATTTTATTAAAACGCGCAAAAAGGAAGAAAGTCACGACCCCGATCGGGGTTGACCGTTGACTTTTTTTTTTTATTTTTTTTTTATTTTTATTTTTTTGCTTGAAAACGGAAATTACGACCCCGAACGGGGTTACAACATGGGGTAGTATGCTATTCTTCAAAAGGTCTCTTCTCCTCTTCCAACACCTACAAATCACAACTCAAAATAGCTAATTAGTCTAAATTTTATTCCTAATTCTAATAAAACATGAAATTGCGTAAAAAGTGAAATAAAAACAAACTATTTTTTTTCTAATGGATCCTCCATCATCCTCTAAAAAGCACGTCAATGCCCTAAGAAGTAAATCATATACCCGTGCATGGGCAATACAAAAGCATATATACGCAATTGATAAGATATTAGCTTGAAAGATCAAATATAAAGTAGGATAAATCTTATCAAAATGCGCATCCGAGATTTCAAAGAGAACCACCGTATCACTCCACTCGTCAGCAAGAGATGGAGCATCATGCTTAAGACCATAAAACAAATTGTTAGTGCATAACATATCATCATAAATGGTCTTAAATTGGTGACATGAAAAATCAAGGGGGCGAGTCTCTTTGGAAATGATTGGTTCTTCCCACTTATTCTTGATAGGCTCATCACGAAGTCCCGCATCAACCACAATTGGGTCGACTATATCCTCCGTGAAAGGAATTTCAAGGGTTTCCAAAGGTTCGGGTGTAACCTTATCCGTGTCATTAAAATCGAGCCCAACAACATCCATGTCATGGGTGTCATCTACTATAAGGTCAATGTCATTAACATGAGTCTCTAAATGGTCAATTGGAGTGATGTTAAGGGAAATTTCAAAAGAAACATTCGGACCATCATCATCGTCTTCCAATAAATCAAAGTTATTAGGGGCAAAAGACTCACATTGGGAAGGTGGAAGAGTAGAAGTTTCGATACATCGCTCATTTTCTTCTCGCATTTCTGTGAGCATGTCTCCGAGCTTTTTTAAGGAACGGACTTTAGAAGCTTGTTGCTCCCAATAAACTTGAGTGAGCATTGTGAACTCTTCTACGACACGCCTTAAATTTTCTTGGCGAGCTACTTCCCGACATTGTTCGGCCATGAACCTTAGGAATACCCAAAGCTCCTCCGCACTCTTGTAGTAAAGACTCTCACAACTCATGTAAAGAGCCAAATCACGGGACTCGGAATCCATTCCTTCAAATACAACCTGACCCAATTCATATTCATTGTAAATGAATCCAAGAGAAGCAATATGATTAACGTATTCGTCAAATTGGGACAAATAGTCATGGAAAGGTTGGTTTTGTTGTTGCAAGAAAGGAAATACACCCATTGCACGAATATGAGAATCCCCTTGAGATAGTTTTACCACCTGAAAAAGACACTAAAACTACAAGAAAACCGTGAGAAAGATCCCAAGGAACAAGTGTTCCTCGAGACAAATAAAATAAGATAAAATTCAACAACTAATTACCAAACAAAACCGTCTCCCCGGCAACGGCGCCAAAATTTGATAGGCTATTGCACACCTATGCAAAGATAATATTTATACCCTAGACACAAATTAATGTAGTACGTAGGGGTCGAACCACAAAGAGACGAGAGTTGTTAATTAGTTGTTATGGAGTGAATTTTATCTTGGTAGATTAACGTTTGTTGATTGGTTGGTTGGATTATGGAAGAAAACAATAATGATAAAGAAATAATCTAGGGGGGTCGGGTCACACATGCAAATTATGTAAATGATTAAATTAAACATATGAGTTGATAAATGTTAATTGTTTAGGCTTAGAGACACCCACCTTACGGCATTAGTGTCAACCATAGACCGGGTCCTAGAGAAACTCTTGTCCATGACTAGGTCGTCCTACTACACATGCTTAGTTTAATTCAATTCCGTGCCTCTCGACTTTAGAACGAATGAACAAACTTAATCAATGAATAAGGCCTTTAAACAAAGATTAAACATTAAGGTGCAAACATGTGATAGAAACAATTAGACAAAATTATATCATCCTAGTTTATCATGTTACAAATACTTTTTATGCATGGCTCCCTTCATTCCCTAGACAAGGTAAACTACTCTAACATAATGTAAATGCAAACTAAACTAATGATAAATAAAATGATAAACATAATGGAAATGTAAATAGAAATTACCTTGCAATATGAAATTGGAAATGGAAATGGAAGAACAACAATTGTAATATAAATAACTTATAAATGTGAATTGTTTTATAACTTGAAATATAAATGGGAAATGTAAATAACATAAATAAAATCTAAACTAAACTAAACTAAGAGCTAATCTAAACTAACTACTAAATTTAGAGAGAATTATGAGAAATTGTGTATGTGAATGGTGTATGGTGTGTTGAAGTCTACACCCTTTATATAAGAAATAAGGGGTGAAACATAGAGTAAATACAAGGAGTCAACCCCAAATATTTTCTCTTAATTGCTTGATTAATTACCAAAGGAATCCTAAGTGAGCCACTAATTCCATCATAATTCACTTGGTTAAATGTGATATTAGCATCCTAAGCTCTTCTTAGCATCCAATAGTTTCCACCATAATTTGGACTTTGAATTTGGGCTTGACTTTGCACAATGACTTTGCTTGTATTTTCATTTTGATCCAACACTTTCTTCATGCAAAATCCATGCACTTCCAACACTTAGCCCAAACTTGTGCTCTTACTTAGCTTATTTCTTCTAGTAGCTTATTTGTAATATTTTAGCTCCAAAAAGCTTAAGTACCTACAAAATATGACAAGACAAGCAAAGATACTAAGATACTAGAATACACATATTAGCTTATAAAACACTAAGATAAGTGCTAAATGACATGTGAAATAAAGCTAATAAAGCTAATATATAGAAAATGCACTTATCATGGAGTGTGATGTTAGTACATTTAAGCTCTCCCATCCCTAACCTTTTACTAACCGAATACGGCATAACACTCACACTTGCTCCTAGATCACACAAAGCCTTGTTGATCGTGGTGTCGCCGATGGTACACGGTATTAAGAAGCTTCCCGGATCTTTAAGTTTCGGAGGTGAACTCCCTTGAAGGATTGCACTACTCACCTTAGTGAAGGCGATTGTTTCAAGCTTCCGGATCGACTTCTTTTTCGTAAGGATGTCCTTCATGTACTTTGCATAGGCCGGCACGTGATTGATTAATTCCGTAAGGGGAATCGAGACTTCCAAATTCTTCACAATTTCCATAAATTTTCCAATTTGGTCATCGAACTTAGGCTTAGCTTGACGACTTGGGAATGGAAGTCTAATCACAATGGACTCCTTCTCCTTGGCCTCCTCTTCACTTTTATTTGAAACTTCTTCTTTTGCTGGTTCTCCTTCCTTGGAGTTTTGCACAACTTCTTCTTTGTCACTAACTTCCACAACTTCATCCTCAACTTGCTTCTTTGGACCTTCATATCTCGTACCACTCCTCAAGTGAATGGCACTAACCGTTTCATGTCTTGGGGTATTACCTTGAGGTGGTAATTGCCCCTTTTGCCTTTGAGAACTTGAAGATGCTAGTTGGGTCAATTGAGTTTCCAACATTTTTGTGTGGGCTAGGATGTTGTTGATGGTGATGTCCTTTGATTGTCTATCCTTTTGCATTTGAGTGAAAAACTCTTTTTGATTCTTTTGCATTTGGAGGACCACTTTTTGAACATCAAAACCTTGGTCATTTTGTTGATTGTATGGAATTTTATTTTGGTAACCTTGGTTTTGGTTGAAAAAGGGTCTTTGGTTTTGGTTTCTCATGGGAGGTGGGGTGTATGTTGGTTGAGGGTTTTGAATATTTTGGCTTTTGTATGAGAGATTTGGGTGGAATTTGGTGTTTTCATTGTAATAATTGGAATAAGGGGTACCGTTCTTGTATGCTTGAAAAGCATTTACTTGTTCATTTGTTCCCCTACATTCACTTTGGTCATGTCCCAATGTTCCACAATTCTCACATATCCCACTTGGGATTGATGAAGATTCTACCATGGCATTAACATGATGCTTTGGTGATTTTGAGACTTCTTCAAGTTTAGTCATAGCCTTCTCAAACTTCAAGTTTATGGTATTAATATGAGCACTAAGTTGAGCACCCAATTGAGTAATAGAGTCCACTTCATGCTTTCCTCCTCTAGTAGCCTTGCGAGGTCTACTATATTGTGAGTTATGGACCGTCATTTCCTCAACTTGTTCCAAGTTTGATTATCGTCAACTTCGGTGAACATACCATTTGATCCCATGTTGAGAATGTTTCTTGAGTCTTCATAAAGACCATTTCAAAATTGTTGTACCAAGAATCACTCGCTAAGTCCATGATGAGGACATGAGCGACAAATTCCTTTGAACCACTCCCAAGCTTCATACAAAGATTCTTCATCCCTTTGCTTAAAACCCGTAATTTGAGCTCTTAGCATGTTAGTCTTTTTCGGAGGGTAGAATTTTTTGTAGAAAGCTAGAGGGAACTTCTTCCAAGAGTCAATTCCAAGAGTAGCCTTATCAAGGCTCTTCAACCATTGTTTTGCGGTGCCGATTAGAGAAAAAATAAATAAGACCCATCGAATTTGGTCTTGAGTTACACCGGTTTGTGAAATCGCATCACAATAGTCACAAAAAGTCTCCATGTGAGAGTGAGGGTCTTCACTAGGCATCCCCCCAAATTGGCTTCTTTCGACTAATTGGATAAATGCAGATTTAGCAATGAAATTTCCGGTTAAGTGTTGTGGTGTGGGAGTACCATTGGGTAGGTTCTCCTCGGTTGGTACGGAATGTGATGAAAATTTAGGCATTGTGGTCTGATTTTGTGTTGGATTAGGTGTTGGGTTCTCCTCACCTTCTCTTGCAAAAGGGTTGATGAACTCAATAGTGTTTGGTTGAATATCTACAACCTCACCAATACCTCTCAACGTACCTCTAGCAAGTCTTCTATTGTTTGTCAAAGTCCTTTGAATTTCGTGATCAATGGGTAACAAGTTACCTTGTGATCTTCTAGACATGCAAAATATCAAACAACTCAAAAATAATTAGAACAAATCTTGAGGAGTTTTACTTCCCCAAGGCAAAGAAAGAAACAACTAATAACAATCTAAGAAAATCAAATCAAGTTAACACCGTCCCCGACAACGGCGCCATTTTTGGTCGGAGTTTCTACTCACTTGGAGCTTTTACTTTTCGGTTACTTGTCGTTAGGAGCACCTAGACCAAAACAATATTTATAACTTCACAAACAACTCTACTATTAGTAAAGAGGCAAGTAAAGGTCGGATCCCAATGGACGGGTGTTGATGTAGGATTTTCGATTGCAAGTAGTGGTGTCTAGGGGTGTCACGATTTGGGGTTGAGATGAGAAGATCACTAAACTAAATAGCAATAAAAAGTAAACAAGCAAGATGATTAAAAAGAGATGTAAACAATTGATTAAAAGCACTAGGGTGTCATGGGGTCATAGGGGATTCATGGGAATTGATCATACAAACATATTCTCAAATTATAAGCAAGCAATTATTATTGTGATGGATCGAGTTGGTTTATATCTTACAATCCTAGGAAAGTTTGGGTCCGGGAGCAATCGATTAGATTGTACAACACCTACAAGTCGACTTAATCCTCCCTACTCAACTATATGCATGGTCTAATGAGACTCGAGTTGGTTTATGTCTTACAAGTCTCATTGAAAAGGTAAGTGATGGGTAAAAAATGCAAGGATTCATAGGCTCGCATTTCATCAAACATAACATGTGCATAAGTTGAGATCACAACAAGCAAGTAAATAAACTATGAAAACATATTAAATTAAGCATGAATCATCCCCCATGTTGGTTTCCCCTAATTACCCATTAACCCTAGTTAAGGAAACTACTCACTCATTATCAAGTTTAGCATGTTAACAAGTTTGTCAATCACATTAACAAAGCAAAACATGATGAATAAATGAAGATGATTAACAATAATTAAAAAGGGATTAAGAGAATTATACCTACTAATGATTCAAAAATAAAGCAAAGAATAATAGAAATACTTGATGATTGATTGGAAGGTTGTCAATCTCCCAATAATAACCCAAATAATCTTCAATTACCCAAAGTAAAAGATGAACAAAAGAGAGATTAAGGAAATGAGATTTGTATTAAGACTTGATTAAAACTTGATTACAAGATTAAGAAGATATTAGAATGATATAAACTACACTAAAGATTGATAAGAAGAACATGATTATCTAATTAGACTAATGGGGTATTTATAGTGGGGATTAGGTACACAAATTAGGGTTTACTAAGGGCTTACATGACGATTAAGTCCTTGAGGAATCGCTCCTCTCAAAAGAGATGCCGGTCTCCTTTTTGCCGGTCTTTCATAAATATGCGCATCTTTCATGGAGCATGAAGAAAGGACGTATGGGACTGTAAGGGAATCCGAGCGTCCAAGGTGTCGGGACGGGCGGATTGCCTGGTGGCTGGACGGGCAGATTTTTGGGTAGGACGAGCAGATTGTGGAGTGTTTGGACGGGCGTCCCTTCTGCAAAGACGCTCGGATTCCCCACGTCTTGGACGGGCGTCTTCTTGGTTGGACGGGCGGATTGTGTCACAGCACCCTTTTCTTCCTTTCTTCTTCCAATAATCCTCCGGGATTTAGTCGGGCATGCAAGGATTTCTTCATCATTGCACATCTACTATAATATGTACAAAGACCTTCTAGTCTTGTTTTCTCTTTGATGCTTGGTCATTAGATTCGATCAATTTAGCTCTATTTTGCCATGAAAATTCAAGGTTTTCACTCCTCTCCTACTAAGGAAACAAAACCTCATGCAAAACAAAGGACTAAAGATAGTAAATGACCCAAATATGCACTAAAAAGCATAGGAACGAGGCTAATTCGGGGACTAAATGTGCTCAAATAATGGTCACATCAGCGAACCGTCCTTTTTGGCTTCCATGAACTTGAATTAATTGAAGGAGAGTAGTCCGCATCCACATATGCCTTTACTCTCGTCTTTTCTTTGGCCTGCTTCTTCCTTTCATGGCCTTTGTCTTTGGCATCATCGTCAGCATTGAGCTCAAATTTCACTGTACTTTTATCACCGGGATCTCCAATGTCCAATCTGCCTAGACCTGTAACAACAAAAATGACAGAATGGCCCTCCATATTGCTCCCAATCTGGGGCGGAGGTGTTAAAATCGCAGCACATGATTCAACATTATCAATTGGAGGTTCCATGTCAGGGTCGGTAGAGGGTAATGCGTTGCAGGGCTGGACTTGCATAGGAGCCCTGCGAACGCTAGACTGATAGAAGGTCGACTCCTCTTCACCTACCTAAAAAGTCAAAGTCTTCCCCCCAACATCTATTACTGCACGAGCGGTAAATAGAAATGGTCGTCCTAAAATGATAGGAGTATAAGAGTCTTCGGGGATGTCTAAGACTACGAAATCGACGGGAATAAAGAACTTCCCTATCTTAACAGGTATGTCCTCTAAGACACCTAAGGGTCGTGATAAAGTACGGTCGGCCATCTGTATGGTCATATTAGTACAATGAAATTTTGTTAAACCAAGCCTCTTAGCAAGAGATAGTGGTAAAACACTCATACTAGCTCCCAAATCGCATAATACATTATCAATGAAATGGGTCCCGATATGACATGGTATAGAGAAACTACCCGAGTCAGACAATTTAGGTGGGGTCTTATTTTGAATTAGGGCAGTGCCCGCTTTAGTCAAAGCCACCGTCTCATGGTCATTAATGTGCCTCCTACGTGTTAAAATATCTTTCATAAACTTCATATAGGAGGGTACCTGGGTTAGTAACTAAGAAAAAGGTACATTAACATGAAGACTTTTCAAAATTTCGGCAAACTTACCGAATTGTTGCTCAATCTTCTTGCTCTGCAATCTTCTCGGAAATGGGACCGTAATTGGGATAGCTAGTCCTTCATTCTTCTTTGCCAAAGAATTATCGCATTCAGCATCAGATTCACTCGATCGAGGAATAGATCCTCTCGATCGAGTACTTTTATCCGCAATAGTGCTCGATCGAGCACTTTCATCTACTCGATCGAGAACCCTCTATTCATCAGTGCTCGATCGAGCACTCTCGACCTCTCGATCGAGAGCGTTTTCAGCATAGTCCCTCGATCGACCACCAGAGATCAGTCGATCGAGGACTTTTCTTGGATTCAGCAATTTCTCGTCAAAAGACGAGTGTTCATGAGCAGTAACTTCAGTCCCCGAGTCAGGAAGTTCAGCGTTCGTTTATGATATTTTGGGTCCTTCATAGGAAAGACCACTCCTCAAGTTGATCAAATTACCATCTCATGATGTTTCTTGTCGGGTTGTGACGGTAAATGACCCGGTTGTCTCGAAGCTTGATTAGTAGCCAGTTGAGCTATTTGAGATTCAAGTGACTTAATGGAAGCATCTTTCGCTTGGTCACTTTTCTGCAGTTGGATGGTCAATGCTTGCACCATCGACTTCAACTCGGCTATATCACTTATGCCACTAGAAGAGGCATCTTGTTGCTGCGGTGGGAAAGAAGGAGGCTTTTGAAAGCCTTGTTGTTGAGCTTTATGAGACGGTACATAGGCTTGTTGCTGCGGTGGAGGTGTAGGATTCAAGACATTTTGACTAGTCCATCTCAAGTTAGGATGAACTCCAGCTTGGTTATTATAATAGGAGCCTCCTTGCTTATATTGTTGAAAGGCATAGACTTGCTCCTTCTCAGCTAAGCACTCCACTGCAGTATGACCATTCTTGCTACATCTCTCACATGATACGGTCTCTTGTCTAGACAACAAGTGAACCGTCTGTTGATTACCCGCGGCCTGCAACTCGAACTTATCAAATCTGGCATTCATGGCTTCCAACTGAGCCAGAAGTTCACTATTATCAGTAGAAACCGTTCTAATACCGCTTCTAGGATTCCCATATTCAACACAATGGGTGGCCATCTCTTCTATAATTCCTCAGCCCTTATCATCATCAATGTTCTTTTGAAATCGACCATTGGGTGCAGCATCCAAAATAGTACGGTGGTCATCATACAACCCATTGTAGAACTGGTTGCACAAAAACCACTGGTTAAAACCATGATGTGGGACGGACCGAACAAGCTTCTTAAACTGACCCTATGCTTTATACAAGTTCTCATCTGGAGTTTGTTTAAAACTCGTAATCTTCCCTCTCAATGCATTAGTTCTTTGTGGAGAAAATATCTTTTATAAAAAGCAAGGGCCAAGGTCTCCCAGTTGGTAATTCTAGCTGCAGTCCTATCCAGATCACTTAGCCACTCTCGGGCTCCATCAGTAAGAGAGAAAGGAAAAAAGACTTCCTTTATCTTGTCTTGTGTCACTCCCTTAGTAGCGGGAATGGTAGAGTAGTAATCTGTAAAGACCTCCATATGCTTCCTCGGGTCCTCACCAGCTACTCCACGATACAAGTTTCTTTTAACTAGATTAATGTAAGATGGCCGAATATCAAAAGTATTTCCATCTTCTGTTGCAAGGTTAAAACCCTTAGGAATGAAGTCAGCTATAGGCTCGGAATGACTCGCAATGTTAGGCATCTTTGCAGATTTGGTTGCAGAAATAGAAGTGTCTTCCTCTAAAGACTGGTCTTCTGCAAATGTAAAGTTTTCAAGATCAGGATCAAAAGTACTCAAGGCTTCCTTTTGAAGATTCTTTCTCAACAAGTTCTGTCTACGGCGAAAAGTCCGCTCCGGTTCAGGATCAGCTGGTACTAATTCTGACCTGTTAGACCCGGGCATAAACAAAACTAAGAAAGAAAAATAATAAGAACTGTCTCAAGGAATTAGAAATCCCTTGAGACTAAGAGAAACCGAAATAAACAAGCAAATAGGCTAATTGCCTCCCCGGCAACGGCGCCAAAATTTGACACGGTTATCGCAACCCTATCAAAAATTAACCAACCGGATCAACTAATATAGTAGAGGTAAGTAGGGTATCGTACTCCACAGGGAGGCTATTATATCTACTTGTTATTCTAGTTTGTCACGGTAACAAATTGGGGTGTTTTGATTTGATTTCTAAACTAATAACTTGAATTAAATGGCAAAAAGAGAGAAAACAATAAAAGTAGTAAAATGAAATAAGCTGTAATCAAATAAATAGAGAAATGCTAGGATGTCGGTTCACCATGGTATCACACAATTCTACTAAAGGTAAGATCAGTCGGTCTGATGTGAGAAGGGTAAGGGAAAGGTCCTTTCGGTCCGCTATCCGCCCTAAAATACTATTAACTTAGCTTTCACCCTCATTAGTGTAGTCTACTGTTCATAACAGGTCTGTTCATTCCAATCTCTCGATCTAGGTCTGAATTTAACCGGATTAACTAGTTTAGAAGCGTGCACTCAACTAAACGATTACAATTAAATTGCTATGAATCAGTTCTCACAATCAAAACCGACTAATCTAATTATAACATCATTGCTTTACTACCATGGCTTCCCTAATCCTAGCAACATAAGAATTAGCTACTCATGGCGATGATAGAATTAACAATGATTAATGAAATAAAGGAAGACATGATATAAATATGATTAATAAGAAATAACATAAACCAATAATAATACTAATTAAAGCAGAAATTAAGAACAAGGATTAAAGATATGCAAAGAAAGATTAAATTGAATAAAGAGAGTAAGAAGGATTACAAAGTATAAGATCCGGCAATAAAACGAAGTAACGTCAAACAAGAGAGAAACAAAAGTGTCTGCTAAATGAATGCTTAAGAGTAATTAAGAGAGTATGAGATTAATGAAAAGATAACCCTAACCTAAGTGACGTCTTTCCTTTATATAGGAAAGATATTAATTAAACACGTAATTAACAAACTAAATAAGTTCTCGCGATAAAATCTCGCGTATACTAGCAAAGCTCTCGATCGAGCAACTTCATTCTCCTCGATCGAGCAAATCCTCAGCAGAACCTCTCGATCGACTACTTAACATACTCGATCGAGGAACCTCAAAGTACCACCTCTCGATCGAGAACAGCATGCTCTCGATCGAGGTCTTATCACCACCCATATCTACTCGATCGAACAAAAAGGCTAACAAAAGCCTTCGATCGAGTACACTGCCACTGAACCATCTCCATACTTCGTTGATTATCTTCCGAGACCACTTCACGCTTCCCGAGGCATAGTAATTCCGCTTCAATTCTTCCATCTCCATAAATGCATGCTAAGGGGCAGAAAAAGGCATGATTTCGCTACTTTTGGGTCCGTTCCTGCAAATAAAGCACAGCGAACCAAAGTAGACTATTCGGGGTATTTCATAGCTTAATACTACGAGAATTTCATGGAAATACGTGCAATAAAGGCTCAAAAATACTATATAAAATGCACATATCATGATATATATTTATATGGGTGTTCGGAGTATTTATATGGGTGTTCAGAGTATATATGGGTGTTTGGAGTATGTACGGGTGTTCGGAGTTGTGAACGGGTTTTGAGCATTTGCATACTTGATTGTCTTATCCTTGTGTTTATTCCTGTTGTTTAGATATTCCTACTCAACCGTTTGGTTGACCGTGTATTCGTTAAACACCTGTGATGAACCATTTATCGGGGAGCAGATTGATTTCAGGTAATAAAGCTGACTTAGAGGGGAGCTGAAGGGCGTGAGGCATTGGCTTTTACTTAGCAGTCTATATCACCTAGAATGGACAATCATTATTTGTTATTCGATTTATTTAGTTTCTGCTGCAGTTGTATTTTTAACTACAGTTATTTATTTTGGAACAATGTAATAAGGTCATTTAACGTTATATTTATTTAAAGTACTGTGGTTTTTTTACCTTTGTAATCAGTACCTCAGGCAACTGAGATGGTAACACTTTCATTTATCTAGGAATGCCTAGTAAAGGCTCTTAAATAAATGGGGTGTTACAGAAGCACTGACAACGACAGATAACATTGCAGCCCGAGTTAGAGGTGAGTCTTCTTTATGCTATTTTTGTTCCGCTGATTATGAGTCGTGTCTTCATTTGTTTCGAGATTGCAGGGTGGCAAAGTGGGTATGGGAAGGGTTGGGGTTGGGGTGTGATGATGAGGAGGTGCATTGTGGAGTGAGGGAGTGGATTGAACACCGGTGGAGGGAGATGGAGGTTCGGGATTCTGGGAAGTTTATGGTGGGTTATTGGGCGTTATGGGAGCATCGAAACAAAGTAGTTTTTGAGGGGGCGACAGTGGACCCGGAGCGTGTAGTGAGACGGGTTGGTGATATACAGCATGAAGGGGAGGCCGTGGGCAGGCGTGGGGGCAGGAAGAGGGATGACAGGGAGAGGGAAGTGGAGGATAAGGGGTGGTGTCCGGCGCAAGGGGGTGTGTCAAGCTTAATGTCGACGCGGGTGTCAAAGATGGTGAGGGTGTTGGTACGGGGGCTTTTTGTAGGAATAGTCATGGAGCGGTGTTGTGGGGTCTGTCTATTGCTCGAGAAGTGACATGGGAGCCAGAATTTACGGAGGCTGTTGCGGTCTTGGATGGTCTTCAAGAAGCGGTCACTAGAGGTGTTCGCGTGGTGGAGGTGGAAAGCGATTGTCTTACGGTCATTGATGCCCTCAAAGAAAAGCGCACAGGAAGAAGTTCTCTAGCACAAGTTTTAGATGATATTTTGGTTCTTTGTAGCGATTTTCAGTCGGTTACTTGGTCGGATACTAATTGTGTTAACAATAGTGTCGCTCATGCTCTAACTCATACGATTCCTAAAATTTCTAGGCGAACCCACTGTTTTGTTTGATTTATCTCTATTGAAGTAATGCCCTTACGGATTTTCCCTCAAAAAAAAATCAAAAAAAAAAAAAGTAGTGTAGCACTACTCCCCGTAGTAAACAACGGTATTTAAATTCAGGCAAGATGAAACCGATCTTGCCGCGTTCTGTCATCATCCATTTCATGCCATAACAGAGAGACAGTGTGTGTGAAATTGTAAGAAAACAGACAATAATCCACCGATTTTCCCGAATTTTATAAATCCCAACTTATTCATTACTCATATTACTCATTTTCCTTAATTTAATAACTCCTTAACTGAAAACAAACACATACATCTCTTCATTTCCCACCAATTTCATCTCTGCACTTGTTCTACTCCCTAACGGATATCATACTTACAAGCACCATTAATTTCCATACTTCTTCACAGCAACACAAATACGACGTCGTTTTTACAGTGTATGAAGGAAGGTTGAATATGAAAGTGAAAAGTAGAGGTAACTGGACCTCCGCTGTTGGACGCAAGTTAGGGTTACCTTCCGTCTTCTTCCTTTGTTTCTTCTTCTTTCTTCTCGGCTTTTTCGGTTCTTCTCTCATTTCTCAGGTTTATGTTTATTCTGCCTTATTTGTTTCACCGATTTATGAATTTATGTATGTATGATTGGACTGAGATTTGATTATATGTTGTAGTTGTTGATTTTGATGTAAGTTTGAATGAATTTGATGATGAAAATGTGATTTGATGATGTATTGTATCTTATATTCTTATCCTACCGGCGTGATTAGAGAGGTTCATGCGAATGCGACTCGCTGAGATATGATGTTTTTTTTATAGTAGTGATGAAATTAGGTTAATGATTTTTTATGTGAGTTTGAATTTTAAATGAATATGATGTATTGTATGTTTTTTGTCCATATTTCCAATGGAGCCAAAGACTATTACTCTTTGGTTCTGGATTATGATGGAGTAAAGCAAAATGGCTCACTAAAGTGACTGCGCTTCTTTCTCTTGTGAAGTAGCAGTCCTTCGATGCAGTTCTCGACGCAATTTTCATCTTGGGTCATTTGGAAACAGCCTCTTTGTGTTTCTAACACAAGGGTAAGGCTGCGTACATCCGACCCCCCCTTACCCCACAATTTGCGGGAGCCATTGAGGCACTGGGGTAATGTTGTTGTATGTTGTATGGTTTGTTATGATTAGAGGAATATGCGAACGCGAGATTTGATGTCTCAGCAGTATGTGATGAAATTGTTAAAGATTTTGATGTAAGTTTGAATTTTGAATGAATATGATGATTTGAGGATGTATTGTATGGTATGGTATGGTTTGGTTTGGTATATTTTGATGTGAATTTGAATGAATATGATGATGAAAATGTTATTTGATGATGTGTTGTATGGTACGATATGATTAGGATTATGCAAACGCGAGACTGAGAGCGAGAATCCTGGAATCAAGTAATGGCGAAGAAGATATAGCTGGTGGAGTTAGTTTCGGTTTTGATCTCTTGCCTTCTGGAGATACCGGCGATGATTCCATTTCTTCTATTCCTTTTCAGGTACCAGAAATAATTTTGATTAATAATAATAATAATAATAATAATAATATGTAGTGAACGAGTGATAATATATGTACCAGAAATAATTAGGATTAATTAATTTTTGTTTGTAAGCGGGAAATGATTATGAATGAATTGATTATTTGGCATTTTGAAGTGGCGAGGAAAATAGAGGGAAAATGATGATAAGAGGAATTTCAATTGGAATTGGAGCTAATTTTGGATTATTATTGTGTGTCGATCTGTCATGGTTTCTTAATTGCATTTGGCTGTGAATTAGCTATATTTAATAGTTACAGATGGCATTCGTGTTTTTATTGTCGTGTTCTGAGTATTAGATTGAAACTGAGTTTCTAATTCGTTGCCTTATATGGGACACAACAAAGACAATGATGAATGACGAAAAGTTTTTTAGCACTATGATATCAAAGACAATACTCTTAACGCTAAAGTTTGGCTCCGAGACATCTTTGTTCAAATTCAGCTGTTGAAACCACTCATGAGACTGTTTGCAGAATAACCGTCAAATTGGTGTTTAGGATGTAGTTATATACTAAAAGCTTTATGGCTTAAAACTCGCTTACTTAGGTCATCAAGGCATCAGGTTGATCTCTACGCATCGTGCAAGTTATCGGAAAATTTGAATTATAGGCTTTTCTGAGTATGGAGTAGATTTTATTTGAATTGCTGGGGATGCAAATTACGTCAATCAAGCAAAATTAGGCTGCAAGCTGCTCTTTAAGATAGACTGACCTTGTGAAACAAACTGTTTTTGTTTTCATCGTTCTTACTGTAATTTACCAAAGATCTGGCATGTCTGCCAATTTTACGTTGTTGGATCTTGTTACTTTTCACGTAGATTATTTGAAAATATGGTATCGTTTTGTCAAATTTTTCTGTGGATGTCTACTTTTGTGCAGGTTTTGAGTTGGAGACCACGCGCTCTATATTTTCCCAAGTTTGCTACTGCAGATCAATGTGAAACTATTATTAGTATCGCAAGATCACAATTGAAACCGTCAAGATTGGCTCTACGGAAGGGAGAAACACTAGACAGTACTCGAGAAATCAGAACAAGGTTGGACCTAGTGTTAGATGCTTATCTTTGGATGGAGTTTCAGTTGTATTTTAGTTTGCCTTAAGAAACTACCAATTAACTTGAACTCAGCGTCGACATTATCAGATAAATTATGTTTTTTTAAATCAGTGAATTGTCTTTCAGTTTCGTTTATTGATGTTAAACTTAGCAATTAACTGTGTTCATATTTTGCTAAATTACATTTTTGTCTACCAGCTCTGGCATGTTTATTAGTGCAGATGAAGACAAAACTGGAATTTTGGATTTTATTGATGAGAAAATTGCAAGGGCCACCATGATTCCCAGGGCAAATGGGGAGGTATTCCTTGCATTATGAGTATTCTTCAACTTTCATAAGCCAAAATCCTTCTATAAATAGCATAAAGTAGTTTTTTTTTAGGTTTCATCTAATTGATTTATAAATTCATTATATTCTAATCTTCGGTGAGGTTCATACATAGTTCTTGTTCGTTGAGTCTTCGGGTTCAAAGATGTGCTCTTACTTTTATATGTATAGGAAAAGTAGTGCTTCATCCTTCTGGCTTTTGGGCGTGCCTACAAAGTAGAAGAGTTTTGTCTATGCTTCTTATTTAAATGGACTGGAATGTATGTGTAATTAATAATTTAACATTATCACCATGTTTCAGGCATATAACGTCTTGCGATATGAAGTTGGGCAGAAATATAATTCCCACTATGACGCATTCCATCCAGCAGAGTATGGTCCCCAGAAAAGCCAAAGGGTATGATAACAAATTAACAATGTGCTAGACTAGACTTAAGCTGAATTTTATGGAGCTTGTGAGTCTACATTCAAACACAGGCATGTCTAGTGAATTTGTATGTCATAACCTTACCTTATAAATTAGGTAGGACCTTCCTTTTACCCACGAAGTGTCTAATGTTTTTGTATATCATCGTGATTTCTTTCTTTGATTGTAATGCTATTTGTAGTATTTACTTGTTTTTTTTTTTTTTTTTTTTTTGGCAGCTAGTATTTACTTGTTAGTGCTGAAAGTTGGCTTATTTTTCATGTTGCAGATTGCTTCTTTCTTGCTGTATTTATCTGATGTAGAAGAGGGTGGAGAAACCATGTTTCCATATGAGGTACGGTATGCAAATTTGTCCCTCTTTTCTTGCCTCTGTTAAGTGTTAACTCATATCCTAAATTCCCAACAATAGAATGTGTGTGAAAACAAGGCCCAAAACCGAAACATGCCCTTTATGTAAAGGTTTTGGATGTCACTGCCATCGTATTTTGAGGCGGCATTGGCCGCCTTTGATGAGATTAGGCTGTGTTAGCAACTTAGCACTTAGTAGCTGCCGCGATTGACCAAAATAGAGATTTTATACTCACGGCTCACCTTAATAACGTGGTGCGTTTTTCTTTCTCTTATCTTTTTGTTTTGCAGAATGACAACATTGACTCTAATTATGACTATGTACAATGCATTGGTTTGAAAGTTAAGCCACGCCAAGGAGACGGTCTGCTCTTCTACTCAGTGTTCTCAAATGGAACTATTGATCCTGTAAGTCCGTTTTCTTATGACAGCAAATTTATCAAAGCATGCTCATACAGTCCAATTCTTATACCCTACACCTGGTGTAGGGTACTTCATACTCCCCCTATTAAAAAAGATATAAAAATAAAAAGATAAAAACCCCCAACATCCCCCATTATTAAGCAGTTACCATCTACAATAAATAATCATTCTTTTTCCTATTTCAAATCTACAGCTTCTATATTCACCAAATAAATTATGCACAGATTTAATTTTACATCCATCCTATTAGTTTTGTAATCTCGTTTTCTGTTTTGATCGATTATTTTATCAGGTAAGTGTTGAAATTACGTTAAAACCCTAAAAATCGCATATACTATTAATTGAATTGATTTTTTCCGTTTTCTCTTTCATTATTCATGGTTAAATTTGTGATTTCAGGCATGATATTTATCATATGATACTATCATATTCACTTTCAATTTAGTGAATATGATAATTTAGTTTGATGAATATATGTTATCTAGTGTGATATTCATCCTATGTAACTATTATATTCACTTTCAGTTTAGTGAATATGATAGTGTAACATAATGAATATGTATTAGTTACTATGATATTTCATCATATAACACTATTATATTCATTTTGAGTTTAGTGAATATGATAGGGTAATTTGATGAATATATGTAACTTCGTGTGATATTCACTCGAATTAGGATCCTTACGAACTAAATTATGGTGCGAACCGTACGAACTCCTTTCTAAGGGTCAAATTTATCTCAGCCCAATCACTTAAAAGGGGCCCAAACCTCACAAATAATCCCCGACTTTTCATTACCCGTATCCCAACATACCCAACCCCATACATTAATCCTTATCCTCTCTCACTCCCCAACCACCAATACCAACACTCGCCATCACTACAATTTTAGTCACTCCATTTGCTTTTTAGCATCAACTTCTCCTACCACCTGACGCCATCAATGAAGCTCCGACAACCCCTTTTTACCACCTACCACCACACAACCACTTTTACTTCACCAAAACATCACCGCTGCTGTACATTTTCTGTCTATGGTAATTTAAAAATTCAGTTTGAAAATCTTAGATCTACAATTTACCACAAGGATTTCGAAAAATTAATTCCATAGGTCAAATAGTTGTACATTTTCGAACAGTCTTGGTAGCTTAGTCAATATATTCGTCGCCGGCGCGATAATTATGGTATCTGGGTGTTGAAAAAGGATGGCTAGAGTGATTATGCAGTCTTTTATTTCTCTCCATCTACCGTCGTTCTTTCCTAGCTACTCCGTTCCACAGTTCAGCTGTCGCCGGCGACGATACTTCGATGAAGCCCATTTTTCTACCAAAATATCTTAAAGAATGTCAGTTTGGTTTGTTTTTAAAAATTCTTGTGTATTTTTCGTAGATCTATGAGTTAGAACACAACTTTTTTTTTAAAAAAAAAAAACGAGATGTATTGTTGTTGAGGCGCTGACCGAGCCACTGGTGGTGTGAGGCTAAGTAGAATGTGATTTAAGGTAGTGCGATTGGGGATGTGGTGGAGAGAGGATGTTGTTGGGTGTGGTTATGTGGTAGTGGTGGGGATGAAGTTGTGGTGGTGGTGGGCTGGAAGTGTGTCCAGTGCTGCGGATCTGGGTTCATTGTTCGGAAAGTCGCCGGTGAGGAACAAATTTTCGAGTTATTGTGGTGTGGAAACGATTTTGAGTAAGAAAACAAATTTTCGATTTGGTTTTCAAAATTTCGAAACACAGATCTACTTAAAATGAATTAGAATTTCATAATTTTAATCGTCTTACTGAGTTAATTGGAATATTTTGAGTAAGAAAACAATCTCGTTGGCTGGAAACAATGATGCTCATGGTGGCGAGCGGCGTTGTCTGGTGGCTATGGCGGTGACGTGATGTCGTTGTCGTCGTCTGACGTTGTCGGTGATGTCGCTTCCGCTCCTTGATATTGTAAATAGTATCATCGGTGTGAGTCTCGGTGGTCGTGAAGTCCTTTGGTTGTGGTGGTGATCTATGGTGGTTTTGTAAGCGTCAAGGTTGACATGGTGTTGGTCAGGGGTGCCTGGAGGTTGCGGTGGAAGTAGGTATGTAGTGTTGGTTAGCGGATTCATGGTGGTTTGGTTGGTGATGGTAGGGCGCGGTGGTTGGGGGAGGGGGGGGCAGTGGCGGTGGTGGTGGGAGAGCTGGTGGCGGGAGTGTGTGGCAGTGGCGGCGGTGATGGGGCAGTGGTAATGGTGGGCAGTGGATACACCAGATACACACCGTATTAATACGGGATACATGTGTATCCGGCAGTATAATCATGCGTATCTGGTATTAATACGATGTGTATCCGGTTACATGTGTATCCGGCAGTATAACCACGCGTATCTGGTATTAATACGATGTGTATCTGAAAGTATGAACTTGTGTATCCAGAAGTATTATAATATGTATCTAGCTTTAATGTCATGTGTATCCGCACAACATTCTGCTTGTGTAAGTTGAAATGTCTGTACCTTCTATGCCATAGTTAGGTCTCCGAGGCGTGAGCTCGATATGATGACTCTAGGCCATACTTCCATTTCAAGGAGAAGCTTTTATTTTCCATGGCAACTTTAGCAATCTCCTTATTTCCGGGGTCATATATGGTGCAATGATTATTCACAAAGACTAGTGAATAACCATTCTTGATAATTTGTGCCACACTTAGCAAATTTTCAGCAAGATCTGGGACAAGCAACACATCTTTAATGTATTTTGTACCCCGCTTAGTTGGAACAATGATTGTACCTTTGCCCTTCGATGTCAGAACTTCGCCATTCCCCATTCGTACCGGAGTTTGGACGGACGTATCCAACTCACTAGATGCTTGAATCATTTGTCATGTGACTTGTACAACCACTGTCAATTAGCCACCTACTTTCTTTGCTTGAAGTCTTTGCTTGGCCGGCATAGAAGAGGTGCTCATTATTAACGCTACTTGAATAATGAGCTTGGTCCTTGGACTCCATTTATTTTTGTCTACAATCTTTTTTAATGTGCCCATACTTCTTACAATGGTGACACTGGGGCTTGCCTTTGAAATACCAATTCTTTTCTTCATGATTATTCTTTCCACAAATACCACAAGGAGGAAACTTGCCCTTTGATTGTGACATTTGTTTATTGCCACCATCGTCACTTTTCTTCTTCCACCCTCCGGACCGCTTTTCTTTATGTGATGACTTGAAAGCATCCTCGGAAGAAGATTCTCCAGCCTTGAATTTTTGATCATAGGCGAGTAAGGATCCAAGTAGCTCGGTTCCTGTGAGCTTTGAAAGATCCCTTGATTCTTCAATAACAGTGACAATCATGTCGAACTTTTTGGTTAAACTCGCGAGAATTTTTTGCACGATTTTCGTGTCGGTAATATCTTCGCCATATATCTTCATTTGATTAACTATCTCCGTTACTCTTGAAGTGTAAGTTTGTATGTCTTCATTCTCCCTCATCGTCAAATTTTCGAAATCTTTTCTTAGGGTATTGAGACGTATTGTTCTTATCCTTTCATCACCATGGAATTCTTTTTGGAGTGAATCCCATGCTTCTTTTGCGGTAGAAGCCCGCATTTTTTTTTGGAAAGATGGTCTCCGAAACAGCATTAAAGATGAAAGACAAGGCTTTGGCGTCCTTTATCTCATCCTCATTTATTTTCTTTAAGGATGCTTCGGTGGGTTAAACACCTTCTTGTTGCTTTTCGGGACCATTTTCCACAACCTCCCATAGTGCATTTGATTTTAAGATAGCCTTCATTTTAATGCACCAATAGTCGTAATTTTCTCCTCCAAAAATTGGAAGGGTAGACGATAGAGTATTTGATGCGGAAGCCATAGTTTTATTTTGTTGCCCTAAGATCTTTAGAGCTCTGATACCACTTGTTGGTGTATGGGGGAGTATAGGAAGTAGAGTGGAGATTAGTTGTTGTTTGTTTAGTTGATTAGTTGAAGGTTGATTAGTTGAAGTTTAGTTTGAAGGAATTAATTTGTGTATTATTTGTTTGTGAAATTTTTGGGATACATGAAATGGGAGGGGAGGATCTCTATAAAGTGCTCCTCCTCCTTCTCCTACAACCCAAGAATTCTCTAGAATAGAGCATTCTTGAGTAACCTAGACTTGTAAGCCTCTAGGCTTCTTCTGTACATACAAGATGTCTCTAGAAGGTTCTAGGTTATTCTAGATAAACCTAGAACATTCTTCTAGACTCTTCTAGAGCATACTAGTATGTACATGAGTATTCTAGAACATTCTAGATGTTTCTACATTATTCTAGAACATTCCGGAACCTTCTAGAACACTCCAGAAAAGTCTCACACTTCAACGGGCTCTTTTTATTGGGACCTGTGTTCTGGGACTTTAAGCAGCTCATAATGCAATTTCAGTACAAAGGGAAGAAGCATGTGCTGAGAAGGGGAAAGCTAGTAGTAGATTGGGTTAATGGCAAGCAACTACAATCCCTCATTGTCAAGGGCATATCAACAGGTTGCTCATCCCAATTGTTTGCATTATCCATTCAGTCCACTGAAGATCTTACAGCGCCTCTGTAACCTACTGCTGTACAAACAATTTTGGATGAATTTAAAGATGTTTTGAAGACTCCTACTGAATTGCCTCCCCATAGAACCTATGATCACACCATTCATCTTAAGGAGGGAACCACACCAATAATGTAAGACCTTATAGGTATCACGTTGTTCAAAAAGATGTTATTGAAAGCCTTGTGAAGGAAATGTTGGAATCAGGAGTTGTTAGGCCAAGTCAGAGCCCTTTCTCATCTCCTATTGTGCTGGTTAAAAAGAAAGATGGTACATGGAGACTTTGTGTTGATTATAAGTAGCTAAACAAGTACACTGTAAAAGATAAATTCCCAATTCCTGTCATAAAAGAGTTGTTGGATGAATTACATGGTGCTGTGATTTTTTCTAAGATTGACCTTCGATCCGGATATTGGCAGATTAGAATGCATCCAGATGATGTCCCTAAAACTGCATTTAGGACACATGAGGGTCATTATGAATTTTTGGTCATGCCTTTTGGCCTAACTAATGCCCCTTCAACCTTTCAACACCTTATGAATACTGTTTTCAAGCCTTACTTGAGGAAGTTTGTGTTAGTGTTCTTTAATGACATATTAATCTAGAGTAAAAGCTTTGAAGAACACACACATCATGTTAGGATGGTTTTATCTATCCTTAGGCAACATACACTTTTTGCTAAGATGTCTAAGTGTGTATTTGGAGCACCAGAAGTAGAGTGTTTGGGACATGTGATATCTGCTAAGGGGGTGGAAACAGATCCTACCAAGATTAAGGCCATGGTGGACTGGCCAGAACCAAGGAATGTGAAGGAATTGAGGGGATTTTTGGGTCTTACAGGGTATTACAGGAAGTTTATTCAAGGCTGTGGGGTTATAAGTAAACCCTTGACCAATTTATTGAAGAAAAATGGATATAAATGGGATGCTACAGCTGCTGCAGCATTTTTGAAGTTGAAAGGTGCAATGACCAGACCTGTTTTGCCTCTCCCTAATTTCTCCATGGAGTTTGTGGTGGAAATAGATGCTTCAGATAAAGGCATGGAGGCTTAGCACCAAAAAAATAAAGGCATGGGGGCTGTACTTACTCAAAATGGTCATCCCATTGCTTACATAAGTAAGGCATTTTCTCAAAGAACACAAGCTAGCTCCACCTATGAGAAAGAGCTGCTAGATGTCATCTTGGCCATTGAGAAATGGAGACCTTACCTCAGTGGAAGACATTTTAAAATTAAGACTGGTCACTTCAGTCTTAAGTATTTGCTGGAGCAGAAGATAACAACAGCATTTCAAAGCAAATGTTTGCCAAGCTCTTCGGGTTGGATTATGAGATTATATACAGAAAAGGGAAGGAAAACGGAGTTGCAGATGCCCAGTCTAGAGTAAATGGCAGTGAACTAATGTCCTTAATTTTGTCCCAAATCAACATTGATCTTAAGCTTCAGGTTCTGAACAGTTGGCAGAATGATGACCAATTACAAGCCATAATTCAAGAACTACAAAATGGTGGAAATAAAAGGCATTACTCATGGGCTCAAGGGGAATTAAGGAGGAAGGGAAAACTGGTAGTGGGAAATAATGGAGAATTGAAACAGAAGATTATTTCTTTATTACATGATGTGCACCAGTTGGAGGACACTCAGGAATACACAGCTACCCAAAGGAGGATTACGAATTTATTTTACTGGAAAAAGCTTAAGAAAGATGTTAGGAATTACATCAGAAAATGTAGCGTTTGTCAACAATGCAAGCCTATTTGGAAAAACATGCAGGGTTATTACAACCACTTCCTATTCCACAAACTATATGGACTGACATTTCCATGGACTTTGTGGAAGGTCTACCTAAATCCCAGGGTAAGGATGCAATACTTGTGGTGGTGGATAGGCTTAGCAAGTATGCACATTTTGTGTTGTTAAATCACCCCTTCTCTGCAGTGTCAGTAGCTCAAGTATTCTTAGATCAGATTTTCAGACTACATGGCATGCTTAAAACCATAGTATGTGATAGGGATAAGGTGTTCATTAGCACTTTTTGGAGGGAGCTCTTTAAGCTACAACAAGTGGATCTTCTAATGTCTTCTAGTTATCACCCTCAAACTGAAACTGATGGACAGACTGAGGTGGTAAATAAATGTCTTGAAACATATCTGAGATGTATGACAAGGGGAAAACCGAAGTATTGGGCTCGTTGGATTCCATTAGCTGAATGGTGGTATAACACCACATATCATTCATCTGCCAATGCTACTCCTTTTGAGATTGTGTATGGCCAATCTCCATATCTGCGTTTACCTTATGTCATGGGGGACAGTGCTGTAGAGTTGATTGATAGAAGTTTAACAGCAAGAGAGGAGTGCCTTAAGATGTTCAAGTTTCATTTCAAAAGGGCTCAGGATAGGATAAAGAGTCAAGCTGATAAAGGGAGGGTGGACAAGGAATTTGCAGTAGGAGATCTGGTGTATGTTAAACTGCAACCTTACAGGCAGATGTCCCTAGCTTTTAGGTCCTCTGCTAAGATATCTCCTCGATATTTTGGACCCTTTTCCATCATTGCTAGAGTTGGGACTATTGCATACAAATTACAGTTGCCTCCTGAAGCAAAAATTCATCCCGTCTTTCATATTTCTATACCAGATATTGATGAGCAGCAGCAATTAAGGGAAGAACATATTGCCTTATTGGAAAGGAAGCTGGTTAAGAAAGGAAATCAAGCAGTGGTTTATGTACTAATTCAGTGGTCTAATGGTGATGTGACTGATGCTACTTGGGAGCCTTATGATGACATTGCAAAGAGGTTTCCTCAGTTCAATCTTGATGCAGCTTGTTCAAGCTGAAATTCAAGAAGAGTGGATTGTCATGAACATAAGTAACTGCCATAACAAACTGCTTAGCTGGCATAACAGATTGGTTATTATTCTGTTAGAGTCAGTTAGTTAGAGTTAGTTGGTTGAGCTAGCAATTGTCAGATTTTATAAATAGGCCTGCATTTCATTCATTTAGAATCAATCATTTGTATTACATTCTCTACAAACTTCTCCCTCTAAATTCTCCATTAATCTTGTAATCATCAAGCTTTCCATTGATAAAACTTTCTGCTCTATTGTGTTCTTCAACTTGACAATCCTGCAATTAGTTTCTCGAATTTCTTCGAATTGATTCCTAGAAGTTCATTCCACATAATGGATGAATAGAAAGTATGCTAACATTTTTACGAAACAAAACGGGTTGAAGTGAGTGTCTTTATATGTGAGATGATGTATAACAGATAATAGTAAAAACAACATATGCAGTATCGACTTTAAATTTTTTGCTGTCATCGTGGATGATGAGAGGCTAGTATCAGCTTTAATGCCGACAATCTGCACTATGCTTTCACTTTTATTTTTCGCTTAACTAAACTCCGTAATAGAAGCAAATCAAATCACTCCATAATAGAAGCAAATCAAATCATAAGACTCTTGAATCTGGACTCTGGATGGAGCATATCTGCTTAAAGGGACAAATGTTTCATATCTAGCCAAAGGTCGGCCCTGGCTGTCTTCACCTTGTTATGCTTGATCGTAATCTTCAACATATCCACGAGATTTGTATGTTGGTGGCTTTGTTTGGTTTAAAGTCCTAAATTAACTGTTTATTTCTTTTTCTTATGCTATAATGACAATGTCGTAAAAAGTGGTGACCTAATTTTAATGAAGTAAATCAGCTATATGCTAGTGTTGTAGATCGCATGGTTATGAAGTTCGTTAGATTCCCTAGTCCTGTGTCCTCGTAAAGCTTGAGATCTGACGATAGTTATGATTACTGGTTATATGTACTGATGTACAATAAGTTGCAATGTCATGGTCTACATGTTGACAAGTTGCTATAACAATCAATCTGGTAGATTTGTAATATATCTTTGTTGATTTACAGACATCAATACATGGAAGCTGCCCGGTCGTCAAAGGGGAAAAATGGGTGGCAACAAAGTGGATTAGAAATGAAGAACAAGAGTAATGCTTCTATACATAAGATATGGCATTTAAGATTGTTTCCATACTAAAATGGTTCAACTGTTGGTCAGCTCGGTGTAATATATAGTGTAGAATGTTGATGTATCAATACAACTGGAAACTGAGATAAGTTATACAAGAATGACAACTCGTTCTTCTGTATTCACGTTTGTTCTCTGTTCTATCTAGGGATGGCAATGGGTAGGGTCTGGGTAGGGTCCGCCTAGACCCGGACCCGACCCGAGATTTTCCCTTTGGACCCGTACCCGACCCAGACCCGCAAGGGTCTAAAATTTGAGGACCCATACCCGGACCCTATGGGTAAGGGTAGAGGTCCTGGTCTACCCATGGTCCGAGTTTCACCACTTTAGAATGTAATTAATGTATGGGGTCTATAATATTAAAAAAAATTCATACTACTTTAACATTATGAGTTTATTAATCTCTATTGTACACTATCAAATCCAATATACATACCAAAGAGATTAAGAAAGACAAAGAAGACCTAAATTAATTTTACATCCAAATACATGTGAAAGAATCAAACTCGGAACCCAAAAATCAATACCGTACTTGATAGCCGTCTCCATCCGACCATTGCCGTTAATGGTGGTTGTCGGTCGCCGCCTATTAGAGAGGTGGTTGCGGTCGCGTATCGTGTTGTGGTGGTGGTTTTCTTGTGTCGATGGTGGAGTGGTGGTATTGTCAAAAGAGTTTGGTTGAGTTTTATCACTTTATGGGATGAGGAAGAGAAAGAGACTTTAGTTGGGTTTTCTACGGTCACAAGATGAATTCGAAAAGTTGTGATTTTGAATTTTTTTTTTTTTAATAAAGGGTCTAAGGGTCGGGTATGGGTCTCATAAATTAGACCTGACCCTTCAAATATTTTCTTAAGACCCATACCCGACCCATACCCATTGGGTCTGAAAAAATGAGACCCATACCCGACCCATTAGGGTCCGACCCTCAGGGTCTGGGTCGGGTCCCCGACCCACTGCCATCCCTAGTTCTATCTCAACCAAAAAGCTCAAAAGCAATCACTCTTCAGGAAATTAAAAAAAAATACAAAAGCATCGGAAATTAGATGTTCGATTTTCATGAACCTCTACAAACACTGAGCTAATGTTGCTTTATTGTTTTAGAGGAGACACAAGGTCAGTACAAGACAAGAGTTTGAATCTGCATCCTATCGTCTATAATACCTCCATCTTAAGCTTAATCGCCGGGCTAAGAGCCTAAGACCTCTTCGGCTACAAGTGACTAATTTAAAAGAGAGTACATGCACATAATATTTCTGTCTTAACCACTATGCGGAACCTTTTTGGTTACAACTAAACTAATACTAGGGGAGATGTACACAAAAATATAAACGAAATGAGCTTATTCACTAGGATACTCCAGCCTTCTGATCTCGGTGAGAATGTGGGACATCTCTGGATGATAGGTCATTTTGGTCATACCTCTTACGGTTCAACAACAATACTTTTCACCACTGTTTCACTATAGGAGTCTTGTAAACTGGTCAGCGGTAACTTGCACCAAGACTGCACAGCTTTCTGAATTGGATGATAAGTGATATTAGCTATGTTTGAAGACCAATTTTGTGGTTCATCGTTTATGCCAGTTCTGATTTGGTTGCTTGCCCAGAGTCTTAAGCATATGCATGCAACCAGCTGCCAAGAATAGCCCCAATGCAACAATGAAAAGTCTAGTTGAATTATTGACGCCCCCATAAAAGCCACCCTGCAAGATTCACCAATTCGGCCGAAATTAACACCAGTACATAGAAAAAAAAAAGATCACACCATGTAAAGATGCAACTCTTAATAAGTGTGCTCATAGCATAGCTAAAAGGGCTATGAGATTGTAATTTTTGTGATTTTACTGCTGCCAAAAAAAGAAAAAAAAAACCTAGTATATTTTGATCTTACGTTATAAATTCATAGTTGCCATTGACTAACAAGATCAGGTGACACATGTTTTTGTGTTTCAGGTGATGAGATATTTATATCATTTTCACATGCACGAGGCATAGAATGGAACATGCATTGCTATTTTTGCTAAGATCTCCTAGATTTTCTATACCCTAGACCTGAAGTTGTCACATAACCAACAAAACCAAACTTAGTTAAGAATTAATATTGGGAGAACTTCGATTGAACTGACCACAGAGCACGTCCGAAGTGAAAAGAAAAAAGAAGCATTCTTGGGGTTCCGAAGAATCGGTCTAGGTAGGAACATGGGCGCTAAGGACGAGATTAAACAGCACTTAAAACTGATATTCAATACCCTGAATTACAGTCGTAAGGGGTCAGTCATATATCAACTGAGCTAACAGAGCATGCCAAACAAACTATTACTACGCGTAATCTTTAGCATATGAGAGGTAATGACCAGTTATCAGTTATCACCACCAGGGTTACTGAAAATCATCTTACTAAAAATCTGCAAGTAATACCAGCTATCAGAATTATCATATCGTTTATTGAAAGTGCTTACCTGGAATAGAACTAAGAAGATAGCAACATTTGCAGGAGCTAGAGATAAGCTCTCCATTCCAGCACGGAACTCGTTAGGTACAAACCTGCGCCGTAATCAGAGATTTACGCTTTGTTTGGATAGAAGGGAAGGGGGGGAGGCGTTTGCTTAGTTAGCAAGTTGGATTTGAGTGATTTAAAATGGAGGAGATCCGTCTCTCCTCTTACAAGGCAAAATTGAAATGCTTCCCAGCATAGGAAAAATTTGCAAGACATTGGTCCATTCCACCATGGTCGTCCCTGTAGTTTTGGGGGCCCTGTGCGAAATCTTAAAGTGAGGCACCGGTACCATTTTTATTACTCGTAAAAGAATAATTGGAAAAACGTATGTTAACTATTTTAAGTAATTTTTATAAGGCTAGTTTATGTCTCAATTCTAAAAGAAATTTAGTACATAAATAAATGTCTTTTCCATTCTTCAACAAGAAGTGTCACAGTGGTTAGTTGCATAATAAAGAAGCAATGCAACCTCGGTTCAATTCCCGTTAGCCTTATTTTGCTGAAAATTGAACAAACCCATTGTGTAAAAATTTAACAAAATTAAACATGATGTAGGGTTCGAACCCATAGACCATTGACAAGTTATACCATAACTCTTACCACTAAGTCAAGCTGATTATTATGCTAAAAACCGTGCTAAATTAAATTATCAACTGACACGGATATTTCTTACGAATGGGCCTCTTCAAGTTGGGGGCCCTATGCGGCCGCACCGCTTGTACGGCCCCTGGGCCGGCCCTGCATTCCACCTCCCCTTAATATATGTATTCAACCAAAGCCCAAAGGATTAGTGACATTAGTCTATAGCAGTAACATCGTAATAGAGTGAGTAAAAGAGTAGAGTTATGTAGAAAAAAAAAAAAAACAAGGACGCCCCCACCTCCCCTTAATATATGTATTCAGCCAAGGCCAAAAGGATTAGTGACATAAGTCTATAGCAGTAACATCGTAATAGAGTGAGTAAAAGAGTAGAGTTATGTAGAAGAAAAAAAAAAAAAAAAAGAGTAGAGTTATGTAGAAAAAAAAAAAAAAAAACAAGGACGCCCCATGATCGCGACAAAGGAAGAATGCGGCCGTACAACTGTACAAGGCCCCTTCATGAACTTTTCATTTTCAAATTTGGACAACATTTAAGAAATATAGTACATAGCTAGGAATATTAATTACTTAAAATGCAAGCAGTCCATCTGCTTTAAGTTAACAGAACAAAAATGGAGTGTAGCTATGTAATTGTGTTAAAAAAATCAGGACAAAGATGTGCACAAACTATTCGACAAATAGTGTAATATGAAAGATTTTACTGAATCAAACGGAATACATGTGAACAAACCATATATGGAGTTTCCCGGAAGATGGTAAGTTTTCTACCATACGTGATGTTTCATCAAATATTTGTCCCAAAGAAATAGTGTAAATCCAATAATAGAGCCGAGGTTCGGTACAGATTTGGTTCAGGGAAATGAAATTATGAAACATCAATTTTAGTAAACATCAATTTTAGTAAACAAGAAAAGACGTAAAAAGCAATGAGAGAGACAAACATGCTTCTCAGCCGGGCAAGAGTAGGCAATATTAGCCCAACAACAGCTTCAAATAGGCAGAAAAGAGTTACGAATACTCCAATTTCCTACACACCAGAATTAACGTAATGAATATCTATTAGCACCATTTGGAAGGTACAAAGGCAGAAAACTAGATTGAAAGAAACTCTTCACGCAGTAAGACAGATACGCACCTGGTAATCATAAGCTATAATGGCAACAATCACCCCTGCACTAATGAATTCATAAAGTAGGCAATCTTCAATACGAAGAGATAATAATCCACTTAGGGACCATGGAAATGCCGTGCTTCCAAGCATTCTTGCACCCAGCAAACATGGGTATATTAACCCTAGCTGTACTTCACGGCCATCAGCCTATGATAAAACAGAAAACATCATATTGGTTTCACATCTGAAATGTCCACCATAAGCCAAGCCTCAAAGGGAAGATTCCCATACATACAACAGAGCTAATGAGCTATCAAGGCTATACCACTAAAGTTGGAGCCCATAACAACCAGAACACTGCAACAGAGAAGTGAAGACAAGCTTGTGCACATCCCAAGAGCCATATCCTTTTATCTGACAATTGCAAAAAGCAACCGGATCTCATGAGTTGAGAATTGAAAATGTATGCAGAACGAATTTCAGAAATAGCATTTTAATTTCGAATTACGCAGCATAAACAGTAAGTTCTATCTGAATCTACCACAACTTGGCAACTGGCAGCCGTAACATCTGATGACTAAGTTTAGGTTTACTTATTGATAAAGATTTCCATAAATCAAAACCAGTTTACAACTGGCTATTTTAAACATTTTTTTTTTTTTCATAAACAATGAATGACTAGATGAAATTTCTGTAACCCTTACAGTTCTGTAGGCTGTACGAACTAGAAATGTTCCGAGGGATTTGATATCTTTAGTAGTAAGTCTCCCTTAAGAAGACAGTCTTAAGTGTGAAACAGGTCCAAGAACATATCTCTAACGCAAATCAATGCTCATTACTAACGGGGCATATGGGTGGTTTTAGATCCGTTTCACGCTTACAACCGTCTTACATAAGAATTTGTTTATTTTAAGCGCTTCACAACATTTGTTGTTTAAGCTCCCTCCTTAAAGTCCAGCATCATCAAGTGAAACTTTTTGATGGTATAAAAAACTGTGTAATAAAACACGGGATTTTAATTGCTGATATCCAATCTTAGCCTCTCCGGAGTCCGGATTATCCAAACAGAGAACAGTCCAGAACTTCCTTCAGTGCCTTGTTCTCTAACATACCCAATTTTTAAACGGATGACGAACTTGAAGGCTATGTAATGCTTAATATTACGAGTAGTTACTTAGTTAGTCATGGCTGCACAAATGAGAAGAATAAATCTATCATACCACGAAAAATATATGCGGAGAATGCTGCTCTATGCTCTTTAAGCTTTCCCTTCGGTGGAGATTCTGTGTCGGTTTTCACAATGAATGCAATATTTACCACCGCTAACAGCACTGATATAATGGAAGGAGAAACAAAACTCGCCATTGGACTATGATTAATTGCCCAGTTTGCAAGAACTTGACTTCCTATCATGGATGCTGATTCCGAAAAAGACAGCAACCAAAATGTTTCATTTAAAGCATCTTGCCTGTACCCTTGCTGCATTAAAGAAGAACAAAGATCATCAGAAATTGAATCCATGGAAGAAACGAGGAAAAGTACATACATCTAAACAAAAATACGTCAGATGTGTTCCATACAGAAAAATATGCTAGTAATACTAAATAATTTAAGAACACAGGATCGAAGCAGGCAACTCAAAAGTTTCAAGAGATTCGAGACAAACTAATGATTTGTGGCCTCAGGGTGTGCAATTCATAAAATAAAAAGATCAACTGAAACAAACCTTATCATGTTCCACCACCATCCAAGCCTCGAAGCTGAATGAAAATATTGAGCTGGCAAGAGACAAGCAGAGGCTGGCTAACCATATGGCAGGATGAGCTGCAAGTGTATTCCATACACCGGTGATCAAATGTAGGATGGAAAACAGAAGACAAAATTTCTTGTGGCCTCTGCAAACTCATTAAGAATCGCATTCTTCAAACTTTGTATCCAAAATGCGTTTAAATGAAAGTAACTAAGTCATCACTCTCTATGATTGTCCTAAGCATATTATCGAAAACTCCCTGTCCCTGCCAATTGTTTTATGTATTCCATTTTGGTCCATTTCAGCCAATAGTTTACATTTCCTTTTTACGCAAACCTAGTGAAAAATACAATATACCGCATAACAAAATTCTAGACTATCAACTTATAGAAACAAAAAAAAATCTAGGATATCAAATCAGATACTATTTCCTAACATAACAGCCTGTAACTACAACGGACGGGTGCCTAATGACAACTTAGTCAATAGCTAAATGAAAGAGAGGCATCTCAATTTCCGTAATTCCGTGAATTTAGGACTCAAATTAGCATGGATACTAAATAAACCTTACAAATTCCAGCTGAAAATGGGTCGGGACTCTGTTTAGAATATTCTCTACCTGCTATGAATATCCTAATTTTGAATTCATTTCTCAAATTTCACATAACTCTCCCCTAACTTTCTCTGAATTCTGCTTTCTCGCCAACACAGAAGCAACACGCTCAAAGCCTTTTACTTCAAGTCATTGAGTAAGTAAAGCCACATATTTGAATAACATTTCTGATGCACTTAGATTTATAGTATAATTAACAATTTACATACAATAAGCATCATCAACATCAACAGAATTAGCCTCGTGTTTAAGAAAGAGGTACCGTGGACATTAACTCGCATATTCAAATGATCACCATCACCGTAGCGATGATAATTCCGTTAGGCAACGCACAAATGATCACAAACCGCAATCAATTACAACATTTCTTCATCTCTATGCTCATAACAACACACACATTTCAATTCAATTCAAGTCTCGCTAAAAAGAAGGTAATATAAACAAACTCACAGCACATCGGAGAAAATGCCGAAAAACGAATTGAAAACAAACGAAGCTAAACATCCAGCAGATAACACCGTTGCAATCTGTTGCTTCGTCAATCCACCATCATTCACCATTTGATACTCTCCATCAACTAGCCATAAACCTTCCAACACTGAAAATTAATCAACAAAACACATAATTATTAAAAAAAAAATCATAATTACACCAAAAAATAGGAAAGATGAAATTAGGGAGGAGTACCTGAGGAGAGAGAGTAGAGGAAGATGAATTTGCGCTGAAAATGGAGGAACGAAACGGAGGAAGAGGAGGAAGCAGAGGAATGATTGGAGAGAGACGACGTCGTTTTACGAGAGAGGTGAGGAAAGAGGAAAATAGAGAGGAAAGAAGCGAGATAAAGGAAAAGAAAAACGGTAGGGTTGAGCTGCCATACTTGAGTTTCGATTCCAACTCCCATTTTTGAGCTATGGAGATTTTAGGGAAAGTAGTGTTAATGTGTCCGCCATTTTTAATCAGAGCAAGGTTGCAAGTTTAGCAGTTTGCGAGAGTTGAGTCAGATCTGTAAATCAGCTTTGATTGATTGATTTTTGTGTTTGTGGGCCTTGTGGCCTGAAAACTGAAAAGGTCTCACCGAAGAATAAACGAGTAACTCTTCTATAGGATGGGTCCACTAAAAGTAAAGCGCATTTTTTTCCGCTTTATTTTCACTTTCTTGATTCGATTCAATTTCGATTGATTGATTCGAAATATTCGATTGATTTGATTGATTCATTGATTCTTGCCCATTCGATTCGATTCACTCCATTCGATTCAATTCACTCACTCGCTCCATTCGATTCGATTGATTCAATTTCAATTAAGTTAAATCATTTTTCACCTTTTACTTATCTTAAATTTAATAGTTATTATTAATTTTGTTATCAATAATACTATTTTTTTAATATTATTCTTTATTATTATTATTATTATTATATTTAATAATAGTGTTAATAATAATGTTATTAATAATTTATTTATTTATTTATTTATTATTATTATTATTATTATTATTATTATTATTATTATTATTATTATTATTAAAATGAATAATATTGTTGTTGTTGTTGTTAAAATGAATAATAATGTTAATAATGTTAATAATAATATTATTTATTATTATTGTTGTTATTATTATTATTATTAGTAGTAGTATTGTTGTTGTTGTTGTGATAATTATTGGTATTATTATTATTATTAAAATTAATAACATTTAATATTAATATTATTGATGGGGCACGCCCAACCGACTTGACCCAGTAGCCAATACGGGGTCATACAAGTCAACATGCTTGCCAACATGGTTACGGATTCGCTTGATACTCTACGAATCACGAATTGTTAAAAGCGAATTCTATCAACTGATTACTGAAAATACATATAACACATTTTCTATAAGCGAATCGCGAATCGATAAGGCGTATTCATAGCGAATATGGTAACTATGCTTGCCAGCCGTCATTTGAGGTACACATAGAAATCTATAAATACCTCATTATTCACCCATCAATGGTAAAATATTTCTCACCAACAACTTCCTCTCTCTAGAAGTAAGACTATTCGAGCTACTATGAGAGGGCACGGAAACCTTAGCTTCAAGCAAGGTCCCAACTATCCAACAAAGATGCGTAAGGCATCGAGAGAAGGACCTATTGCGAACCCTCTGAGGCCCTATTTGTTACGCGTGAAAGATCCATCCGGAGAGAGCAAGCATAGGTTCGAGGTGCCATCGTCTGAGAGGCGCGTTGACCCGACCCGGATTCGAGCAACGCTTACTTGATTGTTTTTATTCGAAACAATTATTTTTACTAATATCATTATTAATATTGACATTATTATTTATTATTGTTATTAGGAATATTATTAGTAAAAAATTACTATTTTTTCATTATTATAATTTATGATTATTCATATTCTCCTCCCTCTATTCCGGTCAATTGTTGTCCTTTGGTTTTGGCACAAAGACCAAGGAAAGAGGAGTGGCCAATTATAAAATGACAAGCGAACCAAATTGAGTGTGAATGATCAAATTGTTCATCAAGTTCATTCTTAAAATAGAAAGGACAATAATTGAATGAGACACCCCAAAATGGAATAGGACAACAAATTACGGACAGGAGGAGAGTATAATATTATAATTTTTTCTTAAAAATATTAATTTTAGTATAAATAGTATTATACTATGAATATTATTATTATTATTATTATTATTATTATTATTATTATTATTATTATTATTATTATTATTATTATTATTATTATTATTATTATTATTATTATTATTATTATAGTTGTTAATAACAATAATATTAAATATTATTATTATTATTATTATTATTATTATTATTATTATTATTATTATTATTATTAATATTTATTTCGATTCGATTAAATTCAATTGACTTTATTCGATTCGATTCGATTAATTCACTTATTCATTCGATTCGATCAGGCTCGGCTCCATTCGATTGATTCGATTCGATTCGGCTCCATTGATTCGATTCGATTCGATTCGGCTCTAAAAAGCCAGAAAGAACAGGGCCTAAACCCACTGAAAATAATGACAATTGAAACAAACGAAAGTAAAAGTGTAAAACTCATAACACTCAACTACTCAACTTACATAGCATGATTGTGTTCTTTTGTAGTCCGTAAGTGCTTGGCTTTCGGTTAGCCTCGCATTCGGGAGGATGTTATAGGTTGATCTTATTTAAGATCAACCTAGTTTCTTTACCTTATCAAAAAAAAAACAAACAAACAACTAACTTTCCTCTTAATTCCCTCTTTCCCCAAAAAATCCAATTGAACGAAACCCTACAAAAAACCCCAAAAATTCCCTTGTCGCCTCACCACCGCTTCAACTCTCCAACCGGCGGCCTTACCACTGCTTTTCTGTCAATCGATTTGAGAGTTCAAGTTTAGGATCTTTTACGCTGGTTTTTCTTCAAATCGATTGTCGATCCTTCCCTCTGATTTGAAGCGGTTCTGGTTAGGCGCTTGTTCCGACCCTTCCTCTTTGTTTTCTTATTTCTATCTTTTGTTCTTTGGTCTTAGTTTGGTCTACAGTTTATTCTGATTTCCGTCTGTTTTCTCTACTATGGATTATGAGTCTTTTCTTCACAAGCTTTGTGAGTTGTTTGTTCTGGATGATAATAGTCTGGATGATGTGTGGACATAGGCCACATCGCAGCGCGCGCGGAAGCGCTTGAATAAGCGTGCATTTGTGGAGTCGCCACCAATTTTTATGGGAAATTGGAACCGTTCGAATACCTCGTGCCATGTCAAGACACAAAGTAGTGACATGAACACTAAAAACTCGTTACCCTTAGCATTCTATGTCTAGAATGACTCTCGGTGATGCCAATGAACACGGATGTTCACAGAGATCTGGAGTAAGGGGTGAGGGTACGTATTAGGAAGCTCTTTAATTCGAACACCTAATCCCACCTGCCTCGATAGCGGCCTCTACTAATGATTATGGAAGTTGTTCATATTTGATATGTCCTCGATTATATGCATGAAATGCAACAAACAATAGATTAATCCTAACATATGAGTTCAACTATGTCGGTGAACACGTTATTTTAGCAAACAATTAAGGTCAAAGTTCAGAGTTAGATTGATTACATGTGGAAAGACAAGTAAAATAAATCATACAAGAGCGATAAACAAACTGTAAATAAATAACAATAATTAAAATTACAATGATTACAAGGTTTAATTGATGTACGTCAAAAATACACTTGAAACGGATTTTTGAAGATGAAAATAAATAAAGAATAAAAGGGTTAGAAATTAAAGTAACAAAATAGGTCAGATTAGAGGCGATATTACGATTATTAGTTAATTAAGCACGTAATTAGAAGCTACGTCTAGGCGAAAACGAGTTCAGGGACAGAAATCACCTCAGAACAGGCGCAGCATCTGCTGCATCCCTTAGAAGAGGCGCAGCTCCTCCTGTGTCTGTTCTTGAGTTGAGCTCTGTCTGTGAAGTCAGAACCGCAGTCCGTTAATGTTCATTGGTAATTTAAAATCAATTATCGATTGGGAACTCGAGTAAAAGTGATTTAGCAGGTTATATACATATGGAACCGTCATAATGTAATACTACGGTTTTCTATGTCTATGGGTACTCTATCGAGTGGGACTTACTTTGTCGAGTAAGTATATTTTTATACGAAACAGTAGGCTACCTGATGGGTACTCGATCGAGTATGTTGGGCACTCGATCGAGTAAGTGAGTCTTACGGGTTATTTTAGCCGGGTTTTGTTAATAACGCGTGATTAGTATAAAAGGACTCCGTCATTCTTTTTAATCACTTTTCACCTTTTCTAAAACCTTTCAAGAGAAAAAGAAGTTACGTAGCTTTCATTCATCGCGTTATTAGCAAATCCTAAGGGCTAGAGTCGTCGGATCGTTGTGTTATGTACGCCGTTGAGACCGTCGTATTGTGGATAAGCTTCTAGTGTGATTTTTATATCATTTCATAGATTTTAGTTGAAACCCTAATTGGGTAATTTGGGGGTTTTGGGGAGTATTGTTGATGTTAGATTGTGATTGTATGATTGTGTGTTTATAGGAGGTGATTTCATTGAAGAACGATTTTGATTAGCTTATTGTGACTGTAACACCCGTGAATTTTCCATTTTAACATTTTAAATTTATTAAACTGTTCGATTACTTTATTTCATATTTTGAATTATTCAATTTAATTAATTTTATGTCAAACACGATTTTTATAAACGTATTATATAAAAGCTCATTTTTATAAAAATACATATTATTAAATTATATCTTTGAGTCATAATTTATACAAGAATAAATGTATTCATATTTTTTTTGGCCAGATAATAATAAAGACAGTAATAATAATAATTCACATCTCAACATCCGTCTAGCTATAAACCGTCACATTTCACTTTGCACATGCTTTAATCCGGACCAACCGGAAATCGACAACACGCTCACCTACTCTCTTACACTCTACCTATAAATATCTCTTTTATATATATTTATATATTATATTATTATTATTATTATTATTATTATTATTATTATTATTATTATTATTATTATTATTATTATTATTATTATTATTATTATTATTATTATTATTATTATTATTATTATTATTATTATTATTATTATTATTATTATTATTATTATTATACACTATTATTATTGTTGTTGTACCGTGTTGCCCCACACCCCCTCTTTTATTTCTTTTCTTCTTCCCTTCCTGCGAGAAACAAGGTACGGCAACAACCACAAACACAACATACAGCTCCACCATTTTTCGACCTCCAAAAACTCTGATCCCGCCTTCGTCTCTCAACCAAACTCCATTATTTTTGTACCATTAGCTTCCTCGTCCCTTCCTCGTTCTTTTAAGGTAAGAAAGCTCCTATTTTGTTGAATTTTCGAAATGGGCATCTTATTACAAACTCGGTTTTGTGACCCATGTTACTCGTTTTTCCTCCTTTTTAGTTGAAAACTGAATATAGGCTCGTGTTATGGACGTTTTTACTCGGGAATTCAAAGACTTAAGGTAACGGTGATAGGTTACTCGACAATGAGTCGATATTCCATCCCCTTCAACTCGGTTTTATACTCATTCGTCTTAAAGTTTTAATCTTTATGTGTTTTCTCATGTATGGAATTAATTGTGTTAAGCTTGTGGTCATTTTAATTGGTGATTAGTCGTTCACATGGCTTAATTGTCCCGGTTTTATCACCTCCGAAACCCGAGTATTGCTTGTTGTCATTTCGAGTAACTGTATGCTTTCCTTGCTGATTTTCTGGGCTCATTTATGGTAGAAATCTAATGGCGTTATCCTTGTTTAAGTCGTACCCACTCCGTCTCAAATTTGTCTTTGGGTTGTTTGTCTGAAATCACTTATTTGCTAGGCTTCTCACCCTGTTTTACCCTCCGTTCTACCATTTTCGTTCCCTGTTTTGGAACGGGCTGAATGGTCCCTTCGAATCCATTCCTTGTTGGTGGCTTTACGCTACTATCGTCACATGTATACTCGATATTCTCCGCTTGAAAAACTCAGATTGTAGACGGTGGGTGTTCTGTTTTTATATCGCGTATTGGACGGGGTTACTCCTTTATTTTACAGCTGTTCGTGCGGTTGGTTGTAGTCGAGTCGAACTCGGTTGGGCTGGTTGGTAATGGGGGACAGTGTAACACCCCCTCATACCAAGGTGCCTTACCAAGACCACCCTACCATGAAAGTGTTTTACCATCTCGGTTGCCCGAGGTTATTACATATCAAAAGCGTCTGAACTGAGCACATTTATTAAAGTATTGTAAAGTATAAAGTTTACATCAACCAAATCCAAAAACTGATTCAACTAAATACAACTCCAATGTCTAACAATAAAAGAAATCAACTAAGACTCAGACGGTGATACTATGACTGGTGATGACAATACTCCCATGACTGTCCCCAAGCTCATCACTAGAAATACCTGTCAAGCCTGCTCACCACCCCCGAATGGATCACCGCAGATTCCACAAACAACAACGGGGTCGGTATTACTCAATAAAAATCGGACAAACAAACGAAGTAATCAATCGATCATCGTCCAACCCCAATCTTTCGTTCTCACACTATAACCCCGACTACACACCGAAGTGTGTAGCCCCCCCCGTTACTCATCGCTCATCGCAATGGTAATCCTCGCCGCCAGTGGGTAACCGCAGCCGATCCCACCTAGTCCAGCTCCTCAACGAGCGACAAACAATCCTTGTCCCTTAATGTGCACATCCCCTCCCGTGGCGGGTTCCACGGAGGGCGAACTAGGGTGTGAAGCCACTCCCGCAAGTGACTCCACCACAATCACACAAACACACTGTCACCACATCTCCACGTCAACACCGCCACAACAACAACCATACTCCGATGATCAGCAGACAACAATTAACACAAAACAATCATGTCTTAAACAATGAACAGTAAACTGAGTAGGGAAAACCCTACCTTAGCAATCAACAGTAGAATGAACTCGAACAATCAGAAAGGCTCCTCTGCGAAGTCTTCTCCTATACAATAATCACATAACACAATTACACATTGCACAACCCCCATATTCCCAATTCCGTAAATGTACACAATAATCCCAACGAATACGAATAACATAGAAATAGAACTTACCAACAGTAGAATGAGGAATTATACGCAAGAACTCCGAAGATTACACACACAACAACGCTATGGAATGATTAGGAAGTGATTAGGGAGAGATTAGGGTTAACGTAGAAATGATGAAGTTTGAAATGATGTTTAGAAACTGACGCGGGATATAAAAATAATCTTAAACACTCCCTAATCAAACCGTCAAAATAACACTTCGCCAGACCGGATACTCGGTCGAGTAAGTGTATACTCGGCCGAGTATCCTCTACTCGGTCGAGTATTCACTATACTCGGCCGAGTATTCCTCGGGAGAACCAAAACAACCCACGACAACAGCACTACTCGGCCGAGTAGGCTCTACTCGGTCGAGTAGTCACCAAAGAAAATCCGTAGTATTACAGTCTTCCCCCCTTAAAAAGAACTTCGTCCCGAAGTTCACACTCCACTCTAAAACAAGGCACAACACAACTCAACAAGACTATACTAACCACATGTAACAACGCCAAAGGACTACACAAGTCACCACAAAATTCACTACCCCGACTCAAAACAAAACAACAAAACAAGACAAAACACGACCGCGACCATCTCCAACCCCCCTAAAAAGACAACGGTTACGTCCCCGTAACCAAACATACCTGATCAAAAAGGGTAGGAAAACGTTCTCGCATAGCTTCCTCGGGTTCCCATGTGGCTTCCTCCACATTATGATTAGACCAAAGGACCTTGAGTAAGACCGTCTCACCATTCCGGGTCTTACGAACCTTGCGATCAAGAAACTCCTTAGGAATCTCGGCGTAGGACAAGGATTCATCAAACTCGATGTTCTCCATCTCAAGGATATACGACAGATCGCTCACATACTTCCGAAGTTGAGATACATGAAAAACATTGTGTACCCTATCCAAAGCTGGTGGCAACGCTAACCTGTAAGCTACCTCGCCTACACGGTCCAAAATCTCATAAGGACCTATAAACTTTTGGCTTAGCTTACCTTTCTTCCCAAACCTCATAATACCTCGCATAGGTGACACTTTCAAAAGGACCTTGTCACCTACCGCAAACTCAATGTCCCTGCGGTGTAAATCGGCATAGCTCTTCTGACGATCTTGAGCTGCTCTCATCTTTTGCCGAATTAACTGGACTTGCTCAATCATATCTTGTACCAGCTGTGGCCCTAAAACCACTGTCTCGGAACTATCATCCCAACAAACTGGACTTCGGCACTTCCGGCCATACAAAGCTTCAAAAGGTGCCATCCCGATGCTCGTATGATTACTGTTATTGTATGAAAACTCGATCAGATCAAGCCTGTCTTCCCAACTGCCCCCAAACTCCATAACACATACCCTAAACATGTCCTCTAAGGTCTTGATGGTCCGTTCTGTCTGACCATCGGTTGACGGAGGAAAGGTTGTACTCATCTTCAAAGTTGTACCCATCAACTCTTGCAGTTCTTGCCAAAACTTGGATATGAACCTCGCATCACAATCAGAAACGATATCTTTAGGTATACCATGTAACTGAACCACATGCCTCCTGTAACCCAATGCCAGCTGCATCTTAGACCAAGTATCTTTCATGGGAACGAAATGGGCTGACTTGGTCAACCGATCAACAATCACCCAAATCATGTTGTTACCTTGCTGTGACCTAGGCAACCCCACAATGAAGTCCATGGAGATCGACTCCCACTTCCACTCGGGTACTTCCAAAGACTGTATCTTACCTTGTGGTCTCCTTTGTTCACCCTTGACCCTTTGACAGGTCAAACATCTGGCTACAAACTCAGCTACATCTCTCTTCATGTTTGGCCACCAAAAAGTCTTCTTAAGGTCTTTGTAAAGCTTGTCACCACCCGGGTGAACTGAATAAGAAGTGCAATGAGCCTCCATCAAGATCACTCTCCGCAACTCTGCATCCTCAGGAACACACCATCTCCCATCAAAACGAACACTCCTATCTGTATGGGTAGAAAACCTGGAAACCATTCCACTCTCTACCCTTGACTTCCACTCCTGAATCTTAGGATCAAGCTCTTGCTTACTTTTGATGTTCTCATACAATTCTGGCTCGATCGTCAAATCCTCGATGGTATCTCCCTTTCGTATCATAAAGATCCCCATCCTAGACATCTCATCCCTCAACTTCAGCAAAGACATGGCTGAACATAGCGAATGAACGCTCTTCCTACTCAGTGCATCTGCAACAACATTAGCCTTACCCTCGTGATAGATGATCTCCATATCGTAATCTCCGATCAGCTCCATCCACCGTCTCTGTCGCATGTTAAGCTCCTTCTGAGTGTAGATATATTTTAGACTCTTATGATCAGAGAACACCTTAAAAGTTGCTCCATAAAGGTAGTGCCTACAAATCTTCAGAGCGAAAACAACTGCACCCAGCTCCAGATCATGAGTAGGGTAGTTCTCTTCATATTGCTTCAGCTGCCTCGAAGCATAAGCTATGACTTTCCCTTCCTGCATCAAAACACAACCAAGACCATTCTTTGAAGCATCGGTATACACCTCAAAGTTCTCACATCCCTCTGGCAAGGCTAGGATAGGGGCTGTGGTCAAGCGTTCCTTTAAGGTCTGAAACGCCGTCTCACAACTCTCATCCCAAACAAATCTGACTTCCTTCCTCATCAAAGATGTCATAGGCCGCGCTATGGTAGAGAAATCTTTCACGAATCTCCCGTAGTAGCCAAAGAAGGCCTAAGAAACTTCGAATCTCATCAACATTCTTCGGCGATTCCCACTTGGTTACGGCCTCAATCTTACTAGGATCCACAGAGACCCCCTTCTTAGATATCACATGGCCTAGAAAAGCCACCTCCTCTAACCAGAAATCACATTTAGATAGCTTGGCATATAGTTGATTCTCTCTCAAAGTCTGCAAGACTATCCTCAAGTGCTCCTCATGCTCTTCCTTAGTCTTAGAATAGACTAAGATATCATCGATGAAAACAACCACAAACCTATCCAAGAACGGTGTAAAGATCCGATTCATCAAATCCATAAAAGTCATTGGTGCATTGTCAACCCAAAAGGCATCACCACGTACTCGTAATGACCATATCGAGATCGGAACGCTGTCTTAGGAATATCCTCATCTGCTATCCTCAATCGGTGATATCCCGACCTCAAATCAATCTTGGAAAACACACTGCTCCACTTAGCCGATCAAACAGTCATCAATCCTAGGCAACGGATACTTGTTCTTCACGTGACACGATTGAGCTCTCTGTAATCAATGCACAGTCTCATACTCCCATCTTTCTTCTTTACAAGAAGAACTGGGGCTCCCCACGGTGACACACTAGGCCTGATATAACCCTTGCCTAGCAACTCATGTATCTGCTTTTTCAACTCTGCCAACTCTTTAGGGGCCATACGGTAAGGTGCTTTAGATATGGGACCTGTTCCTGGTTTAAGCTCCACGCTGAAATCAACATCCCTCTTGGGAGGCAAATTCGGTATCTCCTCAGGAAAAACGTCTTCGAACTCTCGCACCACAGATATCTCAGAAGCTGTCGGCAGCTCTACTCGGTGGTCTCTCACATGACAGAGAATCAAGGGACACTTTTTCCTCAAACATGACTTTAAAGTTATCACAACTATGAACCTACACTTAGGCTTTACCACAAAACCTCTATAGGACACCCTAACACCCTTGGGACCCTTTATGTAACATTCCGTGTCTGTCATGTTTAATTGATGCGCCAAGTGTGTGTTAACCGTGTTAGAAATGCGTGACGACCGTAAGTACGATATACAATACCCTTCTGAGGTTTGGGTACGGGAGCGAACTTCGGGACGAAGTTCATTTTAAGGGGGGAAGACTGTAATACCCCGTATTTTTGTATAATTAATTAAACGGATATTATTATATATTAATTATTATACATTTTATGTCACTATTCATATCGGGTTAATTGTTGAGTCGATAATTATATTAAGCTATCGTAAATTAAATTAAGACGGCTTTACATGAAATTCGAAATGTGAGTCTAACCTTTCTCGACCTATCATATTTTGACAACACATCGCACCTACCTAACATCCTACACTCTACTTTTAAAAAAATATCTTTATTATAAATATTATTATTATTCTAATATTATTATTACATTATTACTACTACTTTGCTTTCCTCTTTCCTGCTTTCCTCTTTCTTGCTTTCCTCTTTCTTGCCTTCCTTTTTCTTTCTTTACTCTTCTTTTAGCAACAATCACATGTCTTGTCCCTACTCACTTTATCAACACCAATCATCAAACCTCACTACACACTCCCTCACGCCTCCCTCATTTTCAGCAACACCAACATCAACCTTCACGGAATTCGAGAGAGAGAGAGAGAGCAGGGGTGGTGACGGTGCAGCAAGGAAGGGCTAGGGGTGGTCGTCGACGTTCTTAGGCGGCCATGGTGGCAGTAGTGGCGGCTGGAAAAAGTAAGCATTCAACCCTTCCTCTGTTTTTCTTCTTTCGTCGGGTTTTGTGGGTATTTGCGTGTCTCATTAGAGGTGTTTCTGGTGGTGGTTGTTGGGGTATATGGGTAGAGTGGTAAGGGACGAGAGAAATGGTGGTGGTTATGGTGGCTTTAGGTGGTGGTGGTGGCAGAAAAAGGCAGCAGCGACGGGGGGTAACAAAATAGGTTTGGTTACGGTTTCAGGCGGGTTTTAGACAACTAAGTTAGGGGTGGTGCCACCGTGGACTCGGGGGAGGTCGAACCGGTGGTACCACGGTGTTTGGGTGCGTGGTTTGGCGGCGAGTAGTATGGTGGTGGTTTGGCAGGGGGTAGTTATTGGTTGCGGTGGTGGTGAGTCGTGGAAATGGGGTGTTTGGTGATGCACGGTGGTGAACCAGACCAATTGGCGACCCTGGTTCGACTCATCGGCGGCAGTCGACCAGGGTGGGGGTGGTTGCCGGTGGTGGGGTTAAAGTGGGTAGCACGGCTGGTGGTGGACGCGGTGGTTCAGGCGATGTGTGGTGAGTTTGGGTGAGAGTGAAGATGCGTGTGTTTAGTCGGGTTGTATTCGTTTTCTTTATTATTTAAATTATCGTGTTTAGTAGTTAAATTAACTTCCGAGTTATTTAAAGACGGGTTTTCATAATTTAATCGTTATATTTCGTAATGGGTCGTATTCTTAATTAATTAATCTAATCCCGAGTTATTTAAATAATTAAAGACGAGTTTAAGTCGGGTTGTGAGTTGTTCAATATTTGATTCGGGTTTTTCTTAATCGAATGATTCGTTTAATCTTTTAATTATCATATAAGTTATTTAATTTAATTCCCGAGATATTTAATAATTCAAGTCGGGTTTGAGTCGGGTTTGTTAAAAGAGAAAAGTTACTATATCGGGAAAGTTTCCATTTTAAGAAATTCTACTTTATTAACTTTCTATTTTGGGAAGTTGGGTCAAATACTAATCGGGTTATTTTAGCTATCAATTGGGCATAAGTTGGTGTCGGGATTGTATTTCGGGAAGCTTATATTTTGGGAGATTGATATATTTGGTAGTTAGTAATTATAAATATTATAATTGTTTTAGGTGGCGGATTAAGTGAAGGATCGATAATCAAATTCATTACTTTATTTACGGATCGCTTAAATCGCTTAATTGGATTTGCTGGCACTTGAGGTAGGGAAATACACTTGTCCTATTATCGTCATAGTTGAATTGTGTTGACTTGATTCCTGGTTGTTGATTTACGTTATCATTTATATTCGGAAAGGTGATTGACTGAATTTATCGTATTGAGTATGATATCACAACATCGGGTAACTGGCATGACTTTATGATTTATCAGTTCAGTGATTTATATACATATTGCATTGCATTAATTACTGTTGAGCATTTCATATGCATTGGAGTTGGAGGATGATGTGGTGGTGACGATGTTGAGATACGATGTGATGTTGTGATAAGGCCCAGGCTGGTTCTGCAGGACTTGCCCTGGTGTCCTCAGCTGTTGAGCTGGTATATCGACGACGGTCGATTGTTGTGTCTCCCGGGGATCGGTATGGCCGGGCGTAAGGGGATATGAGATATGAGATTGAGTTGAGATGGCGATGGAGGTGACGGAGTATCATGCATATCATATTTATTGTTTTATTGTTTTCCCTACTCAACCTCGCGGTTGACCCTGTGTATTCGTGAACACCTGTGATGAACCGTTTTATGGGGAGCAGACTTGACAGGTTAAGAGATAGGACGGGAGCTTGATGGGCGTGAGACACTGGATCAGACGACTTAGTAGCTAGATCATCATCTAGAAGACTTTCACTTTTATTTATGTCAATTCTTGTAATTTGAGTTGAAAAGAGTAATTGTAATAATTAAGTTAAAATTTTACATAAATTGCCTTGGAGTTTAATTTGTTATTCACTACCTCGGGAAACCGAGATGGTAACAGTCCGTTTTATTAGGGAATGTCTTGACGAGGACTTCTTTAATAAACCGGGGTGTTACAAAGTGGTATCAGAGCGAACGATCCTCAGGCCTAAACCATTGAGCCCAATGAACATAGGATGTGTCTAAATAAAAGGAACCCCGGGATAGAACTGTTAGGAGTACACTACGGTAAGGTATGAGTTAGGGGCCCCCTCACACCGAACCAGTGGCCTCTCAGTTGAACCGGAAACCATGAGTGTATACGAGAGAAAGGGTAGAATAGTTGCTTGAGGTTGAACAGGAAATTCAAATATCGTGGCCTAAGTATTAACCGATTGATACATTGATTATTGCATAATCGAGTTGATGTATACCTTGAGATCTATATATTCTAACCATTATGCAGGACACCGCTACGGTAAGTATTTGTATGAATGATGTGCTGATAGTACTATGACTAAGTAATATGCGGTTATGTGATCCTAAAGCCATGCTAGTATAGTATTGTGATAGTAATTAGAAACACTATTGAATTACATGTTTATAGTCATAACAATCATGATTCAGATGTAAGGAATAGATCGAGATGCGAAGGGATTCTATGGGGTAGATGTTACGAATTGTACAGTGTGAGATCTAAGTTGGTATGGGTTAGTATCGATAGTATAGTTGTAAGAATTGGGACATAGGAAATGAAAGACTTAGTGATGAAACTTGTTTTGGTTGATGTTACTCTTTAATTGACCTTACTGCCATTTCTTCTCTGTTTATTGCCTACGGATGAAAATTTTATGGGAGATAGCCTCGTGAGTTAGTGTTCCTTTGGCGTTGGTTTCATACTTATAGGATATACGGATTAGGAGTAATAAATATTTTAGTGAGCTGTGGTAAGGAAGTTTCTATGCAGTGATGTTTTGACCAACGATTTTGTAAAAATCCTCATTTAAATTGTATTAATAATTTTCTCATAATTCCAACTCTATCGATCGGAAGAATCGCATATGTTTTCAAATTAATAAGCCACGAAAAATCTTGATGTTTCAATATTAAATAATAAATTTTGCAAACTGACCTAAGTTTTGGACCAATTGTTGTCACATGTTTGTTTGGACCAACTGAGTTGTAAAATTCTTTAAAAAAATGGAATTCTTGTGCTTTAAACCTAATTCTTTTTCCCTGTGTTTTGAACTCACCGTGTTTTATAAAGGTAATATGAATCAAGTTTTAATCGAACAGTTATTTATTCGTGATTTTTGGAAGGTACAACGTAAATCAAAACATTTAAAAAGTGCATTCTATGTTAAGTTTTCAGACAGTTGTTTGATTAATTCATGAGTCTTAGTAACGTGAAATTATAATGTCCTTATACGACGATAGTAGCAGGCATGTTCAGTAATTAGGTATCTTAACAAGTGATGAAATTAAAACTTAGTTGATAACCTTGTTGGCATGATAGTATGAGTAAAATTGAATAGCTTTAATTGATTTTAATCAAGGGTGAAACGTTTATACGAGTTCAGTTGTTTGCATACGTTAAATACATTTGGCATGTTGTAATCTTTCTAGTGTGTCCATCATATTTGCATAGTGATCGGATATATATAAATATAAAACCATATTGTCATATTCGTGTAAGTTGATGACGTTAAAAGATAATTTGATTTTTCTAATATACTCGCATGAAAATTATAATAGTTATGTTTAAAAGTTTACACATGGATGGTAGTAATAAGTATGTCTAAATGTCCACCCATGTAGGATGTCATCTGAGTTTTAAAGACTTTCATGTGAGTTGTGTGCCTAAAGTTATACTTATTACTTTCATTACATTAAATTATTTCAATTGAAACTAAAACCTGTAACATGATAATAAACAGTGTCGTTATTCCTTATTGAATATGTTCGTTATTATATTGTCATAAAATGCTAAAGTGATTCTTGCAATTGTAACACGACATGTGACATACCAATATTCTCGAGTCATCACTATCAATTATATTCTAATAAGGATTGTTTATGAAAACTATGTTGGCGATATATAATGGGATAACCCTTTTGATGATTCACATGATAGGCGTTGGTTTAAATGATAGTCGTTAAAGCTACGTTTAATTGAGCCATGAATATAACTGAGTATAAAATTTGCCAATCAATGTGCATTCGTCATTCATGAATAAATACCAAACCCTTTGCTATGAAGATTAAAAATATTTCTAAGATAATAAGTACTGCGTAACTGATTGTCTTCATTGGGTGATTCTGTGGCTTGACCTAAAACTGCACAATTATGTAAATGAAAATCAGACTGGACCTATTACGTTATAAATTTTTCATAAACCGATTTATTAAGTTTTGACCCTAAAATTTTTTTTTCCTTATGCTGATTGATCCCCTATGTTTCTAAGGTATGAGATTACAATAATTGGTGAAATGAATAATTACTAATGATTTTACTGGTAACGGTAGCTTCCTTGAGAGAGTTTATATATTGATTGTCTTTGGTAGGGATTAGTTAACTTAAGCGAAAAGTTGAGAATCTTTTATCCTCTTTCAGTTGTTAGCAGTAGTTTGAGAACCTTGCTATAATAATGAAGGTTACGAGGACGTAACCATGTTTTTTAGTTGGGTAGGATTGTAAAATCTTGATACTTAATTTGCACTTGTTTGTAGATTGTAGTTTTGACCGAGTTGATGTTTCGTTGTGAGGTTACCTATGAAAGTAAGTCCTATATGTTTTGTTACTACTTCTGTTAGTTGGTTGAGGCGTAAAAGGAGAGTATAAGTTAAACTACTGGTATTGAGTTACGAGTTGTGGGGCCTTTGTGCCGAGTTACATTTGCGGTCCAGTGCGACCATGATTACTGAGTTACTTGAGTTTGAGATCGGAATTTAGATGGAAGATGACGGTGTTCTCAGATGAATATTTAGTTGTTATACATTTGTGTTCTCAGGTAGTTAGTAGTTGTAGTTAGTTGGGTTAAATAATGATGAGTTAAACTTCGGGACGAAGTTTATTTTTAGGAGGGCAGAATGTAACATTCCGTGTCTGTCATGTTTAATTGATGCGCCAAGTGTGTGTTAACCGTGTTAGAAATGCGTGACGACCGTAAGTACGATATACAATACCCTTCTGAGGTTTGGGTACGGGAGCGAACTTCGGGACGAAGTTCATTTTAAGGGGGGAAGACTGTAATACCTCGTATTTTTGTATAATTAATTAAACGGATATTATTATATATTAATTATTATACATTTTATGTCACTATTCATATCGGGTTAATTGTTGAGTCGATAATTATATTAAGCTATCGTAAATTAAATTAAGACGGCTTTACATGAAATTCGAAATGTGAGTCTAACCTTTCTCGACCTATCATATTTTGACAACACATCGCACCTACCTAACATCCTACACTCTACTTTTAAAAAAATATCTTTATTATAAATATTATTATTATTCTAATATTATTATTACATTATTACTACTACTTTGCTTTCCTCTTTCCTGCTTTCCTCTTTCTTGCTTTCCTCTTTCTTGCCTTCCTTTTTCTTTCTTTACTCTTCTTTTAGCAACAATCACATGTCTTGTCCCTACTCACTTCATCAACACCAATCATCAAACCTCACTACACACTCCCTCACGCCTCCCTCATTTTCAGCAACACCAACATCAACCTTCACGGAATTCGAGAGAGAGAGAGAGAGAGAGCAGGGGTGGTGACGGTGCAGCAAGGAAGGGCTAGGGGTGGTCGTTGACGTTCTTAGGCGGCCATGGTGGCAGTAGTGGCGGCTGGAAAAAGTAAGCATTCAACCCTTCCTCTGTTTTTCTTCTTTCTGTCGGGTTTTTGTGGGTATTTGCGTGTCTGTTAGAGGTGTTTCTGGTGGTGGTTGTTGGGGTATATGGGTAGAGTGGTAAGGGACGAGAGAAATGGTGGTGGTTATGGTGGCTTTAGGTGGTGGTGGTGGCAGAAAAAGGCAGCAGCGACGGGGGGTAACAAAATAGGTTTGGTTACGGTTTCAGGCGGGTTTTAGACAACTAAGTTAGGGGTGGTGCCACCGTGGACTCGGGGGAGGTCGAACCGGTGGTACCACGGTGTTTCGGTGCGTGGTTTGGCGGCGAGTAGTATGGTGGTGGTTTGGCAGGGGGTAGTTATTTGTTGCGGTGGTGGTGAGTCGTGGAAATGGGGTGTTTGGTGATGCACGGTGGTGAACCAGACCAATTGGCGACCCTGGTTCGACTCGTCGGCGGCAGTCGACCAGGGTGGGGGTGGTTGCCGGTGGTGGGGTTAAAGTGGGTAGCACGGCTGGTGGTGGACGCGGTGGTTCAGGCGATGTGTGGTGAGTTTGGGTGAGAGTGAAGATGCGTGTGTTTAGTCGGGTTGTATTCGTTTTCTTTATTATTTAAATTATCGTGTTTAGTAGTTAAATTAACTTCCGAGTTATTTAAAGACGGGTTTTCATAATTTAATCGTTATATTTCGTAATGGGTCGTATTCTTAATTAATTAATCTAATCCCGAGTTATTTAAATAATTAAAGACGAGTTTAAGTCGGGTTGTGAGTTGTTCAATATTTGATTCGGGTTTTTCTTAATCGAATGATTCGTTTAATCTTTTAATTATCATATAAGTTATTTAATTTAATTCCCGAGACATTTAATAATTCAAGTCGGGTTTGAGTCGGGTTTGTTAAAAGAGAAAAGTTACTATATTGGGAAAGTTTCCATTTTAAGAAATTCTACTTTATTAACTTTCTATTTTGGGAAGTTGGGTCAAATACTAATCGGGTTATTTTAGCTATCAATTGGGCATAAGTTGGTGTCGGGATTGTATTTCGGGAAGCTTATATTTTGGGAGATTGATATATTTGGTAGTTAGTAATTATAAATATTATAATTATTTTAGGTGGCGGATTCGTGAAGGATCGATAATCAAATTCATTACTTTATTTCTGGACTGCTTAACTGCTTAATTGGATTTGCTGGCACTTGAGGTAGGGAAATACACTTGTCCTATTATCGTCATAGTTGAATTGTGTTGACTTGATTCCTGGTTGTTGATTTACGTTATCATTTATATTCGGAAAGGTGATTGACTGAATTTATCGTATTGAGTATGATATCACAACATCGGGTAACTGGCATGACTTTATGATTTATCAGTTCAGTGATTTATATACATATTGCATTGCATTAATTACTGTTGAGCATTTCATATGCATTGGAGTTGGAGGATGATGTGGTGGTGACGATGTTGAGATACGATGTGATGTTGTGATAAGGCCCAGGCTGGTTCTGCAGGACTTGCCCTGGTGTCCTCAGCTGTTGAGCTGGTATATCGACGACGGTCGATTGTTGTGTCTGCCGGGGATCGGTATGGCCGGGCGTAAGGGGATATGAGATATGAGATTGAGTTGAGATGGCGATGGAGGTGACGGAGTATCATGCATATCATATTTATTGTTTTATTGTTTTCCCTACTCAACCTCGCGGTTGACCCTGTGTATTCGTGAACACCTGTGATGAACCGTTTTATGGGGAGCAGACTTGACAGGTTAAGAGATAGGACGGGAGCTTGATGGGCGTGAGACACTGGATCAGACGACTTAGTAGCTAGATCATCATCTAGAAGACTTTCACTTTTATTTATGTCAATTCTTGTAATTTGAGTTGAAAAGAGTAATTGTAATAATTAAGTTAAAATTTTACATAAATTGCCTTGGAGTTTAATTTGTTATTCACTACCTCGGGAAACCGAGATGGTAACAGTCCGTTTTATTAGGGAATGTCTTGACGAGGACTTCTTTAATAAACCGGGGTGTTACACTTTAAGGACACTTTCTTTTGCCGACAATCTATCCTGGCATCATACTTACCCAGCCAATCCATCCCGACAATCACCTCGAACCCATCCATAGGAAACTCTAACAGGTCTACTGGTAAATATGCCCCTCCAACTACCATAGATACTCCCTTATACAACTTGAGATACGACACAGACTCTCCCGAAGGTATGAACACGTCATCTTTAACAACCTCAAACTTTCCCAAACCCATAGACACAGCATGACTCTTAGACACAAAAGAGTGTGTAGCCCCTGAATCAAACAAAACAAAGGACGGTACGTTATGAACAAGAAAGGTACCGGTAACTACATGAGCATCATCCTGTGCTTCCTGCTTGTCCAACATGAAAAGCTTCCCACTGTTTTTCTGTCCTCCACCCTGAACTGAAGCATTGGAGGTACTTGGCTTGGCTACCGAATCCTGGGTGGTGCTGTTGTTCTGGCGCTGATATGATCCACTACCACCGCGGTTGTAACCGCCCTGGTTGCCCTGTCCACCTCTGTTGCCCCATGAACCTCCCGGTCGGTTACTAGCAAAACTCTGAGTTGGCCCCTGAGAAAAATTCCCTGGCCGAGCTCCTGAACCAGTGCCGGGCTTGTAGCTCGTGCATTCCCGTCTTTTGTGGCCTATCCCACCACAGTTGAAGCATGTAAGGTTGGAGTTGTCACTCACACTCCGACCGCCATTCTTTCCCCAGCCACGAGATCCTCCCGAGAAACCAGCTCCACCGAAAAAAGCCTTAGCATGGTTGAAGTTCCCTTTCTTGTTGGCCGATCGACCGTTGCTTCCACCGTCGCCTTCCTCTTTTCCGCGAGATCCTCTCATCGATATCTCTTGAGAGATCTACCATTCTCTCAGCTTGACCCGCTCTCAGATACGCTTCCTTGAGGTCAGTAGCAACCCCGGCTGGCATACGACTCACGATCTTAGCAGATAAACCCCTCTCAAAACGGAGAGCCAAACCTCTCTGTCCTAGTTGCATGTCCTCAACATAACGAGATAGCTCCAGAACCGATGATAGTAGTCGTGTCTGTCATCTCTTGATCATGGTAAAGGAATCAAAGTCGATCTCATCTTGTGTCGGATATACTCCAAAGACAAATCCGCTCCCTCATAGCACTCTTCAACTCGGACCAAGGAATAGCTCCTTCAGCCTGGTAAAAAGCTCTAGCATCTTCCTTGACGTTTTGCCACCAAACTGCAACTTCACCTCTTAGGTAGTACACTACCTACTCGACGATCATGTCTTCGGGGCACTTAACCATTTCCATGAGAGCTTCAATCTCACGGTGCCACTTCTCGAGTAGCTTTGGTTCACCTACCCCATCATATGTGGGAGGGTTGAAGCGAGCAATGATGATGCTGAGCTGAGTAGCATCCATCGACTTCTTATTCCCCTTTCCCACATTTTTGAGAGCTTCAAGGAGAGCCTCTTGTTGGTCAATCATGAGAGCAACCTCATCAAGAGTAATCTCCGAAGCTTGGATCTGCGCGGGAGTTCTTTTGGGCGGCATTTTGAGCTGACAAGAAATAAGGAAACGTAAGCACGAAAGCCTACGGCTCAAAACGTAACAATCTTCCGCCAAAGGAACACTCGGCCGTATACAACCATACTCGGTCGAGTAAAGACTACTCGGTCGAGTATCCTAGATACTCGGTCGAGTATTCGACTCCAGAAGCAAACGTCAAAAACTCAGAAACAACACCCGGTCGAGTAAAACAACACTCGGCCGAGTAGTCACTACTCGGTCGAGTATACGCACTTACTCGGTCGAGTTATCATATACAGAGCCACCGCTACTCATCGCAAACAACACTCGGTCGAGTGCTTGGTTACTCGGCCGAGTGCTCCTACTCGGCCGAGTACCTACCTACCTCGGCCGAGTCACACTATAGACGGGTATACAGTATAAAGTTCTCTATCATGCTCACTATTCCCGCAGCAAACACATAACATCAAGAACTTAAATGCCACGTTATATTCATACCAACATACAATTCATGCATATTCTAAATCCAACATAACAAACATTCACAAACCAGTCACCTCCACCATTTCTCCAATCACCGCACTTACAAATTTCAACACATACCCTTTCCACTATCAACTATTACCAACATGCATCTTCACATACATGTACATACAAAACCCAACTCTCATCACACTTCCCCCATGTTACCGGCTCGAGTTAATGAGGGCCAATTTGCGACTCCGGGACGTCTCCTTAGTCTTTGCGGTAGCTCCAAACAACTCTCCCCGGGTTCATTTTATTTAGACTCCCTAAGTTCATTAAATTCATTTGTTTAGGTGCCGGAATCTTCGGCTCTGATACCACTTTGTAACACCCCCTCATACCAAGGTGCCTTACCAGGACCACCCTACCATGAAAGTGTGTTACCATCTCGGTTGCCCGAGGTTAGTATATATCAAAAGCGTCTGAACTGAGCACATTTATTAAAGTACTGTAAAGTATAAAGTTTACATCAACCAAATCCAAAAACTGATTCAACTAAATACAACTCCAATGTCTAACAATAAAAGAAATCAACTAAGACTCAGACGGTGATACTATGACTGGTGATGACAATACTCCCATGACTGTCCCCAAGCTCATCACTAGCAATACCTGTCAAGCCTGCTCACCATCCCCGAATGGATCACCGCAGATTCCACAAACAACAACGGGGTCAGTATTACTCAATCAAAATCAGACAAACAAACGAAGTAATCAACTGATCATCGTCCAACCCCAATATTTCGTTCTCACACTGTAACCTGACTACACACCGAAGTGTGTAGCCCTGCCAGATTACCCATCGCAACAGGTAATCCTCGCCGCCAGTGGGTGACCGCAGCCAATCCCACCTAGTCCAGCTCCTCAATGAGCGACAAACAATCCCTGTCCCTTAATGTGCACATCCCCTCCCGTGGCGGGTTCCACGGAGGGCGAACTAGGGTGTGAAGCCACTCCCGCAAGTGAATCCACCACAATCACACAAACACACTGTCACCACATCTCCACATCAACACCGCCACAACAACAACCATACTCCGATGATCAGCAGACAACAATTAACACAAAACAATCATGTCTTAAACAATGAACAGTAAACTGAGTAGGGAAAACCCTACCTTAGCAATCAACAGTAGAATGAACTCGAACAATCAGAAAGGCTCCTCTACGAAGTCTTCTCCTATACAATAATCACATAACACAATTACACATTGCACAACCCCCATATTCCCAATTCCGTAAATGTACACAATAATCCCAACGAATACGAATAACATAGAAATAGAACTTACCAACAGTAGAATGAGGAATTATACGCAAGAACTCCGAAGATTCCACACACAACAACGCTATGGAATGATTAGGAAGTTATTAGGGAGAGATTAGGGTTAACGTAGAAATGATGAAGTTTGAAATGATGTTTAGAAACTGACGCGGGATATAAAAATAATCTTAAACACTCCCTAATCAAACCGTCAAAATAACACTTCGCCAGACCGGATACTCGGTCGAGTAAGTGTATACTCGGCCGAGTATCCTCTACTCGGTCGAGTATTCACTATACTCGGCCGAGTATTCCTCGGCAGAACCAAAACAAACCACGAAAACAGCACTACTCGGCCGAGTAGGCTCTACTCGGTCGAGTAGTCACCAAAGAAAATTCGTAGTATTACAGACAGGCTGTGGTTGTAGCGTGGCTGGGCTTGTGGCTGGCAGTGGGCTGACGGTGTGGCCACGCACTGGTTGTGTCGGGGGTAGTCACGGGACAAGGTTGCATACTCGTGCTCCCCATCCTCTTTTCCCATTCCTTTGTTTCTTCCTTTTCTCTTATGGAAACTGTGGTGTTGGCACTTTGGGCTGGGTGCTTGTGTTTCATATTTGGACCGGCCCATATGTGATATTATGGGCCATGTTTGATTCCATCGTGGTTATACTCGATAATCTCGTGTCAAATAGCTCTTAAGTTATGTTTATAAATTGTTTTTGGCGCTAGTTTGGTTTATATAACATATGATTAAATGACCGTCCCGCATTTTATATAACTTAACTCGTTAATATCGCCCTTTCACACATTTATTCAGTTGGGCTTGACTTGTTAAGTCAATTGGACTCCACATGATTTATTTATTGGGTTTATCCTAGTCCATTCATTGGATTTCACATAATTTACTTATTGGGCTCATAAATGAGTCACTTGGACTTGGTCATATTTTATTCCGTAATTTTCATATAACGTAAATTATTCATTATCATTCATTATGTCTTATTTAATCGGCATGTTAAATTATAAAATGAAATATTTATCTGTATAAGACAAGTATGAGATATTTATTGTTAAATAATTATGTGTGAAGGGTCATATCATTGATAATGTCTTGTATTGTTCGGTGGTGTGAGTCGTGGTCCTATCAGACACTAGGGGTGAGCCATAGGCCCTCTAGTTGCGATATGATCGTCGGGACCGATGTTCCCATCCGTACTTATGGTGAGATGCAAGCCATAAATAAGAGTGTGACATTAATAATCCCGTCTCATATACTTGTTTGTTGTACTTGTTTATTCTATTTAACCAGCATGTATAATTATGAAATGAAATGTTTATTTATATGTTACAAGCATGAAAAGGTTATTATAAATAATTACTTGTAAGAGTCGTATTCTTGTAGAAATGCCATATTACCATCGTACGTGCTTGACATACATTTTTGTCCTGCTTGTGCTGCTATGGCAAGCACGGGTTTGACCTACTTGTGCTGTTCTGGCAAGTACGGTTTTGGCCTACTTGTGCTGTTCTGGCAAGTACGTCTTTTGGCCACTTGTGCTGTTCTGGCAAATGAGTCTTATCTTAGTCTTTCCGCCACTTTCGTGCTGTTCTGGTGATTGGGGTACTCGGTCTCCTTAGTAGTCGAGTCTTGGGTGCGTGCTGTGCTAGTGCACATCGAATCGGGATGTACACCCGAGAATCTGCAGATTTAGACTAGGAACATATTATTACCGTAGTCCTACCCGGGGAAATTATAATCTAAGAGTGATAAATGTCTTGCATTATTTGGATGGTTACTTTGGTCATATCTCCTTGAAATACGTGCTCGTGGCTAAGTGGTCGTGTTTGTTTCCTTGTCTTTCTTCTCCATTTATTTATTGTTGCTTATGCCTTCCCTGTTTATTCCATCATTTCTTTATTCCTTGTTTGTTTAAACACGTATGATCCCATGTTTAGTTATGATTCGATTCACTCATGTCTTATCTAATATGATTGTTTGTTTATGTTCTTTGTTATGTTCGTTTCGACATATTGTGGCTGGGAGAACCTTGAGTTACTCCCCACTGACTGTGGCGTTCATGTTTACATGAATGACAGGTGGTGAAGATGCTTACGTGGGGAAGACGTGTGGGCTAGCGAGAACTAAACCCTTGGGCCTCAGTTGCTAGTTTAGAAACCCCTTATATGTTTATTCGTGGGATATCTTTTCCCCGCTTTCTAGACTTAGGTTGTAATAACCTAAATTTGTATATTATTGTTTTTGTTTCATTTCGTTTTTGGCGCCCGCGTGTTAATCTTTAACTAGTAATTTAAAAGTTTTTAAAATATCACAAATTTCCGCTTTAATTTATTAGTTAGATTTTCCGCTTTATCGCGGGGTGTCACAGTGACGATCTTGGTGGTTTCTTTTCCAGGTAGTGTTTCCCTACTCAGTTATTGTATAAATGATTATAAGATGGTTGATTGGTTGGTTGGCATGATGATTATATCGTAATTGGTATTGGTATTATTTTGAATTGATATTGTGATTGTATAGTGTGGTTGTTGTATATCATATCGTTGTTGGATTTGGAGTTGGCGATTGTTGATAGTATAATGTTGTTGGTCGTATAACTGTCTGTGGTTTGCGAGGTGCGTCCTCGACTGAGTGGAGTCACTTGCGGGAGTGGCTTCACGCCCTTGATTCGCCTTCTGTGGAACCCGCCATAGAAGGGATGTGCACATTAAGGAACATGGGTTATTCGCTCGATGGAGATGAGCGGGGCTTAGGTGGGAATGGCCGCGGTCTCCCACTGGCGGTGAGGAATATTTGTTGCGATGGATATTCTGGCAGGGCTACACACATTAGTGTGTAGTCAGATGATTGGTGATGTGACGATGTTGGAGATTGTGATTGTGTATCTGTTGTTGTTTATCTTATGTTGTTTATGCAGTAACTGATCCCGTTTAAATGTTTTAAAAACTGTGGTGATCCATTCAGGTGTGGTGAGCAGTTATCTAGCAGGTATACATTGGTTGCGCAAGGGATAGCTGGGCATGTGTCACCACGAGTCTATTAGAAGTCCTCCGTTGTTATGTCGAACATTGTATTTACATTATTTAGTTTTGGTTTTGGAACGGTTGTATCATACTTTATAGTTTTGGGTTTTGATGTATTCACTTAAAATATTTTATTAAAGTACGTTCTTCTATGGTCTATTTGATATTCATTGCCTCGGGTAACCGAGATGGTAGCATTCTCATGCTTTAGGTGGTCCTGGTAAGGCCCTTGGAGTATGGGGGTGTTACACATAAAAGCGTCAAAAACGGATTAAAACGAATTAATACAAGTTAGATTTTATTTACGATGTCCGAATTAAATTAATTACACTTGGATTTAAGACAGTTGGAGAATAAAATAGAACGGAATATGAAAAGTATGCACAAAAATACGAATCCCAGAAACTTGATACGGACAAATCGAGTTCCTAAAATCCGGGTTTGATATAGTGACGAAAACCCGCAAATATCGAATTATAAGGGATTTAGGTCGAAATAAAACGTTATGATTAAAAGGGATTATTAAAACATGATTTATATACTGAAGAATGAAAGAAAGTAGGAAAATAAGACGAAAAGAACAAAACAGTGGAAACCGAGGAAGAAGAAGAAGAGCAGGAGCAGCAAGCAACCTCTGGAAGAGGCGCAGCATATTCTGCGACCCTTCGAAGAGGCGCAGATGCTGCTGCGTTTCTTCTCGACGTCTGATATCCACTGCTGTGTAAAAACAGTTTTACAAAAGGGTTTTTAAGATCGGTTTTGAATGTATTTTTGACGTAAACCTTACATTAATTGGTACAAAAATAAAAATATAAATTAAAAGTGGGATTTACACCCTCAGACTTACATGTTCGATGGAACGAGATTAACTAAGTTAACGTTAGTGATTGCTCGACACGAATGTATGTAGAAAGTGCCCTCGTTGGAGAATTTTAAATTAGTTGATTGATTGATGTGTAGTGGTCAAATTGGTCGGTCATGCAACGTGACTGTACTCATAATGATCTGAGCTTACGTGGTCGACTGATCAAGCACGTAGGCGTCGAAAGCTTAGAGCAAGGTCTAGAATGCAAAGAGAGAAGAGAAGGGTAGACACTCGCGTGAAAAATATGGAGACCGGAGGTTTCTATTTATACCAAAAAATGTGGAAGAGTTTTGGAATGACACAAACTTTGGAAAGAAATCACGGAAATATTCCGTAAATAGCCAAACAGGGCTGGGGAAGAGGCGCAGCAGCTGCTGCGGTCCTTCCAAGAGGCGCGGCATCTGCTGCGTCATTTCCCCAGAGGTTTCCTCCTCCAGAAGAAAGATTTCCACGTTTCTGTTATGGAATTGCGGTAGATCTATACTTCCTTATTCCGTAAAATATGATATACGGAAGATATTTTACCAAAAGATATAAAATTTGATTGGGAATAAATATCTAGAACATTCGAGAACATTCCGACTTGGCATTTTAAACGGTTTCTTAGAAAATGAAGTGGTTTTTGACACGGACTTCAAATGAACTCTAATTACTGTCAAAACGATCATATTGGTGCGTAGATGACGATCAAGGGGTAGACTTGAGTGTTTGGGCTATCAGCTGACAATAAACTTACGAACTGTCATAAATCGTTCCGCGTACCAAACATGCGGCCCAATCATCACTGGGTGGTTGGCGGGAGGTGTAGAATGAGGTATCTACATGATGATGCCCTCATTCAATGGATCATGAATATGGGTGAACCATCGATTTACAGTATTCAGATGGTGAAAGATAGAGGAAACTCGTTGTTCAAAGATGGCAATCTATCTTTAGCTGCTATCCTTTATAAGCAAGCCCTTAATTTTTTCTGCTTCCTTGGCCTTCCTTCCGTTCATAGCCAGCCAGCTTCCTCTTCCCTTGCCCTATCCCCTGTTCTCAATTTAGCGGCATGTGAGTTGAAACTCTCCCATTTCACTCAGGCTTGGTGTTTCTGTAATTTTGTCTCAGAATTTGAGCCCTCTAATGTGAAAGCTTTATATCGTAGAGGCTTAGCCTTACGAAATTTGAATTTCTCTATGGAGGCCCTCTCCGACTTTGAACATACCTTGAAACTTAAACCGAATAATAAGGATGTTAGTCGTGAACTCAATTCCATAGTTGGCTGCCTTTCTCTGAAACCCAATGGAAAGCGGGTTGCATATCATTTTGATCCCTTAGGCACTGACAGGAAAGGTAAAAAACCTCTTCTTAATGTTGATGCGGATACTAAGTGTACGACCTTTGATAAAGTGGTCGAAGCCTCTTGTAGTCGAGTGTCTTTGTTGAATAATGAGATGGAGTTTGAAAATGTCACAAGTTGCAGGAGCCCTAATGTGATTATGGATTCCGTGTCCAACGCCGAAACTCACCCTCCCTTGCAAAGTCAGAGTGACAGTAACCCTTCTATTACCAAATCTTCTATTTACAGTTTCTCCAACAAAAACCAAGTCCACAAAAACTTGTATCTGTCTTCCAAAGACTATGATAATTTGATGTCCGGGAGAAATCTGCAATTTTATCACCAAAAGTCAGGGCTTATATGAAGGTTCGCCCCCTCTCCCCTAAAACTTCTATCTTGACGGGAACTCCTCATGAACAGTTTTCATGGGAAGCAGAAGTTCCCTCCTCTCCTTTGACTGTGAAGCATTCACCTTTTAAAGATTTAGGATATTCCGATGAAGAGGCAGCCCATCATCTGAACGCTAAGAGACCTTGTTTGTCCCATAATGAAAGTTCAAGCAACAACAATGCGGGGTGCGAAGTTGCAGCAACTGATAGCACTCCTTTGGAGCTCGTTGTGATGGATGATTGTTATCAATTGCCAAGTCAGACTCATTTTGTTTTTTCATCTTTGAAGACGCTTTTAGGTAGCAGATGTAGCCGATCTAGACGATCTTGTGTCACCCAACGTTCGGGTCTGGATCAAGCTCAGTTAAAGAGTAAGTTAAAGAGTAAGTCGTTGGTGAATGGATTTGTTTTTTGCAGGTTCACAAATACAAAGACGCTGAAGATGGTCGTAGGCTACAAAAGAAAAGAGGAATGTTCTATTTGCTTCGACGACCTCTACCATTCCCCCCCTTAAGAAACGTCATCTTTGTGTTACTGGGTCAGTTTGTACTGTTAATTATGTTAGTTCTAAATTTGCAGGTATCATGTAAATCGACGCTTTTATTTTATATAATAGTACACAGTTGTCTAAAAAAAAACTACTCAACTTCCTTCACCCTTTGTTTCATCAAATCCCATCAATCTCATCACCGCCGGACTCATCCTCGCCACCTCCTTCATCCGGTCATCCACACTCCATCACGACATGATGCCCTGCAATCACTAAACCTACCACCTTTTCGACCATTACCTTCGCCCTTTCCCCAATAGTTTGTAACGTTGACGGCAACGATTCAACCTTTCTTCAATAACTAAGTCGGGATTCGGGAAGGACTGGAGATGCCCCCCCCCCCTCCGAGCCACGGCGATGACGATTACCAACGACCAGGTTTGAAATCTAACAGTTTTAACTTGATTACTCATGTATATAAATTGAATACTTTTGAGTTGTAAGTTAAATATTTCTGGGTTTTTTTTTATTTGAATTCAATTACTATCTTCTGTATTTTTAACTAATTGTTTTAATTTGAATACTCCTATTTTTATATTGACTATTTTGAATTTTATGTGAAAATATTATGTACTTAAAAATCTCTACTGCATAATTAATTCGAACTTTTAACTTCAGAACTCTTTTATGTGAAAATATTATGTACTTAAGAATTTCTATTGCATAATTAATTCGAACCTTTAATTTTAGAACTCTTTATTTTAGTTTAAAAGCTAGGGAGTATATAATCATTGAGAGAAGTAGGCTATCTTGTTTCTTTTTGTTACAGTTCTAGAAGATTGCTTAATTTTTTATCATCTAATAACAACTACCAATTTTAATTTGAAAACCAAATCTTTTAAATAAGAAATTTATGGTTTTGAGATGAATATTTATTTGTGTGAAGGTGTTATGTGAAGAAGGTAGTCGGCTGTCGGCAGCTGAGGCTGGACATTGAGGACTGTCAATAGCGGGGATAACGTAATCGGAGGCGAACACACGAGAGGTTGAAAGAAGTGAAGAGCAGAACTGCAGAATATAAACGTGGGGTTGGAGTTGGTTTTTGATATTCACGTGTTTTTTTGGGCCTGTAGTTAATGGGCTGTCTTATGCTAAGAGACCGCCTTATATAACAATTTGTGTAAATTACAATACTAGGGGAACCAACATGTGATTGTTCTATGGTTCAATTTTTATTTTGGCCAAGTTTGTTGAGATTTGGAATTATTTCAGGCCTCCATTACGTATTTTCCTAAATATCTATCTATCTATCTATCTATCTATCTATCTATCTATCTATCTATCTATCTATCTATCTATCTATCTATCTATCTATCTATCTATCTATCTATCTATCTATCTATCTATCTATCTATCTATCTATCTATCTATCTATCTATCTATCTATCTATCTATCTATCTATCTATCTATCTATCTATCTATCTATCTATCTATCTATCTATCTATCTATCTATCTATCTATCTATCTATCTATCTATCTATCTATCTATCTATCTATCTATCTATCTATCTATCTATCTATCTATCTATCTATCTATCTATCTATCTATCTATCTATCTATCTATCTATCTATCTATCTATCTATCTATCTATCTATCTATCTATCTATCTATCTATCTATCTATCTATCTATCTATCTATCTATCTATCTATCTATCTATCTATCTATCTATCTATCTATCTATCTATCTATCTATCTATCTATCTATCTATCTATCTATCTATCTATCTATCTATCTATCTATCTATCTATCTATCTATCTATCTATCTATCTATCTATCTATCTATCTATCTATCTATCTATCTATCTATCTATCTATCTATCTATCTATCTATCTATCTATCTATCTATCTATCTATCTATCTATCTATCTATATTAATAAAGGAAACTTTTTCCGAGCGATTACAGAGAGTACAACTTTTACAAATGACTAATATTATTAAATTATTAATAGATAGATATTATTAGTGAATTTGATATGAGATAAAAATCGGTAAATATTAGAATTGGATAGACAATGAATACCTAATAAACTACTCCCTCCGTACCACACCAAAGGTCACGTAGGGAAAAGTGGAGTATTTAAGAAAAAGTGGAAAAAGTAAGTGTAAAAAGGGAAAAAATAGGTGGGGTATGTAATTGTGGGTTTAATTGTGGGTTGATAGGTGGGGTATGTAATGACATTTTGTGTAAATATCAAATAGGTATAAGGATAACTTGGTAATGTTGTGGACCAAATAAGGAATGTTACCTTTGGTGTGGTACGTCCGTTTATAGTAAGTGTTACCTTTGGTCTGGTACGGAGGGAGTATAACCGTAAAACCTAAGATGCAGGAGCACTAGAATTTGATAGTGGCTTAAATACATCACCTATGCTATTATATATGCTCCTGAGTTCCTATGCCTCTCATCATCCTCAAGTTTTACGTTAACTAGTTTTTGCGTCGCGCCCTCCCGGGCGCGGAGCCTCAATTCGATTAATCGTTTATAAAAAGACTAACAGGAATCCTGTTGAGTTACTGTGCGTTGGCGTGTATAGAATAGAATATTAATTACTTTGCTAGTTTGTCTCAATCATTTAACAGACATATCGACAACCTTGCTCCACTATTTTGGGTGCTCAAATTCATATAGGATGCCTTAGGGGTTAGAACGTAAAATTTTACAGCCGGTTCACGAATTTGGGCGCAGTGTGCAGCACGGTAAAGTCATAATAAAGGCATGATGATATAGGCTAGATAGGATTAAGATGAGACAAAGTGAGGCACGATCATACAGGCTAGATAGGATTAAGATGAGACAAAGTGAGGAATGCGTAAGGAGTAAAACGTAGGGTTTGTCGAGTAGTCATATGTTACTATCCGCTACACCCAAAAATTAACTGCTAGTTTTATTTTCAATCCAACTTCCTGTACAACTGTTTTTGGGCTATTTAACCCTGAAAATTTTCCTTCTTATACTTGAAAGTGTGCACCCGTTACAAAATTCCAAAAGTTGACAAGATATGCCTGGACTATTTTGTGTTTAGATTAGAGAGACTGTCTATCTTCTTTAATATCTGCCCCATATTTTTTCAAAAAGCAGCAGCAGTGGCAACGACGTGCCGAGATTTTCATAACAAAATCAATAAGCACCAACCATTTACATATATTTTGAAATTGCAGTAGCTTTATAGCTCCAAACAGATCAATGTAGCAAATGATGAATTAACACGTTAGACATGTACCATACACACAATGCATATGAAGCATGTTTCTCCATAGTTACTAACATTTATTTAGAGAACCTTTACCCCTGAAAACAATTATGGATTACGATTTGTTACTGGTAGAAGCAGACCCTTAAAATGATTATAGGTGTCTCACAAGACCACAAATACACTCAACCCTGACTCTACTCTTGCGCCTTAGCCTATCTGAGTAGTGAGAACAACATTTCCATCAAAACAGGTTACCTTAAGCCTTAGTTATCCTTTGTGAATCTTCAAAGGTCTCTTGTAAGGCGGAGGTTTTACATTGAATACTGATAGTGAGACATAGGAATACGTCCCTTTCTACGAGAATTTACATATGTTGACATAAAAGGTTCGGATCTTGTAATAGAAAAAAAATCAGTAAAGCGGTTAAAACAACCTCTAGAATTACGTGTTCCCTAAGATACATTCCCATTTTAAAAAGGGCTTCTTAAAAGATGCAATACGAATAACTACCTTCATCTCCTCGATCTTCTCCTGTTTATTTGAGTTATAGTCCTTCAACTTCGGGGATGCACTCCCACTCTTAAAGTGACACAGTATTCGAACATCACCCAAAACGCCCGCCTTGTCAGGTTCAACGTACTGGGCCTGATTCTATAAACCTAGGCACGATTTAAAAACAGTGGTCACATACAATACATATGCACCTCGACTTACACGTACATTCTAGGGATAAAAGGAAAGTTTACTTGTCACCAAGGCTGTCCCCAAGTGTCTTCTCCTAACAAGCTTTGGATCTAGAAGGTCAACAAGAATCGGATCTCCCTCTGTGACGAGGAAAGCATTCAAATTTAGTGAAAAGAACGTATGAGTTTCTCAAATGAACAGTCGAATACAAACAAAATCATGCTACCAGTAATAGTAAATTAGTGCATTAATTCACGTTGGCACGGTGATAACGACAAGGTGAATGAGAGGGAGCGGGATACAAAGTAAAATTTAATGCGAGTAGCCGAGAACATTTTTTAGCAGCAAAATATGATCCATAAAGTTGCTAATGAATGTGTCGCATCAGGGGCGGGCGCTGCATGTGGATATCACGAGAACTTTTACTGAATCTAGCTAGTAGCGCCTTTATAACCTTATTTTTGGTTCCCTTTTTAATGATTTTTGCTTGAACAAATAAGTCAATCCATATCTTACACTCAAATTGACACATCTGCAAACCTACCAATATATAGAACTACATCCTTACTTGTAGTTCGTGGTGGCGCCACGGCCATTACTAAGGGCTGTAGATGAATAACTACAAGCTCCGTAAAACCCGAAATATTAGCACAAACACTAGGTCATGCCATAAACAAAGGCTTGAAAGCAATGACCAAATCAGTGGCACAATACAAACAGTTCTAATAACACCATCAATAAGTGATGTGGAGTATTAATCCACAACCTAAAGGCCTGTGTCTATTGTCAGAAACGTCAATACCTATCTAAGTCCGGAGCAATTAAGTGTTAAAACGTAAATATAAGCCTTAGAAAATGTTCAAGTTCTAGAAGACAAGCAAAGAGCCAGTAAAATAAGGAAAGGTGGAGGAAACGATTACCTGCAACTCTGCAAGGCTCTTATTGTTGTCGTCCGACCACTTAATTAACAAAGGAGTTGCTACTGAGGTGAAACCTGAAATTATCGTGGCGTATTACCACGAAAGTTAGTAGTACGCTAAATCTATCACGCATAAAACAACGGAAAAATAATGCCCCTGTCACAAACATATGTTTACTTTGAACATGGCACCGACACAAGCACAGACTACTCATCACGACCGAGAGGCGTCTCAATAAGGTCTTCCATTATGCCTGGCATCACAATAGTTGAATACAGGCGACATATGAGAGTAGCTACCAGAGTACCAGGTTTAAATCAAACGACACAACAAGAAGACATATGGAGATAGAAAGCGAGGGGTTTTGCCTAGATTTAGCTCCTGAATTTAGAGAAAACAAAGATAAGGTAGAAGAAGCATAATGAAAGGTTGCTAAAAAAGGGGAACACTGAAAATTATAGTAAAGTGAAGGCAATTGTCAGTTCTACAAACTAATTAGATAGTCCTAGAAAAAATGGAGTACAAGAGGCAGTATAAGAGTTTAGTGACGCCAACATTATGATACTAATCCTAAGCTACAATGCCAACACTCTTGCAATGCTCCGCAATAGCTGACTTTAGGAGAATTTTAACAAAATCTTTAACATAGACTACACCATACGAAATCACACATTGATAACAAGAGCTATTGCCCAACCAAAGCTCACACAGACCGACAATATCTATCATGCATTTTTTCCCCTTCTTTTTAGTATAGTACCAAAGCAGAAGCAATTCCTTCTGAACACTCAAATTTTGTACTGATATCATTTCTTGACGATCTCCTACCTAACACCGAGCAATTCTTACTGCTATCGTTTTACTTTAATTCTTTAAATTAATTCCTTTCAAGGAAGTGATGTCAAAACCCAATTTTATTCCAGAAATTATCCCCAACTCTAGTAAAAACTAAAAAACCCAAACTTAAATGTAAACCAATAGGCGGAGCTGAAATATAGATAAAAGAGTTCGGCGTATTTATGACAGATTAAAGTTTACAAACATACTTATTGTAACTAACATTAAGTGAACTGTACAATATTGAAATGGGTTTGCAAAGGACAATAGGGAAAAGAATTCCGCAAATGAAATTGGTTAGCAATGACGTGCTCATCAAAATAAAATTTGAAAAATTAAGGATAATGTCGGGGTCGCCTAACTCTCTAACAAACCTAACGATGAACCATATATGAATACCAAGAGCTTGCAGGGAAAGTTTAGTGTCATAGGTGGCAATTAACAAATGCCATCAAAACACAACCAAGATATGAATAGCAGAGAGGTGCCACAACTACTGACGTCACTATAACCTAATTAAAGACTTTTACAAAGAATGACCCAACTGTATCGCCAAGTTGCCCATATGGAAGGCAGATCGTTGAGTGAACCCCATTAGGGAATTTATGCAAGTTTAACAATGAAAACTTTAGCAGCCAATTGGGCTACCACATTCCGAAACTCCAACTTCTGCCACTAACTTCAACATGAAAACAATGAACACTCCCATCATCACCCAAACCAAGATGAATCAATTCAACCACCCATCTTTTAAGCACCTTTAGTAGATCACAAATTATAGAATACAACCGTCTTACAACATGATACAGTACTTTTAGTAATAATTGAGTGTTTTCATACATAAAAGAACCGTCTTACAGGTATTACACAATAAATTTCTCTTATTAGTAGATTGTACACCAAAGCTGAAATCTTTTTTAAAAATCAAAAAATTTTCACCAAAAGTTATGATCTGTCCTCAATAACCAATTAAGATATTTCCCACTTCACTAAATTTGAGTTAACTAAAACCATACTTCCCATGTCTAGATCAGTTGTTTACCATTTATATTCTTTGTGAGACTTATTTTAATCAAGAGTACGCAAATAATTGGGCCGAAGGAAATAATAAACTAATCACAGATCTAATTTATCACACCAAAGAAGATCTAAACACTAAACAGTTTCAAAGGAATTCGGATCAGGTATGATGATAATCTTAGCCATAGTATGACATGTAAATGAAGAAGAGAAAAAGTAGAATGTAAAACAAAAGGAAATGGAAATCAGTGACAAAAAATAGAAAGGTTATTGGGGGTGTAAAAGTAACAAAAAAGGCAACGGAAATAGCAAAACCAATCAACACTTGCCAAAACGGAAAAAAACAGAGATTAGACCAACGAAATAAGCACCTGTGTTTTAGCGTCGCTTATGATATTGCCGGTAGGCACGAGCTGGAAGCATCAAATAGCCGCTTTCCTATGGTTGTGCCGAATCTGCAATGTTCACCATATTAAAAACAGCCTGAAAAAGAGTAGTGCAAATTGCATAAAAGCGATGCACAACAATGCAACACCTAATCACCGTCCAGCACAAATGTCTATGACTGCTTCTAGAAGTAAATGCCAAATCGCCCACCTTTTTACAGAATTAAAAGCAGCTCGAGCCCCAGGATCATGCTCACAACTCCAGCTCTAGGAAACAATAAACCCAACCCAGAAATCAAAAACAATAATCAATAAGAAGGAGGATAAATGATAATGGAAATACGTAAAAAAAAATTAACAAATTAACAACTTGAATGAAAACAGATCTCACGCAAGGGTAATGCTCTCACTGTAAGAATACACTAAGTCTGAACACTCACTACCAATGAGGCAGGCCTTGACCAATTGTATTAGTATTGCCAAACAACTATCCCGTTCTATAATACAGAAGCAGGCTGCAGTCTTCCTGAAACACCCAAACTATCTCTCGTGCTGTTGCTTAAAGCGACGAAAAACTCTCTATATATAGCAGGCAAAAGAAACATAAACTAAACACAAAATTCCAATAAACCCCACTCCCACAACAAACAAACACCAACGGAAGAATAACAGTAAAATAAGTACAAATCCAATCCAAGGAAACCCTAGAATAATAACAGACTCGAGATAAATCCTAACATATTACACAACCAACATCTCTTTAAAACCCACATAATTCTCAACACGCCACCCTAACAGACTCAAGAAGTAAGCTAAAGAAGCCCTAAAACCAAAACATAAAAGCAACTAAGAGCCTAAGACCACATTCATTAACCAAGCTGCAACATAAATCGAAAAGGGACATGTAGATGATACCTATGCAGGAGAAATTAAATGACCGTATCTACAATCCCGTTTGAAAAAAACCTGACATGAAACAAAAAAGTACTCGGATGATTGATTAAAAATCCTGTAACATATCACAAGATATATCACAACTAAAATACAGAGCCTCACCTCTAGAGTAAGCAATGATCACCTGTGAGCCTATGACATCCGCACCGCCTTTGAGTCCATCATTCAAAACGATTCTTGTAACTATAAGAGAAATCCTTTAAAAGGAGAATTAAACACTTAGAACAACACCTCATAATTAAGAAACGAACAGAAATGGTACCCGGGTATTGCAACAGCCAGTAGGATTGGCAATCATAGCCGAGCGAAAAATACAAGTAGGTAACCCCAAACCGCGCTGTGTCTGCAATAGTAAGCAGATGTAAGCGCAAGCCGAGGAAGGTGATGTAAAGGAAATAGGGGAGCAAACAAAAAGGTTCTCATACAGTAACAGACGAAGAAACTAAATGATCACATTCAGCGACGTGCCAACATAGACAGCTAAGGGTTCGAATCCACCACAGATGAGCAGGTGCTTAAAGCTTAGATGCCATGAGTACCTGTAGACACAATATCAGATTAGCACAACCACTGCACAGCAGTTTAAGACGCAATGACTGTGCTGCAACAAAAATCAAAGCATAACCAGAATCAACAAAAACTAACATACCATTCAAAACCAAATGACCTATCGGTGATACTTGCAATCCCCCAAAACCAAACGGCAGCCACATTTCTCAACACCTAAAATCACCTAAGGCAGTGCATGAACTCCAACTCACCCGGCCAACTGCAGCCCTAGGCTCATGTCCTTTGCACACTCAAGCACCAGTAACAACAACAACAACAACATTACCCCAGTGCCTCAATGGCTCCCGCAAATTGCGGGGTAAGGGGGGGTCGGATGTACGCAGCCTTACCCTTGTGTTAGCAACACAAAGAGGCTGTTTCCGAAAAAATGTAATTCAAAATAAGTGGTACTCTTGTCACAGTGGTATGTGGGTGAGCTCCCTAGATAATTAATGACCATAAAACACATATATCCAAGGCATCAACAGTCCTATTCACTCCCTGAACTTGGGGAAGATGATAAGTAGACTGACACTACACTTGTCGCAGTTGTTTCAAACAATGAACCGAGCTATCCACAAACGGTCCACATAGTAGCAATGCTACCCTTAATAAACCACCACCATAATCATCATAACTCAACTTAAGGCAACTTAAGTAACTGATGTTCTGACATCTTTGATACACAATCCCTTACATAGTTGTAGCAATAACAGTTATACGACATTCGACCAAACCTATATGCAATTAACAAACATACAAAATCACACAATGAAAACAAATGTAAAGTCGGCAATGAGGGAAACCTAACCAGACTCTTCTACGACGGAAATATATCCAAGCTTGTGCCTGTCAAATCAATGAGCCTACTTTCTTAGTGAATACCCATTTTTTATAACAAGAAAGCCAGAAACCATAATAATGCACTAATGCCTGCATACCTGATATATGCTTCATCCCAAATAATAAACTTCATGTTCGAACATGTAAACAATTAATTAATACTCATTAAAAAGTAGTCGAAATTCAACATATTACGCGCACTACTACAAGCACGAAATTATAACTCAAAATTACAGAAAAAGGCATGTATGAATAGATTTGCTAAAAAGGAGAAACAAATAAAATGAGAATGAACATGAACTCATAATACCATTGCTAATTTTAGAGGAAATGAGCTTATTGACGAAGTGAATTGCATAACCATGGACCGACACCAATGTTTACCAAGTGATCCACCCTATAGCAGTAAGAACCAACAGAAAGTTAACAATGAGGCACTTCAATCAACCCACTAACAATACTAAATTTAAAAAGAACAACAATAACCCACGAAAACTAAGCAAAGACCAATTTTAATCAAACCTGAGATTCATAAGTTTGCAAATATATCGGCGTATCAACACACAGGCAATCTAAATAATAAAAAGAAATGCAAATTGGCGAGTGAAAGATTGAGCAAAAAATAGCAAATACCACACAAAACTAAGCTTCCAACGTTCCACTAACACGTACGATGAAACCAAAATATCAAAATGACTATAAAATCAAAACAATCAGAAAGTATACCCAAAATTAGGTGAACCAATACCGCGACTGTGACTGAAATCGAGATGTTATAATATCTCAGCCGACTTGTTTGATTCTTAAACCCAAATTATACAGTAAATACTGAGTAGTAGTCAGCGTCTACAACACACAGGTAAATTGATAATAGTAAAATCTTGGTGTCAAATATCACCCAACAAATCAAATGATACATTCCCCATATGTACAGACCTTTCAATATTTCGGACTTCCATTTCGGATTTAACTGATACATTTTCATATTACTGCCCGGATATAATCCAACTCCGCCAAATCAAATGAAACTAAGAAATTAACGCCTGTCAACGGCCAGTTGCCTTTGCAATGTACGAGTAATGCGGAATTATATGTTATGGCAATGTGATTCCATGGATAAAAGTACATAATGTCCAGCAGATTGCAAGGTGATTGTTATTCACGTCAACTCAACGGCCATTTAACTATAAACAACGAGATAAAACGGAAATAGAAAAAAAGATGTTGAGAAATTCAGCACATATTTCCCGCCCCCAGGCTCCCCATCATTGACAATACCATGACCCTTGATCGCATATACACAAGATATCGCCATAGCAAAAGAAGAAAACGACAATGGAAATAGCAAACCAATCAGTAATCGCAAAAAACAAAAAGTAGAAATGAGGGTATGGTACCAATCGCAATAGTAATAATAATACACTAATAATAATAACAAGAAGAACAACAACCATTAATAGTAATAATAATACCAATCTCACCACTAATAATAATAGCACCAAAAAGCCGATGTCGGCAATAACAGTACAACAATCAAACTCCATTTGAAAAACCTAATTTACAATTTACAAATCCTAATTTCTAAACAAAACTATGATGGCGGAGCTCACAGATTAGTCTGAAATAATCAACAAAGAATAAAAATTGGGATAAATACCTAGGTTTTGCGGAGAGGGCTGGATAGAGATGTGAGAAGCAAGAGACCGATGAGAATGAGTGGAGTAGATAGAAAGAATAGGAAAAGGTGTGGCTGTGAGTGAAAGAGAGAATGGAAGGATAAGATCTAATGGGACAAATCAACGGTAGAAAGGGAACTTGGCTGTGCACTATTCATCGCTCAGTGCATCCAAGTTCTCTCTTTTAAAGAGGTAGGGATAAATACCTAGGTTTTGCGGAGAGGGCTGAATAGAGATGTGAGAAGCAAGAGACCGATGAAAATGAGTGGAGTAGATAGAAAGAATAGGAAAAGGTGTGGCTATGAGTGATAGAGAGAATGGAAGGATAAGATCTAATGGGACAAATCAACGGTAGAAAGAAAACTTGGCTGTGCACTATTCATTGCTACAGTGCAACCAAGATATATTATCGTTATTTTGAGTTATGCCCTTTGTTTTACCATGCTTTTTTTTTTTTGAAGTTTTCTTTTTTCATGCAGAGGTTATAATAATTGATCGTAAGACAACAAAAGTATAATAAGATAGATGATCGTCGTAGCGGTTTTAATCGTCATCTTACCCGTGAGCACAATCACTAGCGCCATACAAAGGTTTTGTGTTTATAGTCGTACACATGTAAGTATTGACCATAAGACAACAAAAGTAAACTAACAACTTTGATAACATTTTTTTGTAGGAAAGTACAGTTGAGATCAACACACGATGATAAGGGCATGGATGGAGAAGATGTTATGGTTGATGATATGATGGTGGTCATACCTACGATGGAGGAATACTTTTTAGTTTGATATTTACCAAAACATGTTTTCCTTTACATGGTTAATGAACTTTCTTTAAATTCACACATCAATAAGTAATTCTTTCGTGACTTATGTAGGTTATGCACCGAGTTGAATAAAAACATAGCGGTGATGACTTTTCGAGTATTATCAATTATCAAAGAGTCCAATATTTGGTAACTTTCTAAAATTTAATTAAATTATCATCTAGATATAATACTCTCAAAATATTGTATATGTATACAGAGTATTACTTAATCTTTTTCCTCTTTGAAATCTATATATGCTTATATGCTCCTAAAACATCCGAAGTTTTGATGTGTGAGACCTTTTTATGATAGACTTTTCATAGATGTGTAATGATATATGTTTTGTTCCGAATAGATGTTTTTAATTTTAGTGTGTATTATTTTAGTGTGTAATGGAGCATTGCCCAGTGGAGCAAATTTTTAGAAGCGGGTACCTGATATCGACCCAACCTGCTGTTGGTGTGGGAGAGAGGTCGAGAAGGACGCACATGCACTAATCCATTACCCTCTGGTCCATGCTGTTTGGGCAGTTGTGGGTGTAGGGGTTGAGGAGAACTGGGAAATATGCCAGAGGATGACAGATTGGACAACGAGGGTCTTAGAAGGACAAGACAAGATGCTTATTTATAAAATTATAATGGTAGCATGAGAGTTGTGGAATGATAGAAACAAAATCTTTCATGGAGATAGCTTTGAACCGTGGCTGCTTTGCGAGTGAGCATAGAAGTACCTTGAAGCCTATAGAGCTGCAAACTTGGAGCCAAAGAGCAAATTACTGGAAGCAAGGAGGCTGGCAACACGAAGTGGAGACCTCCGGACACATGATTTTGGAAAGTTAATGTAGATGCGAGAATTTTGGGGTCAACAGTTAGCGGCTTGGGGGTGGTGATCAGGGATGAGCACGGTCATGTGGGCAGAGCTGCGGTACAACAGGTTCATCAATATTGGGAGCCATGTATAGCGGAGGCGAAAGCGGCTTTGTCCGGTCTTCAGGTTGCACGACAGATGAGGATTGATAAGGTGGTCCGATTGATAAAAAAAAATGGTCCTTGAATCTGATTCTTTACAACTCGTGACGCTCCTCCATAATCGCAATACTCCAGCGTCTTATATGGGCAACATGGTTAGAGACATTCTGTCTCTTGCTAAGAATTTTGAGGTTGTTTGTTTTGATTTTGTTAGGAGTGGGAATCGAGTGTCGCACTGTTTGGCTCACTAGTTTCTTATTGATTATTCGCCGTGTATTTGGGTCGATATAGTTCTGGATTGTATTGGTGATGTTGTTGCTGCTGATTTCATATCAGCCTTTGATTGATTAATAATATTACCTGTTCCCCTTCCAAAAAAAAGAAATTAATTCATTGCATACACGACTTTTCAATAATTTGTGTTTGTGGTCCTATCCCCTATTGTCATCGGAGTAACAATCTAATTTTTTCTTTCTATTTCAAAGCTCAGATCACTCTAATGCATTCTCAACTCAATAGAGTTATATCTTTAAATTTCTATTCATCTTATATGTGTTATCTTTTCTGTATGTATGTATATTTATGTGACGAGATTAAGTTTTTACCATCATAATTATACAAACAATAAGTCTCATACGAGACCGTCTCTCACTACACAAAAAGCTAATTAAAAGAAAAAGATAAAATTAATTAAAAAGATAAAATTAAATTAAATAAAAAAAGATAACTAACTCTTATGAGAGAGGTCTCTCACTATCATTAATGAGAGACCGTCTCTCTTTAGAATTTGTATTCTACAAATGCAAAACAAGTGTTTTAGAAAAATTACATACACCCTTCATCCTATTTTTATTATCCCTCTCTTCTAATTCTTTTTATTTCAATGGATAAAGTAGATTTTTTTATCACTTTTTCTTTAATCCTACTAAAATAGAAAGGGGCAGTAAAATTAAGATGGAGAGTTATAGGTTTAAATAAGGAGAAACTAACACAATTAATTATTAGAACAATTCTACCGTCTTTTAGTAAGAGATCCTCTATTTTATAAAACAAAAAACGTCCAAACAAATGTAGAAATTTTTATTAATTTAAGAATTCTACTAAAGCTACACAAGTGTAGAACTACGCAAAAATTACTTCATAAAATGAGTAACATGATGTAAAGTAGCTTATTTAACTTTTTTTAGTCAATACAGAGTATATTAAAACAGATCCGTGCATCGTACGAGCATTAAATCTAGTCTATATTAATAAAGGAAACTTTTTCGAGCGATTACATAAACTCCAGCTTTTATGAACTACCTAATTATTATTATTATTGTTATTGTTATTGTTATTATTATTATTATTGTTATTATTATTATTATTATTATTATTATTATTATAATAATATAAACAACAATAATATTTGGAATATGAAAAGAACTATGTCCGTAAACCATGAAATTCATATCAATAAACAATAACCAATCAAAAACAAACAAGAGTCCAATTCGAACAATGCTGTAAGGCCCGTAACACAATGAATGAAAGACTATATATATACTCCCTCCAAGTTCCTGGGGAAAAAAGAATGGAAAGAATGAATAAAATAGTGTAAGTTGTGAAGTTTATAGGAGAGAAAAAATAATAAAGAATGAATAAAGTAGTGAAATTTTTTGATTTTTTATGAGAGAGAAAATAATAAAGAATTAATAAAATTAAACTTATCAAAAAAGGAAAGAGGGAAGATAATCAAACTAGTGTAAAAAAGAAAAGAGGGAAGATAATAGAAAATTGGAGGGAGTATCTTGCATGTAGAGATCAGATCCCACCTCTTATTTAGACCGGTCCGGATTCTCTCTATTACTCGAAAAGAAATGGATCTCCATTACTTTTGAACGGTTCAAATTGAATCTTGGGACGATCTAGTGGTTGTAATTATTTCATAAAAGTAATGTTTTAATGAATGGAGAGAGAAAATATATTAGAATAAGAGTGTATTAGAGATGGTAATGGAGAGAAAGTAATGGAGAGGATCCAAATTGTATTTAGACTTCAGTTTTGTGATTTCTTATTTAACTCCCTCCTCCTTTCTTTTTACATAGAATGTGTATATTAAACTTGGCAAATTTGCATAGAAACATGTATCATGTTATGGAGTCCGTTTTTGAAATAATGCTCAAAAATAAAAGAATTGTCGTTTTGGGTCGGTTTTGAAAACATTTATCGAAATGGTGTCCACGTAGGCTCGGTTTTGACGAGCCTGTATGGGGCTTAAACACGCCATACGTATTGGCGTGTTTAGTTCAATGAACACGCCATTACATATGGCGTGTTTAGGCAGTCTGAAATTCTACCCCCAATCCAGTAGCTGAATAATGTAAGGAAAGGAAACACGCCATTACGTATGGCGTGTCTTAAGATGGAAACACGCCATTACGTATGGCGTGTTTTAGCAGCTACATTTTTAGCCCAAGTCCAGTAGCTGGCAAAATCTCAAATATTAAACACGCCATACGTAATGGCGTGTCTTGCTCTTGAAACCCGTCATTAGCTATGGCGTGTTTAGCCAGTTTTTTTTTTTTTTCATTGCTGCACAAATTTCCTTCGTTCTCGTATCTTTCCTTTGCCAAAACAGAAAACCAAACTCAACAATGCTCAACAATGCTCAACAATGCAAAGGACAACACAAACCATTGCCTATTATAAATAAAAACCGAGTTTACACACCACATAAGTTTCGCACAAGGGGATTAAATTCTAAGTTTTACAACTAAAATGTCAAACAAACTAACCATCTAAAATGTCAAACAAACCATTAATCCTCTAACTATTACATCAAGTCCTCAAGTCTTCTTCTTGCTTTTTCCTCGAATGCGACTCCAAAACCCTTTCTTAGGCTCCGGGGTACCTTGTTCATTGACGGGTGACATTGAAGACATGGAAAGCATTGAAGACATGGCCGGCATTGAAGACATGGAAGGCATGGAAGACATAGAGTGTCTAGCCGGCATGGATGACTTAGAGCGTCTATTCCTCCTTGTGTATTGAACCAATGGTGCATCGTCATCCACATTCATTGAGTCGAGGGACTCTTGAACCATTGGTGAACTTTCTTCCCTTGGTTCTACGGTTGGTTGAAGGAGATGGGAATAGCCTACATGTTCAAGCGATTGAGAGGAGTAGTCCCGTAGGTGTGAAACCATTCTCCGGAAATGAGGAGGCACCTCAAGAGGCATTTGTCGAAGCTCCTTATCACATGTATTATGGACATTGATGAAACCTTGCACCTAAAACAAAATAAGTAGTATAAGCTAATCACATTTTATGATATATTGGTTAAGAATTTTAAGACAAGTATATTAAGTGTACTTACAAGATATTGTGTGGCTCCAAATGGTGCTTGATAAGTAGCTTGTGGGGGAAAAGGGTTCAAGCGAAGAATAGTGCGATCCCGGTACCAAACCATGTAAGGGTCGTAGTAGCTCATTTCAATATCATCCTCTTCACCACGGAACCGAAAATCACTCCTCCTAACCCAATTTGATATGTAGGGTTGATGTTTTTCCATCCAATTCCGTGAAGAGGCACCTCTTTTGTCTACTTTGTGCAAGTTTGGTTCGGTATTAGAGTTTAACGGGATAATTTGTTTCCACCCAAATTGACGAGCTACCCTATTTGGAAAATGCCACTCAACAATGTCGAAACAAATCATAGGTGCCATCACTGTCCAATCGTCGGAGGTTTGTTGAGGTTTGTTCTATCGCACTTGGTGTTTGTGAGGCGAAGATGATGAATGTTTTGTTTAATTTGGTAGAAAGGGACGGATATACTAAAAAAAAAAAAAATCTGCCTAAACACGCCATACGTATTGGCGTGTTTCTCTCTTAAGACACGCCATTACGTATGGCGTGTTCTATTTTCTTCCATTATGGCAGCTACTGGACTTGGCTAAGAATTTTGGGCTGCTAAAACACGCCATACGTAATGGCGTGTTTCCATCTTAAGACACGCCATACATAATGGCGTGTTCTATTTCTTTCCTTATGTTGCTACTGGATTGGGGGTAGAATTTCAGACTGCCTAAACACGCCATATGTAATGGCGTGTTCATTGAATTAAACACGCCAATACGTATGGCGTGTTTAAGCCCCATACAGGCTCATCAAAACCGAGCCTACGTGGACACCATTTCGATAAATGTTTTCAAAACCGACCCAAAACGACAATTCTTTTATTTTTGAGCATTATTTCAAAAACGGACTCCATGTTATGTTGATGAGTATATTGTTTCTGCTTTTTGAAACCATTAATATAGAGTTATCATCTTTTACACTAATAATATACAGTAATTAGACTATATAACCAGTTGTATTGGTTGTATAAAACATAACCCGAGCTTTATAATGTGTTTACTTGAGCTTACATTTATAGATTACGAGCTTTCTTTGTAAGAATCTCAACTCTATTATAAAAATATTAAACTTTAAAAAATATAATGAAACTCAAAAATAATATATATGAGCTCAATTAGATTTTAATTTTTGACATTAAAAAATTAAAATATAAATCAAAAATTATAAGAGTTCGAAAAAAATACACATAAGGTCAGTTAAATTGGTTATGGTTGTACAATGCTTTTGTACAACTTATTGACGTATGTTATGGTCGAATTTATGGATGAAAAATCATCAAACAGTTATTCCAAGGTATACATTTTCTTATAAAAAGATAATTTGGTGATTTTATATGAAATTTTACTTTTGGTTAATATAAAATTTTAGTTCACCAAATACAATTGTAGTTATCTTCTAATTTATTCAGTTTTGCTATGTTGTTGATTGTATATGAATTATAGTTTTGTTAATACAGTCTTCATGTAAAATGTATTTTTGTAAAAGTTGGTTGGTAATTGTATATTTGTATATGAATTATAATTGTTGATTGTACAATCTCCGTGAAAAATTAGAAGGTAAATTTTGATAAAAGATCACATTAGAAGCATTAGGCAAGACCTTTGATATTGAGGTGGATGGACTCCGTATACTTTCACACTTGTAGAAACTAGTCGGTTGCACCGCGCACCGATGCGCGCGACCCCCCAAGATATTTTAACCTTTGACGTTTCATGTATATGTTAGCGTATTTTTAAAGGAGAGACGGAAGCATTACAAAATCAAATACCCTATTATTATTCGTGCACGTTCCCCCATGATATTTTGATGCTGACGGCTCATACGCATGCTACGTATTTCTTTTATATGTTAATTGTCGCTAAACATAAACTATTGTTGTTGTACTCTATTGATGGTTGAATCATTTTTAAACCAAATTACCAAGGTATCATGATTGTTGTTCGTATTGTTAACTTTTCAGTAGTTGAGAAGATATAATGGAATTGAATAAAGTAAGTGCTCGTTTGGTTCATACAGGAATTGAACTCCTATGTTAGTTTACAATTCACCAGATTTCAATTCTCATATGCAATTCACATGAAATGGCAAAAACGTGTTTGGTTGCCTTGGAGGAGTTTGTTTTTCACATGAATTAAACTCCAATGGTTTGTTTGGTTAAACTATGTAATTCACCCGATTTTAATTTCTAAGTACCAATATATCCCTCAATAATATTACTAGCCTCAAATTTGTATTAAGGGTAAATGGGTAAATTTAGAGGATAAGATGGAGGAGTTTGCAATTACCTAGGGGGGGGGGGCTAGGTAATTAAACTTCTACATCATGTAGGAGTTGGAAACTCCAGGGAGTTGTAAATTCTTACATTTGGCCATATTTAGGGAACCAAACAAGTTTGAAAAAACTCAATTCATGGGATTTTAGAACTCTCATGAATTGAGTGAGTAACCAAACAAGCACTAATAAGTCGTTTTTTTTTCCCATATTCATCAATTCACTCACTCTCTCGTCATGTACCTCAACCACCCCCTCATTACAATGTTTCCTTTTTCTCTATCTTTTTATATCTTTGCTTGCATCTTTTTTTTTTGGTGATTTCCGTGGTTTTAAGTAGGTCATTAGAAGTTGCCAAAAAAAAAGTAGGTCATTAGAAGAATAATTACTTTAATTTCCAAATATATTTAAAATAATACTCCCTCTGTCCCGGTTATTTGTTGTCCTATTCCATTTTAGGGTGTCTCAGTCAATTGTTGTCCTTTCTATTTTAGGATTGCATTTGATGAACAATTTGATCATTCACACTCAATTTGTTCCACTTGTCAACTTATAATTGCCCCCCTCCACTTTCCTTGGTCTTTGTGCCAAAACCAAAGGACAACAAATGACCGGGACGGAGGGAGTAGAATATATATTTAGGATATTAAATCAAGGCCTACAAAACATGGCTCTTCGCATCTCTTTTCAAATGATGGCAAAAAGTGTGGAAACACAAGAAGCAAGACGATAAAATCTCTTCAAGATATAGGTTAAAAAGAAAGAGGAATGGTGAAAAATATTACTTGCAATTACAATGAGTAAAACTCATATCGCTTTGCTTGGTATGGTTCATATTTCCATGTTTGTATCCTTAAAACTGTCGAGGATTGATGTCCCCAAAAATGAGTAAACAAGTTCTCATATGAGATGATTGACGGAAGACTAATTGAATTGAAGTGTCACTTATATATATATATATATATATATATATATATATATATATATATATTTAGGATCCGGTGAGAACGATCACTCGGTGAGAACGGTGAGAACGGTGAGAACGCACCACTATATACATTAGAAATATATACAAGGAACACTTGTTTTTTTTTTTTTTTTTTTTTTTTTTTTTTTTGCCAAATCTCGGATACACTTTTGACTATCGTAGACACTTTTACTGCGAATTCTATATACACTTTTTAATAATGTAGATACCACTTTTTTTTTTTTTTTTTTTTTTTTTTTTTTTTTACCAAATCTCAGATACACTTTTGACTATCGTAGATACACTTTTTACCGGAATTCTATATACACTTTTTAATAATGTAGATACACTTTTTTTTAAATTTTTTTTTTTTTTACCAAATCTCAGATACACTTTTGACTATCGTAGGTACACTTTTTATCAGAATTCTATATACACTTTTTAATAATGTAGATACATTTTTTTTTTTACCAAATCTCAGATACACTTTTGAGTAACGTAGGTACACTTTTTACCAGATTTTTTTTTACCAAATCTTAAATACACTTTTGACTATCGTAGCAACACTTTTTATTAAACATATCCTAGAGACGTAGATACACTTTTTTCACAATTCTAGATACATTTTTTGAAACTGTAGATACACTTTTTTAACAAAATCTCAGATACAATAAAATGTATCGTGGATGCACATTAGACTTGAATAGATGTTTATACATAAGGAATATTTTTTTTTTTGGCCAAATCTCAGATACACAGCTGTAGTTACATTTTTTACTTGAGGTTTCTATATACACTTTTTAAGAATATAGATACACTTTTTTCAATTCTAGGTACATTTTTACTCTAATCGATTAATAGCTCATTTTACTATTTAGTTATAAATAATTAATATTATTGCGAATAATTGTTATTATTGAAGAATTTGTCACTGTTCTTTATTATTTCAATTTTTGTAGGAATAAAGACGGAAAATCGAGAGGTAAACAAATGAAGACGGGTCAAAACTAACTACAAGACAAAACAAAAGGGGAATGAAGGTCAACCTTTGACCTTCTTTTTTAGACAAAGGTAACCTTTGACCTTCAATTATTCAAAAGTCTGCATTTCGTTCCATCGTCTCATCATATTCACCATCATCATCAATTCAACCTCCATTAACAAACCACTCGCACCACTGATCAGTTCACCATTACACTCAACTTCCGCAACTCCTTTACCCATTTGCAGCAGCTCAAATCTCCATCACCATTTCACCCTCCGACATCACCATCATTCAATTGACCCAAAACCACCAGCCACCACCATTTCATGTCACCAACTTCAGCCACATTCGAGCACCATCACCAACCCGAATCCAACATCAAGCACCACCATCCTCTACCCACACCATCTCCCCTGTCCACCCGCGTCATTCATCCCCATTCTCATTCACAATCACCAACCCATTACCCCGACAACTCGCCTACCACCATTTAACCACCATCACCACCATTAATCCTCAGTTCAATCACAATAACCCAGTCCATCAATCAACTCCGCCATTCACACCAACGAGACCACCATTCTCATCATACCAGCAGCAGCAACAACCCCCCAATTCTTAGGCATCAACACATAAAACCAGCAAATTAAGTTATTAATATCCAATCTTCATTTTCAATAGTGCGTGGTTGTTTACCGGGGATGCGTCATCGCTTGTGATAGTCGCCGGTGATGTGTCGTCACTGTTGAATTGGAACTCGTCGACGGCGACAACGAATATGAGTAATGGTATTGAAATGATAAACAGGAAAGTTGGGGTAGGATAAAAATCCTAATTGGTCGCCGGAGTTAGTGCCGACATTAGGGACAGTCGGTGATGACGGACAGCTTGCTTGGCTTCTGCGTGCGTGGGGTCTTGAGTAGTTGTGCCAGAATCAGGGAAGTAGGGAGTTTGACGGAGTTGTTGATCTTTCTCGTCGGCGATGACGGGAGTAGTAGAAGGCGACGGTAGGGTGGTAGGTGATGATGGGGGGAATTTGAAGGGTAGTGATGTGAATAAGATTGGGACAGATCTAGTTTGGTTGTGTGACTTTGTGAGCAAAAGTGACGCGCGTGAAATTTAGTTATGAAGGTGTTTCACCGCTTCACCGAGTGATCGTTACTCACCGATCCCACCTCTCTCTATATATATATATATATATATATATATATATATATATATATATCAATTCTTATTTTAATAGTTAGCTGGAATTTTACCATCAGACATTAGCTATTTGCTTAAATTCAAATGACTCGCTCATTAGTGGAATGTCCTATTTCGCCTTTCCTCCCTCCCCACTTGTTGGGTAGGATCAAATAATGAAATGAAAGGAAACTGAAATTTTCAGTTGGGAAGTAGTAATAAGAGCAATGTTTGTTAAGCGAATAGTCTAAGTGACTATTATGTGATAAAACCTCTCATATTCATATATGAAAGTGTTAGACGTATCATGGGCATTCCGACATGTAAAAACATCTAACATCTATATGTAATGTATGCATCTTGCTGAAATGCTTAGCTTCCCTTTCAAAGAGATCAGGTTCTACCTCATTGTTGTCGGACCTGAAGCAACTTGATTGCTAGGTTCAGCTTTACTGTCCCTGTTTAGGTGAAAAATTGCAAAAGATAAAAAGTAAACTAACCTGTTTAGCAACACCAGCATTGGCATATTCATAAATCTTAAACGCTAAGCCCATAAGGGTATGCAAGCATAAAGACCACTGACAATTAAGGAGTTTACCTTTCGACTTCCCTATTGCAAGTTTCTATTCAAAGCCCTGAACATAAATTACCGGAACATCAGAGTTCTCAGTTTTGAAGTCGGGTTGTTTTTCTCCTTACCTTTCAAAGAGAGAGTTTTCTCTCTCGGGATAGTTTGAAGAGATGAATCTTCCTTAGTGATAGAGTCAAGAAGTGTCGAGTCACTAGGGCCTTTTTAGGCCAAGTATGCTTTTAATTAAGGGTCTTTTGTCGGAATCAAGAGTTAATCTTCCCGTCCCGATGATTGTCATAACTAATGCGTTTTGATTCACGTGTGGAGCTGCGTATGAGGATGGAGCCCGGAATCCAAAGAGTGAACCTCTAGCCACACTAGTAGACAAGCAATCATGCGGAGACGACCTCACATGAACCGATTCTGGGCCGACATCCCCTGCTAGGAAGCATGAAGGCTAAGTAGTGAAGAACTCGTGTTGAGGAAGTGAAGAAATAAATTGTTCCGGCGGTTTTGGCGGTCGCCACCATCATCGCAAGCGATCTGCCATGGCGATCTGCCCTCAGACAGCGATCTGCCGTGCGATCACACTCATCCGGCAGATCCGTTGTCTTTGTGCTCGTGACTTTTATTAAGCCCGTTGGCTTAAAATTAAGCCCAAATCCCGTATTACCCTAGATTCGTGTGCAGCCTTATAAATAGTTCACATTTTGGAGACCTAAAAATCATCTTGTTTTAGGAGTAATTCAAAAAGGCTTGTGTGTTAAGAAAGCTTGGATTTTTATTAAGAAATTTGTAATCTTTTAGTTTGGATGTTAATCTTTCTTCAATTCTTGGGTTTTACTAAGAAGATGGAAGGCTAATCTCCCTTTACTTGGTGTAATTTAATCAAAGTATCCAACTTTGATGTTGTAAGACTCTTAAAACTCTCTCAATTTATCTATTGTTCTTTCCTTTGTTCTTAAATTCTTATGTTGAGTAGATGAATGTTTGAATTGATCACTCTTGCATCTTATTTACCCATCTATTGCAAATTCTAGAGAAATGGTTTAATCTATCTAGAATTGTTTGGAGCAAACTTGTTATATGTTGATTTGGTTTAAAGGATGCATATTTCAAGTAGGAAATTACATGTCTTTTCTTGCTAGTATGGTTTAATCTAGTAGGATTTGATTCTAGCTTACATCTCTTGGCAAAAGCTTCATGCTCAATTCTAGTCTTTATTCATGGTTTAATGAGTTGTGGTTGGAATTGAAGGACTCACATATATGGTTTAATTGTGTGTGTCAATTTCTTGAGATGATAGTATTGGATAGATAACAATAGAGAGAAAAGAGTCAAACTTTGTCATTGTTGGATTACTAAGAGAGAATTATACCAAGTCTTTCCCATATTTGATTGTTGCACATCTAGTGTTTGTTGTTTTGCTTCTATGATAAGAATTGCATCTTTATTTTCCCTTATTCTACTTCAAAACCCCTTTCTCCATTTATGTCATACTACATGTTAACCATTGTTCATAAGCATTGTTTGTTGATAAATATAATTAGTAGGTCCTTATTGTAGTTAGTGTTGTGATTAGTCATAAAGTCCTAATTAGTTGCTTTATAGTTAAAATTCAAGTCTTTAGTTCAAAAGTTCTTCCCTTGGGTTCGACCCTAACTTGCCAATTTACTACCCTATTGCTTGAAGTTAGTAAAGTTTAGTTAGGCTTATAAATTGTTAATTTGGTAGTTAATTCTAGTATATTAGCGACCTAGTCTTTTTCGTTATCAAATTTTGGCGCCGTTGCCGGGGAAGGGCAACATAGCTAGAACTTGAGTTTGTAAATTTATGTTTAGTTGTTTTCTTACTCCTCTTGTTGTTAGAAGTAATAGGAAGTTTTAACTTGTTTGCTTAGTGCGAAGGTTTATGTTTAGCTCCCCACCACACGGTGAATCAACCCCCGTGGAAGAAGACGCTTTTGGAGCATATTCTTGGCTATTCACTAACCCTTGGTACCAAAGACCACCAAGAGAACAAAGAGTAGAAGAACCACCTTTAGAAACCCCTCTTGAAGAAGAACCAATAGAAGAAGAACCAATTGAAGTAGAACCAATTGAAGTGGAATACCCACAAATGGCGAATGATACTAGAACTATTAGGGAGCTCCGGGCAAGGAATTATGACACTCAACCTCTTTGCATTGCCTACCCACCCATGGGGGCTAATGCCAACTTTGAATTGAAGGGCTATTTCATTCACAACCTCCCAAAGTTTCATGGACATGCGGGGGATGACCCAAATCGCCATCTTTCCGAATTCCATATGATGTGTGAGGGTGCAATTCCAAATGGTGTCACGGAAGATCAATTCAAGTTGAGAGCTTTCCCATTTTCACTTCAAGATGCGGCAAAAGATTGGTTGTTTTACCTTCAACCGGGTACAATCCGTACTTGGAAGGACATGAAGGCGGCTTTTCTTGAGAAGTACTACCCCGACTCAAGACATAACCATGCAAAGAAAGCCATCACTTCTCCGGAGCAAGATGCAAGTGAGAGCTTATATGAGTATTGGGAGAGATTCAAGAAGCTAGTTGCTCAATGTCCTTACCATGGCCTTAGTGGTGATGACCTTTTGGTCAACTTTTGTGATGGCCTTACCGTACAATACCAAATCATGGTTAATTCCGCTACGGGTGGTGGAGTTGACAACTATTCCGTGGCGGAGGCAAATGAGATCATAGAAAAGTTGGCCGCTAGCACAAGGAACTATGGAAGAAGCCGAGTGTCAAAGAATATTAACTCCATTGAGACACCTTCTCCTTCCTCCCACAAGCTTGAGAAAACCGTGGATGATCTCACAAAAATGGTTGCTCAACTAGTGGGGAACAATCAAGGAGGAGCACAAGGATCTAATGTGGAATGTAATTTTTGCCAAGGTCCACACCCAATGGAAACTTGTCCCATCATGGAAGAGCAAGGAATAAGCAAGGAGAATGTGAGTGCCATGATGCACGGTCAATACAACTCTAGGAACCCCAATGGGGGAGGGTATTATAAGTATGATCCGAGTGGCAATACTTACAACATTGGGTCAAGGGACAATCCAAACCTTAGTTGGGGAGGAGATACTTCCAAGAGCTTCCAAAATGGTCAATTCAACCACTTGAAGAACTCCAACTCTCAAGGACAAAACTCCAATTACCAAAGAAACAACAATCATCAACAAGCCAAGGGAGGATCCTTCCAATTTGGAAACCAAGGACAACAAGGGAATTTCCAAGGTAACCACAAGAACTTCCAACTAGGAGGGGGCTCTTCCTCCCAAGGAAATGAAGATTTGTCTACAAATGAGATGTTTAAGATGATCATGAAAGGGCAAGCCGAAAATACCAAGAGGTTTGACAAAATGGATGCGGATAAAATTTCAAGTGATGCTAGGGTGAAGAACCTTGAAATCCAACTTGGCCAACTTGCACAAGAAATGGCCAAGAACAATCAAAGGAACTCTAACTCAATTCCATCTACAACATTTCCACCAAAGGAAAATGCAAGCTCCATGACTTTGAGAAAGGGGAGAACCCTAGAATCTCCCCCGAAGAAGAAGAGGAAAGCCAAGTCACATGAGAGAGTCATTGACATTGAGGAACAAGTTGAAGAAGAGCTAGTGGTTGAGAAAGAGAAAGAGACACCCTCTAGAGCTAGTGGGGAAGAGGAGAAGACTCCCTTGAGGAATGACAAAGAAAAGAGTGAAAGCAACAAGACCAAGGATCATGTTGAGGAGATCGAGAAAGAATATGTTGTGGAGGTACCTTTTCCTAGTGCTCTCACACATTCTAAAAGAATCGCAAGAGATGAGGATCTCTATGAAACTTTTAGGAAGTGTGAAGTAAACATCCCTTTGCTAAATCTTTTGAAAGGTGTACCTAGGTATGCAAAGTTTCTCAAGGAACTTTGCACACCTAGGAGAAGCCCAAGGAAGGGAACCCAAAGAGTAAGGGTAAGTGAACATGTTTCCGCAATTTTTAAAAAATCACTTCCCAAAAAGTGTGGAGACCCGGGAATGTTCACCATACCATGCTCTATTGGGGACAAAAGTTTCACTCATGCTATGTTAGACCTTGGTGCATCAATCAATGTTATGCCATATGCCCTTTATGAGACTTTGGGACTTCCACCATTGAACAAAACCGATGTAGTGATCCAACTTGCGGATCGCTCAAACATATACCCAAAGGGGATGGTGGAGGATGTGTTGGTAGAGGTAGATCACTTAACCTTCCCGGCCGACTTCTATGTTCTTGACAGGGAAGCCGACTCGAGGGCCACTCCAATCCTTTTGGGGAGACCTTTTATGAAGACCTCTAAAACCAAGATTGATGTGTCTAATGGGAACCTCACTATGGAATTTGATGGAAGGAAACTCACGTACAACATCTATGATGCTATGAAACAACCTAGCGATTCACATTCATGTTATTTCTTAGACATCATTGAACCAATTACCTCACAAGTTTATATGTTGTGTCAAAGGGACCCACTTGAGGTGGCCCTCACTAACAATGTCGAGAAAGAAGGGTTGCGGTTTTTGTTGTCTAATGATGTGCAGGATTATGTCAACAAGTTAGAGGAGGAAGTAACCCTTGATGATAATCAAATGGAAAAGATAGAGGACGGAATCAGGGGGTTTCAGCAGACTGCCAAACCCACCGCAGTCTGCCACGGCAGTCTGCCAGACCCACGGCAGTCTGCCATGGCAGTCTGCCACCCCCTAGGCAGTCTGCCAAATCCCCTGTTTCCCGAATACTTGTTTTGCTTGAAGACAAATCCCAATTACCCTAACTTCCTTCCCCTAGAAGCCTCCCTTGAAAGACCACTTCCTTCCATCATTAAGCCACCCACCCCCAATCTAAAGCCACTCCCCGACCACTTGAAGTATGTGTTTCTCGGAGAAAACAACACTCTACCTCTCATCATTTCAAACCAACTTGAGGGTGATCAAGAGAGGAGGTTGGTGGATGTTTTGCAAAAGTACAAAGGAGCATTTGGATGGAGCATCGCGGATATCAAGGGGATAAGTCCAAGCACTTGCATGCATAAGATTCGATTGGAAAAGGATGCAAAACCCGTCCGGCAACCACAACGGAGGCTCAATCCACCCATGATGGAAGTTGTCAAGGAGGAAATTATCAAACTTCTCCAAATGGGTATTATCTTTCCTATTAGTGACTCTCAATGGGTAAGTCCTACTCAAGTTGTGCCAAAGAAGGGAGGGGTGACGGTAATCAAAAACACTCAAGGGGCATTGATCCCCACCCGTTTGCAAACGGGATGGAGGGTGTGTATTGATTATCGCCGCCTCAACCAAGTCACTTGGAAGGACCATTTCCCCCTACCCTTTCTAGATCAAATGCTAGAGAGGTTAGGTGGGAAAGAGTATTATTGCTTTTTGGATGGATATTCCGGGTATTTTCAAATCCCCATTCACCCGGAGGATCAATCCAAAACAACCTTTACTTGCCCATTTGGTACTTATGCTTACCGCCGCATGCCTTTTGGATTGTGCAATGCCCCCGGCACTTTCCAACGATGCATGATGAGCATTTTCTCGGACTATGTGGAGCGTATTTTGGAAGTTTTCATGGATGACTTCACCATCCATGGGGACTCATTTGACTCGTGTCTAGACCACCTCGCTATGGTCCTATCACGGTGCATAGACTCTCACCTCATTTTAAATTCTGAAAAGTGTCACTTGATGGTGAGTAGTGGAATCGTGTTAGGGCACATAGTGTCGAAAAGAGGGATTGAGGTGGATACGGCAAAGGTGGATGTGATTAAAACCTTACCGTATCCATCTAATACTCGAGACGTGAGGTCGTTCTTGGGCCACGCGGGTTTTTATCGAAGGTTTATAAAAGATTTCTCCAAAATAGCTAACCCCTTGTGCAAACTTTTGCACAAGGATGTGGATTTCGTGTTTGATGATCATTGTAGGGAAGCATTTGACTTGTTGAAGGAGAGACTTATATCGGCCCCAATCATTCAAGCACCCAAGTGGGATCGTCCTTTTGAGATCATGACCGATGCAAGTGATTTTGCCATTGGAGCCGTATTGGGACAAAAGGATGACAAAGCTTCATATGTGATCCAATATGCTTCATCTCTCTTGAATGATGCTCAACGGAACTACACCGTCACCGAGAAGGAATTCTTGGCGGTGGTGTATGCTCTAGAGAAGTTCCGCCCATACTTACTAGGAGTCAAGGTGATTGTCTATACCGATCACAAATCCATCACTCAACTTGTGAGCAAGAAAGACACCAAACCAAGATTAATGAGGTGGGTTCTCCTACTTAGTGAGTTTGACATAGAGATAAGAGAGAAAAAGGGATTGACAAATGTGGTGGCCGACCACCTAAGCCGACTACAACTTGATGATCAACAAATGCAACGAATGGGGGTAGTCGATGGGAGTTTGCCTCATGAATCTCTCTATAGTTTGAGGATGACGGAGCCATGGTATGCCAACTTGGTGAACTACATGGTGACTAAGAAGTTTCCCACTTCTCTTTCATCTAGTCAAAGGAACAAGATCAAGTCCGATTCTCGGTTCTATATATGGGATGAGCCATATTTGTGGAAAATGTGCCAAGACCAAGTCATCCGCCGTTGTGTGCCGGATGTAGAAATCCCGTCCATCCTAAAGCATTGCCACGAGTACGCTTGTGGGGGTCACTTTGGGCCGCATAGAACGGCACGTAAAATCCTTGAGTGCGGTTTCTATTGGCCCAAGTTATTTAAAGATGCTCATATTTTCGTTACTACTTGTGATAGGTGCCAACGTTTTGGAAACATATCACGTAGGAACGAGATGCCCCAACAACCGATGCTCTACTTGGAAATTTTTGATGTTTGGGGAATAGACTTCATGGGGCCATTCCCTAACTCCTATGGATACATCTACATCCTCTTGGCGGTCGACTACGTGTCTAAGTGGGTGGAAGCCATTCCCACAAAATGTGATGATGCAAAAACGGTACAAGCATTTGTCAAAAGCAATATATTTTCAAGGTTCGGCTTCCCAAAAGCCATTGTGAGTGATAGGGGAACCCATTTTTGTAACAAGGTGATCTCAACCTTGCTTCAAAAATATGGTGTGCTTCACAAAGTTTCTACGGCATATCACCCCCAAACAAATGGCCAAGCGGAAGTCTCTAACCGGGAGATTAAACACATCTTGGAAAGAACGGTCAATCCCGACCGAAAGGATTGGAGCAAGAGGCTTGAAGATGCTCTTTGGGCTTATAGAACGGCCTATAAGACCCCAATCGACATGTCCCCATATAGGCTAATTTATGGGAAGGGATGCCACCTTCCCGTAGAAGTTGAGCACAAAGCCTATTGGGCAATCAAAGCTTTTAATCAAAATGTCGATGAGGCGGGATTGCACCGAAAGCTTCAAATACAAGAATTGGAAGAGCTTAGGCACAATGCCTATGACAATGCTAGCATCTACAAGGAAAAGGCTCGGTCTTGGCATGACAAGATGGTCACAAGAAGAGTTTTCAAAGAGGGAGAAGATGTGTTGGTTTTTCAAAGTCGCCTCAAGAATTTTCCCGGCAAGCTAAGGTCAAAGTGGTTTGGACCTTACAAAGTCAAGAAGGTTTTTCCCCACGGAGCGGTGGAGGTGGAAGACCCGACCTCGGGGAAAGTGATAAAGGTAAATGGGCAAAGGTTGAAGAAGTACTACAAAGGAATCGAACTACAAGGTGAAGAGGATCTTCTTTTAGAAGATCCAATTTATAAAGATTGATTCTCCAACATTGACTAAGTCGAGCCATCGACGTTAAAAATACGGCACAAATTTGTAAATATTCTCTTTTAGTGTAGAATTTCCCGCTTTTCATAGGTAGAATTTACATTCACGTCATTTCTCATTCCGTTATTTACATTCTTGTTAATAAATGGCATTAACATTCATGAAGTTACTAATCATTCTATGAAGTGTGAAGTCGATTTTTACATCACCTCGGAAGGCGTGTCATTAGTGAAGTGACGGAATTGTGGAAAGAGATTTGAATGGGAACGTGTCAAGGGAAAGAGCAAGGATGAGGTGAAGCTTATTGAGCTAAATTTTGGTTTTATGCCAAAATTTAGCTAACGAAAAAAAAATTGCGAATCAGGGATTCTGGCAGACTGCCAAACCCCTCGGCAGTCTGCCACGGCAGTCTGCCAAAAACTCGGCAGTCTGCCGTTTGTGCTACAGTGCGGGTTTTGTTATTCCTTAACCACGAAACACAAACCCAACCCCTTATTTCAGATTTTTCGAAGAGCTCCCCCTTCCCATCCCCTCAATCATCATCTTTCCACCCAAAATCACTCAAAATCTTTCCCAACATTCATCAAACCTTCAATCCTTCAATCTTTAGACCACAATCCTTCCACCACAAATACAAAATACCTTTGATTCCACCAAAAATCAGAAATTTGCCCCAAAAATTTGAAGAACCCTAGCTTTCAAGACCTCAAATTTCAAGCTTCAAGATTGGAATTCAAGAATTTAAGACGGGTTTTTGAGCAACTAAGAGCAACAAGGAGCATTATTTTGTGGAATTCGGGGAGGTATAACAACCAAACTCAACTTTCATTTTCTTGCTCTCTTATAGTCCGAATTTCGCCTTGTTCTAGTGAATTAGTTGGATTAATTGTTGTCTCTTGATGTTATAGTTGTTGTTGGTGGTAAAATTTTCTGGGTGAGGCAAGACAAACACCAAACACAAGCTTTTGAACATCTTCTTGAGCTAGTGCACACCAAGTGTTTGGTGAATTGTCCCAAAGAGTGAAAAATTTTTGGAGTGCCATATTTTGTATTGTTTGTGTTGTATCAACCTTCTTTGTAGGTACAAGAATGTCAAGGTTAAACCCATTCAAAAGGCCATCTAAGAGAAGGCTTGTAGAGGAGATTGAAGATGTGGTGGAACCAATTTTTACCGGGGAGGAAGGGTTAGATGCAAACCAATTAAAAATCTTTCAAAAACTCGGCCTACACCAAAAACAACCAATCAAAACCACCCGGTTCCTTGACCCCCCCACCCTAAACTACCTAGGCATGGGCACCCTAGCCCGGGCTATGCTTGCTAAGGTGGGCCTAGAGGCATTCTTTGATGATGAGTTATGGGATTACACCTACACCTCCTTTACCCGAGAGTTCCTTTCCACCTTGACGGAGTGTAATGTAGCGGAAGGAAGAGAGAAAAAAATCCGGTTTAGAGTGAGTGGAAAGTGGCACACCCTTACCCATACTCAAGTGAGGGAGGTCTTGGGAATTTCAAAAGCCCCATCTCCCATTCTCATGCTTGGGAAAAGGAGTGATGCGGCTTGGACCGAGATTGTAGGATCCGCAAATGCCAAATATGACAACATGATCTCTTATTGCACCAACCCCGTTGTGCAACTACTCACCCGCTTCATAACCACCATCTTCTATGCCATAGGAGAGCCCACTAAGGTCAATGCAAAGATCCGAACCACCATGTGGACCATGCTCCCGGAGGGGGTAGGAGTGCCCGATTGGGTACAACTTTTTATTGATGCTTGCATGGTTCACAAGACCAAAAGTTCGGGAGGGAGTATAAATTGTGGGGGGGCAATCACCTTCTTTGTGGCACACTTTGAGGGGGACATTGATGAATCCCAAGACATTTTCAAGACTAAGGGTCTTCCCTTGTACAATGACATTGTTCTTGAGGAGTGCAAGATGTTCAAGAAAGTAAGGCAAAACCCCCTTAAAGGTTTTTGGTTGGGCCCCGACAAGCAAAAGTATTTGAGGCTTCCAAGGCCTAAAAACTCTCCTTTGCCAAGTGGCACCCATGGTAGGCATTTCTTTTGTCGGATGGATATATCGGACTTTGCCTCCGATGAGGATGAAGAGGAGGCACCCAATGCCCCTCCCGTGGACATGGACACCCCCATGTATGAAGCGGGGGAGGGCTCTCATGACCCGGTTGCTCCTTGGCAACAAAATATGTACGATTATTTCAAAGAGACGAGAGAGGTGTTCACTACCATAAGTGGGCGTGTGGAGAATCTCCAATCTTGGCAACAACAACAAACACCAAGGTTGGAGAATCTTGACCAATGGAGAAGTGTGGTTGATGATAGGGGGAAGTTGATAGAGGAGGCCGCAACAAATCAAACGGCTTTGATGAGGGAAATGATTGCTAACCAAGAGGCTAACCGTGTTTGGCAACAACAACTTGACCAAACAATGACGGCCAATGCCAACATGTGGAAGGAGCAAAATGAGTGGAGAGGCCAAATGGACCAACAATTTGGGGTCCAAAATGAAAGATATCAAGAGTATGTCGAAGATTCATACTATGATGCAAGGACCCAAGAAGACACACTTGGGATAGTTAGTGGTCTATTTGGCATGTCTCTCCACCCCACCATCCCACCCTCTATCACCCAAGAAGATGTGGACCAACAATATGCCCGGGCAATAAGAGAAAGAGAAAGAAGAGAAAGAAGGTGGAAGAACCAAGGCACCGATGATCAAGGGGGTGCCTCGGGTTCTCATTGAAGAAGAAGAAGTGTTTGCCTCCTCCACATTGGGGACAATGTGGAATGTAAGTGTGGGGGAGGAATTTGGATTGTATTATATGTAAATTTCTTGTTGGTTAAAAAAAAAAAAAAAAAAAAAAAAAAAAAAAAAAAAAACAACGAAAATCCCGGCTAGGTGAAAACCCACAAGGGTGGGCGCCTAGGCAAGATTGGGAAGGTGGCCGAGGACGGGATGAAAACCCGAAAGGGCATTCCGGGTAAAATGAAGAAATGAGTTGCGAGCCACCATGAGGGGAAAGGAAAAGCTAAGGTGAAAACCCGAAAGGGCACCTTAGGCAAAATGAGGGATTTTCACCAAAAAAATTGAAAAATTGAAAATTGTAACACCAAAAAGATGGAGGGATAAGAAGGGAGTGATAAGGAGGGTCTTGGAAGGAGGCTAGAATAGGATTTAATTTCTTTTTGAGTCACAAAACTTGTCCCAAATCGGTGGATTTTTGCTTTGGCTACTTTGGTTGTTGATTTATTTCGGAGTGTGGCCAACCAAGTAGCATGATCATACCTAGCTTGGAGTAATAAGGGGGTGATATAAGTGGTGAATTAGGATGTTTTAGGAGTTGCTTAGGCCACTTTGCTTACACCTTGGGATAAGGTGAGAGTGGCCATCTCTTGTTGGCGATATAAGAAGGGTGGAGTTGAGTAATGAGTCGGAGTTGGAGTCATGTCGTGTCTTGTGCGAGGGATGATATAAGGAGGACGAGTGAGAGAAGAGTTTGTGTCACCTTTGAGTCTAGATTTTCTCTTTAATTGGTGGTAGTTCAAGAGGGAGATATAAGGAGGAAGAGGTGAGGGAAGAGTGGTCATTCTCTCCTACACCCGCTTGTGGACTTGCCGAATGCTTTCTTGAGTTTTACTCGGGACGAGCAAAAGTCCAAGTGTGGGGGAGTTTGATAGAGTCAAGAAGTGTCGAGTCACTAGGGCCTTTTTAGGCCAAGTATGCTTTTAATTAAGGGTCTTTTGTCGGAATCAAGAGTTAATCTTCCCGTCCCGATGATTGTCATAACTAATGCGTTTTGATTCACGTGTGGAGCTGCGTATGAGGATGGAGCCCGGAATCCAAAGAGTGAACCTCTAGCCACACTAGTAGACAAGCAATCATGCGGAGACGACCTCACATGAACCGATTCTGAGCCGACATCCCCTGCTAGGAAGCATGAAGGCTAAGTAGTGAAGAACTCGTGTTGAGGAAGTGAAGAAATAAATTGTTCCGAGGCGGTTTTGGCATCGCCACCATCAAGCAAAGATCTGCCATGGCGATCATTTTCCAGACGGCGATCTGCCGTGGCGATCTGCCACTCATCCGCAGCAGATCGCCGTTGTCTTTGTGCTCGTGACTTTTATTAAGCCCGTTGGCTTAAAATTAAGCCCAAATCCCGTATTACCCTAGATTCGTGTAATGCGACCTTATAAATAGTTCACATTTTGGAGACCTAAAAATCATCTTGTTTTAGGAGTAATTCAAAAAGGCTTGTGTGTTAAGAAAGCTTGGATTTTTATTAAGAAATTTGTAATCTTTTAGTTTGGATGTTAATCTTTCTTCAATTCTTGGGTTTTACTAAGAAGATGGAAGGCTAATCTCCCTTTACTTGGTGTAATTTAATCAAAGTATCCAACTTTGATGTTGTAAGACTCTTAAAACTCTCTCAATTTATCTATTGTTCTTTCCTTTGTTCTTAAATTCTTATGTTGAGTAGATGAATGTTTGAATTGATCACTCTTGCATCTTATTTACCCATCTATTGCAAATTCTAGAGAAATGGTTTAATCTATCTAGAATTGTTTGGAGCAAACTTGTTATATGTTGATTTGGTTTAAAGGATGCATATTTCAAGTAGGAAATTACATGTCTTTTCTTGCTAGTATGGTTTAATCTAGTAGGATTTGATTCTAGCTTACATCTCTTGGCAAAAGCTTCATGCTCAATTCTAGTCTTTATTCATGGTTTAATGAGTTGTGGTTGGAATTGAAGGACTCACATATATGGTTTAATTGTGTGTGTCAATTTCTTGAGATGATAGTATTGGATAGATAACAATAGAGAGAAAAGAGTCAAACTTTGTCATTGTTGGATTACTAAGAGAGAATTATACCAAGTCTTTCCCATATTTGATTGTTGCACATCTAGTGTTTGTTGTTTTGCTTCTATGATAAGAATTGCATCTTTATTTTCCCTTATTCTACTTCAAAACCCCTTTCTCCATTTATGTCATACTACATGTTAACCATTGTTCATAAGCATTGTTTGTTGATAAATATAATTAGTAGGTCCTTATTGTAGTTAGTGTTGTGATTAGTCATAAAGTCCTAATTAGTTGCTTTATAGTTAAAATTCAAGTCTTTAGTTCAAAAGTTCTTCCCTTGGGTTCGACCCTAACTTGCCAATTTACTACCCTATTGCTTGAAGTTAGTAAAGTTTAGTTAGGCTTATAAATTGTTAATTTGGTAGTTAATTCTAGTATATTAGCGACCTAGTCTTTTTCGTTATCACTTAGTAAGTGCCTTAATAGTGCTGCTAGAAACTACGGCCTTTATTCGGTTTATCTGCAACTGTAATTCCATAGCTGCTGCTCGTCGCTCTAAATCATGATGTCAAAGCCAAGCTGAATCAATATCATGAAATGGAAATATATCAACTAAAATCCATCCACATTAAAAAGAATCAAAGATTACTCCTAATAAAACCAATACTCATGTATGATCGTCCCACACCATGAAAGATGATAATTTTGTATCCTACCTTATGCTTTAGTTTGTATTGTATCTCAGAGATGTTAATATATAACAATTTGAGATGTTGATATTGTAGCGAATCAGAGTGTATTTTATACGGAAGCGTAATGAAAAATATTATGTGAAAAAGGTAAGACGATAATAATAAATTGCACTCTTACAATAATTTTATTATCACTCAAATAAATTGGAAATATACCAATTATAAATAAACACTCACACTCTTAACTCACAAATATTTCTATGGACTCACTAACTCTCACAAACTCTCTTATTGTTTGTTTTGTTTTTGTGAATTCATTACTCACACAAATGCTAGCTATTTATACTACACAACACACTATTGAAATAATGGCTTGATTTGCTTCTACACACAAAGTCTTACACACATGTGTAAAATGAGTAAGGTAGGTGAATGCTATTCACTTCTTTGACTTACCTACCACACTTTGATGCTACTTTGATTTCATACTTGCCATGGTTGGTGGAATAGGTAAGCTAGTGAGTAGGAGTTGGTGAATTTTAACACTCCCCCTCAACGACTACTCTCTCATATCAGAGTTAGTCTAGAAGTCATACCAAGTTGCATTCGGAACTTCTCAAACTTTGGTCCACTCAGACCCTTGGTAAAGATATCTGCCACTTGATCATCGGTCTTGACATAGTCCAGATGAATCTCACCCCTTAGAACCTTTTCTCGTACAAAATGGTAATGTACTTCAACATGTTTTGTTCTAGCATGAAAAACTGGATTTTCTGCTAATCTCATTGCTGACATGTTGTCACAATAAACCTTCACTCCAGAATCAACTGGTTGATATAGATCCTTCAAGAGTTGTGTTAGCCACACACACTCTTGTGCTGCCATCGCTGCTGCCCTATACTCTGCCTCTGTACTCGACAATGATACAGTAGGTTGCCTCTTACTACACCACGAAACAGCACCGGAACCAAGACTAAACGCATACCCGGTAGTTGATCGACGTGTGTCATGATCACCGGCATAATCAGCATCACAATACCCGTGAATTTCAGATAATTCACCACTTGGGTACAATATTCCATAGTCAATTGTTCCTTTAATGTACCTCAATATACGTCGTATTGCTTCCAAATGAGACTTCTTTGGATTTTGCATGAAACGACTAACCACGCTTACCGCGTAAGCGATATCAGGTCGAGTCAATGTGAGATATATAAGACTTCCCACGAGTTGTCTATACATCGTCACATCCTCTAAATCTTTTCCCTCTGTAGAGCACAATCTAACATTAATCTCGGTTGGAGTCGACACTGGTTTGCAATCGAGCATCCCGTACTTCTCCAAAATATCCTGGGCGTATTTCTGTTGACAGAGAAATATTCCACCTTTGGTTCTATCTACCTCTAGACCAAGAAAATGTTTTAGCTCTTCAAGCTCTTTCATATGAAACCTTATTGAGAGATTTGATCTTATTTGATGAATCTCTCTATCATCATCTCCAGTGATGATAAGATCATCCACATAAACAAGGACCACTGATAACTTTCCATCTCGAGCTTTCACAAACAAGCTCGAATCTGCAGGAGCAACTGAATAACCACTTTGCAATAAGAATTCAGCTATCTTACCATACCATGCTCGTGGCGCCTGCTTCAATCCATAAAGAGCTTTCTTCAACTTACATACATAATGTTGATCAGAACTCTCAAACCCTTTTGGTTGATCCATGTATATGTCTCTATCTAGCTCTCCATGAAGAAATGCGTTCTTCACGTCCATCTGCCACAATTTCCATGAGTTACTAGCTGCAAGTGCTAGTAAAACACGTACAGTTGTAATCTTTGCAACCGGACTAAATGTTTCATCATAATCTAGCCCATATTGCTGAGAGAATCCTCGAGCTACTAGTCGTGCTTTGTACCTTTCAATAGAACCATCTGGCTTGGTCTTCACTTTATACACCCACTTGCATGAAATGGGTTTAACATCACTTGGCTTTGGCACTAACTCCCAAGTTTCATTTTGATGAAGTGCTTGTATTTCCTCTTCCATAGCCTTCATCCATTCCTTGCTACGAGCGGCCTCATCGTAACTACTTGGCTCTTTCACGGTGTTCTCCACCATTGCTGTATTTGCATATTTAGGATTTGGCTTGTGTGGCCGGCTAGTTCTCCTCACTTGTTGTTGACTATCCTTATCTTGGATAATGTCATCTTCAACCTGACTCGGTCTTACTTCCTCAGGAGTTCTATGATGTACTCCTGTTCTCCAAGGACTTTTCTCTTTTGATGGTGAAGATTGAGATTCTTCACTTTCTGATTCACCATCACTCTCGCTTAACTGATCATCTATCTTATCCTTGAGTTTTTCCTCAATCTCCTTTGAGTCTGGCAGTAACACGGCTTGTGGTGACCACCAAGATGATGCTTCATCAAACACCACATTTCTTGACACATGATACTTGTCAGTAGTTGGATCACAGCATTTCCAACCTTTCCTTTGATCATCGTACCCAAGAAAGATACAACGAATTGCCTTCTTGTCAAATTTGGTACGAAGATGATCTGGAACGAAGACATAACATACACACCCGAAAACTCGGAAATGACTCACAGCAGGTTTTAGCTTCCACAACTTCTGAAATGGAGAGACATATTCTAGTCTCGCTTGTGGTAGCCTATTTATCACATGTGCAGCTGTCTTCATGCATTCAGCCCAGTAACGTGGAGGTACAGTTTTGGCATGTACCATACTTCGGCATGTTTCAGCGAGATGTCGATTCTTCCTCTCTGCCACTCCATTCTATTGTGGAGTGTTTGGACACGTCAACTGACGTTTGATCTTACAATCTTGTAGATATCGTGTGAATTCTGTGGATGTGAACTCTCCCCCATTGTCTGTACGTAGACATTGAATCTTGCTGCCAACTTCTTTTTCCACTTTTTCTTTGAAAGTTTTGAACTTGTCAAAAGCTTCTGATTTTTCCTTCAAAAAATCAACCCACACATATCTTGAGAAATCATCAATGAAAGTGATCATGTAACGATAACCACTAACTGATGGTTGTTTCACCGGACCAAATAGGTCAGAGTGAATTAACTCCAGAGGTGTCTCCGCCTTGAACTTTGACTCCTCATATGGTAGCTGATGTGCTTTGCCAAATTGACACCCAGCACAAACTACATCTTCTTTCACATCAAGTTGAGGAAGGCCATTGAGCATTGATTTACTCATCATGACTTTCAGTTTGGTGTAGCTTACATGCCCCAGGCGTGCATGCCACAAATCAGCCGTCTCATTTTTTCTAGCTTTGTCTACATATGCCGTTTGAGCGGACATTACGTAGACAGATTCCAAACGTCGCCCTTCCATGATAGGAGATGAATTTCCCTCCAAACTTGGATACACTTTCACATCATTAGGCCCAAAAACCACATGGTTTCCCGAAGCTGCTAGTTGTGACACCGATATTAGATTTTTCGTCATACCTGATACATGATAAACATTATCAAGATGAACTTGCTTGTTACTATATCTTGGGATAACCATGGCCTTGCCAATATGAGTGATTGGCAACTCCGAGTTATTTGCAGTCACAACAACTCGTCCACGCTTGTACTCTGACATGCTTAGAAACTTCTCTTTGTCTCCCGTCATGTGATTCGAACAACCTGAATCAATTATCCAATCATCTTTATAATTGATTAAGTTATCACTTTCCGCGACTAATGCCATTGCTTCGTGCACTGTCGACTTCTTGCTTGAACCTTCTTGTTCAACTGAATATGAAGCTTGAACATCCCATTCAACTTCATCATTTTTGTGCTCGTTTGATGTTGCGACATTTCCTTCTGCCGATTTTGACCAACAATTTCGAGCATAATGTCCCTTTTTACTACACTTGTAGCAAACAACATCTGGGCGCACCTGACCTCCTTGATGGTCTGGTTGTCGATCTTGACGAGTTCCCCCTTGTTGGAAGCCTCTTCTTCCTTGGCCTTTTCTGAATCCTCCTGGCTTTCTATTTGAACTGCCTTGAGAACTCGACTCAGAATTTCTCTTGTCACCTCCTTGGTATGACTTTTTATTACCAAAGAGAGCCTTTTCTTCTTCCTTGATGGATGCTCCAGACATTTGCTTATCTAGAGCTTCTTGGTTGGCTAACATATTTTCAAACTCAATAAGAGTTGGTTGTGTAGCCCAACCTCGAATTGCTGCAACAAGAGTACTGAAACCTGGCCTTAAACCGAAGATAATAATTCTTCGCATCCTGGTATCCGTGATTGGATTTTCAGGATCCAACTTTGTGATTTGCTCACACAAAGTTTTGACTTTGGTAAACCACTCGTTTACCGACATGGTATTCTGTCGAACCGACATTAGCTCATTCTCGAGCAACTGGAGTTGAGAATCATTCTTCTTTGAGAACAACTCTTTTAAAATGTCCCATGCCTCCTTTGGTGTTTCTGCATCTTTGATGCGGTACAGCATATCGTCCCCGACGGTTGCCGCTAACACGTACATAGCCTTTCCGGCTTTGACCTTCCACTTCTTAAGCTCTTCTTCTTTAGCTGGTTTGGCGGTTTCACCACCGCCAACAATGCTCCAAAGATCTTGTCCCAACAGATAGAATTGCATACGTGTGCTCCACGTACTGTAATTTCCATTGTTTAACTTCTCAATACCACTAGTTGAAAAGTTGATATCTCCCATGGTGACTTGATGACGCCCGGCTCAATCAAGTAAGCTTGATCCCCGACCAATTTGCTTCACAGTCCCGGACTGTGCACACTAAGATAATATTGATCCCGGATCAATATTTGGACAAGATAAATAACACTCCGCCTTACTGGCTCTGATGCCAAATGTAGCGAATCAGAGTGTATTTTATACGGAAGCGTAATGAAAAATATTATGTGAAAAGAGTAAGACGATAATAATAAATTGCACTCTTACAATAATTTTATTATCACTCAAATAAATTGGAAATATACCAATTATAAATAAACACTCACACTCTTAACTCACAAATATTTCTATGGACTCACTAACTCTCACAAACTCTCTTATTGTTTGTTTTGTTTTTGTGAATTCATTACTCACACAAATGCTAGCTATTTATACTACACAACACACTATTGAAATAATGGCTTGATTTGCTTCTACACACAAAGTCTTACACACATGTGTAAAATGAGTAAGGTAGGTGAATGCTATTCACTTCTTTGACTTACCTACCACACTTTGATGCTACTTTGATTTCATACTTGCCATGGTTGGTGGAATAGGTAAGCTAGTGAGTAGGAGTTGGTGAATTTTAACAGATATATACAAAGACGTACAGGTGGACTATGTTACTCCGACACATTATATTAGCTCGTGTACCATGTCCGAGTGTCCGACACTCAACACATAACCATGAATATGAAACATGGACACCTATACAAGTGCTTCATAAAATAGCTGAATCCGACTCGGAGACAACCTCTTGTCTTGCACTTCAAGTTGTGTTCGGTGGTAAGTTGGTAGTACTCATGCAACAATGAACTCATGTTGTTCATTTGGAATGCCTCATATTATAGAAAGCATCACTACTATAAAACATCCACAGAAACTGCGCTTATATAGTACCTATCACTACTATATCTCTGATTAGAATTTGCACAACTAAAGATCAGAGTTCAGTGGTTAAACTTAAATTCAAGAGCCTGAAGTAAACTGTGATTTCCCCACAGCTGAATCCGCTATTAATACGACTTTTAAAATTTAAACACATAATCTACCTTTTCATTGAAATCCTATACAGATTCGACATTTTCCTTCGACTCAATCTACTTGTTCAATTGTTGATCTTAAAAGCAACAAACGATTATCTGCCAATTTTGTAATTATCGAAACAAAAGCGTAATCTTTTCACCTCAATTTAATCAACTGATCAAGATTGGTCAAATAAACAAAACGTGTAATATATTTTCGACACCAAACATTTACATAGTATGAGAGGTAATTGATCGTAAAAGTTGACAATCAAAGTCATAGGAGAACAATATAAATAAGTTGCCTTGGTTAAGTAAGTTAGGATATACCTAATTTATCCAAAAAAAAAAGTAATATTATTTTTTTTTAGCTCAATTTAGTTTGATTTATATCATATAAGTTTACTTAAATTAAGTCGGTTACATTCAGAAAATGGCTCTGTTTGACAAAATTAGCATAAAAGGTAGCTGAAAAATTATAAGCTACCATTATGATCATAGTTAATAACACCCGAAAAGTTAAGAGGGTCACACTTTCCCCCAATAATATCGAGTATCGACCTGCGCCATAACCCGCCTTCACCAAAACCTTCCTCATCAAACTTATACTTCTGCCGATCACCACCTCGTCTCTTCTTAATCTTCAAAATTCGCTTTCGTTTACTAAGCTTACATGTTCCATGTGTCAACTTGTGAGAGGCTTGACGCGATAACTTAATTAGCACAAAAGCATGCTAGAGTCGTTATGGACTCTAGTAAGCTTAGAGCCACTTCCTTTGATAAACCAAGGATTTGCTTCTTTTTTTTTTAGGTTTTTATTAATTTTATAGTATGTGAGTATAATTTTTAGAAAGCTGAAAGATAACAAACTGAAGTATCTGAAGTTGCAGCCAAATTTGAACTACATGCAGCTAGAACTACAACATCAAAAATGAGATTTTCTATTACATAGATTTGATACCCAGCATGAACTTTACAGAACAAATTTGAGAACTTCTTGCCATTTTTTTCTCAAAAGAGGATGATGCGCAGGAATAAGATAGGACAGTCTACCTTAGTTCCTAGCTCAACTGATTGAGCTGACGTCCTGCTCAGTTCCAACATGAATGCCTCTTTTCACCTCTTCGTCAAAGCTGGTACAAAAAAACACAGATTTCAAATTATTATGGAGGACAGCTGATTACCAATTTTACTGACAGTCAAATAAATGCAAATCTCTGAAAGAACTGAAGGGGAAGAACAAGACGGAACTTCATTTTACAGGGTCAATGGGAACGATATAAGGGCTAAGAGAAGAGGATAGACCATCAAATAGCACAGTGATATAATTTACTTCGCAACGATTCGCAACGATCACACAAAGTGGAAAAATCAGACATGATCAAATAGCACAGTGATACAAAATCGACAAACCCTAATTAAACAATCAGATTAAGGATAATATTGAATAAATCAAGTGAAAAAGAGTAAGTAAAAGAAGGCGAACCCTCATTTCTGTGTTGCCGAAGAAAGTATCGAAGAGCTTCCGAAATATAATGCAATATTGTTTAAAACAATATTGTAGGATCTTATCCATATAATGCAATATTGTTATTATTGTTATATTAGGAGAATAATATCTTAGCTATTTTAGTTAACCATATTATTAGTTACCTAGTTTATAGGCATGCCTTTAGGAAGTAAATATTTTGTAGATGTAACTATGCTGTGGTATTGTATACTTTGATATCAATGAAATACATTATCAATCTTCTCCATTCCTTTGTGTCTTCGTTCTTCATGGCATCAGAGCAATAATCGTGGCTGTTTTGTTCTTTCTTAAAAAAAAAAAAAAAAAAAAAAAAAACCAATCTTTTCGAAAATGACACAGGGAGTTGGAGCTTTAATCCAATCCGATAAAAAAATCAGAGTTCATACCCCCTTCGTCACCTTTATATTTGCATCCTAGTGAAAGCATAGCTCTATCTCTATCTCAAATAACTTTTGATGGAGATAATTATCAGTTGTGGGCAGGTGCGTCCGGAACGGTCTCGATGCTAAAAACAAGTTAAGTTTCATCGAGGGTACCGTCAAAAAACCGGTAGTTGTGGAAGGCGAGGCAGAAACTCTTGAAACCGTTGCTTGGCGTCAATGCAAGTGGTTGCGAAATTCGATCCACCCAAAACTCCATTGCAAAAAATCATGGCACACGGAAGATAAGTGTTGGGAGAAGCATGGCAGAGGTAGAGGTCGTAGCAACCAGCAGGCACACGCTGCTGCCGTGACGGAAGGAGAGACTCATAACTTCACGCCTGATGAAGTTATACAGTTGCGGAGTCGTTTGAGCAACAAAGGCGTAAGTAGTAAGCAGACTTCAGGTATGACTAATGTAAATTACGGTCATTGGTTACTCGATAGCGGGTGTTCGCATTACATGACAGGTAGACGGGAATTGCTAGTCGATATTTGGGAAGGCAAAGCATCTACCGTAAGCCTACCAGATGGGTCACGAATAGTGACAGTGGAACATGGTAGAGTAATTTTAAATGACAATTTTACATTAAAGGACGTGCTTTACGTTCCGTCATTAACTTGTGATTTGATCTCTATACAACAATTAATTACGGAAAACAATTGCGTTGTGACCTTTTATAATGATCATTGTGTAATACAGGACCAATCTACGAGGATGAAGATTGGGAGGGGTGAGCACAGTGATGGGGTCTATTATTTCAAAGGAGAGCAAGGACATATGGCTGCGCGAGCGAATGCAAGCACGGATTTTCAGTTGTGGCACAGACGTCTTGGACATCCGTCTAGCAGTATTTTGCCTCTCTTCTCTGATTTGGTTGGTTTTAATTTGTCTTGGAATTTGAATAATATTTGTGACCCGTGTTGTCGAGCCAAACAAACTCGATCAATTTTTAAGCCCAATAATAAGAGGAGTATTGAATTGTTTGCTTTAATACACTGTGATATTTGGGGACCCTATCACACAAAAATCTTATCAGGAGCACATTATTTTCTTACTATTGTCGATGACCGAAGTAGACATGTTTGGATACGTTTGATGCGTGATAGGCAAGAAGTAAGTCAACATATGATCAATTTTTGTAAAATGGCCAAGACACAATTTGGGAAGGAGGTTAAGGTAGTACAAAGCGATAATAGAACGGAATTTTTGTCTAATACTATGAAAGATTTTTACAATGAGAATGGCATGATTTTTCAAACTAGCCAAGTCGATACCCCACAACAAAACGTAGAGTAGAACGAAAGCACAGATATATCTTGGAAAGAGCGAGAGCTCTTCGTTTTCAAGGAGAATTACCTATCGAATTTTGGGGAGAATGCGTCCTAACCGCTGCGTACTTAATTAATAGGACACCTACCCGATTACTTGACGGCTTGACACCTTATGATGTCTTGTATGGAACTCGACCTACTTTTGATAATGTTCGAGTTTTTGGCTGTGTTTGTTATGCTCATAATAAAGATAGGCCCAAAGACAAATTTAATGAAAGGGGTAAAATGTGCATTTTTGTTGGTTATCCTACTAATAAAAAAGGATGGAAGGTTTACGATTTAAAAAGAAAGTGCATTTTTGAGTCGAGAGACGTTATCTTTTATGAAAACGTCTTCCATTTTGCTAATAACCAATCCATGCCTCAACAAGAAATTAACCAATTGAATACACCTGCCACATCTCCTTTTATGGATGAATTGCATGGCCCACATGAAATAGAGCGTGAATTAGACAGTGAGGAATCAGAAATTGAAAACAATGAGAACAATGGCAACGAGAGTAAGACAGAGGAAGCTAAGACGAGTACATTCACTAATGAGCAGCCTCTTCATGATTCTACAATGGGGGAAGCTGTACCCATTACAGAAAGCGATAAGAGGAGTGATGAGCAGCCCCTTCATGAGCATGCTGTTAATAATGGAGACACGGCCGTAGGAAGAGGAGCTCGGCAAAGGTTCGATCCTTATTGGAAGAAGGACTACATTTGCAAATCGACTCGGATCATAGACCCCACTGTCAATGCTCACTCCTCTCAGTCGTCGTCCAAAGTAAAAGGTACTCGTTATTCCTTGATTAATTATGTCACAACAAATTGTTTTTCTGATCATCACAGGACCTTTTTAGCGAAAGTTGATGAAATTCGTGAGCCACGAAATTACCATGAAGCATCAAAGGTAAAAGAGTGGCAGGAGGCTATGGGAAAAGAATTCGATGCACTTGAGATGAATGGAACTTGGAAAATTGTTGATCTTCCAAAGAATAAAAAACCCATAGGTTGTAGGTGGGTATACAAAGTCAAGTACAGAGCTGATGGCACTATCGAAACGTAAAAACGAGGTTAGTTGCACAAGGATACACTCAAGTAGAGGGCGTAGATGATAGGTCCATTTTATATACATTTTAACCCCCTATTTTACCTCTATTTTGCATGTCATTTGCACTAATGTTAGTGTTTGTGAGCTAATTCCGTGTTCTAGTTGTGCTTGCTTGTTTTCTATTGTGTTTTGTAGGAAATTAAGCTTTTAGTAGCTTTTTCCCGTCAAAGTAGCAAGTACAAGAGTTCACGAGGCTAATGAGAGCAAGTCTTGATCATGCAAAGGAGTTTCGGGAAGCATAGGGGCATTTTGGGAAGAAATTGGAAAACCCGAGCAAGAGGAAACCAATCTTAGTTGGTGGATATGTAAAGAAATGAAATCCAAATGAAAGCCCATGATAAGAGTTTGCATTGGATGCCAAAGGATGCTTAAGATACCTTAGACGGACGCATTAAGACATAAGCATCGGATTCCGCATCAACATTAAGTGCAAAGTTAAGACGGAATTAAGAGAAATTTGAGAAATACCACGACCCCGATTGGGGTTGGGTGGCCTCGATCGGGGTTAGCCCCCTGTAGCTTATTTCTGTTACTCCCTTCACTCCTATAAATAGAAGCTTTGGTCGACACTTCTTGGGGACCTCTTACACACTCTTACATATATTTTTCTTCCTAAATTCTCTCTAAATATTAGTAGGTAGTTTAGTTTAGTTTAGTTTAGTTTTAGTTTATATTAGTTTGTTACAACATTTCTATCATCAAGTTCAAGTTATATTCAAGCTTCATTTCAAGTTATTTCCATTTGCATTTGTTCTTCATTTCCATTTCATACTTCAAGGTAATTATATTTCTTATTTGCACTATGTTATATATCATTCTAATTAACATTAGTTTAGTTTACAACTCCAACATGTTAGAGTAATTTCCTTTGTCTAGGGAATAAAGGAAGCCATGCATGATTAAGTAATATGTAAATGTCAAAATAAGGATAAGTTAATACTGTATAGTTGTTTCTATCACATGTTTGCACCATAATGTTTAATCTACGTTTAAAGGCCTTATTCATAGATTAAGTTTGTTCATTCATTCTATAAGTCGAGAGGCACAAAATTGAATTAGACTAAGCATATGTAGTAGGACGACCTAGTCATGGACGAGAGTTTCTCTAGGACCTGTTCTATGGTTGGGACACTAATGCCGAGAGGTGGGTTTCTAATGACCTAAACAATTAGTTAACGTTACCTAATCCGAGTTTAACATGATACATTTATAAATTTGCATGTGTGACCCGATTTCCCTAGACAATCTTTTAATCATATTGTTTTTGCATATTTTCATATATTGTTTTATTCACAGTTTTTACATCATTATTTATAAATCAACTCAATCCCACCAACCATTTTCTATTAAGATAAAACTCATTTCATAACAACTAAATAATAACCACCGAGCTCCCTATGGAATTCGACCCCTTAAATACTACATTCATTTGTTGTACCAAAGGGTATTTTTGCATAGGTGTGCGATAAGCCTATCAAATGGGCAGTAGATTATCATGAGACTTTTGCGCCCGTTGCCAAGATGACGAGTATCCGTTGCTTGCTCGCTGTGGGGGTTTCAAAAGGTTGGCCCATTACTCAATTGGACGTTAATAATGCTTTTCTCCATGGAGATTTAGATGAGGAAGTGTACATGCGAATGCCACCTGGTTTCGAAAGAGGAGGTTCAACCAAAGTTTGCAAATTAATGAAGTCGTTGTATGGACTTAAGCAGGCTTCTCGAAATTGGTTTGCGAAATTGACGGATTCATTAACAAGGTATGGCTTCACTCAATCCATGGCTGATTACTTGCTATTCACTTATAATAAAGATGACATTTTCATTGGAATTTTAGTTTATGTCGATGATATGATAATTGTAAGTGATAGCAAGGAAGCAAGTGACCGTCTGAAAACCTTTCTTGACCGTAGCTTTGGTATAAAGGACCTCGGGAGGCTCAAATATTTTTTGGGAATTGAGGTAGTAACCGGGTCCAGGGGACTTTTTCTTAGCCAAAGAAAATATGCCTTAGAAATTGTTAAAGAGGCGGGGTTGGAAGGAGCAAAACCAGTGGATATACCCATCCAACCTAATCACCAATTACCTCTGGCAAGCGGAGAATTGTTACACGACCCTATGAAGTATAGGCGGTTGGTGGGACGACTTATTTACTTGACTATTACGAGACCCGACTTAGTATATGCAGTCCATATCTTGTCCGAATTTGTACATGCTCCAAGAAAAGAGCATTGGGATGCCGCTTTACGAGCTATACGGTACATTAAAGGAAGTCCGGGAAAGGGGATTGTGATAGAGCATAATAATGATTTGTTGTTGCGTGGATACTCGGACTCTGATCATGCGAGGTGTCCATTGACAAGGAGGTCAATTACCGGTTATTTCGTGACCTTAGGACACTCACCCATATTGTGGAAGGCTAAGAACAAGCTACTGTTGCAAAATTGAGTGCAGAGGCGGAGTATCGAGCTTTGGGTGCCGTGACAAGTGAAGTAATATGGTTGAAGTCCTTTCTTAAATCGCTTGGCATAGATCATAGCACACCCATTGAGGTGTTTTGTGATAACACGGCCGCCTTACACATTGCTAAAAATCCTGTTTTTCATGATCGTACTAAGCACATCGAGGTAGATTGTCATTTCATACGTCATCATATTGTGAACAAAACAATCTCGACCTCTTATTTGCGAAGTAAAGACCAAATAGCGGACATCTTCAAAAAGGCGTTAGGAGGAGAAGCTTTTCGTTATCTTCGATCCAAGTTGGGCATTAGCTTGCCAAGTGCTCCAACTTGAGGGGGAGTATTGAACAATATTGTAGGATCTTACCCATATAATATGCAATATTGTTATTATTGTTATATTAGGAGAATAATATCTTAGCTATTTTAGTTAACCATATTATTAGTTACCTAGTTTATAGGCATGCCTTTAGGAAGTAAATATTTTGTAGATGTATATATGCTGTGGTATTGTATACGTTTGATATCAATGAAATACATTATCAATCTTCTCCATTCCTCTGTGTCTTCGTTCTTCAGAAATGCTTGTCCCATTTCCAGACACTTGAATTGTGCAAAATTGTGAAGCGATGAAGAAGATTGTTGTGAAAAATTGGGGAAGAACAATCAGATGCAAAAGACCACTAAAGTAATGCACACGCTGAAGTATTCAGACCTAGCTGAAGTTTATCCACACTGATTTGCTATCAGGGGCGGATCTATTGCAAGGGCTGCCTGGGCTTGAGCCCAACCCATGAAAAAAGAAAAAATTCACTAAGTTAGAATGCTAAGTTAAGTGTTGGGCTTGGATGCTCCTGTAGGTGTTGGGCTTTCTTTCTCACTAAACACAAGTGTAGAGAGTTAGCGAAAACAAATGCATGCTTCTTATAATTAACATCATGTTTGATTGTTTGGGTGGGCCAAACAATAGCCACAATTTCCATCCTTAAAGCTTCGAGTTTGGTCTGTAATCCTTCTTTCCGAAATTAATCTCCTTAACAATCAATCTACCATATTCATGTTAAGAATAAAATCGATCATGTGTTATCCGATATAAATAGATAAGACAATATTTTATCATTCCTTATAAAGAGACGATTATATTTTAAAACATAAGTGTTTTTATTGATGGACTCGCCTCTGTACATGCTTGATTGCTTGTACTAGAATGGCTAGGGATGGGATTCATGGGAGTGCTGGTGCTTAGAGGATAAGATAATTGTTATATCTTGTTTGACATTTCATACATATCAAGAGCATTAATAGGGGCCTGTTTTCAAACTACTAAAAAATAGGCCATTAGCTACGGATATTTTGCTAGGGACTGATAATCCGTCCCCAACATTTATTTGCTAGGGAGTACGGACTAATCTATATTCCATTTGCTACGGACTTTGGACCATCCATAGCCACAAAATAGCCCGTGTCAATTTTTTCACATGGCGGGAATGGCTGTTACTGATTTGTTACGGAATTTTTTTTGCTACGGAAATTCTGTAGGAAATCCGTAGCAAGTTTAAGCCCACTGAACTTCAAATTCCTGGATCCGCCCCTGTTTGCTATTATGAAAAAATTGAACAGGCTAATGATTGATGTAATATGCAAACACAATCCTCACAGAATTTGAACATATACATGAACTCCCTTCGAAAATAGACACTAATCCCCAAAAATTAGTGACATACCATTGATATTTCCACTAATCAGTAGCTATAATTCATCTGCCATTAAAAGTGTGATGTTCAAGAGAGAAAGTTGTTGGTAAGCACGGAATGGAGAGGTGAATAAGTGGAGGAACAGGAAGGAGAAAGTGTGAAGGAAAGGGGTTGGTAAGCAATGGAGAGGGTGAATGAATGGTGGAACAGGAAAGAGGGAAATGGGGAGATGGAGAGAGGATAGAGAAGGAAATCAAATGAGTTTGGTGCGGTGGTTGCTCACCCATCCCTTAACCATGAGGTCAGGGTTCGATCCTTGTCTATGGTAATGGAGCAAACTCTTTGACCGGTCGTTTACCTCTTTGTGAGATCACGTGCGGCGAGGGAATTATACACTGTTGTCGACGGTGGAAATCCGGTTTAAGCCAAAAAAAAAAGAGAGGATAGAGAAGGAGAATGAATGGCTGAGAAATTAGGAGAGAATAAGGTAAAGAATGAAAGTGTACCGAGATTTTTCAGGAAAGAGTTGAGCGCAAGACATTGACCCGCCAATACAAGACCCTAACCCGCCCAATTGAGTTCAACTATTCATCCTCAAAAAACTATTCATTAGTGAATAGTTGTTGGTCTTATTCAATAGTTGTTGGTCTTATTCACTTTTAATGCATAATAATACTAGTTATTGTATGTTCGCGCACAATACCCCAAGATAGTTATATCAGCGTAGCTTGATTCCTTTACCATAGCAAGGTCATGAAAGTCATTACAAAAAACACGCTCAATTGAGACCATTTTTTTTCTTTGCGACCATCTCTATAAAGAGTCTAAATGTAATTTGGGGTCAGAATCATCACCAAATTTCATTAGGGTTATACAATATAGATCTTTGTCTGTGAAAAGATTGGATCCACATTCATCAAGGTTGTACCACTATAGACCGGAGGTTCCTTTTTTTAGTGACATAGTTGGAGTAAAAACAAACGAAAGCCCAAGATTCTTATCAACAACAACATCAGAGCCTTAATCCCAAAATGATTTAGGGTCGGCTGGCATGAATCATCCTTTACAACCGTCCATGGGTGAACGCACACCTCAAAAATGCGAAAAACAGAAAAGAAAAAGTGAAAAATAAAATGGGAGTGAAACATAATACGAAATCCAACTAAACTTATAGGTTTTAAAATCGAAGTCCGGATTTCTTTTATAAAAAAATAGAATTTAAATCGAGAATAAAGATTAAAACGATTTTGAAAACCGAAATAAACTTAAGGGTCCGGAATACCTTAAAGTGAACCAAGTATTAATGTATAAGAAAGTTGTTGGTAAAAAGGTGTAATAAATCCGAAAAGAAACAAATAAATTTTAAAAATTAAATAAATAGAAAAACAAAGATTCTTATCATGGCTTAAAAATCTCAAGTTTTGGCATTCAATATCAATAATCTTAGGTGAGCGTGCATATATCTCAATTCTAGTTCGAGATCAAAAATTAAGTTTGAATTCATCAAAGTCGTAGTTTATATGTTATAGCTAAAAATTTTATAAGAATGTTGGCTAACCACATAAGTTCTTAAAAACTATTTAAAATTGAATACCTTTAGATGAGAGTGCATTTTAGAAATGCATTTTTGTTCGATAACAGTGTAAGTGTAATACTACGGTTTTATGAGTCTTTGGGTACTCTATCGAGTGAGGCTTACTCTGTCGAGTAAGGTCCTGTTCTTTCTGGCTTTTTAGAGCTGAACTGAACTGAATGGAGCTGAGCTGAACTGAACTGAGCTGAACTGAACTGAATGGAGCTGAATCGAATCGAATCAATCGAATCCCAATGGAGCCGAGCCGGATCGAATCGAATCGAATAGCCAAATAAATAAAGTTAATTGAAATGAATCGAATCGCTATTTCAGATGATTTGATCACTTCTATTACTAGGGTGGTTAATCTTTTTCTTGAGGGCCGGTGTCCTCTTCCTCTGGGTGAGTACATTGCCAGCGCCCCTCTCACGCCACTCGTTAAACCGGGTGGTGGGGTTAAATCTATTCTTTGCTGTTGGTACGATCTGGAGACGGCTTGTCTCTAAGGTTGGTGCTTCTATGGTTGGTCCGTCCTTATCTTCTTATTTTGATGGGCTTCAGTTCGGGGTGGGTGTGTCCGGTGGGGGGAGAGGCTATCTTGCATGCTTTGAACCGGCTTATTGAGGATCGGGGGGCTCAGGTGGGGCTTTCTATGTTGCTGGTTGATTTCCAGAATGCGTTCAACCTTGTTGATCGTTCGACCATGCTTCAGAAGGTCCGCCGTCGTTGCCCGGCTCTTTCCCGTTGGGTGGAGTTTTGTTATTCCAGCCCGGCCCGCCTTTTTATGGGGAGCACTGCTTGTGGTCTTGTCGGGGTGTTCACGGGGTGATCCATTGGGCCCTTTGCTTTTCGCTTTGGTTTTGCATCCGTTAGTTTGCAAGATCCGGGACACTTTTGACCTCACTTTGCAGGCATGGTACTTAGATGATGGCACCATCGTGGGTGATACTTTGGAGGTGAAGAAGGTCTTGGATTTGATTATGGTGGATGGACCTCTTTTTGGATTGCATCTTAATGTCTCCAAGACGGAGGTCTTTTGGCCTGTTGAGGATCCTCGGAGTCGCCTTCCTGGGGTTTTTCCCCCTTCTATTTCTCGGCCATCGCGTGGTGTTCTTGTTTTTGGTGGACCTGTCGATGCTTGTTCGATTTTTAGCGGTGAGATTGTGGCGACGAGAGTAACCAAGACCATTGAGCTAATGGATTTGGTTGCGAGGATTGAGGACCCGCAATGTGAGTTGCTTCTTCTTCGAGCTTGTACTGGTATTTCCAAGCTTTACTTCTCACTTCGTACTTGCTCCCCTAGTGTTTTTGGGTCTGTCCATCTTCCTTTTGATGCCGCTCTGCGTTCTAGCTTGGAACGTATTGTCACCGCGTCGGGGCGGGTTTTGGGGATTGCGGTGGCGCCTTGCTACTTTCCCTTTTCAGCTTGGTGGTCTTGGTGTCTATGCGGCGGGAGATGTTTTATTTTATGCTTTTATTGCGTCCCGCTTGCAGTCTGCTGGTTTGCAGGCTAAGCTCCTCGGCCCTTCTGGTATTGTAGGCTGCTGGCCCCGCTTTTAATGATGCCGCGCAGTGTTTACTATGACTACGGGATCTGGTGTTTTAGGTAACCCTAGTGAAATTGCCCCCAAACTTATGAAGAAATTGCGACATTTATTTCGCGACGGTTGTTCTTTGCCTCAGTCTGTTTTCTCTTTGACGCCACGCCGATTGCTTTATGGCAGTCTCAGCGGGGTTCTCACTCCTCTGATTGGTTGCGTGCGGTTCCTATTTCAGGGTTGGGTCAGACTATGAACGGGAGGACTTACCGTTGTGTCTTTGGGATATCGTCTGGGTGTTCCGTTATTCACGGTATCTAGGCCCCGTCCGGCTTGCTCTCGGGTTTTTCTTTGAGGATGTTTTTGGGGACCAAGCTGTTTCTTGTCTTGCATCGTGGGGCGTTAAACATCGGCATAACCTTGTCCGGACACTCTTTTCGACATCTGCTATAGATCCGTATTATTCACTCTTGGGGAAAGGAGGTTGATATCGGTTTGGTTGATGGACATGGTGGCTCTCTTCGTTCTGCGGATTTATTGCTTTATTCTTGGGACAGGGGGCGTGATGTGTGCGTTGACTTGACAGGTTCTTCTCCTTTGACTCAGACTGGGATGGCGGATTTTGTGCCTGACCAGGTTGTCGCCGATCTTTGCTCGCCAAAAAAGTGTGCTAAGTATGGGGATTTGTGCGCGGTGGCGGGTTACGGTTTCCTTCCTTTCTCTTTCTCTTTCTCTTCACTTGGGGAGCTGGGTTCGGATGCTGTGGCCTTGCTCAAGCGGATCCAGAAATTCCCGGTATCTCAGGATGCGGGGGCTTGGGTGGCCGCTTACATTTTTACTAGACTTAGCTTTGCTATTGCTAAGGGTGTGGGAGCCCAGATTGTATCTCGGGTCCCCACCATTTTCATGTAAACTTTTACTTTTAATTTAATGAAAGCTGCGCGCATCTTTAAAAATAATAATAATAATAATAATATTGTTATTATCAACTATAATAATAATACTAATATTCATAGTATAATACTAATTATACTAATATTGATATTTATAAGAAAAAAATTATAATATTATATATGAATAATCATAAATTATATTAATGAAAAAATAGTAATTTTTTACTAATAATATTCTTAATAACAATAATAAATAATAATGTCAATATTAATAATGACACTAGTAAAAATAATTGTTTCGAATAAAAACACTCAAATAAGCGTTGCTCGAATCCGGGTAGGGTCAGCACGCTCCTCTAAGACGATGGCACTTCGAGCCTATGCTTGCTCTCTTCGGATGGATCTTTTACGCGTAACAAATAAGGCCTCAGAGGGTTCGCAATAGGTCCTTCTCTGATGCCTTACGATATTGGTGGATAGTCGGGACCTTGCTTGAAGCTAAGGTCTCCTTGCCCTTTCATAGTAGCTCGAATAGTCTTATAATTACTTCTAGAGAGAGGAAGTTGTTGGTGAGAATATTTTACCATTGATTGATGAATAATGAGGTATTTATAGGTTTCTATGTGTACCTCAAATGATGGCTTGACAAGCATGGTTACCAGATTCGCTATGAATACGCCTTACCGATTCACGATTTGCTTATAGAAAATGTGCTATATGTATTTTCAGTAATCAACTTGATAGAATTCGCATTCAACGATTTGTGATTCGTAGGGTACCAAGCGAATCCGTAACCATATTGGCAAGCGTGTTGACTTGTATGACTCCGTATTGGCTAGTGGGTCAAGTCAGTTGGGCGTGCCCCATCAATAATATTAATAATAAATGTTATTAATTTTAATAATAATACCAATAATATTTATAATAACAACAATAATAATAATAATATTAACATTAATAACATTATTATGCATTTTAACACCACCACCACCACCACCACCACCACCACCACCACCACCACCACCACCACCAACAACAACAACAACAACATCATCATTAATAACATTATTCTTCATTTTAATAATAATAATAATAATAATAGTAATTATAATAAATAAATTATTAATAACATTATTAATAACAATATTATTAATTATAATTATAATAATAAAAAATAAAAAATAATAATATTAAAAAAAATAGTATTATTGATAACAAAATTAATAATAACTATTAAATTTAAGATGAGTAAAGTAAAATGAGTCAACTTAATGGAGTTTGAAATAATCGAATCAATCAATCGAGCCGAAGCTGAAATGGAGCCGAATCGAATCAATGGAGTCAATCAATCAATCGAATGGAGCCGAAATGAGTTGAATGAGCCGAATCGAATAGAGCTGAGCTAAACTGAAATAGGCTGAAAATAAGCCAGAAAGAACAGGGCCAAGTATGTTTTTATACGAAACAGTAGTCTGCCTGTAGGGTACTCGATCGAGTAGGCTTGGCACTCGATCGAGTAAGTGACTTACTCGATCGAGTAAGTGGTTTTACGGGTGATATTTGACGTGTTTTGTTAATAATGCGGGAATGGTATATAAGGCTTTCGTCACTTTTCTCAAAACACTTTTACAACCTAAAAACCTTCAAGAGAAGATTGGGAGTTACGTTGAATCATCCTCGCCGCATTATTAGCAAATCCCGGAGCTAGAAGTGTCGGATTTCGTCATTCTTTATACCTTTGTGATCCTTGCGTCGAGGGTAAGCTTTACATATAACTTTTATATTGTTTTATTAATGTTGGTTAAACCCTAATTGGGTAATTTGGGGGTTTTTATGATTATGTAGTTAAGGTAGTAATTGTATGCATGTATGTATAGGAGGAGGGTTCATAGAGGAGAGATTTTGAGACAACTGCTAGATCGTCTGATTCTGTGGTGATTGCTTTTCCAGGTAGGGTTTCCCTACTCAGTATTAATTACATGATGTGTTTGGTGGTTTCATTGTGATTATTTTTGAAGTATATTGTTGGTGGTTGTGACGGTTGTTGGTTGTTGTTGTTGATTAATTATTGGAATTGGTTTTTGGTAATTGTTGATTGTGTAAGGTGATTGTTGTATAACTGTCTCTGATCTTCGTGGTGCGTCCCTGGCTGAGTGGAGTCACTTGCGGGAGTGGCTTCACGCCCTTGATTCGCCTTCTGTGGAACCCGCCACAGGAGGGATGTGCACATTAATGAACATGGGTTTATCGCTCGATGGAGATGAGCGGGGCTTAGGTGGGAACGGCTGCGGTCCCCCACTAGCGGTGTGGAGTATCTGTTGCGATGGGTACTCTGGCAGGGCTACACACTTTAGTGTGTAGTCAGTTGTGTGGAGATTTGAGATGGAGACTGGGGTTTGTTGAGCTGTTTGTGTTGTTTGTGATATTGTTTCTTTATGGTATTTGTTTTTGTGTAATTAGTACTGACCCCGTTTAAATGTTTTAAAAACTGTGGTGATGCATTCGGGGGTGGTGAGCAGTTATTGAGCAGGTTTAGTTGATGAGCATGGTATAGCTGGGTTGAGTCATCACGAGCTGTTTTAGAAGTCTTCTGGTATGCCGAACGTTGTTCTTTAGCTAGTTGGTTTAACATTTGAGAACAGTTGTATTTTGCTTTAACAGTTTTGGAGTTTAGTTGTATCACTTAAACTTTGTAATCATTTAAGTACATTTCGTTATTGTCTATTTGATTATCATTGCCTCGGGTAACCGAGATGGTGGCGTTCTCATACCTTTAGTGGTCCTGGTAAGGCACTTGGGGTATGGGGGTGTCACAAAGTGGTATCAGAGCGACGATCCTGAAACCTGTAACCAATGAACCTAATGAACATAGGGAGTCAAAATAAAATTAACCCGGGGTAGAAGTTGTAGGAGCTAATGCAAAGGTTTGGGAGACGTCCTAAAGTCGCGAACTCGCCCTACAATTTTGAACTGGTCACCATGGGATATGAGTCGGGATCGCTATGTGTTTATCTTGTGAATTGTGTATCTTTGTAGCAAAGTGAGGTATGAATCGGTGGATGTATGTATGTGGAGAATAGAGAATGTGTAGAGAAAGATGATAATGAGGTGATTTTATACATTATTGATTGAAAGCATGATGATTGTTTTACGATATGGCATTATAGAACTACGGAAAGAAACTTTGTTTGGGTTGAGTTATACATAGAGTTATGTATATATGTGTATATATATATATATATATATGTATGTTGTTGGTTGTTGTTGTACGAGTTTATATAGCTGAAAGTTTGAGTAAGAGCATGCGGGTAGTGTACGAGTCATGTGTTTACTATTGTTCTTATGCATATGTTGGGTGAATATATTGGATGAATATGTTGGGTGAATAAGTTGAATGGATGTGTTGGGTGAACATGTTGGAACGAATATGGTGGATGAATAGGTGGTATGATGGATGAATTGGTGGAAAAAGATGAATAATTGTTGCATGATAATAGCATTTATGATTAAGCATGTTATATGATGGAAGTTATTTTATAATGTTGTTATGCTAGTAACATGTGAATAGGGGACTTGATGTCATATATTTGTGATTTTGTTTACGTAAAGTTATATAATAAAAACATGCGGGTAATATGTGATTGGTAAGTTGAATGATATATGTGCATTGAGTTATTTGTTGCTTGGATTTTAAAGATAGTAACATGTGGTTAGGGATAGTGGCTTTATGAGTATTGAGTTGTTTTTGTGTACCTTGTTGTTGATTAAGTTGTTTGGAAGTAAATATCAAGTAGTTGTGTTTTTCGATTATAGAGAGGTTGTCTTTAAAATGTTATAACTTGAGATGTATATATGATTTTGATGTGATTCCAATTGGAGGTGATATCTTGTTCTGTTACGATTCTAACGATAGGTCACACACCCAAAATGACCAAGAAACGAGTGAGTTATGACCGTTTTACGAAAATTGGACACTGTTGAGAAATGCGTAGGGTACTCGATCGAGTGGCCCTCACTCGATCGAGTGCACCTCTTGTTACTCGATCGAGTAACCCTTACTCGATTGAGTAGACCTGGTAATTTGTTATACGTATCTCTGACCTTCACCTACTCGATCGAGTAAGCCATTCACTCGATCGAGTGGCCTGTACTCGATCTAGTGACCCCTGTTTTGGGTCATATGCTTATCTTTTGACTTCATTGCATATTATGTTTAATTCAAAGGTGTTCTTTTGCTTCTGTATGCATTGTTTTATGTATGTATTGGTCCTGATGCGTAAGTTACCCAATCTTATGATGTAAGGAGCGACACCTGTGGTGAGTGTGAGTTCGATGGGGAGGACATGAGTTATATGCGGTTGTGATAGGTAGTGGAAAACAAAAGAAGGATTGGTAAGACTTATTAAGGCATGGAGCATGTTTTGTGAGAAGAGATGAGTGATGTGATTTTGTGTTGAGTAATGTAAAAGTAAGTAAATATGGGCAAGGGATGATGTGAGTCTAAGGAACGTGAGAATGAAAAGATTGAAAGAAAGGATGTGAATAGTAGCAACTTGAGATGTGTAAAGAGTTATGGAGGAAGATGGTTAGGAATTGTGTGGGATAAGAATATATGTAGTGAAAGGTCGTTTTAGAGGAATTGAGAAGAGTGGTATATAGTGAACTTAATGGAGACATGTCGCGACGTGGATTTGCAGATAGTGAATGAGTTTGGGAATTTGCATTATCAAGAGGTGAAACTAATGTGTGATTTCCTTGGGCAAGTAACGTTATGAAATGAGTGATTGCAGATCAGTGTGAGTGATAGCATGAGACGGTCTGAAATGATTGGTGATAAGTGTGAGTGTTGATTCATGGTAAGAAAGAGTGAGATGATACTGATATGAAATAATGAGATGAGAGTTTTGGAGCAATGAGAAGGTAAACGGGGCACTAAAGAGTTAGGTAGAAGTAATAAGAAGTTGAATAGTTAATTGATTTTGTCAAGTGTAAAAGAAAAGAATGAGGGGAGTAAAACTAGGAAAATGTTCATCGAGGTTATGTGATATAAAAGTAAGGAATCGTCGAGATGTATGATACTATCATGAGGATTTGAGTTAACAGTTACATAGGAGTTCCAGGACGACATGATAATCATGAGTTTCAAGGAATTAAGGAAAGTAAGAAGTCGGGTAAAGAATTTACACGATATGAGATCCTGGTGGTGAGTTGGGTGATGATACAATTAAGGATGGAATTGAAAATAGTGTTGAGGTAATTTTTGTTGATGGATTTGATGTTCGTTATTTGGGATGTTAACCAAAGATAGGAAAGAACCGTGATGTTTAGAGATGGGTGTAAAAGGTTTGTTATACGAGCAGTGGTGGTAATGTGGTGTTGTCACTAGTGGTTAAGGGTGATGGTAGATAAGAAGGATAACAATTCTAACGAGGTTGATTTTGTAGAGGCCGGATTGATATGTACGCTTGTGAGGAAGTATAAGATGTGGTTATATGAGGCGGGTGCTATTAGTTGAACATTAATGGTATGGTTATACTTGGCAGGAGGTGATGGTTATGCGAATGGGAGAATATGTTATGAGGGGCATACGAGTTAAGCTCGGGCGAGAGGTAACCTTTATCAAGTGGTAACTTACGTGATCAGGATTGACTAGTTGGATGTGATTACGGGTCTATGATGTGTAAATGTTTGTGTGAGGTTCTGACCTCACAAGAAGTGGTATGGTGTAATAATTATAAAGTTGTTATCTGAATGTTCTATACGTTGAGTACGGTAACCTAATTGAATGATATTAAAAAAGATAATAGTTTGGGTGATCTGGCATGGATAGTTATACTGGTATGTGTATTCCTGATATCTGTTTATTCCGTAAAAAGGTATGGATGATATTCATGAGATTCTTGTCTGTTTAGTCCATATAATATGTTGTGTTATGATCTAGTAGAGCAGTTTTGAGTTAGTTTTCTTGTCCGGAATGTTATACTGAGTCAGTGTTTATGGGAATTATATGTGGTTGTGATGTTTATCGATGCGGTTGTTGTGCCTTGGGTGGTGATCCGGGCATGGTACTTCATGTTGTGATGCGGGTATTTTCGCGCTGCGGTGCGGCTGTTGGTGGCGGTGTTGCGATGCCGTCACCGGTTGTGGTGGAGTAGGCGGGGTGATTACGATACGAGTTTTCGAAAGTACATACCAGCTATACATATATTGTTGTTTTGTTTGCTGTTGTTCCTTGTGAGTTTCGGTTGGACATGTAGACTGTTGTTTTGTTTGTTGATGTTTCTTGCTAGTTTCAGCTTGGGAGTGAGAGTAGTGTATGCTATGGAAGAGAGTTGTGTATGTTTCTGTTGTTATCATGGTATAGTGATATTCTGTTAATGGGACACAGTTGTGAGAGGTTATTACAATAATTTTGATCTTGTTCTAGATGAGGCATTGGTAGACATGGTAATGGCAAGTGATTCGTAGAACATGTGTGGTAATGATCTGAAAGCTGCAGGTAGTTCATAATCTTTTGTTGGGACAGTGAGTGTAGGGTGTTGGTAATTGGTGTCATGTTGAGTTATGAATGAGTTTTATTGTAATGAAAGAAAGGAACTTGAGGATCTAGTGTGAGTGTACGTAACAAGTGTGGATCGTGAGTTATGCTTTTGGCGATAGGAGTTTTATATAGTTTATATTAAGAGGTATGTCGTGTTGCGGTAATGTGGAAGAGTTAGAGTGTCTGTTATGATCAGGATTTTGTGGTATTGGTTAGATGGAGTGCAGAATGAGTTGAGGTATGAGATCTGTTTAAGTAAGAGAGCCTTGGAAATAGGAATGGTTATAGGTGTGAGGGTATAGGTGGTTATCTTTGACAGATGGTGGTGATGAAGATAATGAGAAGATATAGCTAAGGATCTAGTATTAGTGAGTTACGAGGACGTAACATGTATCTTAAGAGGAGTAGGATGCGGCAAAGAGTGTTTGAGGGCTGTGCATGTCGTAGTATAATTGGAAGTAAAGTGTTGGTGTAGCATAAAGAATGGATTTGTATATATTGTGGTTGATAGTGTTAAAAGGTCATGGACGTGCTTGTAGTATTTCGATGTTTAGGAATGGGAGAATATTTCAATAGTGTTGACAGTTGGATGATGATGTTTATGAGTGTGAGTAAACTTCGAGGACGAAGTTCCTTTTAAGGGTGGTAGAATGTAACATTTCGTTTAATATTTATGAATGTCTTGATATTGGATTTTCTAGTGGATGATATGTTACGGAGCTAGCAACGTTTTTGGATGGTAGTTGGTAGTGTATGGAGTTAGTGTCGAGAGAGATATAATGTAGTTGATACGATATCTTGAGCCATGTTGTGGAGGTGGGAATAGTTGGTGGAATTGGGTTACGTGTTCATGTTTTGTAGGTTGGAGTTTTGTTTTGAGTTTTAGTTGCGTTGTTGTGTCTTGATCGAGTTAGTTTGTTTGTTTTTGAGTATGGGTTGAACTTCGGGGACGAAGTTCTTTTTAAGGAGGGAAGACTGTAATACTACGGTTTTATGAGTCTTTGGGTACTCTATCGAGTGATGCTTACTCTGTCGAGTAAGTATGTTTTTATACGAAATAGTAGTCTGTCTGTAGGGTACTCGATCGAGTAGGCTTGGCACTCGATCGAGTAAGTGGTTTTACGGGTGATATTTGACGGGTTTTCTTAATAATGCGGAAATGGTATATAAGGCTTTCGTCACTTTTCTCAAAACACTTTTACAACTTAAAAACCTTCAAGAGAAGATTGAGAGTTACGTTGAATCATCCTCGCCGCATTATTAGCAAATCCCGGAGCTAGAAGTGTCGGATTTCCTCATTCTTTATACCTTTTGTGATCCTTGCATCGAGGGTAAGCTTTATATATATCTTTTATATTGTTTTGTTAATGTGGGTTAAACCCTAATTGGGTAATTTGGGGTTTTTTTATGATTATGTGGTTAAGGTAGTAATTGTATGCATGTATGTATAGGAGGAGGGTTCGTAGAGGAGAGATTTTGAGACAGCTGCTAGATCATCTGATTCTGTGGTGATTGCTTTTCCAGGTAGGGTTTCCCTACTCAGTATTAATTACATGATGTTTTTAGTGGTTTCATTGTGATTATTGTTGAAGTATATTGTTGGTGGTTGTGACGGTTGTTGGTTGTTGATTAATTATCGTATTGGAATTGGTTTTTGGTAATTGTTGATTGTGTAAGGTGATTGTTGTATAACTGTCTGTGATTTTCGGGGTGCGTCCATGGCTGAGTGGGGTCACTTGCGGGAGTGGCTTCACGCCCTTGATTCGCCTTCTGTGGAACCCGCCATAGGAGGGATGTGCACATTAATGAACATGGGTTTATCGCTCGATGGAGATGAGCGGGGCTTAGGTGGGAATGGCTGCGGTCCTCCACTGGCAGTGTGGAGTATCTGTTGCGATGGGTACTCTGGCAGGGCTACACACTTTAGTGTGTAGTCAGTTGTGTGGAGATTTGAGATGGAGACGTGAGTTTGTTGAGCTGTTTGTGCTGTTTGTGATATTGTTCCTTTATGGTATTTGTTTTTGTGTAATTAGTACTGACCCTGTTTAAATGTTTTAAAAACTGTGGTGATCCATTCGGGGGTGGTGAGCAGTTATTGAGCAGGTTTGGTTGATGCGCATGGGATAGTTGGGTTAAGTCATCACGAGCTGTTTTAGAAGTCTTCCGATGTGTCGAACGCTGTTCTTTAGCTAGTTGGTTTAACATTTGAGAACAGTTGTATTTTCTTTTAACAGTTTTGGAGTTTAGTTGTATCACTTAAACTTTGTAATCATTTAAGTACGTTTCGTTATTGTCTATTTGATTATCATTGCCTCGGGTAACTGAGATGGTGGCGTTCTCATACCTTTAGTGGTCCTGGTAAGGCACTTGGGATATGGGGGTGTCACTGTAAGAATCATGGAATACGGCGCATGCGATACCTCAAGATATTTAAATCGGCGCAATTTGGTTTCTTCGATATGCCTTACCTTTAGATGAAAGTGCATTTTAGAAATACATTTTTGTTCGATAACAGTGTAAGAATCATGGAATACAGCGCATGCGATACCTCAAGATATTTAAATCGGCGCAATTTGGTTTCTTCGATATTCCTTTTCATGGTGTGTATATTACATATTGATTGAAGTATAACAATTTATTTGCGCGAAAGAATTTGGATGTTCACTATTTTTGCTTATGCACACGTGAATGATTGATCTAAGTGTGTAACGAGCATCTAATTGATCTCTATTTTTTGAGTCATGCTGATTGCTAGTATTGGTATTGGTAAACTTCCAAAGTTTTTGGAAATCTGCATTCCCATATATGGGATCCTTATTTAAAAACAGAATAGATTATACTGACAACAACAAAAAGAAATGATGTATGGGTTGCACAGTTTCTACCCACCGAACCTATGGATGACCTTGCTAAAGAGTAAAGAGTTCATTACTACTCCATTACAGATGACGTTTGTTCATAACAGAAAGTTCTTTTTTTTTTCTTTCGTTTTTGTCACACTACCTTAACATAAAAATAATAATAATAAATCACTTTGCAACCATTAGATAATTGTAGAATGACGTGCACCTCGCATATAAGAAATATAGCATACTGCAAGTAAACCCCTTAACCCAATTAAAGAGTAAGAAAAACATCTGTGCCCATCTTTTTCCATCCTGGCCTTACTTTCCGAGTTCTGGATACATGAAGTTGGTTTACTTCCCCATATTTCCATCAAACTAATTTTAGGACAAAAGCCTATCCCAAGTTATCACCACTTATGAAGTGTTGTTTTCTCAATTTAGTTTTTCAGAAGTTTTACTACCACGACTTAGTTTTCTTCCAAAGCAAATTTTATCACTCGTTCCCAAGTGACGGGAAAAAATAAGCAGCTGTTTTGAAGTTCAATCGTCAATATAACAGTATCATTAGAAATGGGTGACATCGTGCATATCGCTAAATCGCACTACAAAATACAAAATTGTATAATGACATGTTGTCATGCACGAATACCGAATGAAATAGCATTTTCAAAATTATTGTTCCATCTCAATAGCCTTAAATGCAAAGCAACAGACCTAAAACTCTTCAAGGAGCTTGAGCAAACCTGCAAAGCCTCTTAGGATAAAGGTTTTGCCGTTGTTTTCAATAACTAATTTCAAGGATATGATGGCCCCCGACATTTTAAAACTACTATGTCGTGTACTGTGATGCTTGTCCCTTAACTTCTGTTTTCATAAGAATTACAAAAATATTGATGAAATTACTTTGAAAAATATCAATTAAAATTACCTTCTCCCCTCTCTAATGGTTTTGCATCATCCACACATACTTCAGTAAATAAAAACAATAGTAGTTTGATGCTTTTGCCTTAGCTTTACTCTTGCCCCTCAAGTTTTGTTTCCATTCTGTTTTTCCGCTACAAGTCTTCTCTTCATTCTCTCTTTTAATATTCCCTTGTTCCCGAGTATTCTAATAGATGAATAAGACAATATTTTTCAGTTTGATTTTTCCTCAAAGACAATATAGTAGCAATAAAGCTGTGTACCATACCAATTTTACTGCCCACATATAATATATTACTGGGCTATGGTGGCTTAGAGCCTACCACAAATAAGCACACAAATGTAGCAACCGACATAATTATCCTAACTACAAATAGTTACCTAAGCAATCATCTAGTGATAAAAATAAACCAATGATAAAGAGTCAAAAAGAGACGTTAAATACATTGTTGTTTGGTGCACCATCTTGTAATACCCGTCCTTTTAGGGACCCGTTGACCGACGTTGAATGACCTTAGACACCTGTCTTGACCTTCGGAAACCTTGCGAGTGATGACTTGTGACGATGTGAGTCTTTGTGAGCTTGTTACTCGATCTAGCTGAGGCTACTCGATCGAGTAGCTTGGGAGCTCGATCGAGTAACGGGTTTGCAGCGGGGAATTATAAATCGTAAATCGCAAAACCTCAAATCATTTCTCTACCTTTTTCCAAAACCTAAATGTCGTCACCTCTCTTCTCCTTCACCATAGTTCACCTCCTTGATGCCTTTGTGAGTGAGTACACCTTAGGGATTGGATGCTTGAGTCGGGTAGCGGTCTTGACGCCGAATTGCTTTGTATAGGTATGTTGTCATCATCATCATCATCGTCTTCTTTGTTTTCAGTCATGATTATAGTGGTAGTAATAGCTAGTTGTGATGGTTGTATAGGTGGTTTTCATGGTTGATTGGTATCTTGTGATCGGATGCGGGATCACTGCGGTTTGCTAAAGGTAGGTTCGCCTACTCAGTACTGTTGATTGTCCAGAGAGTCTTTTGTTGTTGTTTGGCTGGTTTGGTGTCTTGGTTGATGATTCGGTTGTGGTGGTTGGTTAACATTGTGTTGGAATAGTGGTTAGTAGTTGTTGTTTGTACAACTGTTTGTGAATGTCATTTGTGGTCCTTGAGGTGCGTCATCGGCTGAGTGAAGTCACTTGCGGGAGTGGCTTCACGCCCTTGATTCGCCTTCTATGGAACCCGCCACAGAAGAGATGTCCACATTAAGGAACATGGGTTTATCCCTCGGATAGATGAGCGGGGGTTACGTGGGAACGACTGCGGTCCCCCACTGGCAGGACTGGACCTTCGGGAAGTCAGAGATGTGTGGTTGGTTGGAGGAGGTGCGGCGTGTGTGCGTTGTTGTACTTGTGTTGTGTCTGCTTTTGTATATCTGTTATCTCAGTCACTGACCTTGTGTGATTTTTGTTGTGTTGTCTTTTTCTGTTGTGTCTGCCGTGATCCACTATGGTGAGCAGTCAGTCTTAGCAGGTTGATGTTAGGATCTTAACTAGGTGCTTGGAGGGACGAGTCTACCACGAGTCATGGCAGAGATAGTTTCACATAGCTGATAGTAGCCTTGAGTTGTATCTTTTATATCGTCAATCGGTTGTACTTCACTTATAATATAATATAATCGTTCTTTTATCGACATTTGATTATTAATGTCCTCGGGCAAACGAGATGGTAACGCCCTTATGTGGACATGGCCCACCCGCGGGTCCGGTTCGATCTGTGGACGTGCAACGGCCTTTTGAAAGCCACGCTCGGCGGCGTAAAAATGCTTTCGACCGGATCGTTTTGGATCGGCCGGTTTCGTCTCGGTAAGGGTCTCGAAACGATTAGAGATGTTTGGAGTCGCCACCAAGCATTTGTGGGATGCTTGGAACCCTTTCGAAATCCACTTTATACCTCGGTCAAATCGAAGCACAAAGCAGCGTTTGACATAGGTACTAAAGATAAGGAAATCGTCCCTCTTTAGCATTCTATCTCTAGAATGACTCTCGTACGCCCTGGATAAGGTTGTCCACTATCCAAAGTTTCTGAGTAAGAGGTGAAGGTACGTATTGGGAAGCCTTTTAATCAGACACCCAATCCCGCCATGATGTAGCGCCTCTCTGATCGATCTTGGTTGGTTTAATGCAAAAGTTGATAAAACGGTTTAAATGCATGAATGCGCATCTAATAATTTAAACCTAACATGTGAGAGCTTTCTAAGTCAGTGGATTTAATCCAAGTATCAAGTATAAGATGTCGAGTTGGATTAATGGTTGATTTGCATGCAAGACGGAAATTAAACATCCATTTACCGTATTAGGTTTATGGTGCATAACGTGATCCATTTGTCTTAATGAAGCATTTTGAAAATATGATTTTGAATGAGCAAATAGTCGTCTGATCCATCCTATATGCGGGCTAACCGGAGTTGGGATCGTCCTAGATCGATCTTTGGATAGGAACAGGCCACACCGAGGACTACCACGTGAGGCGCGAGCACGTGGGCGATCTGAAGAGGGTCTCCCCTGGTTTTGGAAATAAGAAAGAAGGGGCCTGTTTAGGCGTGGGTCAACTAACGGTTGTATGCCGTGTTCTGACCTTTTGAAAAACGTTTATAAAACGTATTGAGAAATGGGTATTTGACCCGATTTGATTTGAAAGAGTCGTTTAGATCGCATTTGTTGATTTGAAGAACGAGACTTGACTAATCATCATTCTTTTGATGATATTCGGTGTCGGGTTTTACTTTGACAAACTTGACATGAATAGTTTTGAAAATAATTATGAACTAATTGTTTTAAGTTCATTTTAATTGTTGTAACGGAGGCGTCCCGTTACCCAAACAGTTAATTGATAAGGCGATAAGAACAATAAATAACGAATGTAAATAAAGTTGACACAAAGATTTACGTGGTTCACCAGTAAAATAACTGGCTACGTCCACCCTGCGAGGAGATCAAATTTCACTATAGTGGAGAAAATAGTACAGCAATAGACCGATTTACACGCGCTCAATATGAGCCAAAAATATACTCTATTCTACCAACAAATATAGTAGTCTCAAAGGAACAAAAGAGACTACCCCAATAAGACGAAGGACAAATAATCTTGAGGCATATCAAGATCTGAACAAACTCCTCCGATCTTTAAAGACAGACGAACACCAATAATAGAGCCCGGAACAAACTGAGTTTTCTTCTTCAGAAGGAACCTCACCAATCGACCCTCTTTATTGTGCTCTCAAATCTCTCTCTTAATTAACCTAGAATAATATTTGGGTCTTTATATATTTATTCCACCCAAGATAAAATATGTAGACTAAATAAGAAATAGACTAATAGAAAATTAAATACTTAATTTCCTAACTAATGCAAATCGTCTAAAACTCCCGTATAACAAAAAAACTAGGAAATTCCTAGTGGGACCTACACCTTCTAAATTTCGAAGATACAAAACCACAAAGCGTTGACTTTCGCTAGCGCAATTACCCGACGAAAAAAAACTTCACGTTACACAGCAATTCATGCGACTCGCCCCTGTCACGGCTTCATCTTTCCTTAGCTTATTCGTCTTCGACACAAATTCAAGGCACAAATTCCTAACAAATCTCCACCTTGACTTGAATTACCCAAAAACGAACTAAACCGAAAATGAGCCAAAGACAAACCAGCTTCAACAGAGTCGATCCTCAAGTCACTACCTGTCCCGATAGTCTCCACTTGACTTGAACACAACCCACAAAAAAAAGGACAAACGAACCAAGTGTGCAACAAATGTGACCAATATACGAAGTACCCAATGTAGCAAGCTGAAACTACCAATTGTACTAAGTACCCAACATATCTTCATACCAATAGAAGGCCAAACGTAGCAAACTCCAATGAGGGCAAAAGCTACCAAACGCCAACACAAATATATGAGATACCAAATGTCACTATGATGGAACGGTGTACCAAAACAACACACATAAGATCTCCAAGACAAAATCTCCTCCAAATTACATGGCTAAATGTACCGTCGTACCAAGCTGTCCCAAAAAGAACACAAACGCCACGAACAAAACAAATGTCTCACTTGAGTATACTAGGTGTCATGACAACCACAGAAATGCCTACACCAAGGCAACAAAACTCAAGTCGAAACCAAAACAAAAACAAACATTCTAAGTGAGCACAAATTACTTCCATCAAAGGTACAAATTGTTAGACAAGATAGTCCAACCCAAAAACTCCAAAGAATAAACTCCCGTCGAAGTTTCAAATGACCCCTTATGAGGTCCCAAATGGCTCTCTTTCAAGAGCCACAACAGCTCCACCTGGAGCCCCAAACCGTCCCACCTCTTGGGGCGCAGACCGCCTCATTGAGGCGCAGAGACAAAAGTAGATAGCTTGTCTTGAGAACCATGTAGCTTGACCTGTACCGGAATAGACTCCACCTTACTGTCAACACTACCATTCTCACTAAAGCTATCCAAACCCGAATTATCCAGAATATCACCAAGTGACCCAAACTGGATGTGCTTCAAAGTATCATTCACATATCCAAGTTGAATATGCCCCGACTTAGACTCGAGAGAGACAGAAGAATGATTACCTGATGCTCCAACAGTCAGCACAGTGCCTTGAAGGACATAAACAGTTCCTTCCTTAACACCCCTCCAAGTAACAGCAGAACCCTTACCAACGCACAATGATCCACCATCACCTTGAAAACTGTAGCCCTGATCAACTAACATCCTAAGTGATACAAGATTTCTCTTCAAACGTGGAACATGCCTAACACCTTCTAGGAAGACAACAACACCATCACCTGTCCTAATCCGAATAGTCCCAACTCCAAGCACTTCACAAATAGACCCATCACCCATGGCAACATTGACCCCATGTGAAGCTTCATAAGAAGTAAACCATTCCCTAAAAGGACACATATGATAAACGCATCCCGTATCCAAAATCCAACTATCCAAAGAACGTGGAACAACATCAACAACGAGAGCATAATCTTCCTCAGAATCGTATTTGGCAACCTTTTATGCAATATCAGAAACACCAGCTTCCTTCAACTTAGGACACTGATTTTTCCAATGACCTGGTTCCTTGCAGTAATTACAGAAATTTTTACGAGGACCCTTAGACTTGGCTTTACCCTTACTATAACCCTCCGAATTAACAACAAGCTCTACACGACTACTGTCAACAACACCACCTGACGCTACTCGGCGCAAATCCCTAGTGTGAAGCGCTGACCTTACTTCCTTTAGGGTAAAAGAATCTTTACCAACAACAAACGACTCCACAAAAGTCTCAAACGAATTTGACAAAGAAACTAACAAAATTAAGGCGACATCCTCATCATCTAACTTAACATCTAAATTACGTAAATCAAGTAAAATAGAGTTAAGACGGTCTAGATGGTCGTTGAGAGACGTACCTTCCTGCATACGAAGACAAAAAAAATGCTGCTTAAGAAGCAACTTGTTGGTTAGAGCCTTTGTCATATACAAAGATTCCAACTTCAACCACAAACCTATAGCAGTTTCCTCATCGGCAACCTCAACCATAACGTGATCAGATAAACATAACAGAATTAAAGAATGAGCCTTCTCCTCCAAGACTACATCTGCATCTGTCTTTGCTGTCTTTGCTGCATCAGACGAACTACCTGCTGGATTTGCCTTTGAGATAACAGACCAGACGCCTTGCTATCTAAGCAAAGCTCTCATCTTTAACTGCCACAACCCAAAACTATTTCTCCCAGTGAACTTATCAACATTCAAAACATTCGTAGACGACATCTTTTCACCTGAAAATCAAGAAACCCAAATAACGCCTAAAAAACACAACTAACGTGGAAGCAGATCCCAAATCATAACCTTAGCTCTGGTGCCAATTGTTGTAACGGAGGCATCCCGTTACCCAAACAGTTAATTGATAAGGCGATAAGAACAATAAATAACGAATGTAAATAAAGTTGACACAAAGATTTACGTGGTTCACCAGTAAAATAACTGGCTACATCCACCCTGTGAGGAGATCAAATTTCACTATAGTGGAGAAAATAGTACAGCAGTAGACCAATATACACGCGCTCAATATGAGCCAAAAGTATACCCTATTCTACCAACAAATATAGTAGTCTCAAAAGAACAAAAGAGACTACTCCAATAAGACGAAGGACAAATAATCTTGAGGCCTATCAAGATCTGAACAAACTCCTCCAATCTTCAAAGACAGACGAACACCAATAATAGAGCTCGGAACAAACTGAGCTTTCTTCTTCAGAAGGAACCTCACAAATCGACCCTCTTTATTGTGCTCTCAAATCTCTCTCTTAATTAACCTAGAATAATACTTGGGTCTTTATATATTTATTCCACCCAAGATAAAATATCTAGACTAAATAAGAAATAGACTAATAGGAAATTAAATACTTAATTTCTTAACTAATGCAAATCGCCTAAAACTCCCGTATAACAAAAAAAACTAGGAAATTCCTAGTGGGACCTAAACCCACTAAATTTCCAAGATACAAAACCACAAAGCGTTGACTTTCGCTAGCACAATTACCCGCCGAAAACAAACTTCACATTACAGAGCAATTCATGCGACTCACCCGTGTCACGACTTCATCTTCCCTTAGCTTATTCGTCTTCGACACAAATTCAAGGCACAAATTCCTAACATTAATATCATTAGTCGATACTCATCATCGTACCCGGGTTAAAATCCGGCATGGTATGTAGAACCAAGGATGACTTTGTGTTGGTGACTAATATGCTTGTTTTGAAAATGTAAAGAAATGAAGAAAGGCTTTAAAATACCTCCCAAAAATGAAATAAAAGGCTTTAAAATACCTTTTAAATGTTATTAACCAAATATTATCACCGAACCACGGATTTAACCGTCATGGTATGAGGAACCAAGGGTGAAAAATGTTTTATTGTTAAAACAGATGAAATAAAATAAAAAAGGGTTTGAAAATATTTGAAATGGTAAAACCCGATTACAAATATGAAAATGAATTAAAGGGAAAAGACGAGAACAAACACGGTTGAGTTCTGACCTGTGCACCCCATTGAGGCGCGAGCCTTTGTGCACAATAAGGGGCTTCTGCCTTAGGCCAAAACTCAGTTTTGGCTCGTTTATCCCATGTTTTGGATCATGTTATGCATGTTTTAGCATGTTATAGTCATGAAACAAATGAAGACATGATAAAAGAAGGATTTTTACACCCTCATACTTACATGTTTGGTTATGGCGAGAAACCGACGTAAGTGTAACAACTCGTTTGGTCAGAAAAGACTCGGTTTAAAACCGTTTTGGTAAGTAAAAAGAGTGTTTTATTAAGATTAATGACGGTGTAGTGGTCGAAGTGGAAGGTCAAGTGATTTAATGCACGATGACGGTACCAAAAAATGTGTAAGGCTTGTATTTACGATCGGTAGGTCGTAAATACGCGTCGGATTGTGACTTAAGAAGTCGAGTCGAGAATTTTAAGGGAGAAAAGACGGGGCGGACACTCGCGTAAATTCTTAAATGGTGGCATTTGAGGGGTATTTATAGGAAAATGAGTGGTTGTGTGAGTTTTGAGCGACGTGGCCACCTGGGCTGCTCAAAGAGGCCCGAGCCACGTCGCGGGTCTTCGAGTTGTCCTGTCACTTTCACACAAGTGCAATCATGATTTGTTCTATCCTAGGATTTGTAGTCACATGTTTGGTACTTGACTATTCATGAATCCGGGAAATCTTAGTATAGAAGGTTTGAAATGGTTTGTTTTTTTGTGGTTGACTCGGTTTGACTCGTTGTTGGAGTCGGGATTTGAATTTTTAAGTCGGTTTTTGGTCCGGTGTCGGTTTTGACTCTAGTTGGTGTCATTGCGACCCCATCGGCGTGCATTCAACACTCCAGGTACTTTTGAAAAGTTTTGAAATGTTTTATTTTCGAAATCGTTTTAAGTTTTACGACGTAAAGTTGTACACAAACTGTCGATCAAACGCCGCGATTCCAAAATATGTTATAGTCTGATAATCATCGGGTGTTTGTTGGAGTCTCAGCAGATACTGGGTATCTATAGAGCCCCCATTTTGACTGAGGCTTGGACAGGGCGAAAGTCAAAGTAGAGTCCCCAGGTCAATCGAAGATTACAACCTGGAGACCCAAGCGACGTCGAGGCGGCTCGAAAGGATTCGGTCCCAGGACCTGCCGTCGGGAAGGGCGACGCCAAGGCGACTCGAGAGTACGAGCCAAGGAGCTGTCGTCGGGAACAGTTTAGAGTCTGTCGACTGTCCGTATGGGTTGTTTAAAGTCCGTTAGACTACGTACAAAGGCTCGCCAGCCACAAGAAGGAGTCATACCTGAGGCATCTTCGGATACGTCCTTGCATGTTTGCGGATAAAGGCTCGCCAGCTATGGTGCGTATGTGAGGAGGGCTCGCCAGCCTCGATGCGTAGTAAGGCTCTCCAGCCATGGTGTGTATATGAGGAGGGCTCGCCAACCGCGACGCATTGTAAAGCTCGCCAGCCATGGTGCGTATATGAGGAGGGATCGCCAGCCGCGATGCGTAATAAGGCTCGCCAGCCATGGTGCGTATATGAGGAGGGCTCGCCAGCCGCGATGCGTAATAAGGCTCGCCAGCCATTGTGCGTATATGAGGAGGGCTCGCTAGCCGCGACGCGTTGTAAGGCTCGCCAGCCATGGTGCGTATATGAGGAGGGCTCGCCACCCGCGACGCGCTGTAAGGCTCGCCAGGCATGGTGCGTATATGAGGAGGGCTCCCCAGCCGCGACGCGTTGTAAGGCTCGCCAGCTATGATGCATATATGAGGAGGGATCGCCAGCCGCGATGCGTAGTAAGGCTCGCCAGCCATGGAGGGTCGGTTAATTGACCGTGAGAATAGCCGCGTCGAATGGGCTTGTTTTGAAAGTAGCGGACTCGTAATGCCGCCGTGAAAATAGTGAATTTTGAATTTCACTATCAATGTTGTTGAAATAAGCGGGTTCCGCGAGGAAGCCTCCGTTGACATTTGAAGGAATAGTGAATTTGAACTTCCACTACTCGTTTGTTTGAATTTTTGAAGAAAATAGCAAATTTTAAATTTCGCTATTACGACTGAGGTGACGGTTTATGTGCCGCCGTTGACATGTGATAGAAATAGTGAATTTGGAATCTTCACTATTATGTTTGAAGTGACGGTTTATGTGCCGCCGTTGACATGTGAAGGAAATAGTGAATTGGGAATCTTCACTATTTCGTTTGAAGTGACGGTTTATGTGCCGCCGTTGACATGTGAAGGAAATACTGAATTGGAAATCTTCACTATTACGTTTGAAGTGACGGTTTATGTGCTGTCGTTGACATGTGAAGGAAATAGTGAATCTGGAATCTTCACTATTGTTTCAAAAGTGACGGTTTTAATCGCCGTCGTTTGAATTTTGACGAAATAGTGAATTTTTGAAATTTTCACTATTATTCTTGCAATTGGAAATAGAAGAAATAGTGAATTTTGAATTTTCCACTATTATTTTGAAGGGAAAATGGCGGTTTTGATCGCCGTTTGTTTGAAATTTGAAGAAATAATGAACTTTGAATTCACTATTATTTTTGAAATGACGGTTTTTATTGCCGTCGTTGAATTTTGAAGAATTTGCGTAGGAAATTGGGCCAAAGCCCAAATTTCGCTGAATAAAGCAAAGGGAAGCCTCATTGAGGCGCGAGCCCTTTGGCGATAGAAGGGGGCTCCCCTATTTTTCTGTAAAAGACGCGAGGCTTGGCTGCTCGTCATTCATCATTCATTGCCTTCAACCTTTCACAAAAAGCCGCCATTGAAGGACCTTCTAGCTCGCTTGAATTCGTGCTATCATAAACAATGTCATCTCAAGGTATGTATTTCCTCTTGAATCCATCTGAATTTGTTGGTTTTTTTAGCTGAATTGAATTAGGGCGAGATGTTTACCCTAGGAAATCGATTTGGGCGTTTTTGATTGAGCCCATTTCGATTGAAATTGATGATTGCATTTGGTTAGAAACCCGTTTAGGAGTATAGGGGTGCTTTTAGTTTGCATTTTGGTCCCCGTTCCCGCTCCTTATGCTCGAAAAACGCGAGTGAGGTGGAGAAACCGTCTCATCTCACAATGCCAAGTTTATTTGCTTGGGTAATGGGTCCCACTAGGTTTCATTGTAGTCGGGAAATACCGTATTTGCCATTGTGGACCTTTGTTGGGTATTGTGGGCAAAATTGGAATTTTTGCCTTTTGTGACGGTCTTATGTCTGACAAAATAAGCGCCTGTTTGGGCTTAAATTGAGTCAGTTTGCCTTGAAATGGACCTTATTGGTAGTTTAGGTCGCCTTGGGGTGTGATAAAATCACGTCCGCCTCTTTGCGGTCGTATTTTGAATTTTCGACCGGTTTGTGCTCAAATTGGCATATAAATTGCCTTTTTGAGTCGTAGAAAAATTCCCAATTGCATTGGGAATGCACTTTGGTTTGTTGGCGGACCTTGTGTGGGTCTTGGGGTGCCGTTTTTTTGTTGTGGTTGTTTTGACTCGTCTTTTGCTTGAAAAGAAGGGCGAGTCGTTTTTTTTGTGCGTTTTTTGTGAACTTTTTTTTTTGTTTGGTTGGATTTGGGCGGGGTTGCCCTTGCTATGCTTTGTAGGTTGTTTGTTTGTTCTGGGTTTATCCGATTTACGCCGTCATAATGCCGAAATTTCGGATGACATTTTTTGTTTAACCTTGATCGCAGGGGACCATTTGGGATCTATGGGGTCCGTTGTTGAGGCATTGGAGGAGGAGGATGATCCCGGAGGAGGAGAGGCGACTGTTTTTTGTTACAAGCTTAGTTGTGTTTCTCCCTAGCGGCCTTTGCCCGGCCAATTATCGGGTATCGGTCGTTGGTCGTTGTCTACAGAGGTTCAGATGCCCGATGAGTGGGCTTCAATACGGGCGTGTTATCCCATGTTGCCACTTTTGATCGTTCTCGAATTCTGGTGATTGGAGGTCAACATCAGGGTAGTGTCCGTTGTCATGGTCCTCTTTCACTCTTGAATTCTGCTAATTGGAGGCCAACGTCGGGGTAATGTGCTTAGTTATGATCCTCGGTTGTCGTGTCGTCCGAAGTCTACCAGGCATCATTTTTCTTTTTGTCGTGGAGCAGGAACGAGGTGTTACCGTTATGGTAACCACCCGTGCTTCCGGTGTTGCTCCTCTATTTCTTGTGTTGCTCCCTTTCTTTTCCGTTTGCGAGGATAGAGAGTGCTTAGTTCGGTAGGTGGCGGATAGCCCCCAATTCGTTGTCTTAGGCCAGTGTCTTTATGATAGATGGTTGTTTTAGGCCAGTGTCTGTATGATAGATGGTTGTTTTAGGCCAGTGTCTGCATGATAGATGTCTGTACTAGATCCTGTTTGTACGGTCAGTTGTCCGTATTAAACGTGTGTCGATGTATTTTGCGTGAGGTGGTTTGTATATATGTGTTTTTGGATTGTGGCTCATTTTGTGATTTTTGGCTTTTTTTGTGTTGTGTTTCGGAGGAGCGCTGTCGGCTGTCAATTCTCCTTTTGCTTTGCACTGGTTCCTGCATCGTTAGTGTTGAAAACAGGCAACAGGTAGCACGTACGCATAAACGTAAACACGTAAAAGTTTTGATTGAAAACAAAATTAACCAAGATGACTTGAAGTTAAAATTGAATTTTGAAAATTGAAATGAATATTGAAAAATTTCCGCGATAAGTCGCCACGTTTGGATTCCCAAAAGGAATTAATTTGAAAATTGAGCAATTAACTCGTGTCTTGAATTAAATTGCGTTGAAATTGTTGAAATTGATTTGTGACTCGAAAAATTCAAACTCAATCCGTCAGGGAAGAATTTTAGAAAAGATTTTTACGAGTATATTTGTTTGATTTTTTTGAGGTCAAGACTCGAATTTGTGAGTGCTTGAATTTTGGAGGAAAACTGATGTCGTGTTATCAATTTTCGATTTTTATTTTGATGGAAAATTGTGAAAAGGCGAAAAATTTTCGGAGAAAAAGCGAAAAATTTTCGGAATTTTGATTGACATGGAAACGATTCGTAATTTTGATTGACATGGAAACGATTCGGAATTTTGATTGACATGGAAACGATCCGTCGCGGATCGGGGCGACTAGCCCTTCCCCCTTAAAACAAAGAATGAAAAATCCGTATGTTTAAAGCTGCGTCATGGAAACCGTGCCGGATTTCGTAAAACGCGAAAACAAAGAAATGTGAGTGTGGAAAACACAAAATGTCCCGGATCATCCCGAAGAGGCGCGAGCGTTCTGGCGGGAGGTTTGAGGTGTTAGGAGAAAACACAAGTTGAAAGAGACAAGTCAAAGCGGGAATCCTGGGAGAGGGCCTAAAGAGGCGCGAGCAGCCTGGCGATGGGAGCCAGCTTTCCCCTTTTTCTGAAAAACGCGCTGATTGTTTTTGCATAAATAGTGATGTTTGCGCTTCATTGTTTCATCATTCGAAACACAAAAACATCTCTATAAAACTTCTTCTTCTTCTTCTTCCACAAAAATATTTCATGGATGCCTTTGAGAATGCGTTGCGACAATGGTGCCGGGATTTGTCACTTCCCGAAAAGTATCAACTCATTTGCATGGGAGTTGGTCAATTGTTGGTGCTTCGTCAAGTCAAGGTGCAATCCTCAATTCTCGAAGCATGTTCTCGGTTTTGGGATTCGAAACACCATGTTTTCGTTTTCCCTAAAGGTGAAATTTATCCTCTTGTCGAAGAAGTTGGAGCCATTGGTGGGTGGCCGGGTTGTGTTCCGTTGCTTCCTCCGACTCGGTTGTGCTACAAGGAGAAATTCCGTTCCATGTTGGGTTTGTCGACAAGTCAAGTCAACTTCCTTCTTGCTCCACATGGTGTGGATATGTTGGCTCTTATCAACATCTTTTCCAACCGATTAGATGCCAATGTTTCGGAGGTGGCTAGGAGAAGGGCTCTTGCCTTTTGCCTTATCCATGTGTACCTCTTTGTTGATGTTTTGAAGAAGGAGGGGCCGAAATACTATGGTAGCATGACCCTTGTTCATGTGGTCGAGCAAATGGAGCATGGTAGAGATCCATCATAGTTGGTGCTTGGAGAGATCATCCAAGCTTTGGACAAGGAAGGCTCTTGTGGAGAAGCTCCCTCATTCGGATCCCCAAGGATCCTCCAAGTGTGGCTATTGGAGAGGCTAAGGTATGTAGACCCTCCGGTTGATTCTTCTTCTTATTCCTTCCGTCACCTAACCATGAGGAAGAAGTTGTATTCGGATAGTGTTGCTTCTACCGAGGCTTATTGGGCCGCAAGATTGGCGGAGGAGGGTGGTCCTCACATCCATTGGGTGGTGCCATGGTGGAACTTGAGGTCCTTCACGGGGTTGCCCGCTTCGGGTGGTAGTCCTCGTTCTTTGATAGTGGTGGGTTTGAAGGTTGCTTCTTTCATTTATCCCGAAAGGCTCATGAGGCAAATGGGGCGTCAGCAAAAGGTGCCCGCTCAAGATACCCTTGTCCAAGAGAATGATTTCCGGAACTCCGAGCTTGTGGAGGTCTTCGAAAGATGGTGGGCCACTCGGCCGCTTTGGGAGGTACCAAATCCCGTTGCCACGACATGGGTGACTCCCGCTTATGTCAAGTGGTCAAGAGCTCCGTCCTTGGAAGAGAGGTCCAAATTCCGTAAGGACCAGGTCGTCGGCTTGAAGTATCGAGAGGTTGGCAAGGCCAACCGATCCTTCTTCGAGAAGTATGTTGACGGAGCTACCCCGGATGTGATGAGACCAACAAAGAGGAGAAGCTCGGGTCCCAAGAACATGGTGGGCCGTGCATTGGCTCGTTTCGGGTCGAACATGGGATCTTGTGCTAGACCGGAGGCCGTGACCATCTTAGATCCGTTAAGGATCCATTCCGAGGAGCAAATCCATGCTAGGCGGGCCAACAAGAAGAACAAGGGGAAGATGTACCCCGAGGGAAAAGGCAAGGGTAGAATGGAAGAGTGAAGACCTCCATTACCCACTTTATTATTATGTTGTATTAGTGTTGTGAGTTTTTATTATGTTGTACTAGCTAGTTATTGTGTGTTTTGTGCTAGTTTTATTACGTGAGGTGTTTTAGTCGACACCTTAGCCTTGACAAGTTGTAGACTCGTCGAGCTTTATTTGTTGTTGAAATTGTAATCCCTCCCATTATTAATTAAATAAGAGGATTACTCGTGTCAAAAATTGTGAACACTCATTTCTTCCATCCATTTTGTAAAGGCAATTCGAATTGAATCGTCCTAAACGTTTGCACTTGGGAAAGTGGGATTTTTGGGAAGGGAGAAAGGCTCTTTTTGTATTTTCGTGGGGAAAAGGGAATGTTTTTCCCTTTTCTCTTTTTTTGACGGGGATGTTTTTTTTTATTATGGGGATGGTTGTATCCTTCCTGTGTATGAAAGAACTGCCTACGTATTCACCTGGAGAGGTGAAATCAAACCATGATCGTAGTTCGAAATCCTTTGTAAATTTGATTGAGTTTTGTGGTTGTATCCCTCATGTATAAGAAGGACTGCCTACGTATCCACCTGAAGAGGTGAAATCAAACCATGCTCGTAGTTTAGGGTTTTTTTTTTGTTTTAGTGCAAATGGACGTTGCCTTTGACAGATCAAAGGACATTCGAAACGGGCAAGGTGCCGCAACTTAGACTCGATAAAACATGCAATTTCAAATCAGAATGCGTTTGAGGAACTTGACTTGAAAAGGGTTAAGGTGGACGCTAGTTGTAAAACTAGGCTTTGATTGTTGGTTGCTATGGTTCAAGGGTAGTATTTCTTGAGTTGGTCTAGGTTGGTCGGGTTTGTAAGGCCCTCCCCATCTAGGTCACTAAGTCTCACTGCGCCCCCGGAAAGTATCTTTTTGACCAGGTATGGCCCGACCCAGTTGGGTTTGAATTTTCCCTACGGATCGACGGGTAGTGGTGCTCGGACCGACTTGAGGACTAAGTCGCCTTCCTTAATGTTCCTTGGTTTTACCCTCTTATTGAATGCCCGTTGTATACGTCGTTGGTATAGCTGGACATTGTTCAAGGCGTTGAGCCGCCGTTCGTCTAGAAAAGTGAGTTGTTCGTACCTTCGACGGGTCCATTCCGCCTCGGAGACTTGACTCTCCAGTAGGATGCGTAGAGAAGGGACCTCTAACTCTACCGGTTGAAACGCCTCCATGCCGTATGCTAGATAGAAGAGAGTGGCGCCTATCGGTGTTCGAATGGAGTTCGGTGTCCCCAGAGTGCGAATGGGAACTTGCTCGGCCAATCGCGGTAGTTGTCTTGCATTTTCTTGATAATGGTGACAAGAGTTTTGTTCGCTGCCTCCACCGCTCCGTTAGTTTGGGGACGGTAGGGGGATGATCGATGTCGTTTGATCTTTTATTTGTCCAGCAAGGTCTGAGCTTCCGCCTGGAAGTGAGAGCTTTGATCGCTGATGATTTCATGGGTTACCCCATATCTGCAGATGATGTTGTTCTGGATGAACTTGGCCACTTGTTTGGCGGTCAAGACTGCATATGACTGCGCTTCCACCCATTTGGTGAAGTAGTCGATGGCGACGAGGACGAAACAATGTCCCTTGGTGCCCACCGGGTTAACTTTCCCGATGATGTCGATGCCCCAGGTCGAGAAAGGCCAGGGTGACGTCATGGTGTATAAAAGGGATGGTGGTATATGTTGTATGTTGGCGAAGATTTGACAATTGTGGCAATGTTTGACGTATTTACGGCAATCGACTTCCATGGTGGTCCAGTAGTAACCTAGCCGCATGATTTTTCGGGTAAGCATCATTGCACTCATGTGAGGGCCACATTCTCCGTCGTGGACCTCTCCCATGACTTTTTTGGCTTTGTGATGGTCAATCTAAAGGAGGAGAAATCCCTATGGTGTTCTTTTGTATAATTGATTTTGGTTTATCAGGAATTGTGATGCAAGTAAACGGATGGCTCTTTGTCCTCTTTGGTCAGAGTTAGGAGGGAATTTGTTTTTGGTTTTGTAGTTGAGGTTGGCTTGGTACCAAGGTTCGTCATGGCTTTCCTCGTCGTTGTTGATGGCACAAATGTGAGCTGGCTCGCTCCTTCTCTCGACACATAGGGGCATCAATGTCATGTCGTCAGGTATGTTGACGAGCGCGACAAGTTTTGCCAGGGCATCAACAAATTGATTTTCCTCTCGCGGAAAGTGGATGTAGTCGACTTGGTCAAAGAACTCGGCCTCTTGATTGATCTTTGCTCGGTAGGGAGCTAAGCTGTCACTTCAGATTTTCCATGATCCGGACACCTGATTGATGATGAGCAAGGAATCGCCGTGGACCCTCAGTCTCTTGATGCCAAGTGTGATGGCTTCTTGCAGGCCGATAAGACATGTTTTATATTCAGCGGCATTGTTGGTGACGGCGAAGTCCAGTTTGACTGAGATCGGAACATGTTCTCCCTCTGGCGATATTAGGAGGATTCCTACCCTAAAGCCTCTCATATTAGATGCACCATCGAAGTATAGGTCCCATGCGTCGGAATAGGCATAAAGGATGTCTTCGTCAGGAAGTGACCAGGTGTCGGTCGTTAGATCCTCGTTGACGGGATTCTCTGCTAGGAAATCAGCGACTGCCCTTCCCTTGATAACCTTGAGGAGTACAAACTTGAGATTGAACTCGGACAGCATGAGCGTCCACCTAGACAGCTTTCCGTTTAGTACGAGTTTTTTGAAGATGTATTTGATCGGGTCCATCTTGGAGTAGATGTGGACCGTGTAGCTGAGCATATAATACCGCAGCTTCTTTGTTGACCATACTAGGGCAAGGCATGTCTTTTCCAGTTGGGTGTACCTTGTCTCGTATTCGATGAACTTTTTGCTGATGTAGTAGATGGCTCGTTCCTCGCCGTCAACTATTTGTGCTAGCATTACTCCCATGGCTGTGTCGGTAACAGTCAGGTACAGGGATAAAGGAATCCCCGGTTGAGGTGGCATGAAGACAGGAGGTTTGGATAGGATTTCCTTTATCCTGTCGAAGGCTTTTTGGCAGTCGTCGTCCCAATCGGTGTGATCGGAGGCACGAAGCTTCTTGAATATTGGTTCACAAATCATGGTGAGCTTGGCAATGAAGCGGCTGATGTATTGGACCTGACCGAGAAATCCCCGAATCTCCTTCTCGTTCTTAGGCCATGGCATTTGTTGAAGGGCTTTGATTTTGGTTGGATCAATCTCAATGCCTCTTTTGCTGACAACATGTCCCAAGAGTTTTCCGGAGCTGACCCCGAATGCACACTTATGAGGATTTAGTCTCATGTACAATTTCCGCAGACGAGCGAATAATTTTCGAAGGGCGCTGATGTGGCCGTCCCGTTCTCTTGACAATCATGTCATCGACATACAGCTATACCTCCTTGTGCATCATATCATGTAGGAGAGTGGTAGCGGTTCTCTGATAGGTAGCCCCGGCGTTGATGAGACCGAAAGGCATGACTGTGTAGCAATATGTACCCTACTGTGTAGTGAAAGCAATCTTATGCATGTCTTCCTCGGCCATTTTAATCTGGTTGTATCCGGCATACCCGTCCATGAATGATAGGAGAGCATGTTCAACAGTGTTATCTACCAGAATGTCAACATGTGGCAAAGGGAAGTCGTCCTTTGGACTCGCCTTGTTCATATCCCTGAAGTCGACGCAAACCCGAATTCTCCCGTCTTTCTTCGGTACAGGAATAATGTTGGCCACCCAGTCAGAGTATTTAAACACTTTAATGAAACCAGCCTTGAATTGTTTATCCACTTCTTCCTTGATTTTTAGGGGCCTATTCAGGACGCATCCAGCTTAACTTCTGCTTCACAGGTTTAGCTCCGGGCTTAATGGGTATCCGATGCTCTGCAATTTCCCTGTCAATCCCAGGCAATTATCTGTAGGACCAGGCGAATACGTCTTTGTATTCGTGGAGGAGGTCAATGAACTGTTGTCTTTCCGAGGGGTCCAGGGCTATCCCTATCCTAAGTTCTTGAGGTGCGTTATTGGTCCCTACGTTAATAGGTTCGGTCTCCTCAATGATGGGGTTTTGGTTTCCCATTTGTCAAGTTCTTTGGCTAGATGAGATGGGTAGTCACTCAAGTCAAATTCCTCATAGTCATTCAGAATTGCATTGCAGTTAAATTGAGACGAGTCATAAGAAAACTTAGTGTTCATTAAATTGACACGAGCGAAAAGCTCGGAGAGGACAAACATCTCATGGTCGGTCAGAGGCGACACATCAGAGGAGGTGGCCTCAGGAATAGGCTCCAGGTTGTCACCTTTCATGGGAGTGGGGGTGACCCTAGTAGACTCAGCCTCTGAATCAGCCACGACCTTGCGATAAAATAACGAGAAGGGGACCTTGATTGGGACATCAGTAGTGTTAGGAGCTATGATAGACTCTGACTCCAACTCAGACTCAGATTCGGATTCTTCTCCACTTCCTTCTTTGTACATAGAGCCTTCTCCAGTTGTGATCTTGAGAATGCGGCCTCGGCGATCGGTCCACTTGACGGTGTTCCTCCAGCCTTAGGCGGCTTTTTCCGGGTCAGTGTCAGAGATCAAAGCAGTTGGGTCAAATTGATTGTCCTTTAGGGCGATGTTGATTATGTCCTCATATTCGAGGTGCATGATGTTATCCTCTCCAAAGAGGAGGGTGACAGCTTGTCCATCGAGGCATGACGACGGCTTAGACTCAGTTGATGCAGCTTCGGTGTTGTCGGGGATGAAGTAGCAATCCTGGAAGGCTTCCACACCCGGGTACCTAGCCTTGGCTACAGAGTCATAGATCGGCTCCGGAAAGCCATGGTAGAGCTCTGATTCTCCCTCGGGGACAAAGTATCCGTTGAGGGTCAGATGATAGGGACGGAGGATAACTCCGTGCTTCTTGCATTTTCGAACTAGGAGGTTCATCTTCTGGATATCTTTATCGCTAGGCTCATATCTCAGTCCGAAGGGAATGTTGGGGACCTTAGCCTGTTTCAAGGGAGGTAAGGTGCTCTTCAGTGGATTGAGGGGCAAGCCCGGGAAGTAACCTTGACGCATCATGATGTGGTTATCGTGAGGTTGGCGAATGGGTCACAATCAAAGGGTGTTGATTCATCAGTTATGGCATTCACAGCTTGGAATCCCCACATTTTATTATCATCTTCCTCAATGGTCTGGGAGGCTATTCCCTTCCTCGTGACAGGTTTGATCGGGGAAGCGGGAATCGTGATCATTTTCCCGTTGAAGGGGACCCTGATCTTCTGGTGGAGAGTTGAGGTAACTGCCTTGACGGCGTGAATCCAAGGACGTCCCAGGAGCATATTGAAGGAGGCGTCGATATCGAACACCTGAAAACTGGTTTGCCTTTCCAGTGGTCCGGTTGCGACAGTCAGAGTAATGAGCCCCGCGAAGAGTGCCGTCGTAGGCGCGTAGTCCTTGATTTGTTGGGACCAAATCAGCTTCCTTAATACCCAGCTTGTGAGCAGTCTTAAGGGGAATGACATTTACCGGCGGATCCGTCATCTACAAGGACCATGGGTACATTCTTCTTGAGACATTGTACGGTAATGTACAGGGCAAGGTTATGATTGGTTCCGAAGGGAGGGATGTCTTCGTTAGAGAAGACGACTGGGTCGTTCAAGTTAGCGGAGTCCCTCATCATATGTGCCACTATTTCTTCAGGGGAAGAGGTTGAGGGCACAGTTAATTTTCCCAAGGACTGTAGCAAAGCCTGTCGATGCTCAAAGGATGTCACTATCAGTTGCCAGATCGAGATCTCGACTTTTGACTTCTGAAGCTGCTTGAGGATCGAATTCTCAGGAGCTCTTGGTTGAGTATCTACTTCCGGGACGACTTGGTCGTTTGGAGCGACCGCTGAATTGTTCGGGTTCTGATAGTCGCGTCTGGACCGGGTAAGGTAACTGATCTCTTTCGCCCATTTCTCTTTCCCTGGGACAATATAGACATCTCCAACATCATCTCTCCAGATGCCATTGATTTCAGGATCTCGAAGGCGCCTTGGAGGGGTATTCTTTGGTAGGCAATTTTTATGAGGGATATTTCTGTGAGGGTAGTTTTTGTGGGGTTGATTATTGTGAGGGTGATTATTGTGAGGATAATTATTGTGAGGATGATTATTGTGAGGTGCATGCCAGAATGGTCGTGGGAGCAATCCGTCCCGGCACATGTGAGGGATATTTCTGGCTATGGCTTCCTCAACCTGTTGGAACATGGTGAGCATAGTTGCGGCACTACACACAAATACCCCGTCCGAGGGAATTTCTCCAAGGTGTTCACCTCGTCATCAATTGGCAGGATGAGGTGAAAGCAGTCCAGAGTTGGTTAATCATTGGAGATAGCGTGGATTTCGAGAGGATTTGTTTTGTTGTTCGGCTTAGTTGGTGGGGGTAAAGGCAATTCCCCTTTCTCAATCATATCTTGGATGATGTGTTTGAGTTTGAAGCAGGTTTCTGTATCATGCCCTTTCCCTTGATGGTACTGACAGTAAGCATTGGGCTTACAGAAGCGGGATTTCTTAGCATCGGTCGGATCCAGGGTGGGTCCGATTGGTTGTAACTTTCCCTGGTCCATGAGCCTCTTCAGGACATTTGCATAAGTTGACCCTATATTAGTGAACACTCTCTGGGGGTGCTCAGCTCTCTTAGTAGATGGTTCAACGAGGTTGACCTCATCGATCTTATTCGTTTGACCATAAGGGCGAGATCTGGTTGAGGTGGATCCCTGGTAGCCTCTACCAGTGATCTTGGCCAAGACACCCTTTCGGAGGTCATCTTCAATGCCTGTCCCCAGAATTTGTAGATCCTGGAAGGTCTTAATATTTTGATCCCTCAGTAAGTTGGCATACACTGGGCGGAGATTGTTGATGAACTTTTCCGACAAAGTTGATTCACTCGGCTTGCTGACCAGTTGAGTACTTACCCTCCTCCAACGGATTAAGAACTCGGTGAATCCCTCCTTGTGTTTCTGGGTTAGGACCTCAAGGGTACGGGTATTAGCTTGGATTTCAACATTGTTAGCGTATTCCTTAACAAATTCAACCGCGACCTCATCCCAGGTAGTAAGGTTTTTCGGGTCAAGGGAGTAGTACCATTGGCGAGGGATCGGTTCCAAGGATGATGGGAAGATCCGGGTGAAGAGCTCCTGTTTGACCCCTTTTATGGCCATGTAGTCTTTGAAGGTATGGATATGATTGAGCGGTTCCTCCACTCCTTTGAACTTAGGTACATCAGTCAGGGTAAAGTTGTCAGGTAATTGATCCCCAACAGGTTCAACCTTCGGTTGTTCTCAAGATGGATATTGTTACCCCGGGCTAGGAGCTGCTCTTCCAAGAGCTTTAGCCTCTTCTCAGTTTCAGTCAGAGGTAGAGTATTATTTTCTCCAACTTCTTTGTTTTCTAGGGTGTCGATATGGGTCTCGACACGATTCAGGGTGACCTTAAGAGCGGTGAGCAGGCTGGCTAGTTGAGCAATCGTGACATCTCTGTTGTAATCATTGTTGTTGTTGTTGACAGACGAAGTTGAAGACGGGGCCATCTCTCTGAAGCATAAAAACAGCTTACATTACAAATCAATCCGACACGGTTCGAAGACTGAACACAGACAACACAAAGGACGAGACAAAGATCAGACTCAACAAGACAAGGATGACCGTGTGTGGTTCCTCGGTGCTGACCCGATTTATGACGTGATGGTGTTAACCGAACCTTTAACACATATCCAATGTAACGGCGTGACGCCATTTGAAAAGTCTCGTGGTGAGACGACTCATAAGTAAAGACCCATAAGTACGTTTGCTTCGACTCGATAGACACGAGGTGGAATTGGAATGGTGGACTGAAGTTTTCGAAAATAGAAATTTTCAAAAAAATTCATTCATCACTTTGTGGACGGCTTCTGAAGATAGAGATCTCCGCAAGTCGGTCAGTTGAAAGGGTTGTCTTAAGTTTATTTGCAAAAGACGGTTTGAGTTTGAATCGGCTCGGAAAACAAGGCATTGCCTCCCAAGACGGTTTTTTGAAATTCAAAATTGTATGTTTTGAAAATCGAGTTTGAAATGTTTGAAGAGGTCTCGGGGACGGTGCATGGTCCTCGGGATCTCGAAAGTGTCTCGAGAAAAGGGTGTGTGCTTTTCTCGGGTTTTGAAAGAGCCATTGTCGGCGCGAGACGGGTTAAAATCCGTGTCTAGACGCGGCGATTATAACGGTGTAAAACGGTGATTTAAATGGTTGTAAAAAAACCGAGTTTGAAAATCGTCATTATGACGGCCTAGAAAGGCGTGATGAAATGGTTATAAAAATTGAGTTTGAAAATCGTCATTACGACAGCCTAGAAAGGCGTGCAACGGTCGGTAAAAGACCGAGGTTTGAAATGGCCATTATAACGGCGCAAAAGGGTGATTTTGAAAGTTTGAAAATGACACGGAAGGACTTATGATCAAGTAGCACATAAGCACTCACAGTTCATTATATTATGCATTATGCTGACACGGGTTTTGGCTTAGAAGGGTGGGTTACACACCAAGCAATCAAACCCGGATTTGCGAGAGGGATACCAATCCAAACAAAATATGTAAGAAGGGTGTCTTAGCCTCGTGCTCGAAAGTGATGAAAGCTCTTTGACGAAACAGAAATGTGTGACGTCAATGGTATGCTTGACTCAATCGGGATTCGAAACGCGGGGATGGGAAAACTCACGCCGATTGGCCGATGAAGGTTAGGTTGTGGGCCCGGACAAGGAACCCGACCGTGACCGTAATATCAATTAATGCATTCCAACCAAGACCTCGTTCGAGTCTCACCATCTAGGGATCAGATAGACGTAAGTTTCCTAGTTTTCCCCAGCGGAGTCGCCAATCTGTGGACATGGCCCACCTGCGGGCCCGGTTCAATCTGCGGACGTGCAGCGGTCTTTTGAAAGCCACGCTCGGCGGCGTAAAGATGCTTTCGACCGGATCGTTTTAGATTGGTCGGTTTCGTCTCGGTAAGGGTCTCGAAACGATTAAAGATGTTTGGAGTCGCCACCAAGCATTTGTGGGATGCTTGGAACCCGTTCGAAATCCACTTTATACCTCGGTCAAATCGAAGCACAAAGCAGCGTTTGACATAGGTACTAAAGATAAGAAAATCGTCCCTCTTTAGCATCCTATCTCTAGAATGACTCTCGTACGCCCTGGATAAGGTCGTCCACTATCCAAAGTTTCTAAGTAAGAGGTGAAGGTACGTATTGGGAAGCCCTTTAATCAGACACCCAATCCCGCCCGCTGTAGCGGCCTCTACTGATCGATCTTGGTTGGTTGAATGCAAAAGTTGATAAAACGGTTTAAATGCATGAATGCGCATCCAATAATTTAAACCTAACATGTGAGATCTTTCTAAGTCGGTTGATTTAATCCAAGTATCAAGTATAAGATGTCGAGTTGGATTAATGGTTGATTTGCATGCAAGACGGAAATTAAACATCCATTTACTGTAATAGGTTTATGGTGCATAACGTAATCCATTTGTCTTAATGAAGCATTTTGCAAATATGATTTTGAAGAGCAAATAGTCGTCTAATCCGTCCTATATCCGGGCTAACCGGAGTCGGGATCGTCCTAGACTAATACTGGATAGGGAACAGGCCCTGCACCAGGCGACCACATGAGGCGCGAGCCTGTGGGCAGTGCAAGGGGGTCTCCCCTGGTTTTGGAAATAAGAAAGAAGGAGCCTGTTTAGGCGCGGGTCAACTAACGGTTGTAGGCCGTGTTCTGACCTTTTGAAAAACGTTTATAAAACGTATTGAGAAATGAGTATTTGACCCGATTTGGTTGAAAGAGTCGTTTAGACCGCATTTGTTGATTTGAGGAACGAGACTCGACTAATCATCATTATTTTGATGATATTCGGTGTCGGGTTCGACTTTGACAAACTTGACATGAATAGTTTTGAAAATAATTATGAACTAATTGTTTTAAGTTCATTTGAATATCATTAGTCGATACTCATCATCGTACCCGGGTTAAAATCTGGCATGGTATGTAGAACCAAGGGTGACTTTGTGTTGGTGACTAATATGCTTGTTTTGAAAATGTAAAGAAATGATGAAAGGCTTTTAAATACCTCCCAAAAATGAAATAAAAGGCTTTAAAATACCTTTTAAATGTTATTAACCAAATATTATCACCGAACCACGGATTTAACCGTCATGGTATGAGGAACCAAGGGTGAAAAATGTTTTATGGTTAAAACAAGTGAAATAAAATAAAAAAGGGTTTGAAAATATTTGAAATGGTAAAAACCGATTACAAATATGAAAATGAATTAAAGGGAAAAGACGAGAACAAACACGGTTGAGTTCTGACCTGGGCACCCCATTGAGGCGCGAGCCTTTGTGCACAATAAGGGGCTTCTGCCTCAGGCCAAAACTCAGTTTTGGCTCATTTATCCCATGTTTTGGATCATGTTATGCATGTTTTAGCATGTTATAGTCATGAAACAAATGAAGACATGATAAAAGAAGGATTTTTACACCCTCATACTTACATGTTTGGTTATGGCGAGAAACCGACGTAAGTGTATCAACTCGTTTGGTCGGAAAAGACTCGGTTTAAAACCGTTTTGGTAAGTAAAAAGAGTGTTTTATTAAGATTAGTGACGGTGTAGTGGTCGAAGTGGTCGGTTAAGTGATTTAATGCACGATGACGGTACCAAACAATGTGTAAGGCTTGTATTTACGATCGGTAGGTCGTAAATACGCGTCGGATTGTGACTTAAGAAGTCGAGTCGAGAATTTTAAGGGAGAAAAGACGGGGCGGACACTCGCGTAAATTCTCAAATGGGGTCATTTAAGGGATATTTATAGGAAAATGAGTGGTTATGTGATTTTTGAGCGACGTGGCCACCTGGCTGCTCAAAGAGGCGCGAGCCATGTCGCGGGTCTTCGAGTTGTCCTGTCACTTTCACACAAGTGATATCATGATTTGTTCTATCCTAGGATTTGTAGTCATATGTTTGGTACTTGACCATTCATGAATCCGGGAAATCTTAGTATAGAAGGTTTGAAATGGTTTGTTTTTTGTGGTTGACTCGGTTTGACTCGTTGTTGGAGTCGGGATTTGAATTTTTAAGTCGGTTTTTGGTCCGGTGTCGGTTTTGACTCTAGTTAGTATCATTGCGACCCCGTCGTCATGCATTAAACACTCCAGGTACTTTTGAAAAGTTTTGAAAAGTTTTATTTTTGAAAAGTTTTACTGTCGATCAAACGCCGCGATTCCAAAACATGTTACAGTTCGATAATCATCGGGTGTTTGTTGGAGTCTCAGCAGATACTGGGTATCTACACCTTATCTGCTAGGGAAGGTCTTATTAAGGCTCCTTGGTAGATGGGGGTGTTACAAAGTGGTATCAGAGCGACGATTTTGGAACCTGTAACAAATGAGCCCAATGAACGTAGTGAGTCTAATAAAATGAACCTGGTGTATGTATGTTGGGAGCCCCGACTGATGATTGATTTTGGGTGAGTAGGCGCCCTCATTTCAAAATCACGGCCCCATAATGCTTAAGCCAGTCATCGGGTACGGGATATCGAGTTGGGAATTATGTGCTTAGAGTCTATGGTAGATAAGTTAGCAATAACTGTGATGGAATCTCTGCTAATGTTTAGTATGTGTAATTGCGATGAGAAACTGTGTAAGTTTGTGGTTGAGTGGAAGTGTGTATGGATGTGGTAGAGATGATGAAAGCACCGATAGATGCATGATAGTATTGACAAATGTGATGATAATAAGGAGTTTTAAGTCTTTGTATGCGCATGAGTACGTAAAGGAATTATAAGTCCTGTGTTGGATGATAGAGTTTGTCAAGCAGTAATTAGAATTGTAATGGATGAATTTGTTGAGTACTTTTATGATATGGCATGTCTAGGTCGAATAATTTAGTTGATAACTTAATGTGACATGATCAAACTTTTAGCAAACTCGGATGATATATGCTGGTTTATTGTTAGATGAATGCTTAGTGTAGTGTATGTATAAGTTGGATTGTTGAATTTGCAAATGCATAATTAGAAGTGAAGTAATGTGTTGATTGCAGGTACTAATAAGTTAATGGTATGGCAAATTGTTTTGTGTAGTCTTTGTTATAGAATGAAGTAATATGTGTCTCGCTTGGATGAAGTAGTTGAGTTACATTTGAGTAGTAATAATGTGACGTGAATGAATATAATAATCTGTGACGATTTCCAAATACACTTTGGAATCGACACGAGTTGTTGTTTTGCAGGAATCGTTAACTAAACTCGTAACTTTGACCTTGTTCCTAACCTTGCTCGACCAAGTTCGAATGCCTACTCCATCGAATAGACCTCATTCGATCTAGTTGAGGAGTTATAAGATCGAAAAAGCTGAAACTGCCAGCAAAAACTCGATCGAGTAGCTCCAACTCGATCGAGTAGAGGCCACTCGATCGAGTGCCTTACTTACTCGATCGAGTAAGTGAATTGTACGATGGGTTGTGCGGGATTCATATCCCTTTCCCAATTCTTTTCTTCTTTACTCTTTCATTCATAAAACCCTAACTTCCTCTAAACCTCTCTTTTCTCTCTATAGCTTGGTGTTTTTGTGTTAAATCCTTGATATTCTTCTTGTTTAATTCATCCTCTTCAGTTGCTAATCATTCAAGGTAAGAATGTTCATCCTTTTCTATGTTTTTAATTGATTAGAAACATGTAAATTGTTTGTGTTTTCTGAAAATTCGATTTACATGCATGTATTCTTTCTTGTAATTGTTGTAACATAATCTAATTGCTTTAATTTGTTGAGTATTGGTGCTAGAAATAGAAAAATCGAAACAATGTGGGGGTTTGAAGGGAACGAATTTTCTAGGGTTTGGGGATTCAAATTGATTTTTGTTAGTCTTTTGCATATGAAAGGGGGAAAATTAAGTAATGTATATTATGGGTATCATGTTTAGTGTTGATTTTGATGAATTTTGCCCAAAATTTTGTCTTAAAACTACGTCTTAAAAGTTCCCCAAACTAAAAATCGCCCCAATTCTTTTGATGATTACTCAATTTGGGAACCCATTTTGAAAGTCTTATACTATAAATTTGTTAATTGATGTGTTAATTGATGTTATGCTCTCCATAATTTTTATAGATGTAAGACCGTCTGATGAGAATTTGAGAGATGTATACTTGAAATTTTTGGCTTGTTTGGTGAAAGTGTGTATATAGTTGTTCTTTTTCTATAATTATACATGAAGCTAGGTTTATGTACATTCAAGTAAGTGGTTGTTTGTGTATCTAAAATGTGTGTTGAAAATAGATGCCGAGACCTACAGTTGGTACCCGTCAAACTAAGAGGGGGAGGGCTTCTGAGCCTGAGGTTGGTGAGGGGAGTGGGGGACCTACGGTCTCACCTGTGCCAGAGTACCCTACCATCGTCTTTGCTGATTTCAAGCAAAGAGATGCGTTTATCAAATTACAAAAACGTTGTCTGAGACCTACCCGCTGTATTGATACCACTATCTTAACGGACCTAGGCGTTGAGACTGATGTGAGGCACATCTTTGAGACTTTGGGTTTGACCGGGCTGTACCGTTGTAGATACCCAGTATCTGCTGAGACACCGACAAACACCCGATGATTATCGAACTACAACTTGCTTTGGAATCGCGGCGTTTGATCGACAGTTCGTGTACAACTTTACGTCGGAAAACTTAAAACGATTTCGAAAATAAAACATTTCAAAACTTTTCAAAAGTACCTGGAGTGTTTAATGCATGACGACGGGGTCTCAATGACACTAACTAGAGTCAAAACCGACACCGAACCAAAAACCGACTCAAAAATTCAAATCCCGACTCCAACAACGAGTCAAACCGAGTCAAACATAAAAAACAAACCATTCAAATGCTTCCATGTTAAGATTTCCCAGATTCATGTATGGTCAAGTACCAAACATGTGCATACAAATCCTAGGATAAAACAAATCATGATTGCATTTGTGTGAAACCAACAAGACACCTCGAAGACGTGCTACATTGCTCGCGCCTCTTTGAGCAGCCCAGGTGGCCACGTCGCTCAAAACTCACACAACCACTCATTTTCCTACAAATACCCCTCAAATTCCCCCATTTGAGAACTTACGCGAGTGTCCGCCCCCTCTTTCTCCCTTAAAATTCTCGACTCGACTTCCAAAGTCACAATCCGAGGCGTATTTATGACCTACCGATCGTAAATACAAGCCTTACACATTGTTTGGTACCGTCATCGTGCATTAAATCACTTAACCGACCATTTCGACCACTACACCATCACTAAACTTAATAAAACACTCTTTTTACTTACTAAAACGGCTTTAAATCGAGTCTTTTCCGACCAAACGAGTTGATACACTTACGTCGGTTTCTCGCCATAAACCAAGCATGTAAGTATGAGGGTATAAAAATACTTCTTTTATCATGTCTTTACTTGTTTCATGACTATAACATGCTAAATCATGCATAACATGGTCCAAAACATGGGAAGAATGAGCCAAAACTGGACTTTTGGGTTGAGGCAAAGCTACTTACGTAGCACACAGGCTCGCGCCTAAAGCAGCCTGCCCAGCCTTAAGTCCAATCCGTGTTTGGTCTCTTCTTTTCCTCTATTTTTCATTTTCATATTTGTAATCGGTTTTTACCATTTCAAGTATTTTCAAACCCATTTTATTTTCTTTTACAAGTTTTAACCATAAAACATTTTTCACCCTTGGTTCTTAATACCATGACGGTTTAATCCGTGTTTCGGTGATAATATCTGGTTAATTACATTTAAGAGGTATTTTAAAGCCTTTTATTTCACTTCCTTACATTTTGGAAGGTATTTTAAAGACTTTCATCATTTCTTTACATTATCAAAATAAATGTATTAGTCACCAACACAAAGTCATCATTGGTTCTACATACCATGTCGGATTTTAACCCGAGTACGATGATGAGTATCGACTAATTTTATTCAAATGAACTTAAAACAATTAGTTCATAATTATTTTCAAAACTATTCATGTCTAGCTTATAAAGTCGAACCCGACATCGAATATCATCAAAACAATGATGATTATTCAAGTCTCGTTCCTCAAATCAACACAAACACAACCTAAACGGTCCTTTCAAACCAAAACGGGTCCAAATACCCATTTTCAATACGTTTTATATACGTTTTTCAATGGTCAGAATGCGTCTTATACCGTTAACTGACCCGCGCCTAAACATGCCATTTCTTTTCCTATTTTCAAACCAGGGTAGACCCCTTATATCGCCAATAGGCTCGCGCCTCATCTGGCTGCCTGGTGCAGGGTCTGTTCCCTTCCCAGCATTAGTCTAGGACGATCCCGACTCCGATTAACCCAGATATAGGATGGATCAGATGACTAACTTGCTCATTCAAAAACCGTATTTGCAAAACGTCTTATTAAGACAAATGGATCACGTTATGCACCATAAACCTAATTTGGTAAATGGATGTTTAATTTCCGTCTTGCATGCAAATCAACCATAAATCCAACTCGACATCTTATACTTGATACTTGGATTAAATCAACCGACTTAGAAAGCTCTCACATGTTAGGTTTAAGTTATTGGATGCGCATTCATGTATTTAAACCGTTTTATCAACTTTTGCATTCAACCAACCAAAATCGATCTGTAGAGGCCGCTACCGCGGGCGGGATTGGGCGTCTAATTAAAGGGCTTTCCAATAGGTACCTTCACCTCTTACTCAGAAACTTTGGATAGTGGACGACCTTATCCAAGGCGTACGAGAGTCATTCTAGAGATAGGATGCTAAAGAGAGACGATTCCTTATCTTTAGTACCTATGTCAAACACTGCTTTGTGCTTCGTTTGACCGAGGTATTAAGTGGATTCGAACGGGTTCCAATCATCCCACAAATTCTTGGTGGCGACTCCAAACATATCTAATCGTTTTGAGACCCTTGCCGAGACGAAACCGACCGATCTAAAACGATACGGTCGAAAGCATTTATTTTTACACCGCCGAGCGTGGCTTTCAAAAAACCGCTGTATGTCCCACAGATCGGCTGGGAAGTGCAGGTGGCTACGTCCACAGATTGGCGACTCTGCTGGGGAAAACTAGGACACTTGTGTCTTTGTGATCCCTAGATGGTGAGACTCGAACGAGGTCTTGGTTGGAATGTATTAATTGATATTACGGTCACGGTCGGGTATCTTGTCCGGGCCCACAACCTAACCATTTTCGACCAATTGGCTCGTCTCGTCGGCGTGAGTTTTCTCATCCCCGCGTTTTGAATCCCGATTGAGTAAAGCATACCATTGACGTCATACATTTCTGTTTCGTCAAAGAGCTTTTATCACGTTCGAGCACGAGGCTAGGGCACCCTCATTACACATTTTGTTTGGATTGGTATCCCTCTCGCAAATCGGGGTTTGATTGCTTGGTGTGTAACCCACCCTTTTAAGCCAAAACCCGTGTCAGCATTATGCATAATATACTGAACTGTGAGTGCTTATGTGCTACTTGATTGTAAGTCCTTCCGTGTCATTTTTCAAACTTTCAAAAACACCTTTCTGCGCCGTTATAATGGCCGTTTCAAACCTCGGTCTTTCGCCGACCGTTGCATTTCAACACGCCTTTCTAGGCCGTCGTAATGACGATTTTCAAACCCGGTTTTTATAACCATTTCAACACGCCTTTCTAGGCCGTCGTAATGACGATTTTCAAACCCGGTTTTTATATCCATTTAAACACGCCTTTCTAGGCCGTCGTAATGACGATTTTCAAACCCGGTTTTTATAACCATTTCAACACGCCTTTCTAGGCCATCATAATGACGATTTTCAAACCTGTTTTGTATAACCATTTCAACATGCCTTTCTAGGCCGTCGTAATGACGATTTTCAAACTCGGTTTCTTACAACCATTTCAAATCACCTTTTTACGCCGTTATAATCGCCGCGTCTAGACATGGATTTTAACCCGTTTCGCGCTGACAATGGCTCTTTCAAAACCCGAAAAAAGCACACACCCGTTTCTCGAGACACTTGCGAGATCCCGAGGACCATACATCGTCCCCGAGACCTCTTCAAACATTTCAAAACCCGATTTTCAAAACATACGATTTTGAATTTCAAAAACCGTCTTGGGAAACAGTACATTGTTCTCCGAGCCGACTCAAACTCAAAACCGTCTTTTGCAAACAAACTTAAGACAACTCTTTCAACTTACCGACTTGCGGAGATCCCTATCTTCGGAAGCCGTCCATAAAGCGACAAATGAATCTTTTTGAAAATTTCTATTTTCGAAAACTTCAGTCCACCATTCCAATTCCGCCTCGTGTCTATCGAGTCAAAGCAAACGTACTTATGGGTCTTTACTTATGAGTCGTCTTACCACGAGACTCGTCCAATGGCGTCACGCCGCTACGTTGGACGCGTGTTAAAGTTTGGTCAACACCGTCACGTCATAAATCGAGTCAGCACCGAGGTACCACACACGATCATCCTTGTCTTGTTGAGTCTGATCTCTGTCTCGTCCTTTGCGTTGTCTGCGTTCAGTCTTTGAACCGTGTCGGATTGAGTTGTAATGTGAGCCGTTTTTCTGCCTCATAACCATGGCCCCGTCTTCACCTTCATCCGACAACAATGATAACAACATAGATGTCACAACTGCTCAGCTAGCTATCCTACTCACTGCTCTTAAGGTCACTCTGGATCGTGTCGAGAACCGTATCGACACCCTGGAAAATAAGGAGGCTGGAGAACACAACACTCCGCCTTTGACTGAAACTGAGAAAAGGCTCAAGCTCCTTGAAGAACAACTCCTAGCCTAGGGTAACAATATCCATCTTGAGAACAACCGAAGATTTGAACCTGTTGGGGATCAACTACCTGACAACTTTACCCTGACTGATGTGCCCAAATTCAAGGGAGTAGAGGACCCGCTCAATCATATTCGAGCCTTCAAAGACTACATGGCCGTAAAAGGGGTTAAACAGGAACTCTTCACCCGGATCTTCCCATCATCCCTGGAACCGATCCCTCGCCAATGGTACTACTCCCTTGACCCGAAGAAACTTACTACATGGGATGAGGTCGCAGTTGAATTTGCTAAGCAATATGCCGACAATGTTGAAATCCAAGCCAATACCCGTACTCTTGAGGTCCTAACCCAGAATGACAAGGAGGGATTCACCGAGTTCTTAACCCGTTGGAGGAGAGTAAGTACTCAGTTGGTCAGCAAGCCAAGTGAGTCAACCTTGGTGGAAAAATTTGTCAACAATCTCCGCCCAGTGTATGCCAACTTACTGAGGTAGCAAAACATCAAGACCTTCCAGGATCTGGAAATCCTTGGGACATGCATTGAAGACGACCTTCGAAAGGGTGTCTTAGCCAAAACCGCCGGTAGAGACTACCAAGGATCCGCATCGACCGGATCTCGCTCTTATGGTCAGACGAATAAGATTGATGAGGTCAACCTCCTTGAACCAACCGCCAAGAGAACTGAGCGCCCCCCAGAGAGTGTTCACTAATATAGGGTCAACTTATGCAAGCGCCCTAAAGAGGCTTATGGACCAAGGAAAACTACAACCGATCGGACCCACCCCGGATCCGTCTGATGCTAAGAAATCCCGCTTCTGGAACCTTAATGCCTACTGTGAGTACTACCAAGGGAAGGGGCATGACACAGAAACCTGCTTCAAGCTCAAACACATTATCCAAGACATGATCGAGAAAGGAGAATTGCCTTTGCCTCCACCAACTAAACCAAATAACAAAACAAACCCTTTGGGAATCCATGCTAACTCCGATGATGAGCCAACCTTGGACTGCTCACACCCCATCCTGCCAATTGATGACGAGGTGAATGCCCTGGAGAAGGATGCCTCGGACGGGGTATTTGTGTTCTGTGCCGCAACTATGCTTGCCATGTTCTAACAAGTTGAGGAGGCTATAGCCAGTCTCTCCGAAAGGATCACCCGACTTGATGATGCCTACCGCCGACTGATTTTCAATCCTCCAACACCACGCCCGAGGGAAGGTCCCCCGAGCACCCAAAATTACCCTCACCCGGATGGATTGCTCCCACGACCATTCTGGCATGTGCCTCAGGATAACTACCCTCACAATAATCAACCTCACAAAAACTACCCTCACAAAACGTCCCTCACGAAAACTTCCCACCGAGGAATACCCCTCCAAGGTACCCTCGAGATCCCGAAGAATGGCATCTGGAGAGATGATGTTGAAGACGTCTATATTGTCCTAGGGAAAGTGAAACAGGCAGAAGAGATCGGTCACCTTACCCAGTCCGGACACCCCTATAAAAACCCGAACAATTCAACAGTCGCTCCAACAACGAATGACCAAGTCATCCCGGACGTAGACACTCAACCCAAGGCTCCCGAGAATTCGATCTTCAAACAACTGCAGAAAGCAAAAGCCAAAATCTCAATTTCGCAACTGATTGCCACATCCTCCGAGCATCGGCAGGCTCTACTACAAGCCTTGGGAAAATTGACTGTGTCCTCTACCTCCTCCCTGGAAGAAGTGGTGGCACACATGACAAGGGATGTCACTGATTTGAGCAACCCGATCATCTTCTCTGACGAAGATATCTGATACGTGCATTTTATATAGTCTTTTTAGGCCTTTTTATGCACGTATTTCCATGCTTTTATCGTAGTTTATGCTACGAAATGCCCCGAATATGCTACTTTGGTTTGTTTTGTCTTATTTGCAGGAACGAACCAGAAAGTTGTGAAATCAAGCCTTTTACCGTCCTTTTAGCATGCATTTGGAGGAAGAGTGAATTTGGAGCGGGAATGTAGCTATCTTGAGATGCGCAAAGAAGAAAGATAGCTAGGCTAGCAAAGGAAGAACTTCAAATTGCTAGTGCCTAATTTGTAGAGCCATATCTCAAGTTATACAACCGATATTCAGGTTATTCCAAATGGAGATGAAAGGTTGTCCTCTCAGCTTTCCAATGCCATCGGAATCGCCCTGTTTGACCAAGTAACGAAGAAATGGCAGCCGTTTAAAGGTCAGTGCGCAAAGCAGGAAATTGTGCGCTGGAAAGTACTCGATCGAGTAGTTGCATTTTAGGATTTGCTCGATCGAGTCCTTTTTCTACTCGATCGAGTAGTTGCATTTTAGGTTTTACTCGATCGAGTAGATTTTCTACTCGATCGAGTGGTTTAAGCTTTAGTTTGCTCGATCGAGTGGTTTTATTCCACTCGATCGAGTGGATTCGCTAATGGGCTGGGCTTTTTAGTTAATTTCCGTCATTTAGGTTTAATAAATCCTATTTTTATTATAAATAGGATATGAGGACGACATAATGGGGGGCTTCTCCTCTCTTATCATCCCACATACACTGTTCTTGTTGCTTTTATTCTTCCTTATTTAGGAACATTTAATTCGATAATTTTTCTTCTCTTCTCTATCCTTATTTAATGATTATTGTTCTTACTTCCTTTACTCTCGTTCTTCTTTTATCCATGTCTAGCTAAATTCCCTTAATATGTTAGGATTAGGAAAGCCGTGGTAGTAATATGTTAGGATCGACTTGATTAGATTAGTCTTGCGATAAGAATTGTATTAGGCAATATAATTGTTATTAGGTTGAATGAATGCATGCAGGAGACCAATTTATTTAGTTAACCCCGACCTGGATCGAAAGATTGGAAGGGAAGGCTTGCTTAATTACAATAGGTGATACCTAATTAGGGCGAAAGCTAAGTTAGGAGACCCTAGGGCGATTAGAGACCGAAAGGGTATAATCGTAGGTTTAAGGACCGAAAGGTGACGACCTCGCTCTTCTTTTCAATAGTTTAATCAACTCAGTTGACCCGATAGTGTAACTGCCACGGTATACCGACCCCTAGCATATTCCCTTCTCTTATTGTTAATTTCTCGCATCCATTTCTCTCTTGCCTTAGTCTTTTTAGTTTAGTTAAACAATCAAAACCCCCAATTGTGACATTAGACAGATTGAGTTAAACAGATAATTAGCAAAATAGCCTCCCTGTGGAGATCGACCCTACTTGCTGCTAGCTTCTGTTAGTTGTATTTAGGTATTTTATTTTTGGTACATAACGACCGTATCAAATTTTGGCGCCGTTGCCGGGGAGGCGACGCTTTTATCTGTTTTATTTTGTTTGTCTTTCGCTTCAAGGGAAGACTAAGTACCTTGAGGCTGTTCTTATCTTTTCTTTAGTGCTGTTTTGATAGGCCTACAGGTTTATTAGACAGGCTACCGAGGGAGATTATCGAAGGGAAGGTTTGAGTACCTTCGATCCCTTTTGCCGAGATGACATCTGTCTCCCGACTAATCGCTCAGTTTGAAGTCCAAGCTGAAAAACCTGCTAGTTGGGAAAGGAAGAAATCTTGGGGATGTGGTGCTGCTGAGCACAATGCAGCTGTAGTTGTGCCGCCACATCTACCCTATCAATGGCCACCGCAACAAGATCCTCCTGATATACAGAAAGAAAAAATTGCGGAGCTGAAATCTTTATTGGAGACACTTGCATCTCAAATGCAAGAATATGATAGACGTATGGAAGCTCAGATCATTGAGCTGGAGTCTGAAATTGCTTAGTTAGCTGCTGAGTCGGATGGTAGGCAACCAGAAGAGGTGTACTTGACCGAGAGCGGTTTTTCCCTTGAAGAACCCGTGTTGCCCAATGCTGAGAATGATTTCTATGACTCGGATGACGAATTTCTATCGTATTTCAAGAGTTTATGCGAAGATTTCAGCCCTGTACAGAAGGAATCACTCGATCGAGTGACTAATATTGGTCGATCGAGCGATTTTCCAGGAGAAAATGGTCGATCGAGTAATAAATCTGCTCGATCGAGTGAAATACAGGAGGAAAGTGGTCGATCGAGTAGTAAATCTGCTCGATCGAGTGAGTTGGCCATTGGGAGCTTTGATTCGTCACTTGGGTTTGTTTTGGGTGACGATTTTGATGATGATAACGGTTACGGTGAATCTCCCTTATTCACAGCTGAGTCGGATACACTTGAAGCTGCGATCTACGGGATGGATTCCACTGAGGAGGTTGATGAAGAAGCAGCTGAGACGGTAATTGCTCCTAGCACGGATGAGGTAATACATTACTTTGTCAGTGATTCCGTCATTGAGAGCGACCAACCCGAGGTAGTAAACGATAATTTCATTATTGTTTGTTTTATTTTGCCTCATATGATTCGTGCTTCTTCTTTTAAAGCTATACCCTCTCATATGTGGACGCACAATTTAACGAATTTTCACCATCCTTGTCATCTTAATCTCGTTAATCTGAAACGATACCCTACTTTATTAAAAATCGCTCCTGCGCTCCTTTATTATGTGGATAAATTTAGGAGCTCTCATAGGAAATTTGTTAGGCTTAAACGGTTTTATATTTCAATTTTCTATTCTATTATTCCACTTTGGTGCTACTTATGCTTTTCTGTAGCACATGCGCAGATGTACGATCTCATGTTGCGCGCTTTGAGCTGTTTTGATTGTGATTAATTAGAGAGGCTCGAAGAAAAAGAAGGTCGAGCTGGGACCTGACTGAAGCTAGCGCTACCCGGGAGGCAACCCGGAGAGATTTATTTTTCATTTTATTTCATTTCAGTTGTAATAAATGGTTTTCATACCATAAACTATATCAGTATGCTTGCTTTGTCAGTTTTGCGGGCTATTTTTATTGCGTTTTGCAGGAATACACTGAGGATCACTCGATCGAGTACTTTTTGTACTCGATCGAGAGCTTTTGCTGCTGAAATCACTCGATCGAGTACTTATTTCACTCGATCGAGTACCTGCAAAAAAAAAAAAAAAAAAAAAAAAATTTCTCGATCGACCACTATTCCTCTCGATCGAGCTGTTTTGGACGCCCATTGCTTGACTTAACTTCTTGTGACGATGTTTCGGAGCTATTAGTGACCTCCCACGTTGCTGGCTGGTTTGGGGAGGTCCCTTTTTCGCGTATCTTGTGAGTTTTCCGCATTTCCCCTCTTTCACTTTTAGTTTGCATTTCCTTTCCATGTTTTGGTAGAATGAGGGCATTGTACGGTTTGGTTTGGGGAGGTTATGCATCCATATCTGTGTCTGCATCTTGTTTTTATTGCATTTCTGTTATCACGTTTAATTTCAGTATGCATTGTTGTTTATTTTCATTAAAATCAAAAATCTCATAAAAATTCAAAAAATTTAAAATTCAAAAAATTTCACATTTATTTTAGCATATAGGTTGAGTCGGAACGGTAGATTTCTATGATGATATTGCACTGCAATTGTCTTTTTGCTTAAGCCTTGCATTAAACTATTATCTTTTAGCTTTGTCTTTTGCATATCTACGAGTTTATGTTAAAATTTAGCTGAACGAATAGACTTGACCTGAAATTTTGGCAACCTACTTATATGCTCTAAGGATTAGAGCCGTATAAACTGGTGTCATTTGTGACCAGTTTCATGTAGGATTGTGAGTAGTTATTCCTTGCATATCATGTTCATCAATTTGCACATATATGAAATTCAATTGCTTTTTGCCTATATACATTCGGGTTAGTGGTTGGTGTCACATGCAGGGAGGTGCTTACATTCCCTTTTCTTTTATTTTTATCCATTTAACTCCACATTAGCCAAATTTGCCTGTTGACCCTTAACTACATTCCAAATTTAGCCTGCCTTGTCAAGCTAGTTTAGTGTATGTTTTTGCGGTATATATTTTATTGTGCCAAATTTGGCTTGTATCCACTGATTCGGAGTTGGTAATTTATGAAGAAAGGAGGTTGATGGAAAAAATGACGTGAAAAAGAAAAAAAAAAAAAAGAGAAGAAACAATTCGAAAAAAAAAAGAAAACGAAAAAGAAAAAGACATGATGAAAGAAAAGAAAAGAAAGAAACCGTAAGAAAATAAAAAAATATTGGTTGACGGTTTCGCGCCTATGCTTTATTTGTATTTATTGAGGAGTATTATCGGTTTGGTTTGGTGAGTTTTATGCCAAATGAAGGGCATGTGCTTAATTCTATAATTGCTTAAGAAATGGATATGTCTCATATGGTTTTGTTTAGGTACTAGCTTGATCAGCTATACCTCCACATTCCCATAAATGTTTTGCCTTTTCTTACCCATTGCCTCACTTTACCATATTTTTGTAAGCCCTCGGTTGTGACAGGACCTTGTTTGGTTGGAATGTGTGTACGGTAGTTAGAATTGTCTATCATATTAGCTGCATGCATGTTTATGTTGGTCGTAGTCTAGGTGAGCGACTATTTTTCTTTCTCTCTTACATATATATGTTCACCCTTTGCTTCATGAGAGAAGAGTGACCCGTGAGAGTCTGATTTTAAAGGTCTTGCAAGGTCGACGGTTCAGCTTTATTATAGACATCTTACAACTCGTTTGCATTTGACAATTTGCTATAGGTGTTAGTTTGCTGCATTAAATTGGTTTAAGTGGGCATTTGTAGCTAGCTCTGAGTTATCTTTTCCGTTCCATTAGTTTGTATTTAGTTTACTCGAGGACGAGTAAAGGTTTGGTTTGGGTAGATTTGATACGTGCATTTTATATAGTCTTTTTAGGCCTTTTTATGCACGTATTTCCATGCTTTTATCGTAGTTTATTCTACGAAATGCCCCGAATATGCTACTTTGGTTTGTTTTGTCTTATTTGCAGGAACGAACCAGAAAGTAGTGAAATCAAGCCTTTTACCGTCCTTTTAGCATGCATTTGGAGGAAGAGTGAATTTGGAGCGGGAATGTAGCTATCTTGATATGCACAAAGAAGAAAGATAGCTAGGCGAGCAAAGGAAGAACTTCAAATTGCTAGTGCCTACTTTGTAAAGACATATCTCGAGTTCTACAACTGATATTCAGGTGATTCCAATTGAAGATAAAAGTTTGTCCTCTTAGCTTTCTAATGCCACTGGAATCGCCCTGTTTGACCAAGTAACGAAGAAATGGCAGCCGTTTGAAGTTCAGTGCGCAAAGCAGTAAATTGTGCGCTGGAAAGTACTCGATCGAGTAGTTGCATTTTAGGATTTGCTCGATCGAGTCCTTTTTCTACTCGATCGAGTAGTTGCATTTTAGGTTTTACTCGATCGAGTAGATTTTCTACTCAATCGAGTGGTTTAAGCTTTAGTTTGCTCGATCGAGTGGTTTTATTCCACTCGATCGAGTGGATTCGCTAATGGGCTGGGCTTTTTAGTTAATTTCCGTCATTTAGGTTTAATAAATCCTATTTTTATTATAAATAGGATATGAGGACGACATAATGGGGGGCTTCTCCTCTCTTATCATCCCACATACACTGTTACTGTTGCTTTTATTCTTCCTTATTTCCGGATCATTTAATTCAGTAATTTTTTCTTCTCTTCTCTATCCTTATTTAATGATTATTGTTCTTACTTCCTTTACTCTCATTCTTCTTTTATCCATGTCTAGCTAAATTCCCTTAATATGTTAGGATTAGGAAAGCCGTGGTTGTAATATGTTAGGATAGACTTGATTAGATTAGTCTTGCGATAAGAATTGTATTAGGCAATATAATTGATATTAGGTTGAATGAATGCATGCAAGAGACCAATTTATTTAGTTAACCCCGACCTGGATCGAAAGATTGGAAGGGAAGGCTTGCTAAATTACAATAGGTGATACCTAATTAGGGCAAAAGCTAAGTTAGGAGACCCTAGGGCGATTAGAGACCGAAAGGGTATCATCGTAGGTTTAAGGACCGAAAGGTGACGACCTCGCTCTTCTTTTCAATAGTTTAATCAACTCAGTTGACCCGATAGTGTAACTGCCACGGTAGACCGACCCCTAGCATATTCCCTTCTCTTATTGTTAATTTCTCGCATCCATTTCTCTCTTGCCTTAGTCTTTTTAGTTTAGTTAAACAATCAAAACCCCCAATTGTGACATTAGACAGATTGAGTTAAACAGATAATTAGCAAAATAGCCTCCCTGTGGATATCGACCCTACTTGCTGCTAGCTTCTGTTAGTTGTATTTAGGTATTTTATTTTTGGTACATAACGACCGTATCAATATCCCTCCCTTCGGAGCCAACCACAACCTGGACCTGTACATCACCGTACAATGCCTCAAGAAGAATGTGCCTACGGTCCTTGTGGATGACGGATCTACGGTGAATGTCATTCCCCTCAAAACAGCTCATAAAATGGGTATCAAAGAAGCTGATTTGGTCCTAACCAATCAAGGAGTACGCGCTTATGACGGCACTCGTCGTAAGGTCGCAGGGCTTATCACTCTAACTGTCGCAACTAGACCACTGGAGAGGCAAACCAGTTTTCAGGTAGTCGACATCGACGCCTCCTTCAACATGCTTATGGGACGTCCTTGGATCCACGCCGTCAAGGCAGTTACTTCAACTCTTCACCAGAAAATCAGGGTCCCCTTCAACGGGAAAATGATCACGATTCCTGCTTCCCCGATCAAAGCCGTCATGAAAAAGGGAATAGCCTCCCAAGCCATCGAGGAGGACGATAATGAAATGTGGGGATTCCAAGCCGTGAATGCCATAACCGATGAATCAACACCCTTCGATTGTGACCCGTTTGCCAACCTCACAGTGAACCGCATTCTGATGTGCCAGGGTTATTTCCCGGGTTTACCCCTCAATCCACTGAAGAGCACCTTACCTCCCTTGAAACAGGCTAAGGTCCCAAACATCCCCTTCGGACTGGGCTATGAACCTACCGATGAAGATATCCAGGAAATGAATCTTCTAGTTCGAAAGCGCAAGAAGCACAGAGTTATCCTCCATCCCTATCATCTGACCCTCAATGGATACTTTGTCCCCGAGGAAGAGTCTGAACTCTACCATGGCTTTCTGGAGCCGATCTATGACTCTGTGGCCAAGGTCAGGTACCCGGGTGTAGAAGTCTTCCAGGACTGCTACTTCATCCCCGAGAACACCGAAGCTACATCAACCGAGTCTAAGCCGTCCTCATGCCTCGACAGACAAGCTGTCACTCTCCTCTTTGGAGAGGATAACGTCAAGCACCTCGATTATGAGGACATCATAAACATCGCTCTGAAGGACAACCAATTTGACCCGACCACCTTGATCTCTAATACTGACCCGGAGAAAGCTACACATGGCTGGAGGAAAACCGTCAAGTGGACCGATCGCCAAGGCCGCATTCTCAAGATCACAATTGGAGAAGGCCCAATATTCAAAGAGGGAAGTGAAGAAGAATCTGAGTCTAAGTCAGAGTCAGAGTCTGTCATAGCTCCTAACACTCCTAATGTCCCAGTCAAGGTCCCTTTCCCACTATTTTATCACAAGCTGGTGGCTGCTTCAGAGGCTGAGTCTACTAGGGTCACCTCCACTCCCATGGAAGGTGACAACCTGGATCCTGTTCCACGGGCCACCTCCTCTGCTGTGTCGCCTCTGACTGACCATAAGATGTCTGTCCTCTCCGAGCTTTTCGCTCGTGTCAACTTAATGAACGCTAAGTTTGCTTATGACTCGTCTCAATTTAACTACAATGCAATTCTGAATGACTATGAGGAATTTGACTTGAGTGACTACCCACCTCACCTAGCGAAAGAACTTGACAAACGGGAAACCAGAACCCCCATAATTGAGGAGACTGAACCCATTAACGTAGGAACCAACAACACACCTCAAGAACTTAGGAGAAGGACAACCCTGGACCCCTCGGAGAGACAACAGTTCATTGACCTCCTCCACGAATACAAGGATGTATTCGCCTGGTCTTACAAGGATATACCCGGGATTGACAGGGAAATTGCACAACACCGGATACCCATTAAACCCGGAGCTAAACTCGTGAGGCAAAAGCTGCGCCGAATGCGTCCTGAATGGGCCATGAAAATCAAGGAAGAAGTGGATAAACAGTTCAAGGCTGGTTCCATCAAAGTGTCTGAATACTATGATTGGGTGGCCAACATTGTTCCTGTACCGAAGAAAGACGGGAGGATTCGGGTTTTCGTCGACTTCAGGGATCTGAACAAGGCGAGTCGAAAGGACGACTTCCCTTTGCCACATGTTGATATTCTGGTGGACACCACCGCCGAGCATGTTCTCCTAATATTCATGGACGGGTATGCCGGGTACAACCAGATCAAAATGGCTGAGGAAGACATGCACAAGACTGCATTCACTACACAGTGGGGTACATATTGCTACACGGTCATGCCCTTCGGCCTCATCAATGTTGGGGCTACCTATCAAAGAACCGCTACCACTCTCCTACATGATATGATGCACAAGGAGGTAGAGGTATATGTTGATGACATGATTGTCAAGTCAAGGGAACGGGACGACCACATCAACGCCCTTCGGAATCTCTTCGCTCGTCTGCGAAAATATAACATGAGACAAAATCCTCAGAAGTGTGCATTCGCGATCACCTCCGAAAAACTCTTGGGACATGTCGTCAGCAAATGAGGCATTGAGATTGATCCAACCAAAATCAAAGCCCTCCAACAAATGCCTCGGCCTAAGAACGAGAAGGAGATTCGGGGATTTCTCGGCCAGGTTCAATACATCATCTATTTCATTGCCAAGCTCACCATGATTTGTGAACCAATCTTCAAGAAACTTCGCGCCTCCGATCACACCGATTGGGAGGACGACTGTCAAAAAGCCTTCGATAGGATAAAGGAAATCCTATCCAAGCCTCCTGTCCTTATGCCACCACAACCAGGGACTCCTTTATCCCTATACCTGACTGTCACCGACACAGCCATGGGAGCAATTCTAGCTCAAACAGTCGAGGGCGAAGAACGCGTCATCTACTACATCAGCAAAAAGTTCATCGAGTATGAGACAAGGTACACCCAACTAAAAAAGACATGCCTTGCCCTAGTATGGTCAACAAAGAAGCTGCGGCATTACATGCCCAGCTACACGGTCCACATCTACTCCAAGATGGACCCGGTCAAATACATCTTCGAAAAACCCGTACTAACGGAAGGCTGTCTAGGTGGACACTCATGTTGTCCGATTTTGATCTCAAGTTTGTACCCCTCAAGGTTATCAAGGGAAGAGCAGTCGCCGATTTCCTAGCAGAGAATCCCGTCAACGAGGATCCAACAACCGACACATGGTCACTTCCTGACGAAGATATCCTTTGTGCTGACTCCGACGCATGGGACCTATACTTCGATGGTGCATCTAATCTGAGAGGTTTCGGGGTAGGAATCCTTCTAATATCACCAGAGGTAGAACATGTTCCGATCTCAGTCAAACTAAACTTCGCCGTCACTAACAATGCCGCTGAATATGAAGCATGGCTCATCGGCCTACAAGCAGCCATAACACTTGGCATCAAGAGACTGAGGGTCCACAGCGATTCCTCGCTCATCATCAATCAGGTGTCCGGATCATGGAAAATCCAAAGTGATAGCTTAGCTCCCTACCGAGCGAAAATTAATCAAGAGGCCGAGTTCTTCGACCAAGTTGACTACTTCCACTTGCCACGAGAGGAAAATCAATTTGCTGATGCCCTAGCAAAACTTGTCGCGCTCGTTAATATACCTAATGACGTGACATCAATGCCTCTATGTGTCGAGAGAAGGAGCAAGCCAGCTCACATCTGTGCCATCAACAACGACGAGGAAAACCATGTCGAACCCTGGTACCAAGCCATCCTCAACTACAAAACCAAAAACGAATTCCCTCCCGACTCTGATCAAAGAGGACAAAGATCCATCCTTTTACTTGGGTCACAATTCGTGATGAACCAAGATCAACTATATAAAAGAGCACCCCAAGGGATTCTCCTCCTTTGCATTGACCATCACAAAGCCAAAAAAGTCATGGGAGAGGTCCACGACGGAGAATGTGGCCCTCACATGAGCGCAATGATGCTTACCCGAAAGATCATGCGGTTGGGTTACTACTGGACCACCATGGAAGCCGATCGCCGTAACTACGTCAAACATTGCCACAATTGTCAAATCTTTGCCATTATACAACACACACCACCATCCCTTTTATACACCTTGACATCACCCTGGCCTTTCTCAACCTGGGGCATCGACATCATCGGGAAAGTTAACCCGACGGGAACCAAGGGCCATTGCTTTGTCCTCGTCGCCATCGACTACTTCACCAAATAGGTGGAAGCACAGTTATATACTGTCTTGACCGCCAAACAAGTGGCCAAGTTAATCCAGAACAACATCATCTGCCGATATGGGGTACCCCATGAAATCATCAGCGATCAAGGCTCTCACTTCCGGGCAGAAACTCAGGCCTTGCTGGACAAATACAAGATCAAGCGACATCGATCATCCCCCTACCGTCCCCAAACAAACGGAGTGGTGGAGGCAGCTAACAAAACTCTTGTCACCATTATCAAGAAAATGCAAGAAAACTATGCAATTGGCCGAGCAAACTCCCATTCGCACTCTGGGGATACCGAACCTCCATTCGAACACCGACAGGCGCCACACCCTTCTACCTAGCATACGGTATGGAGGCGGTTCAACCGGTAGAGTTAGAGGTCCCTTCTCCACGAATCCTACTAGAGAGTCAGGTCCCTGAGGCAAAATGGACCCGTCGAAGGTACGAGCAACTCACTTTTCTAGACGAGCGGCAGCTCAACGCCTTGCACAACGTCCAGCTATACCAATAACGTGTACAACGGGCATTCAACAAGAAGGTTAAATCCAGGAACATCCAGGAAGGCGACTTGGTCCTCAAGTCAGGTCGAGCACTATTACCCGTCGATCCGAGGGGAAAATTCAAACCCAACTGGGCCGGGCTATACCTGGTCAAGAAAATACTTTCGGGGGGCGCAGTGAGACTGAGTGTCCTAGATGGGGAGGATTTCATAAACCCGACCAACCTGGACCAACTCAAGAAATACTACCCTTGAACCATAGCAACCAACAACCTCAACCCTAGTTTTACAACTAGAAACCGCCTCAACCCTTTTCAAGTCAAGTTCCTCAACGCGTTCTGATTTGAAATTGCATGTTTTATCGAGTCTAAGTTGCGGCACTTTGCCCGTTTCGAATGTCCTTTGATCTGTCAAAGGCAACATCCATTTGCACTAAAACAAAAAAAAAACCCTGAACTATGAGCATGGTTTGATTTCACCTCTTCATGTGGATACGTAGGCAGTCCTTCTTATACATGAGGGATACAACCACAAAACCCAATCAAAAATTACAAAACATTTCGAACTACGATCATGGTTTGATTTCACCTCTTCAGGTAGATATGTAGGCAGTCCTTTCTTACACAAGAAGGATACAACCATCCCCATAATAAAAAAAATACCCCCATCAAAAAAGGAAGGAAAGAACATTCCCTTTTCCACAAAAATACGAAAGAAGCCTTTCTCGCTTGCCACAAAAATCCCACTTTCCCAAGTGCAAATGTTTAGGACGATTCAAATTGAATTGCCTTTACAAAATGGGTGGAAGAAACAAGCGTTCACAATTTCGACACGAGTAATCCTCTTATTTAATTAATAATGGGAGGGATTACAATTTCAACGACAAATAAAACTCGACGAGTCTACAACTTGTCAAAGCTAAGGTGTCGACTAAAACACCTCACATAATAAAACTAGCGCAAAACACACAAAACATAGCTAATACAACATAATAAAAACTCACAACACTAATACAACATAATAATAAAGTGGGTAATGGAAATCTTCACTCCTCCATCGGGGTACATCTTCCCCTTGTTCTTCTTGTTGGCCCGCCTAGCACGGATTTCCTCTTCAGAACGGATCCTCAACGGATCTACAATGGCAACGGCCTCCGGTCTAGTGCAAGGCCCCATGTTCGGCCTGAAACGAGCCCATGCACGTCCCACTACATTTTTGGGACCCAAGCTTCTCCTCTTTGGTGGTCTCATCACATCCGGGCTAACCCCATCAACATAATCCTCAAAGAAGGCACGGTTGGCCTTGCCAACCTCTCGATACTTCAAATGGATATATAACCTCGTCCTTACAGAATTTGGACCTCTCCTCCAAGGACGAAGCTCTTGACCACTTGACATAAGCGGGAGTCACCCATGTCGTGGCAACGGGGTTTGATACCTCCCAAAGAGGCCGAGTGGCCCACCATCTTTCGAAGACCTCCACAAGCTCGGAGTTCCGGAAAACATTCTCTTGGACAAGAGTATCTTAAGCGGCCACCTTTTGTTAACGCCCCATTTGCCTCAGGAGCCTTTCGGGATAAATGAAGAAAGCGACCTTCAAACCCACCACCAATAAAGAACGAGGACTAGCACCCGAAGCGGGCAACCCCGTGAAGGACCTCAAGTGCCACTAATGCACCACCCAACAGATGTGAAGGCCACCCTCCTCCGCCAATATTGCGGCCCAATAAGCCTCGGTGGAAGCAAAGCTATCCGAGTACAACTTCTTCCTCATGGTAAGGTGACGGAAAGAATAAGAAGAAGAAGAATCAACCAGAGGCTCTACATACCTTAGCCTCTCCAATAGCCACACTTGGAGGATCCTTGGGGATCCAAATGAGGGAACTTCTCCACAAGAGCCTTCCTTGTCCACGGCTTGGATGATCTCGCCAAACACCAACCATGATGGATCTCTACCATGCTCCATTTGCTCAACCACATGTACAAGGGTCATGCTACCATAGCATTTCGTCCCCTCATTCTTCAAAGCATCAACAAAGAGGTATACATGGACAAGGCAAAAGGCAAGAGCCCTTCTCCTAGCACTACTACAAAACTCGTTATGGACATCAGTTGATGGACATCTGATTATTTAGAAAACTGATGTAAAAATTATAGACATCGGTTGTTTGCAAAAAACTGATGTATTTATAATTATATGTATATCGGTTGTTTTAAAAAACCTATTTCCATGATTTCTGACTTTAATAGATATGTGACTTTATAAAAACCCATGTCTATATAATAGTCAATTACATCATATATACATCTAAACCGATGTGCGTCGACATTGAAAATTAGCGCGGAAAAAAAAAAACCTATTCCCATTCCACCGATTAGTAGTATATCTTATAATTAACCCTAACTCTTCCTCACCTCATCATCTTTCTCATTTCATCTAGCAAACTAAAACCAAACACCCATAGCCAGCTGATTACCACTCACCATATCAACCACCAGGCGCTCCTCATGCATCTTCCCCCCACTAGGTAATGACAGACACCATAAGCACACGAAAGCAATCACCACAATGACGGTAATTTTGTTCTTGTGTGCCCACGAAAGCTTCTTCCCCCATCGCCTATTCTTATCGTGAATATACATGTCATTCAAGGTGAGTGGTGCTATCGTTTTAGCTTCACAATAAAGGTTTCATTTTCGCCCAAAATCGTAAACCCTAATTTCTGAGTTTGATTTTATCATGTTATTCCGCTTCATAGTCATGCTGATTTGTTCTATAATGGCGACGAGGTATCAATTTCTTCTGTAAATCGTCCTACTGTTCATTCAAATCTGTTGAATTGTTATCATTTCTGCTCTTATATTGCTTCGTTCTGCATTAATTCCTGCTCAGTTTCACAATGTTATTGATTGCAGTATTTTTCCCCAAATTGATTGTATCAGTTATCCCCAAATTCATTCATTAAGGTTTATTTAGGTATTTGGATTGAATACCAAATTATAACTAAAAATTTATTACTTGATTCTGATTAATGTATTGTTATTGGTATTCGTATCAATTTGTGAACTAACTATATAGAACTGGTAGTATGAGTAGTGAGCTTAGCTTACATTTACAATTGATGGCTTGAATTTGACGAGGTGTTGCTGAGATCTTCTTTTTTCCGCGTTGTTTTACATTTGAGAAGAGGTCCTGATAGCTGCAGTACAATCAGGTGCCGGGCTGTTGCTATTTATTTTATCAATGCTCGAGCTCGTCCTTTGGCAAAATCTCGTAATTGGATTATTTACTTTGTTGTTTATGTTTATTCATTTCAATTTCTAGCCTTTCAGTTAAGTATCATTGATGTCTATCTCTAATTAGAGGACTATCAATTTTAATTAGAGGACTGGAAGTTGAGTTAGTCAGCTGATCAATATAGGTCAGATTTTCGTCGATCGGGTCGAAGTGGGTAAGTCAAGAACAAGCCATAATCCTTGCTAATTGAACTACTCCCACAAGAACAATTAACAGAAACATTAACAATAACATTAAGAGGGAGATTATTTTAGTCAAAAATGTTTAGTTGCTGAATCTAATTTACAGTAGTAAAATTAGCAGTAAATTTTAGCAATGATATTATAAGTATCACCCTTAATTGCCCTATAAGTAAAAATATGGCCCAAAAAACTACCTTAATTCAATCACAGGAGAAGGGCACATTGACCCTACTGAATTCTTCAACCCTATCTATATCAGGAACTGCTGGGTTGTAACTGAGCACATCATTTGCAGTAGAACCCATAACTTGAGCTATGAATGTTACGTTTGCTTTTACCCATACATAGTATGATGCTAAAGCTAAAAGACACCCTTTTCTACACTTTGATTTTACTGTGAAAGAACATGTACTAATCCATAGAAGAAAAAGAAGAAATGCCCAGGTTTTGATGGGTGTTTGTGTTCTTTGAAATGACCACATTTGGATATTTGAATTCGCAAATTCTTATTTAAGACGAGTGTATCCGTCTTAAGCTAAATAAAATCCTTTTTTTCACTTTGATTTCACTATGAAAGAAGAAATGCTAATCCATAGAAGAAGAATTGGTAAGATTTTGATGGGTGTTTTTCTTTGAAATGACCTCATTTCATTATTTGATTTGATGACAAATTATTGAATTTTAGTTTGTTTGTGTGTTTGTATTAAAACTGTTGTGTTTGTTTGTTCCACTATGAAAGAAGAAATACTAATCCTCTGAAAGTATTAAAAGTGTTTCGTTTGTTTGTGTGTTTGTTGTGCAGGTGCTAGTAAAGATGGAAGTAGTATACATTTCCTTCATCAAATTTCCAATGCGTATGATTCTGAGGTTAGTAGTCTTTTAGCTTTTCTATTTCTATCTTCTATTTAAGATCTTTTGTTCAAACTCCTATTTCTGTTTGATGCTAGCATGCTCAACTTGATTATGTGATAAACATTGTGCTTATATATGGATTGTCATACAATTTTATCTTAATTATTGACAACTTGAAATTATGCAGGTGTCACCTGCTTCATCATAGTATAGGATCTGAAGTTATCTATTGACAGTTTGATTATTTATGCAGGTTCTACATGTTCGCCGTGTTGATTACCAGCCAAACAATGACGAGATCAGGCTATCAAGAAGTTGGTTGCGCCTAATAGTCTCGCCTCTTGGACCTATTTTTTAACATCCGGTTTCTATTTTGTTGATAGGTTAGCTATGTAAATAAAATTGACATATTAGGTAGGAATGTATTGAATAAATTGGTTGATTGTATAAATTAATTTGTTTTGGTTGATTATCAAGTTATCTTTTTTTGTGCTAATGTGGAGCGCTAATGTCTTGGGTGACGATAAGCATAATATTCTATATTTTTTTATATATATATAAAAAGTTATGTACATCAGATTTTAGGTAAAACACTGATGAATATAGGTAAATAAAGACATCAGAGTTCTATGTAAACTGATGTACATAACAACAATAGACATCAGATTATAACTATACACTGATGTATATTAATATATATGGACATCAGATATATAGAAATCTGTTGTGCAAATTTTAATGGACATCGGTTTTAAATCCGATGTACATTAATCTACAATGGACATGATCAAACTCTACATCGGGTGTGTATCCGATGTCCATATACCAAAATGTCTGATGTCCATAACGAGTTTTGTAGTAGTGTAGCCACCTCCGAAACATTGGCATCCAATCGGTTCGAGAAGATGTTGATAAGAGCCAACGAATCCACACCATGTGGAGCAAGAAGGAGATTGACTTGACTTGTCGACAAGCCCAACATCGAACGGAATTTCTCCTTGTAGCACAACCGAGTCGGAGGAAGCACCAGAACACAACTCGGCCACCCACCAATGGCTCCAACTTCTTCGGCTAGTTGACAAATTTCATCTTTCGGGAAAACGAAAACATGGTGTTTCGAATCCCAAAACCCAGAGCATGCTTCAAGGAATGAGGATTGCACCTTGACTTGACGAAGCACCAACAATTGACCAACTCCCATGCAAACGAGTTGATACTTTTCGGGAGGTGACAAATCCCGGCACCATTGTCGCAACGCATTATCAAAGGCATCCATGAAATATTTTTGTGGAAGAAGAAGAAGAATTTTTGTAGATATGTTTTGTGTTTTGGATGATGAAACAATGAAGCACAAACATCACTATTTATACAGAACAATCAGCGCGTTTTTTTCAGAAAAAAGGGGGAGCAGCTTCCTATCGCCAAGCAGCTCGCGCCTCTTTGGGCCTGTTCTCAGGATCCCCACCTTGAATTATCCCTTTCAAGTTGTGTTTTCTCCTGACACCTCAAACCTCCCGCCGGAATGCTCGCGCCTCTTCGGGATGGTCCGGGACATTTTGTGTTTCCTCACACTCACATTTCCTTATTTTTGCGTTTTACGAAATCCGACACGGTTTCCTTGACGCAGCTTTAAACATACGGATTTTTCTTTATTTTTTTAAAAGGGGGAAGGGCTAGTCGCCCCGATACACGACGGATCGTTTCCATGTCAATCAAAATTCCGAATTTTTTTTTGCTTTTTCGCAATTTCCCAGCAAAAATAAAAATTGAAAATTGATAACACGACGTCAGTTTTCCTCCAAATTTCAAGCACTCACAAATTCGAGTCTTGATCTCGCAAAAAAAATCAAATCAAATACACTCGTAAAAATCTTTTCTAAAATTCATCCCTGACGGTTTGAGTTTGAATTTTTTTCCGAGTCACAAATCAATTTCAGTAATTTCTATGCAATTTAATTCAAGACACGAGTTAGTTGCTCAAAAAATGTTCAAATCAATTCCTTTTGGAGTCCAAACGCGATGACTTGTCGCAAATTTTCAAAAAAAAAAAAATCATTTCAATTTTCAATTTTCAATTTTTAACTTCGTGTCATCACGGTTAAATTTTGTCTTCAATCGAGTGCTTTTTACGTGTTTACGTTTACGCATACATGCTACCTGTTGCCTGTTTTCTACACTAACGATGCAGGAACTGATGCAAAGCAAAAGGGGAATTGACAGCCGACAGCGCTCCTCCAAAACACAACACAAAAAAGCCAAAAATCACAAAATAAACCACAATCTAAAAACACATATATACAAACCGCCTCACGCAAAATACATCGAGACACGTTTGATACAAATGACTGACCATGCAAACAGGAGCTAGTACAAACATCTATCATACAGACACTGGCCTAAAACAACCATCTATCATACAGACACTGGCCTAAGACAACAAACTGGGGGCTACCCGCCACCTACCGAACTAAGAACTCCATATCCTTCCAATCGGAAAAGAAAAGGAGCAACATGGGAAACAGTGGAGCAATAACGAAACCAGAGGTGGTTACCATGACGGTAATACCTCGTTCCTGCTCCACGACAAAAAAGAAGACAGTGTCTGGCAGACTTTGGATGATAAGGAGGCCAAGGACCATGATGCGACGCACCACCCCTGTGTTGACCTCCAATCATCAGCTGTCCTGTCTATCAGCCACACCGAAAAGGACAAGCTGGCTGCGACAGCCGCCTCCCCTCCTTTACGGAAGCATCCTCTACCACCACCACCTCAGCTCCAGCAGCCTCCCTGGTCACTTCTGCTCCTCCGGGATCATCCTCCTCCTCCAAGGCCTCAACAACAGATCCCGTAGGCCCCGAATGATCCCCTGTAGCCAAAGGTAAACAAAGAACGTCAGCCGAAATTTCGGCATTACGACGGCGTAAAATGGACAAATCCAAAAAAAACCCTGCAAAGCAGAACAAGGGCAATCCCACCCAAACCCAACCGAACAAAAATAATTCACAAAAACGCACAAAAAACGACTCGCCCTTCTTTTCAAGCAAAAGACGAGTCAAAACAACGACAAGCAAAAATGGCACCTCAAGACCCGCACAAGGTCCGCCAACAACCCAAAATACGTTCCCGATGCAATGGGGTATTTTCTACAACTCAAAGAGGCAATTTCTACGCCAATTTGAGCACAAACCGGTCAAAATTTCAAAACACGACCTCAACGAGGCAACGTGATTTTATCACGCCTCAAAGCGACCTAAACTGCCAATAAAGTCCATTTCAAGGCAAACTGACTCAATTCAAGCCCTAAACAGGCGCCTATTCTGTCAGACATAAGACCGTCACAAAAGGCAAAAGTTCCAATTTTGCCCACAATACCCAACGAAGGTCCACAATGGCAAATACGGTCTTTCCCGACTACAATACAACCTAGTGGGACCCATTACCCAAGCAAATAAACTTGGTATTGTGAAATGAGACGGTTTCTTCGTCTCACTCACGTTTTTCGAGCATAAGGGACGCAAACGGGGACCAAAATGCGAACTAAAAGCACCCCTATGCTCCTAAATAGGTTTCTAACCTAATGCAATCATCAATTTCGCTCGAAATGGGCTCAATCAAAAACGGTCAAATCGATTTTCAAGGGTAAACATTTCGCCCTAATTCAATCTATCAAAAAGACCAACAAGTTCAAATGGATTCAAGAGGAAATACATACCTTGAGATGACATGTTGATAATGGCACGAACGGGAGCAAGCTAAAAGACCAACAATGGCGGTTTTGTGCGGTTTTGTCGAGAGGTTGAAGAAGATGAAATGAGAATGGTATGCAAACCAATCTCGCGTCTTTTACAGGAAAATAGGGAAGGCCCCTTACCTCGCCAAATTGCTCGCACCTCAATGGGGTGCTCCCTGCTCTATTGTAGCGGAAATTTGGGCTTTGGCCCAATTTCCCATCAAACCTTAAATTTTCAAATGACGCCAATTAAAACCGTCATTTTCAAAAATGATACTGAAAATTCAAAATTCACTATTTCTTTAAATTTCAACGATGGCAATTAAAACCGTCATTTTCAAAAATAATAGTGAAAATTCAAATTCACTATTTCTTCAAATTTCGAACGACGGCAATTAAAACCGTCATTTTCAAAATATTATTTGGAAATCAAATTTCACTATTTTCACCACATCTGTCAACGGCGGCAACATAAACCGTCACTTCAAAAGCAATAGTGAAGATTCAAAATTCGCTATTTCCTCCACATCTGTCAACGACGGCAACATAAACCGTCACTTCAAAAGCAATAGTGAAGATTTAAAATTCACTATTTCCTTCACATGTCAACGGCGGCAACATAAACCGTCACTCCAAACGTAATAGCGAAAATTCAAAATTCGCTATTTCCTTCAAAAATCAAACAAACGGCGATTAAAACCGCCACTTCAAATTAAAAAAGAAGTAGTGAAGATTCAAAATCCACTATTCGTTCAAATGTCAACAGGGGGCTTCCTCGCGAAACCTGCTTATTTCAAAAACAATAATAGTGAAATTTAAAATTCACTCTTTCCACGACGGCATCAAGAGTCCGCTATTTCCAAAACAAGCCCATCCAACGCGGCTATTCTCACGGTCGATCAACCGACCTCATCATGGCTGGCAAGCCTTAAAACGCACCGCGGCCGGCGAGCCCTCCTCATGTACGCCCCACGGCTGGCGAGCTTACAACGCATCGCGGCTGGCGAGCCCTCCTTATGTACGCCCCATGGCTGGCGAGCCTTACAACGCACCGCGGCTGGCGAGCCCTCCTCATGTACGCCCCATGGCTGGCGAGCCTTACAATACATTGCGGATGGCGAGCCCTCCTCATATACGCCCCATGGCTAGCGAGCCTTACAACGCATCGCGGCTGGCGAGCCCTCCTCATATACGACCCATGGTTGGTGAGCCTTACAACGCATCGCGGCTGGCAAGCCCTCCTCATATACGCCCCATGGCTGGCGAGCCTTACAACGCACCGAGGCTGGCGAGCCCTCCTCATGTACGGACCATAGGTGGCGAGCCTTTGTCCGCAAACACGCAAGGACATATCCGAAGATGCCTCAGGTATGACTCCTTCTTATGGCTGGTGAGCCTTTGTACGTAGTCTAACGGACTTTAAACGACCCGCACGGACAGTCGACAGACTCTAAACTGTTCCCGACGATAGGTCCTTGGCTCGTGCCCTCGAGTCGCCTTGGCGTCGCCCTTCCCGACGGCAGGTCCTTGGACCGAATCCTTTCGAGCCGCCTTGACGTCGCTTGAGTCTCCAGGCTTTAATCTTCGATTGACCTGGAGGCTCTACTTTGACTTTTGCCCTGTCCAAGCCTCAGTCAAAGTGGGGGCTCTGTAGATACCCAGTATCTGCTGAGACTCCAACAAACACCCAATGATTATCGGACTACAACATGCTTTGGAATCGCGGCGTTTGATCGACAGTTCGTGTACAACTTTACGTCGGAAAACTTAAAACGATTTCGAAAATAAAACATTTCAAAACTTTTCAAAAGTACCTGGAGTGTTTAATGCATGACGATGGGGTCGCAATGACACTAACTAGAGTCAAAACCGACACCAAACCAAAAATTAACTCAAAAATTCAAATCCCGACTGCAACAACGAGTCATACCGAGTCAAACACAAAAAACAAACCATTCAAATGCTTCCATGTTAAGATTTCCCGGATTCATGTATGGACAAGTACCAAACATGTGCATACAAATCCTAGGATAGAACAAATGATGATTGCATTTGTGTGAAAGCGACAAGACACCTCGAAGACGTGCTACATTGCTCGCACCTCTTTGAGCAGCCCAGGTGGCCACGTCGCTAAAAACTCACACAACCACTCATTTTCCTATAAATACCCCTCAAATACCCCCATTTTAGAACTTACGCGAGTGTCCGCCCCCTCTTTCTCCCTTAAAATTCTCGAATCGACTTCCTAAGTCATAATCCGACGCGTATTTACTACCTACCGATCGTAAATACAAGCCTTACACATTGTTTGGTAACGTCATCGTGCATTTAATCACTTGACCGACCATTTTGATCACTACACCATCACTAAAATTAATAAAACACTCTTTTTACGTACTAAAACAATTTTAAACCGAGTCTTTTTCGACCAAATGAGTTGATAAACTTACGTCGGTTTCTCGCCATAAACCAAGCATGTAAGTATGAGGGTGTAAAAATCCTTCTTTTATCATGTCTTTACTTGTTTCATGACTATAACATGCTAAATCATGCATAACATGGTCCAAAACATGGGAAGAATGAGCCAAAACTGGACTTTTTGGTTGAGGCAGAGGCTACTTACGTAGCACACAGGCTCGCGCCTAAAGCAGCATGCCCAGCTTTAAGTCCAATCCGTGTTTGGTCTCTTCTTTTCCTCTATTTTTCATTTTCATATTTGTAATCGGTTTTTACCATTTCAAGTAATTTCAAACCCATTTTATTTTCTTTTTCAAGTTTTAACCATAAAACATTTTTCACCCTTTGTTCTTAATATCATGACGGTTTAATCCGTGTTTCGGTGATAATATTTGGTTAATTAAATTTAAGAGGTATTTTAAAGCCTTTTATTTAATTTCTTTACATTTTGGAAGGTATTTTAAAGCCTTTCATCATTTCTTTACATTTTCAAAATAAATGTATTAGTCACCAACACAAAGTCATCCTTGGTTATACATACCATGACGGATTTTAACCCGAGTACGATGATAAGTATCGACTAATTATATTCAAATGAACTTAAAACAATTAGTTCATAACTATTTTCAGAACTATTCATGTCAAGCTTATAAAGTCGAACCCGACATCGAATATCATCAAAACAATGATGATTATTCAAGTCTCGTTCTTCAAATCAACACAAACACGACCTAAACGGTCCTTTCAAACCAAAACGGGTCCAAATGCCCATTTTCAATACGTTTTATATACGTTTTTCAATGGTCAGAATGCGTCTTATACCGTTGACTGACCCGCGCCTAAACATGCCATTTCTTTTCCTATTTTCAAACCAGGGGAGACCCCCTTATATCGCCAATAGGCTCGCGCCTCCTCTGGCTGCCTGGTGCAGGGTCCGTTCCCTTTCCAGCATTAGTCTAGGACGATCCCAACTCTGATTAACCCGGATATAGGATGGATTAGACGACTAACTTGCTCATTCAAAAATCGTATTTGCAAAACGCCTTATTAAGACAAATGGATCACGTTATGCACCATAAACCTAATTTGGTAAATGGATGTTTAATTTCCGTCTTGCATGCAAATCAACCATAAATCCAACTCGACATCTTATACTTGATACTTGGATTAAATCAACCGACTTAGAAATCTCTCACATGTTAGGTTTAAGTTATTGGATGCGCATTCATGCATTTAAACCGTTTTATCAACTTTTGCATTCAACCAACCAAAATCGATCAATAGAGGCCGCTACCGCGGGCGGGATTGGGTGTCTAATTAAAGGGCTTCCCAATACGTACCTTCACCTCTTACTCAGAAACTTTGGATAGTGGACGACCTTATCCAGGGCGTACGAGAGTCATTCTAGAGATAGGATGCTAAAGAGAGACGATTCCTTATCTTTAGTACCTATGTCAAACACTGCTTTGTGCTTCATTTGACCGAGGTATTAAGTGGATTCGAACGGGTTCCAATCATCCCACAAATTCTTGGTGGCGACTCCGAATATATCTAATCGTTTTGAGACCCTTGCCGAGACGAAACCGACCGATCTAAAACGATCCGGTGGAAAGCATTTATTTTTACGCCGCCGAGCGTGGCTTTCAAAATACCGTTGTATGTCCCACAGATCGGTTGGGGCGTGCAGGTGGCTACGTCCACAACCGTCTTAGGAAACATTCCTATGCCTTTTTTACTTTGGAGTTCATGAGTTCTTTTCATTATGATGCGGCGGAAAAGACCGTCGAATTCCGTCTCATGAACACTAGCTTCTTTCTGACCATGGATATGTTTGCCACCCACCTTGGCCTTGGCTGACCAGAGAAGGGAGCCCTTAGGGATATCCAGACCGAGTGTGGAGCTAGTAGTTTCATGCCGTTCTTTACTGGTAAGAATGCCCCCACCTCTAGCAACATGTTGATCAATGATGTGCAACACATCACTTTGAAGATCTTTATTCGTGCTTTGACCTGTTTACTCTATGAGCGGAGAGATGTGAGTAAGCTTAACTCACATGAGGTGATGTTGCTTGCTGCGTACCTTAACCCCACCCGAGCCCCGAGAGTCTCTTTCTGTGCCCCGGCCATAGTATATGCTAGCTTAGCTTTGATGGCCTCATCTGACACCCGTTTCTTGAGTTGTAGTGCCATCGCCACACGGTTGGCGGAGAGACTGACCACCATTGAAGCTTCCTCGGCCTATACACCTTTGACCCTGACGGTACCTACCTTGGACCGTGAGTACTTTCTCGACCAGAAATGGTTGAGGACTTTGGAGGGTGGTGGCCTAACCTGGAGAGTTTAGGGGATGAGTTGGATGAAGGTACCTGACCCCGAGCACCTTCCCGTAACCGAGCCTTTGGCGGCGGCAGTGGTGGCAGCAGATTCTGACGATGAGGAGGAAGCTCCCGCTAGGCAGTTTTACCTCATTGATGCTGATATTTTGGAGGTGATGCCTGAGCCGACGAAGAGGTATCAGGCTAGACCCAAGGATAGACAACCTAGAGTGGGGAGAGGACCGCGACGGATGAGAGAGAGGATGGCTGAGACCCAGCCACAACAGCATGTGCCTTCACAGTTTCAGTTTCCCAGCTACCCTTCCTTCTCCAGTCCTAAGATGAGAGTGAGTGAGCTCACAGAGAGGGTGTCTGCTACCTTGACACTCCGAAACCTCTATGTGATGGCTTATGTTCAGGGCATTGGGACCGAGGCGGCTCAGCCGGTGTGGTGGAGAGGTGTTGGAGATGACAGCGGGGTTTTCCATTCCTTTGGCGTGGAGCAGTCTACATAGAGAGAGCCTACGAGTTACCCTTATGGTTGCTTAGCACCATGGCGAGTGGGAGCCGATTCTGGAACGGGTGATGTCTCAGGTGCGGGTACAGCTAGAGCGGGCACGTCCGGAGGTGGTGTTGGAGATGAGATGATGGATGAGCAGACCTTGGAGTGATGATGCTCCATTTAGTTTATTTTGCTTGCATGGATTTGTAGTCGTTGTCACTAGATTTGGTTGATACATTTGTTTACTTTGGTTTGTATTTTGGGCATAAGGCCGTATTTTGGATGTTTCCAGACCTTTATGCAGATTGTTAGCATCAGGAATATATTCCCGACTTATGTACATGATTCTTGGTTCTCACGAGGTGGTGCATTAGGGGATTTTGACATGTGGCTACTCGATCGAGTGCCCGTCACTTGATCGAGTAACTGCAGGATTGATAATTAGGATGCATTCTAATCTCGACGTACTCGATCGAGTGCCTGGTAAACTCGATCGAGTAACATCAACTCGATCAAGTGCCTTACGAGCTCGATCGAGTGCCCCTATTTGATGCTTATTTCGTTTAAACATTTGTTTGTATCTTCAAGTTGGTGGTTCTTGTGATAATGTTTCTTGTTGTGGGTGTGTTCTATCATTGTCCCGTCTCAGAGGTGGTTATACGGTCGTACATATTTGTGTAATTTATACAATTTTGGTGATGTTTACACAATTTCGTATGCTAAATCAAATTGTCTCAGGTAACGTGGTGTATAATGGTTATAATCCTTGTTGCATAATTTGTATGATCGTCTAAGAAAGTAATTGATGACATGGCTGGTAGTTGATGGTAGGATGTCTCGTTGTGTTGTTTATCTTGCTAATGGTCTCATATATATATATATGAGCCATATTTATATAATGTCAAGGAAGTATCGTGGTTGACATGAGTAAAAGTGTGTAATATGGTTTGTTCGTAATGTCAATGTGGAATAATAATTTATCGACTTGTGTAACAGCAAAGTTGTTTTGATGGTGAACTTCGGGGACGAAGTTCCTTTTAAGAGGGGAAGAGTAATGTTGCAAAGGAAAATGACGTAATTATGGCAATTTTATAGTATTTTTATGACATTTTGTATTAATTTAAAATGGTTGTTTGGGTAATTTTGTAGTAGTTATTGTGCAATTGAGTAGTAGTTTGTAATTGTTGAATAGAATAGCATGTTGTTGTATCTTGTTTTTAAATAATTGTTCACTATGTTATCGTGAAATTGTATGTTAGTGGTTAAATAATAAGAATTGTTGTTGCACGATTGAGTAATAGAGTTGAGTTAAAAGAATTAATATGAATGAGTGGAATGAATGATATGTTGTTGTGTATCAGTAATGGAACTGTTGCTTCTGAGTGTTCTGTAACTAATGGTTGGTGGGAAGTAATTGATGGAGGAATATGATGATAGGTGTATCGCTTTACATATGAGTAATAACAGGAGGTGTGTGCAAGTAATAGTCGAGTTGGTTGTTCTTGTGTACTATGTGTATTTGGTAACTCAATAGAAGGTTCGTGATTCGATAGGAAGTCGTGTTATATAATATGTGCTAAGGTAGATGATGATGATGGTTGATGAACAGTCATAGCGGGGTGGTATTTCTAAACGGTTGTGTTGACCTGTGTCGGATGAACAATGGTAGTTGCCTTGGTTCTTTTGACCTTGTGTCGTGGGGGAGGATGAGTCGAACTTCGAGGACGAAGTTATTTTTAAGGGGGAAGACTGTAATACCCGTCCTTTTAGGGACCCGTTGACCGACGTTGAATGACCTTAGACACCTATCTTGACCTTCGGAAACCTTGTGAGTGATGACTTGTGACGATGTGAGTCTTTGTGAGCTTGTTACTCGATCTAGCTGAGGCTACTCGATCGAGTAGCTTGGGAGCTCGATCGAGTAGAGGTCACTCGATCGAGTAAGTTGGTTACTCGATCGAGTAACGGGTTTGCAGCGGGGAATTATAAATCGTAAATCGCGAAACCTCAAATCATTTCTCTATCTTATTCCTAAACCTAAATGCCGTCACCTCTCTTCTCCTTCACCATAGTTTACCTCCTTGATGCCTTTGTGAGTGAGTACACCTTAGGGATGGGATGCTTGAGTCGGGTAACGGTCTTGACGCCGGATTGCTTTGTATAGGTATGTTGTCATCATCATCATCGTCTTCTTTGTTTTCAGTCATGATTATAGTGGTAGTAATAGATAGTTGTGATGGTTATATAGGTGGTTTTTATAGTTGATTGGTATCTTGTGATCGGATGCGGGATCGCTGCGGTTTGCTAAAGGTAGGTTCGCCTACTCAGTACTGTTGATTGTCTAGAGAGTCTTTTGTTGTTGTTGTTTGGCTGGTTTAGTGTCTTGGTTGATGATTCGGTTGTGGTAGTTGGTTAACATTGTGTTGGAATAGTGGTTGGTAGTTTTTTTTTGTACAGCTGTTTGTGAATGTCGTTTATGGTTCTCGAGGTGCGTCCTCGACTTAGTGGAGTCACTTGCGGGAGTGGCTTCACGCCCTTGATTCTCCTTCTGTGGAACCCGCCACAGAAGGGATGTGCACATTAAGAAACATGGGTTTATCGCTCGGATAGATGAGCGGGGCTTAGGTGGGAACAGCGGCGGTCCCCCACTGGCAGGACTGGACCTTCGGGCAGTCAGAGATGTGTGGTTGGTTGGAGGAGGTGCGGCATGTATGAGTTGTTGTACTTGTGTTATGTATGATTTTGTATATCTGTTATCTCAGTCACTGACCTTGTGTGGATTTTTTTGTGTTGTCTTTTTGTGTTGTGTCTGCCGTGATACACTATGGTGAGCAGTTGATGGGTGATGTCGTCGGGTCACATCCAATCAAACACATTTATAATACTCAACAAACAACTAGTTAGTGGTAAGTCGAGGTCGATCCATGGGACGGTGTGCTTTGGGTTCTAAGTCTATCTATCTCAATTTATGCTAGTGTCACAATTGATGGGGTTTGTAGTTGTGTCTAGACTAATGCAAGCAATAAAGTAGAACGAGCAATAAAAGGAAAGATGTAAACAATTGATTAAAAGTGCTAGGATATCATGGGGTCATGGGGGATTCATGGTGTTGATCACACAAAGATGTTTACAAGGTTGCAAGCAATTAATGTTGTGGAGGAACCGAGTTGGGTTATATCTTACGGTTCATAGGAAGAGTTGGGTCCCGGAGCCGAATCGATTAGATTGTACAACACCTACAAGTCGACTTACTTTCCTCCTATTCAACTTCTATGCATGGTCTAACAAGACTCGAGTTGGTTTATATCTTATGAGTCAAGTTGAGTAGATAAGAGATGGTAAAAATGCAAGGATTCATAGGCTTAGCATTTCATCAAACATAACATGTGCATAAAATTGACATCACAACAAGCAAGCAATTTAATCATGTGAACATATTAGATTAAGCATGAATCAATCCCATGTTGGTTTCCCCTAATTACCCACTAATCCTAGCTAAGAGACTACTCACTCATTATCATGGGAAACATGTCATTAATGGTGTTAATCATCACAATAAGTATAAACATGATAATAGAATGAAGAAATGAACAATAAAGATTAAAGAGTAAAGGAATTATACCAACTTAAGATGATCCAAATGATAAAGCAAAGAATAATAGAAGAAACTTGATTGATTGATGGAAGGTTGTCAATCTCCCAATAATCTTCAATTACCCAATATTAAACTTGAATAATAAACTTGAACAATAATTAAGGAGAGATTAATGTGTAATTTGTGTGGAAAGATTGAGATTAATCCATTCTAATCTACTCCTAGTCTAATCTAAGAAAGCTTGATTTAATCTAATAAAACTTGGTTCTAATCTAATAAAAACTTGATAAAAAGGATTATTACAAATGGGGTATTTATAGTGGAAATTAGGTGGATGCATTAGGGTTAACTAAGGGATAAACTAGTAATTATACTTTTGAGATTTGAGCAGGGAGACTCCGGTATTTTTCGAAGGAAGGGCTTCTTTCTTTGTAGCTTGGAGAAGACGAAATTATGCTGCGAAGGAATCCGGGCGTATTGGAATGAGGACGGGCGGATTCTGTCGGTAGAAGACGAGCGGATTCAAGAGAATCCGGGTGGATTCCAGTGGTGCAATCCGAGCGTCTTTGGAGGAAACCGCTCGGATTCTGCTGTGAGGAGACGGGCGGATAGTGGACAATCCGCTCGGATTGTTCCTCAGCAATAATTCTTCGTCTTTTCTTCCCTTTTGTTCACTTCCATTTTATTCTTGTGGGATTGGTCTTTAGTCCTTGCTTCCTCTTCATACTAGACCATCTAGTATCGTCAAGTAGCTTCCAAATATGCACGAAAGACGGGAATTTCCGCCTTATTATCTCCTTTTCTACAAAACATATGAAATGCGATAGAAAAGCAAATAGGAAGGTTTTGACGGATAAAATGGCCAAAGAATGTTATAATAGTATGCAAAATAGGCTCAATTAGGAGACTAAATGTGTGCAAATAATGGTCACATCAAATATCCCCAAACCGAACCTTTACTCGTCCCGAGTAAAGAGGTGACTAAAACTAGACCTTTATTTAAACTAACCTAATAACATAACCGATATGAGACAATTAGCGGGTCTCACTCCGCACCTTCAACTCACAACAAGACAACCATGAGGTAGGATGCCTTCTTGCAAGGCAAGGTGGGTCTTGCCAAAAATGGCGACACATCCAAACATTAAGCACACAAAATCAAGTAATGGATGCATCTACAAAAGAATAGCCACTTTCCTCATCTAAGTGGCGGAAATTATCTACAAGGGAAGCAATTCAAGGGTACACAATCCTTCATAGATGCAATTTGTTCAAACTACTAAGCCTAGAAGGATACCAATAAATCACCTCCAAAATGTGTCAAGCTAGGGTACCTTTGTCCTCAATCGTTAAATGCTTTTGTCAAGAGTAGACTCCCTATGGTGTTAGAAACACTGGAGGATCGCGGAATTCCCTTTCTTGCCTAGACAAGAAGAAGGGTCGTCCTCTCTCTACCATGCACAAAAATGGATACGATGGATAAAGGGATCAATAGATATTTGAGTTTCACTTTGGGAGTTTGCTTTTGTTTTTGTTTTTCCCCCCAATTTCTTGTGGCATATAACATTTGAGAACACTTTCTTTTTGCCATTTCTTTTTTATTTTTGGCATTTCAACACTTGACAACTTTCAACTTTTCTTTGCATTTCTTTTTAAACATTTTCAAAGTCACCCCATATGTAGGGAGGGTGCCTTATTTTTGAAGCTTTTAGGAGTTCTATTTTTGCTCCTCTTTTCATTTGATGCATTTTTTTTTTTTTGCAAACTTTCTTTCACTTTTCATTTCATTGAACTCAAATTGATTTCTTTTTGTGCCCATTCCCTTTGATGACAAAAATGTTGTAGAACATGGATGATGGATGGATGGATGCATAGTTTCAAGGGTCACCTTGGAATAAACGGTAGCCAAGGAGTTATCACACCACAAGGTACTCTTGACTAGGCCTTAATCCATGGGTCAAGGGATACTAGCATGACACATCCTAGGGTGTTTTACAAGTATTCTAACAGGCAAAGTCTTAAGAAGAAAAAGCATCTACTAGGGCCTATATACACTAGTCAAGCTTCCCAAGTAGACGGTTTCGCAAAATTTTTTCTAACATGCAAACTACATGCCAATGATGCAACTAACATATATACATCCTAATGCAAATGATTCTACCAACTAATATGCCATATAAACTAAATGCAAGTCCTAACTTCACATTGTTTTTACCGCATCAATCAAAATAAAGCCACATAGTCATTAACATAAAGAGGAAAAAGGAGATTAGAAAGATCATACCATGCGGTCTTCAATATCCTCATGTCTCGGATATGGCGTAGTCAATCAATGTGAAAAAGGATGAACAAACATAATATATACAAAACAATATATACAAGTCTACACTACAAAGGAAATGAACTTGTTTTTGGATTTTTCAATTTTTCAAATTTTTATGGTTTTTGTTTTTATGAAATTAAAAGACATATTTTTGTGATTTTTCGAAATTTTTCAATTTTTATGCATTTTTGGAATATAAATTCTCATCCCCCACTTTATTTTGGACATTGTCCTCAATGTACATGTAGGAGTAGGAATGAAAAAGAAATACATGTTTTTGGATTTTTTGAGTTTTTGAAATAAAGTACAAATGCAATGATATGATATGAATGAATGCATGCTCTAACTAAATGCAATTCTATATGACAAATATAACAAATGAATGCAAACTAAACTATATTATATGATGCATGATAAATGCTTAAGTCACCTATGATCAAACCTCCCCAAACCGATTTAAACACCATTTCTAGTGTAGAAAAGAATAGGTTTGGTCATTAGTAACTATGGATGAATTCTAATCTATATGCAACTATCTACATGAATCATGTGGGATAAATACAATGCAAACTAATCTAACCATGTGAGGTATATTACAATGCAAACTATACTACATGAACTAACTAATGCAAATGCAAAATGAAATATAATACAAATGCAAGTGAAAGCTATACTAAATGCAATGTATATACAAAAGAGAGAGAGAAAGATGGTTGTCATACAAATGGAGGTGGTGAGGTAGGACTCTTTCACTCGTCATCCTCATCATCTTGATCATAGCCATATTGATGAGAGCTTCCGGCTTGATCATACCCTCTTGCTTGACCCCAATACCCTCCTTGGTCAAATTCTCCTCCTTGCCCCGAGTACCCTCCACCTTGGCTAGAATGCTCTCCGTCCCCTCGACTCCAAGCTTGGTCCCCTTGATTCGGGAACAAGAGCTCCGGTTGTGCCCAAGAGGGCTTAGGACCATTCGGGTCAATATACCCTTGCTGAGCAGCACAAAATCTCGTTTCTGGGTGACACACGGGACGGGCGTCCCGTGAAGAAAACGGACGTATTGTCCAGGACGGGCGGATTCTGCCGAATTCGCACGTCTTCCTCTGCAGCGGTAATTATTTTTCTAACGTGGGCCCTGGTCGGGTGTCTTCTTCTCGATCTGGGCGTCTTCTGCCTCTTTCCTTCTTCTTCTTTCTTTTTTCGTGAAATAACACACCCCTTTTCACCAATTTTCTCTTTTTCCTTATCTTCTTCTGAAATTTGCTCATGAAACATGTAAGATGACTCTCTCTCTCTCTCTTCTCTCTCATGCAAGAAATTACATGTAAATGTAATAATGTACAATATTATACAAAGTAAAGGGTCCAAGAAATATCTTTAAAATGGTGGTTTGAGGTAGGACTCCACCAAACTAGTTCAATTTGTAGAAATTCTTATCCATAGAGCTCAAAGCTCTTAATAAAAGATCAAAAGCTTGTGAACAAGCTCCAAATAAGCACAAGTATGGGTTGCTCAATTTGAATATGAAATTTGGCCAAGGAAGCTTGTAGAATGTTCTTTTCCTTGCCTTCTCCTTAGCGTTAGAGCTTTCCCGATGCTTCAAATAGGTAAACCCATGATTCTTGTCAACACTAAGCATGAAGTGTGGTTCATTTTCATCCGTGGACTTCCACTTACCAACTTCTTCTTCAATTTTGGTGATGATGATAGCATTTCGATTTTTCAATCCTTCCAAGGTAGAAGCAGAATTTTCATGACTTTGATGATTGGATACTATAGGAGTTGAGATTGTGGGTGTCAAATCTTCACAAGTAGCCTCACGAGCAATTTTCTCTTTGAGCTTTTTCACCAAGTAGCTCTTGTAAGAAACTTTGGCCTTTTGAAGAAGGTCTATCATATCCTCTTCAATGATCATTGGCTCCATGATAGGTGTCAAGTGGTCTCCATGAGGAATAAAGGAAGGACGTTCTTCTTCATGATAGGGTATCTCAAATGCCTCAAGGATAGGCTCCTCAAGCAAGGTGATATTGTGAGTCCCTCCTCTAGGTTTATCATCATTGTTGCTATCTTTATATGAAACATAGATGTGGGCTTCATGTAACTCTTTTTCCAACACCTCAACGTTCACATCAAAAGACACACCCTCATACTCACAAAGGTTAAGAGTATTTGGCTCATTTAATCTCATGTCTTCATCATCAAATACCATACTCTCATACTCACAAGAGCTCAAGGAACTTGGCTCTTCCCACTTCTCATCTTTCATATCAAAGGTCACTACTTCAAATTCGCATTTATGCTCAATGTCCAAAGAATGGTGGGGAGTGATTGCTTGGGATTCTTTTAATTGGGCAATTTGAATCCCCAATTCCCCTCTTTGGATAACAATGTCTTTAAGAACATTATCTTCTTTTCGGCTCTCTTCTAGCATTTGTTTGAAGAAGTTTTGTTGATCTCCCATCATTTGGAGAATCATGTTTTGAATGGGTTTATCTTTTTGTTGTGGGTAGGTGTGAAAATGGTTGTATTGTGGCATTTGGAATTCATTTTGAAGTGGGTATTGGGTGGGTGGTTGTTGTTGATATTGGGTGTGGTGATTTTGGTGGGAAAAATTGAGGTGGTGGTTAGGATTTTCGTTGTACAAATAATAAGGTAGGTTTGTGTTGACTTGCTCCTCAAACTCCCCATACCCATAGTCATACTCAAAGAATCTACCACATACTCCATAACACATGTCTTGAGTCATCATAGCTAAGACAAGGAAACAACTACAAGCATGGAAACTACACAAAAACGGTAAGAACAATCCTTGAGGAACAAGTTCCTCAAGGTGAAAGCAAAATCAAAATAGACAAACAAGTAAGAACTTAATCACATAACACCATCCTCGGCAACGGCGCTATTTTGATGAGTGATGTCGTCGGGTCAAATACAATCAAACACATTTATAATACTCAACAAAAAACTAGTTAGTGGTAAGTCGAGGTCGATCCATGGGACGGTGTGCTTTGGGTTCTAAGTCTATCTATCTCAATTTATGCTAGTGTCACAATTGATGGGGTTTGTAGTTGTGTCTAGACTAATGCAAGCAATAAAGTAGAACGAGCAATAAAAGGAAAGATGTAAACAATTGATTAAAAGTGCTAGGATATCATGGGGTCATGGGGGATTCATGGTGTTGATCACACAAACATGTTTACAAGGTTGCAAGCAATTAATGTTGTGGAGGAACCGAGTTGGGTTATATCTTACGGTTCATAGGAAGAGTTGGGTTCCGGAGCCGAATCGATTAGATTGTACAACACTTACAAGTCGACTTACTTTCCTCCTATTCAACTTCTATGCATGGTCTAACAAGACTCGAGTTGGTTTATATCTTATGAGTCAAGTTGAGTAGATAAGAGATGGTAAAAATGCAAGGATTCATAGGCTTAGCATTTCATCAAACATAACATGTGCATAAAATTGACATCACAACAAGCAAGCAATTTAATCATGTGAACATATTAGATTAAGCATGAATCTATCCCATGTTGGTTTCCCCTAATTACCCACTAATCCTAGCTAAGAGACTACTCACTCATTATCATGGGAAACATGTCATTAATGGTGTTAATCATCACAACAAGTATAAACATGATAATAGAATGAAGAAATGAACAATAAAGATTAAAGAGTAAAGGAATTATACCAACTTAAGATGATCCAAATGATAAAGCAAAGAATAATAGAAGAAACTTGATTGATTGATGGAAGGTTTGTCAATCTCCCAATAATCTTCAATTACCCAATATTAAACTTGAATAATAAACTTGAACAATAATTAAGGAGAGATTAATGTGTAATTTGTGTGGAAAGATTGAGATTAATCCATTCTAATCTACTCCTAGTCTAATCTAAGAAAGCTTGATTTAATCTAATAAAACTTGGTTCTAATCTAATAAAAACTTGATAAAAAGGATTATTACAAATGGGGTATTTATAGTGGAAATTAGGTGGATGCATTAGGGTTAACTAAGGGCTAAACTAGTAATTACACTTTTGAGATTTGAGCAGGGACACTCCGGTATTTTTCGAAGGAAGGGCTTCTTTCTTTGTAGCTTGGAGAAGACGAAATTATGCTGCGAAGGAATCCGGGCGTATTGGAATGAGGACGGGCGGATTCTGTCGGTAGAAGACGAGCGGATTCAAGAGAATCCGGGCGGATTCCAGTGGTGCAATCCGAGCGTCTTTGGAGGAAACCGCTCGGATTCTGCTGTGAGGAGACGGGCGGATAGTGGACAATCCGCTCGGATTGTTCCTCAGCAATAATTCTTCCTCTTTTCTTCCCTTTTGTTCACTTCCATTTTATTCTTGTGTGATTGGTCTTTAGTCCTTGCTTCCTCTTCATACTAGTCCATCTAGTATCGTCAAGTAGCTTCCAAATATGCACGAAAGACGGGAATTTCCGCCTTATTATCTCCTTTTCTACAAAACATATGAAATGCGATAGAAAAGCAAATAGGAAGGTTTTGACGGATAAAATGGCCAAAGAATGTTATAATAGTATGCAAAATAGGCTCAATTAGGAGACTAAATGTGTGCAAATAATGGTCACATCAGCAATCAGTCTTAGCAGGTTGATGTTGGGATCTTAGCTGGGTGCTTGGAGGGACGAATCTACCACGAGTCATGGCAGAGATAGTTTCACATAGCTAATAGTAGCCTTGAGTTGTATCTTTTATATCGTCAGTCGGTTGTATTTCACTTGTAATATAATATAATCGTTCTTTTATCGACATTTGATTATTACTGTCATCAGGCAACCGAGATGGTAACGCCCTTATCTGCTAGGGAAGGTCTTATTAAGGCTCCTTGGTAGATGGGGGTGTTACACACACTCTTCTATAACTACAAAGATTACTTTGTTTCAATTTCATGTATAATTAGTATAAACAATCATAGGTAGTGAACTGTATTTCTTTCTTTACACCCTAGACTCAATTCCTATCACTGACGATCTGTGTTTAGCGTTTATGGAATCTGCTAAGGAAATACGACGGAATGCACAACAACAAAATAACTATATCATCTCACAAAATTTAGTGCCAATTTCATTTTTTGTCAAACATATACAAACCTACAGCAAGCAAATTGAACCACTACTCGATTATTTCTTTTTAGTCATCATTATTTACAACAAGGTATTAAACACCTGTCACACCCCCTGCATTGTAATAACTTATGAATTAACCAGTTACCAGTTTTTGGCCTCAATTATTTCAAGGGGATTGGACTCTCTCTAAAAAAAAGCTCTCACCTCTCACTACAACCCCCCCCCCCCCCCCCCAAAAAAAACCCTAACTTTTTGTTCCACTGCCGCCGCCCTACCCCCATCGTCCTCCCCACTGTTTCTCCCAAACCTATCGCCGGAGATGTGGCTTCTCTTGGGCCCATCTCCGGTGATTCAATTCGTCTTCACCTTGTCTAATACCTTTCCCGATTCCTCTTTTGGCCTTTTCACTTGATCGGGATGCGTTTCTCCATCGGTCTGCCCCCTGTTGCTCTGTCGCCGGCCACCTCTGTCTTCCCCCCTCTTCCGTTCTTGTCTTTTGGCCCCCCGATCTTTCCAGAGACTCTTCCCTGATGGTGGTGATGGTGGTCCTGCCTTGTGCGTCTCAGGGTGGTGCCGGAGAGGTGATCCCCTTCCCCTCGCCCCCTTCCCCCTCCTCTCCGGTAAGTGTCATACTTGTTATGTGGTTTTAGAGTCCTGGTCTCTTGTATGGTGTGCATGGAGGTCAGACGGTGTTCCCCTTCCCCTCGCCCCCTTCCCCCACCTGTTGGTTCTTTGGACGGCATGCATGGGTCTTGGGTCTGTCTGTGTCGGTTTTTGGGTCTTCTTTGTTTGTGTTCGTCTTGGCTGGTCTTACCGTCTTTGAGTCGTTCTGGTCTTCGGGGTGGTCGTTGGTTTTTTATGTTGTTGTTGGTCTCTGTTGATAGGGTTGGGTGGGCTTTGTGTTTGGGCGGCTTCCTGCGTATGGTGGCGGACCCGGATGTGGGCGTAGTCCGGGTCGTTTGGCTTTGGGTGTCTTGGTGTCGGTGTTTTTCATTGCTCTCGAGTCGTTTTGGTTTGGGATTGGTTGGGCTGGGTGATGGTGCTGGTGGGGTTGGTTGTGGTGGTTCCCGTCTTTTTCTTTATGACGGTGGGTGTTTGCTTTCGTCTTATCCTGTTTATAAGAATAATAACCTCGCTGTTTGTGGGTTTTCTGTTTTTTCTTTTAATAAACTCCTGGTGGTTTGGGGTGTCTTGTCCTCTTATCCACGGGTTAATTAGGACGACTGGTACTTTGCATCGGGTCCGTGTTGAGCCTAACTCTCTGCGGTCTATAAAGATGGTTTTGGTTAGGAGGAATTTCAAGTGGGTTCCTCCTTTAGTTCCCAACTATTTACTCGCTATTCTTGACTTTGGGGTTCTGGTCAGCGGGGTTTGTGTTACAAAGTGTAGGAGTTTATTCTCCTCTGGAGACAGATTTTTGTGGTTTGCTTTCTGCCTTTTCTTTCTACGTCCTTGGGGCGTAAGTGCACTTTGTTTTCTCTCGTTGGGTCAAGGGGCTCGTTGGTGTCCAGATAAGGTGTATCACAGCCAAGGAGATGAATCTCTGAGACGCTTTCTTGTGTCTTGTAGTAGGTATTTCTCTGAAGCTGTCTTTATTAAGACGAGTAAAAATGAGTTTGTGGAGACTCGTTGGATTTCCGAGGAAGATTTTCACAGCCAAGGAGATGAATCTCCGAGACCCTCTTTTGGGTTTTGTTGCAGGTATTTCTCTGAAGCTACATCAATCAAGACAAGCAAAGATGGGTGTCTTCCTTTGGCCAGCGTTGATCATCCATTAGAGATTGGGGTGATTTTTGAGTTTGAAGAGCGTGTCCCGACTACCGTCGTACGCCATCAACACGACATTTACCGATGAAATTGTGACCATGCTTTAGTTTATGTTATTAGTAATTCTATGGTGTTTTATGTTGTAGTTTATAGGTATGGTTTAGTGAGCCGTACCACTATAATGTAAAACTCTTTCTTTACAGCTGCCAAAAAAAAAAAAAATAAATAAATAAAAAATCAAATAGTAACAACTAAGCAGCAGATTCTCAATACTAAAAAACATCAAATTACTACAATTACCGAGTAAAATATCAATAGCAATTGACAAGCACAAACCAATTATCCGAATCATTCCCGATTACCATTTATAGGCACTACAAATAAAACCCTACTAATTTCTTGAAACCCAACAAAAAGCAAATCTGTTCCCCCTCTCATCCTCCTCCTTCATCCCCACCCCATGTTCTTGGATCAATTGTCATTTTCTCTTCCCTCGCTCACATGTCACCTATCATCCATTAAGATGCCCCTTTGGCTTCCCTAGTTCCCCCATTTCTCCTCTCTCACCTCTCCCTCCTCCTTCAACAACATGTCATGCTCCCCTGCTAACCTAGTCTATTTTTCTCAAGCCAAGCTCGCCCGACTTTTTTTCTCCTTTGTCCTATACGTGCACTGCCAGAACCCTCCATCAAATTAACATAATTGACAAGCATCACCATAAGGAAAGACTTAAAGTTTAAAATTTCAGGTCAAAGTCTATCAAATATATATATATATATATATATATATATATATATATATATATATATATAGAAATTGAATCATGTGAGGCACCCTTCTTAGGGTGAGGCAGCTGTACCCATTCTAAACCATTAGATCTAAAAATGATAGACCCACAAGATAATGCCACGTATCCCCTATATAATTCTAATTAACTACCGCACACATTTTTCGTTCATTTATTCAATTCAATTATTTCGTCCACTTTAGCTCTCTGCAATTCATCTTCAACTGAGCTACTCCATCTCCAGCTCCATGTTCGCCATTATCAGCGAGCTTTTCGACCGCCATTATCACTGAGCTTTCCGACCGCCATTGTCATCCTCAAATTAGGTAACTTCGATCAACTAATCTTCATTTCGATACATCCTGCTTTCATCCGTATCGATCACACTAATTTTTGATCTACTTATTTAATTTGCTAAATTAAAGCTCAACTAGTTTAATTACTCTCTCTCTTCACCTCAGCTCCAGTGATTCGAAGTTTGAAGCAAAGGGGAAATCAGGAGGCATTGTCGTTAAGGTTTTGGCGTGCGCACCATCGCCATAGACGGCTCAAGCTCAATTCTTATCCAAATTTCGACTCTCAAGGATATGCTTGACAAGGTTTACGTACTCTAATTTTCATCTCATTCGATTCCTATGTTGTTGAGTGTCTTAAATTATTGCAAATAATCGAAGATTTAATTCGTTTTAGGTTAACGATGAAATCGAAACGAATAATCGAAGTTTCTATTTCATTATTGCTAGATGATGAAATCGAAGCGATTATTCGAAATTTTAACCTTATTTGATTGCTACGGACCTACTGGTAATGCCGAAATTTATCATTTCGAAACATGATCAAAATTCCTCTTTTTTTAAGTTAATGATGAAATTGAAGCGCATATTCAGATTACAAGGCAAATTGAGTCCGAAATTGTTAAAGTGTGAAGAAATTAAGGCCGCGCTTGCTGCTAGAGAGTCAAAGCTAATGAAGCTAGTGTATTTCTTTTGATCGCCGTCACTGGTAATTTCTTTTGAATTTATGATATTTGATTTTATTTGTTTTTTTGTTCTATGATTATATGATACGAGTTGATCTCTGACTGTTTGCATTCATGTGCAATTCTATTGTCTGTTACACACATTTTCACTTCTGTTTAGCCTTAGTAAATGATGTCAATTTGTGAAGTAAACGATTATCATAATTCTGAGGATAGAAAGGTCTAAATTGGCATCTATTTGCCCTGTTTAAATCATATTGCATCCGCTCAAGCCAATTCCATATGTTTGTTCTATGTGACTGTTGGATGTGTATTTTATCAAACGTATCAAATTCGCTTGAACGGAGAAAGTACTATATTCTCTTGGCTATTTGTTCGTAATATAGCCTACTCTCTTTGTCCTGAACAAGTCATCTTAGTTTGCTTTCATAATAGTAACTCTTTTAGTAAATGATTTGCTTCCTAGCGAATACTAGAAAATTCAAGTCGATTTTTATTCTCCGGTGCATAAATTTAAGGGGATTAACCAGTTAAATGCTTCATTCATGGAACCAACAAGTAAGGGATAGAGTTTTGAACCCATACCTTATTTATGAACATTAACTACTTACCTTCAAGCCGAGGAACTCAAGTGCTCAACTGATAAATTTATTGACTCGTATATAAACTTGAAAAGCTAATAGGGACCGTCAGGCCCCTGCCCGACATAACTCCTGGTCTCCTTTGATTGCTTTTTCATCTCAGTGGATCTTGTCAGCATATTAAGACACTTCGTTTAAGCCAAAAGTATGCAAACCTCTTTGATAAGTCTAATGTTGGAAATCCCATAGCATTCAGCTGAAAGTAGCTAATAGGAATTCCCTTAATCACATTCCTTTTGTTAATTGTGACAGTCTCAGTCATTGCATTCTGACTTTCTGTAATCCCATAGCATTCAGCTGACAGTAGCTATAGGTGTATCAGGATACTAAATTATGCAAACCACTTTGATAAGTCTAATGTTGGAAATCAAATCATTTTATAGCATCCAAAATAACTGGCTGGCAAGGGTGGCAGGTGTGGTGGAGATGGAACCATCAAGGATAATTGGTGATTATATTTTAACGGTTTCAACGGCGGAGATGGATGGTGCAGGTATGGAGACAGAGAAACTGAAACAAATGGCTGATGATTATGCTGCAGAATTGTTAGAAAAAGACCAGCAATTACTGGCTGTTTCGGTAAATCATTTCTCAGCTCTGTTCGGTATAAGATAGGTAACAAGATATACATACATCTTCTTGTACAGACTTCCCAGAAGTTTAATGGTTAAACCTGCAGACGAAGTTGTTGAAGAAGTTTTCAGAACAGAGAAGAAAGAGAATGAAGAGATTGTGGCGGATCTATCAAGAAAGGGGAAGAAATTGTTGCACTGCAAAACGACAATGTGGAGCTCAAATACAAAGTAGATTCCCTGCTGAAGCACGCAAACAAGCTTAATGAATACTTAAATAAAAGACATGAGGGATTTGCAGATGATGTACAACAGGTGCAAAAACGATTGGATTCATTAGGAACAAGGCTATGAAAGGCTGAGGAGAGCATATATCCGGTAATTTCTTAATACTTTTTTATTAAATAAGAGTGAATTCCGCTGTGTAAAAAATTTGCGAAAACTACAGTATTCAGCAAATCAGGGTCTGCTTATTCTCCACTTGAGGAATAATTTGTATTTTGATTAAAAGTTAAGAATCAGATGAATCAAAAAGTACATGAAATATTTCTTAAAGCATTTTATGAATGACTGTTTGAATCGGATTTCAGAATTATCTCTTCGATATCACTGAACGATAGAAAGCATTTTATGAATGACTGTTTGATCAGATTTGATGATTAGGGTTACTAAAAAGGATATGGAGAGTGCATTGAAGGCCAAGTTCAGCAATACTAGGTGCATTATTTCGCAAATCTTATACCTAATATTGTTTGGTGTTGCATAATGTTTTATTTTAGACGATATTTTTTTACGTAAGTCCTGGAGGAAGTTTAAGTTTGAGTCGTCATAACTTCATTGGTTTAAGTTTTCTTTGTATATATATCAGGTGGTCTTGATGATTCAAAACTCATGTTTCCTGCCATGGTTGTCCTTAGTAACATATGTTTACGACAAGAGAAATGAGAGTAAGTTTTGCGTATTGTGATTGTTGATCTTATTGTTGAGTTTATATTGGAGATCCCATGGGGCAAGCCTGAAATTCTTTTTCGAAATGAATGTTTCTTGATGTCCAACTTTTGGACTAAATGTGTCGTTGAGCCGATATGCTTTTTTCCATGGGCACCTCTTCCTGGCTAAAGAAACAGGACAACTTGGAATTTTTTAAGTTCGAAAACTTTGGATTAGTTCAGATAAGTCGCCCTGTTTTCAGATGGAATGCTTTAATGAATGTTTTATTCTGAACCGCCTATGAGACTTCAATTTGAGTATTGGTACACAATCTGCTTGTCCAAATTTATTTATTTATTTAAACTCTAGCATATTACTCTGTATATTATTGTCATTAAAGTGTGATTACTATTGTTTTGTGGGTTTTTTTTATCTCAAGGTGAAGCGGTTTTTGGGCTTCTAATTAGTAAATCAAAGCTTTTTTCCTGGAGCTAATGTACATTAGAATTATTTATGCTTTTTAGCATTTCATTACCTTTGAAGTTGGGCAATTTTCATAGCACAAGACGTAAGTGCATTTCTTTCTTGTAGTTTCTGACTTATATACAATCAATTATGTTAGATTTTTGGTGCAGGTTTTAACTCCATCTCAAGGCAGGGAAACATCACATATCATGAATACATACGGGTACAATCCAATTGTATGAACATGTACTTTTAATATTCAAATGAACCTTGTTTTTAATAATTTATTTCAAGAGTTTGCCATTGAATAACCATTAATATAAGTTCATTCATATTTTCAACATTTTTCATTTATCTTTATGTCAGATTGTCAGCTACCAGCAAAGATTAACACCAATCCTCTTTAGCTGTCGTTGCGTCTCCCTTGTCTACTGCTCAGTGTCTTTTATGGCTCAACCTAGCCTACGCCTTCATCTCTTACAATCCTGATGCCCCACCACAATTAGCACTATGCCCATCGGACGCAGGTTGTTGTTCTTACTCACTTACATAGCTATGTACCGAAGGATTCTAGTTGTATTATATGATATTTAGATTCTTTAGTTATGCACTGCAATTTTTTATTGTTATATTCTTTTATTTTTGATGTGCCCCTTTTATTGCAAGTTATATTCCTTAAATTGCCAGTACTTGGAACCTTATTCCCAAATGGAATATAGGAATCCTCTAACCTGGACTAGAGAATCCATGAACAACTAGCCATTATTAGAATAACTATGGCTATCTACCATCATAGATTTCATTTAATCTGACACACGTATGGTTTTGGCTACACCATTTGGTTTTGCCCATATTTTAGCCGGTTTAAGCTAGATTTACCCTATAGATGTTGATCTAACTCCACTGGGTGATCACACATTCATTGTTGACGAATAACAATAAATCTATTAGTGTCAACTTTGCCAAAATCTTGCAGCCATTATTCCATACATATGCTAGTACAGTAACTCTCATTTGTTTTGATGCTCAGGTTAGTAAGATGGAAATAGAGAGCTGAGGTAAAAAGTCAAACCATCCCGCAGGCTTGTTTTTCAGACATGCTGGACACATGTATGACTTAACGTTAAGTTTCTTGTCAGCTGTTAAAATAAAGAGACTCTAGGCTTGGCAAAACAGACCGGAGTTCATATACGGAATTCACCTGACTTGTAACCATTTACTTGAAAATGGTCAAAATATTACCTTATATTGTGAAACTTGGTCATAAATGGTCAAAATCGCCTATTTTCCTCTTTTTCTTATTTTGTGAATCATATACCTTATTTTGTGAATCTTAGAGCTTGTTTTGTGAAACTAGAAGGTAATATTGTGAAATTTGGTCGTAAAATGTTCGAAATCACCTATTTTGCTCTTTTTCTTATTTTGTGAATCATAGACCTTATTTCGTGAATCCTATGCCTTATATTGTGAAACTTGGTCATAAAAGGTCAAAATCACCTATTTTGCTCCTTTTATTATTTTGTGAATCCTATACCTTATTTTGTTAATCTTAGAACTTGTTTTGTGAAAATAGAAGGTAATATTGTGAAATTTGGTCACAAAATGGTCAAAATCACCTATTTTGCTCCTTTTATTATTTGTGAATCATATACCTTATTTTGTTAATCTTAGAACTTGTTTTGTGAAACTAGAAAGTAATATTGTGAAATTTGGTCATAAAATAGTCGAAATCACCTATTGTGCTCGTTTTCTTATTTTCTGAATCATAGACCTTGTTTCGTGAATCTGAGGCCTTATATTGTGAAACTTGGTCATAAATGGTCAAAATCACCCATTTTGCTCCTTTTATTATTTTGTGAATCCTATATCTTATTTTGTGAATCTTAGAGCTTATTTTGTAAAAATAGAAGCTAATATTGTGAAACTTGGTCATAAATGGTCAAAATCGCCTATTTTGCTCCTTTTATTATTTCGTGAATCTTATACCTTATTTTGTGAATTTTAGAGCTTGTTTTGTGAAAATAGAAGGTAATATTGTGAAATTTGGTCATAAAATGGTCGAAATCACCTATTTTGCTCTTTTTCTTATTTTGTGAATCATAGTCCTTGTTTCGTGAATCCTATGCCTTATATTGTGAAACTTGGTCATAAATGGTCAAAATCACCTATTTTGCTCCTTTTATTATTTTGTGAATCCTATACCTTATTTTGTGAATCTTAGAGCTTGTTTTGTGAAAATAAAAGGTAATATTGTGAAATTTGGTCACAAAATGGTCGAAATCACCTATTTTGTTCTTTTTATTATTTTGTGAATCATAGTCCTTGTTTCGTGAATCCTAGGCCTTATATTGTGAAACTTGGTTATAAATGGTCAAAATCACCTATTTTGCTCCTTTTATTATTTTGTTAATCTTATACCTTATTTTGTGAATCTTAGAGCTTGTTTTGTGAAAATAGAAGGTAATATTGTGAAATTTGGTCATAAAATGGTCGAAATCACCTATTTTGCTCTTTTTCTTATTTTGTGAATCATAGACCTTGTTTCGTGAATCCTAGGCCTTATATTGTGAAACTTGGTTATAAATGGTCAAAATCACCTATTTTGCTCCTTTTATTATTTTGTTAATCCTATACCTTATTTTGTGAATCTTAGAGCTTGTTTTGTGAAACTAGAAGGTAATATTGTGAAATTTGGTCGTAAAATGTTCGAAATCACCTATTTTGCTCTTTTTCTTATTTTGTGAATCATAGACCTTATTTCGTGAATCCTATGCCTTATATTGTGAAACTTGGTCATAAAAGGTCAAAATCACCTATTTTGCTCCTTTTATTATTTTGTGAATCCTATACCTTATTTTGTTAATCTTAGAACTTGTTTTGTGAAAATAGAAGGTAATATTGTGAAATTTGGTCACAAAATGGTCAAAATCACCTATTTTGCTCCTTTTATTATTTTGTGAATCATATACCTTATTTTGTTAATCTTAGAACTTGTTTTGTGAAACTAGAAAGTAATATTGTGAAATTTGGTCATAAAATAGTCGAAATCACCTATTGTGCTCGTTTTCTTTTTTTCTGAATCATAGACCTTGTTTCGTGAATCTGAGGCCTTATATTGTGAAACTTGGTCATAAATGGTCAAAATCACCCATTTTGCTCCTTTTATTATTTTGTGAATCCTATATCTTATTTTGTGAATCTTAGAGCTTATTTTGTAAAAATAGAAGCTAATATTGTGAAACTTGGTCATAAATGGTCAAAATCGCCTATTTTGCTCCTTTTATTATTTCGTGAATCTTATACCTTATTTTGTGAATTTTAGAGCTTGTTTTGTGAAAATAGAAGGTAATATTGTGAAATTTGGTCATAAAATGGTCGAAATCACCTATTTTGCTCTTTTTCTTATTTTGTGAATCATAGTCCTTGTTTCGTGAATCCTATGCCTTATATTGTGAAACTTGGTCATAAATGGTCAAAATCACCTATTTTGCTCCTTTTATTATTTTGTGAATCCTATACCTTATTTTGTGAATCTTAGAGCTTGTTTTGTGAAAATAAAAGGTAATATTGTGAAATTTGGTCACAAAATGGTCGAAATCACCTATTTTGTTCTTTTTATTATTTTGTGAATCATAGTCCTTGTTTCGTGAATCCTAGGCCTTATATTGTGAAACATGGTTATAAATGGTCAAAATCACCTATTTTGCTCCTTTTATTATTTTGTTAATCTTATACCTTATTTTGTGAATCTTAGAGCTTGTTTTGTGAAAATAGAAGGTAATATTGTGAAATTTGGTCATAAAATGGTCGAAATCACCTATTTTGCTCTTTTTCTTATTTTGTGAATCATAGACCTTGTTTCGTGAATCCTAGGCCTTATATTGTGAAACTTGGTTATAAATGGTCAAAATCACCTATTTTGCTCCTTTTATTATTTTGTTAATCCTATACCTTATTTTGTGAATCTTAGAGCTTGTTTTGTGAAAATAGAAGGTAATATTGTGAAATTTGGTCATAAAATGGTCGAAATCACCTATTTTGCTCTTTTTCTTATTTTGTGATCATAGACCTTGTTTCGTGAATCCTAGGCCTTATATTGTGAAACTTGGTCATAAATGGTCAAAATCACCTATTTTGCTCCTTTTATTATTTTGTGAATCTTATAACTTATTTTGTGAATCTTAGAGCTTGTTTTGTGAAACTAGAAGGTAATATTGTGAAATTTGGTCATAAAATGGTCGAAATCACCTATTTTGATCTTTTTATTATTTTGTGAATCATAGTCCTTGTTTCGTGAATCTTAGGCCTTATATTGTGAAAGTTGGTCATAAATGGTCAAAATCGCCTATTTTGCTCCTTTTATTATTTTGTGAATCATATACCTTATTTTGTGAATCTTAGAGCTTGTTTTGTGAAACTAGAAGGTAATATTGTGAAATTTGGTCACAAAATGGTCGAAATCACCTATTTTGCTCTTTTTCTTATTTTGTAATCATAGACCTTGTTTCGTGAATCCTAGGCCTTATATTGTGAAACTTGGTCATAAATGGTCAAAATCACCTATTTTGCTCCTTTTATTATTTTGTGAATCCTATAACTTATTTTGTCAATTTTAGAGCTTGTTTTGTGAAACTAGAAGGTAATATTGTGAAATTTGGTCATAAAATGGTCGAAATCACCTATTTTGCTCTTTTTATTATTTTGTGAATCATAGTCCTTGTTTCGTGAATCTTAGGCCTTATATTGTGAAAGTTGGTCATAAATGGTCAAAATCGCCTATTTTGCTCCTTTTATTATTTTGTGAATCATATACCTTATTTTGTGAATCTTAGAGCTTGTTTTGTGAAACTAGAAAGGTAATATTGTGAAATTTGGTCACAAAATGGTCGAAATCACCTATTTTGCTCTTTTTCTTATTTTGTGAATCATAGACCTTGTTTCGTGAATCTTAGGCCTTATATTGTGAAACTTGGTCATAAATGGTCAAAATCACCTATTTTGCTCCTTTTATTATTTTGTGAATCATATACCTTATTTTGTGAATCTTAGAGCTTGTTTTGTGAAAATAGAAGGTAATATTGTGAAATTTGGTCATAAAATGGTCGAAATCACCTATTTTGCTCTTTTTCTTATTTAGTGAATCATAGACCTTGTTTCGTGAATCCTAGGCCTTATATTGTGAAACTTGGTCATAAATGATCAAAATCACCTATTTTGCTCCTTTTATTATTTTGTGAATCCTATACCTTATTTTGTGAATCTTAGAGCTTGTTTTGTGAAACTAGAAGGTAATATTGTGAAATTTGGTCATAAAATGGTCGAAATCACCTACTTTGCTCTTTTTATTATTTTGTGAATCATAGTCTTTGTTTCGTGAATCCTAGGCCTTATATTGTGAAACTTGGTCATAAATGGTCAAAATCGCCTATTTTGCTCCTTTTATTATTTTGTGAATCATATACCTTATTTTGTGAATCTTAGAGCTTGTTTTGTGTAACTAGAAGGTAATATTGTGAAATTTGGTCAAAAAATGGTCGAAATCACCTATTTTGCTCTTTTTCTTACTTTGTGAATTATAGACCTTGTTTCGTGAATCTTGTTCCTTATATTGTGAAACTTGGTCATAAATGGTCAAAATCACATATTTTGCTCCTTTTATTATTTTGTGATTCCTATACCTTATTTTGTGAATCTTAGAGCTTGTTTTGTGAAAATAGAAGATAATATTGTGAAATTTGGTCACAAAATGGTCGAAATCACCTATTTTGCTCTTTTTATTATTTTGTGAATCATAGACCTTGTTTCGTGAATCCTAGGCCTTATATTGTGAAATTTGGTCATAAATGGTCAAAATCACCTATTTTGCTCCTTTTATTATTTTGTGAATCCTATAACTTATTTTGTGAATCTTAGAGCTTGTTTTGTGAAACTAGAAGGTAATATTGGGAAATTTGGTCATAAAATGGTCGAAATCACCTATTTTGCTCTTTTTATTATTTTGTGAATCATAGTCCTTGTTTCGTGAATCTTAGGCCTTATATTGTGAAAGTTGGTCATAAATGGTCAAAATCGCCTATTTTGCTCCTTTTATTATTTTGTGAATCATATACCTTATTTTGTGAATCATAGACCTTGTTTCGTGAATCTTAGGCCTTATATTGTGAAACTTGGTCATAAATGGTCAAAATCACCTATTTTGCTCCTTTTATTATTTTGTAAAACTTGTTTTTGTGAAACTTGTTTTTGTGAAACCTGGACCTGATTTTGTGAAGGTAGGACTTCAATTGGTTAATTTCATAGTAAGAAATACTTGTATAAGCCAATGTGTCATGTTTCACATGTACATGAAGTTACTAATGTTTTCATGTCTTTGTTACTTGTTGATGCATAATTTAATTTTGGTACAATATCATCTATTAGCTCAAAAGGTAGAGCATTGTGCTATTGCGCAAGGTGTGAGTTCGAGACCCACATAGATGAACAATTATAAATATACGATTATTATCTAATAATTACCATTGCCAATGTATGTCTAAAGTCAACTATTCAAGTCTTAGATTCACAAAATAAGGTCCAAGATTCACACAAATATGCATAGGGTTCACAAAATCAGGTCCACGCTTAGATAAATCAAGTAGTCTCACAAGCTGTAGCTTAAGAATTTTGTTTGTTATATTTTATAGACATAGAGTATAGTATTTGGGCTTTTGTGTGTGAGAAAATATTTGGGCCAAAAGAAAAGTTATGAATGACCCTAAGTTCCAGCCCAATAAACATTGAAAATCAGTCCATGAAGGAATATGGTGAGGTCGGCCGCCTCGCTATAATTAGCGGCCTCACCGGATCCGGCCTATATATATATATATATATATATATATATATATATATATATATATGATCTTGTGAATTTTGTTTCTTATGGTGAGTTGTGAGTTTTGGGCTTTGAAATCTCAGCCACTAGATTACATTAGAGATGAATGGCCAAGATCTAATCTTACCTGTCATATATAGCCGCTGTCATTTACTTATTTTCTCTTTTTTCTAGTACTACTTTTTTTTTTACTTTAATTTTTTTTATCTCCTTTTTTTACCTCGTGTTATTATACTTTTTTTACAACTTTGATTTTTTTCTCTTATGTTTTTCTCTAATTTTCTCATTATGTTACCTTTTTTTCTTTTTCTTTTTGTACCAGATTTTTTTACTTGATTTTTTTTTACTCTTATTTTTTTACTTCGTGTTATTATGCTGTTATTGTGCTTTTTTTACTTTGATTTTTAAACGACTTTGATTTTTTTCTCTTTTTTTTACCATATGTTATTGTGCTGTTATTGTTATTCCGCTGTTATTGTGATGTTATTCTGCTGTTACTTTGATTTTTTTTTCTTTTTTTTACCACGTGTTATTGTGCTGTTATTCTACTGTTATTCTGCTGTTATTCTGCTGTTATTGTGATGTTATTCCGATGTCACTTTGATTTTTTTACTACTTTGATTTTCTTTACCCTTTTTTTACCGCGTGTTATTGTGCTGTTATTCTGGTGTTATTGTGATGTTATTCCGGTGTCACTTTGATTTTTTTAACTACTTTTATTTTTTTTACTCTTTTTTACCACATGTTATTGTGCTGTTATTTTGGTGTTATTGTGATTCTGCTATTATTGTAGTGTTATTGTTATTTTTTAAAAAAAATCTCATTTTGTTACCTTTTTTTTTCTTTACGTGTTGTTACTCCAGTGTTATTGTGCTGTTATTCTGCTATTATTGTAGTATTATTGTTATTTTTTAAAAAAAATTCTCATTTTGTTACCTTTTTTCTTTACGTGTTCTTACTCCAGTATTATTGTGCTGTTATTCTGCTATTATTGTTGTGTTATTGTTATTTTTTAAAAAAATTCTCGACAAGTAACCTCATATTATGATAACTTTCTTTTGACACTTAATCGACAAGTAACTTAATTTTTGTTCCTGGATGGACGACAAATGAGCAGGCCCAGGCCCAATTAATGGACAAACTGAAGCAGCAGAAAAGATTAAGGAGACAAGTGACCATCTGAGCAAGTAACAACTGGCCTCAATTATCTTGCTACATTCCCGTACAATAATACTCCGTAGCAATGAAATAACAATAATGCAACATCAGAGAGACGATATCGTCATAACCAAGTACATTAGTTCTCTAGCAAGCTGATTGCCTGATTATTGAGGCCCAATTAATGGTTTTTACTTTTAACACACCACACCAACATGCGGATATCAATGGGGATTGAGTCATCGATAATGCACAATTGTACTAGAAAACTACTTTGTTAAGATATAATTTATAGCATTCCCACAATTTCAAGTCACGACTTTTAGAGTTTTAGAATCTTCCTACTATGACATCATATGAACTATACAATCAATCCGCTGGAGTTTTGTTATTGAACACCAATACCAAAAAGAAGAAGGAAATATGAATACAAACATTTGCAGAAACAAGATATGAATTTCAGCCTTGTGCTCCAAAGTATCATTACCAAAAACTAATTGTATATCAGAGCCACAAAATTCTAACATATATTATGGAACAAACGCCTAAAAACTACGCATATCCATCTAGATCTCCGAACCCTATGAAGCTAAATCAACAAACGCCTAAAAACTACGCCCAGATTTCTTAGATGAACAACCGCGAGCTCCTCGTCGCAAACTCGGAATCGAAACCAATCGAAAATTCTGCAAATAATGCAATTAAATTAAACTAACAAGAATTTAGAGAAAGAATATTTAATCGAGGTGAGATATATCATAAATTTGGATCATAACGAACAAATATCCTAAACACTGAAACGATTAACAGCAAATCCTAATTACCTCATATCATTGTTTCCTCGATTCAATAAGGGTAAGATATATCAAGCAGAAAGATTCAGAATTACGGCTGAATTCAATTAATTCAGTTTGGGTGATGGATTTGTCTTAAGAAAAATGGATGACAAAATGTATGCAATTAGCGTGGAAAAATGGAAATCAAAGAGAGAAAATAATTAAGATAGAGAAAGCAGTGAGTGGGATTTGGGAATGAGATGCGTTTTTTGCGTGTTTGTTACTTTCCGCGTGTTTTATTATATTAAATTTCAGCCCTTGGTTTCTTTTGATCTAATGGCTGAGATTTTCCAAACTCACAACTCACCGTAAGAACCAAACTCACGAGATCCCGCCTCTATGTATATATATATATATATATATATAGAGAGAGAGAGAGAGAGAGAGAGAGAAGAGATCAACTAAGGCCATGTATATGTATTGAGTCCATAAGTTCTATTAAGGGCCATTGGATGGTGAAAATTGATGGCCAAGATCAACCCCAAAAAAGTGTGTTTAATAGCTAATTTCACCATCTCTCTCCTTCTTCACTAATCCACTCTAATTAATCACTAATTTACTATATACTAGGTAGTATCCCGCGCTTCGCGCGGCCTGTTTTAATATTTTATGATTATAATTGAAGAAAAATTATATAATTCATATATGACCTTCAATATTTTCTCTTAAATTTTTTTTTTCTCAAATTTAATATTTTTAGGTTTAACTTCAATGTTTTAAAATAAAATACATAAGAGTTTTAATTAAAACTAATAAGTGATAATTAATTCTGCATGATCAACGTTTTATAAATAAATTTGTGACTGGTGAAATATCATATTAATCAAAATAAAATTTATTCGAATAATACAACAATCAACAATAAGTTCTCAAATTATATCATTTCACGATACTTTATGTCTCAAAACAATTAATAATATTTATTCAAAATGATGTGAACATAATTTTATGTAATTTTTAATTTTTTATGTATAACATGTGACATTTATCTATCAAACATATAGAGTTCAAACTCAACTTATTCAAATGTTTTGATTGTGTCTTGTATGTGATATGTGTCAAACATATCTATGAGAAATTTGTACCTTTAGTTTTTTTAAACAATTATATATAATGATGTTTAACAGTTTATTACCTGTAAATATAAAAGGTTGAACTTTCTCAAATATTATTTTTTGATGTTTAACTTCAAAGTATTTAAAAGATAACATATAAAATATTTAACTAAAAGTAATACGGAGTATTTGGTTAGTCATAATCAATATTTTATATTTGACTTATACATATTTAATTATAGATATTAAAGAAAAATGTAACGTGTTTTCTACTTTTTCATGTCGTTTATAATACTATATTACTTAATAATCATTATTTTTGTTTTGATTATTCAAATGCACTTATTCAAATGATTGTAAGATATAAATGTTTCACAATCTTAACTATTGAAAGTAATGATGTATTTCTTGAAAAAACATATTGTGTATGTATATATGTACTTATTCAATTAATATATCTTTTAATTAAAACATCCTCAAGATTATACAACTAACATTGACATTAATTCTCGACTTATAATTAGTACTCTATGGTCAATGTGTTCTATGTATTGTTTTGTATTTTTAGTTAAGTTTATAACTTATGCTTATGTTTTACTAAATACTAATTATCAGATTGGATATGTGACATGACAAATTAAGCCTACAATGAACAATGAACATATCCAGCTTTATATTTAGTTATTGTAATGCTAAATGTAAAGTAGAGGTAGTATATGAAATCATTCCTAAATATTGTATATGTTGGTGAATTAGCCTATGGTTCTTTAGCAACTTAGTGATTTTTTTGTATATATACACAGTGAATTGTTTGCTTGTTCATAATATCTTTATAAAAAGATAAATAATTGGTTGAGAAAGAGGGATATAGTTTTAAAACTGGAAAAAGTACATACTTACATAGCAAAATTGAAACTTAAAGTACCCTAAATTTGTAAATACTCATATCCCTCTATATATTCCATTTTACTCTCTCATTTCTTTTTTTACTATTATCGTCCTCTTTAGTATATTGGGAAGATTTAAAGAAACACAAACTATGAACAACTTATGCTACCCTTCAAATTAAAGAGAGTTATGACAATTTGATGAAAATATTATTAATTAGTTATCTTGGGCAATGGGCAGTATTGAATGGTCAGATTTTCTTTTATCAACTTAGCTTGCAAAGCAAGGAATAAAAATTTTCTCTTATCACAAAGTACTTTAATTGCAGATTATATATGAAATATGATAATCATCAGAGGCATAATACGAAATACATGGGAACATGGCAATCAAATACATTTCTCTTAAACTATAATAAAAATGGCAGGCTAACTACATTAAACTCAATGCATTAAGAATATACTTTGATGTTGATTAACACTTGTATAAATCCGAGCCTGTTTCCTTCATTATCACTGGCCATTTAACCGTTATGATTAAATAAGTTTAATACACTACAAGAATAACAAGGCATAGTGACGGAACAATAGGGACGGATGAAAATCCCGTCACAAAACACGGGTTTGCAACGGACTTGTGACGGATTTGTGACGGACTAGTATTTGTGACGGACTAGCCATCACAAAAATTCAAAAAAAGCGGGTTTGCAACGGAATTTGTGACGGCTAGTCCGTCACAAATTTTGTGACGGATATTCCGTCACAAAAATTCAAAAAATGCGGGTTTGCAACGGAATTTGTGACGGCTAGTCCGTCACAAATTTTCTTAAACTGACACACATCACTTCTTGTAGAGGGAATCTAAAAAGTACGCATGTGACGGAATAATTAAAACTTGTGACGAATATTCCGTCACAAAAATTCAAAAAATGCGGGTTTGTAACAGAATTTGTGACGGCTAGTCCGTCACAAGTTTTTTTTTTCTGATAAAACAAAGTCGCGTCCCCCTTTACCTTTCTCATTTCCCCCAAATCAATTTCCCTAATTATTTACCCCAAAACATCGACCACGACCATTGTTCACCACATCAACCACCGTCACTTGTCAAGACTGCCGCTGCCGCCGCCACCACCTATTCCCGCTGCCACCGCAATCAACCACCACCATTTTCAGTTTTAGTTAATTAGGTAATCTTTTCTTACTAATTATCTTTTTAAATTACTAATTATTATTTAAATAAATAACCACATGACTCTAGGATAGTAGCCATTGTTGTTGTTGATGTAGTTATTGTTTATGTTGTTATAGTTGATGTTGTGTGTATTATTGTTGTTGATATTGTTAAAGTTAATATTTTAGTAGAATATTAGAAATTGGTTAAAAATGTAAGTTAGAAATTGTTATGTTTGTTAGAAATGTAAGTTAGAAATTAGAGCAAAATTAGAGAGAAATGACAAAAAGAAATAAAATGAAGGAATTACAAGAAGTGGAAGAATAAAGGCAGAAGAGGAAAAAGAATCGAATTTGGCGAAAGACAAAACACAAGTGACACAAACTAGAAGAGAGGAGGTAGGGGAAGGGGGTGTTGATGAATGAATTATTGATTGATACAATTAACAAATAAAAAGAAAATTACCTTCTATTATAGGTTACAAACAAGTAAAGGCTCATTTTAAGAAGAGTTGTTACAAAGGTGAGATCGTTCTTGGATTAGTTAAAGCTTGGACTATTTTGGGAAGAGTAGACAAAGGTGGGATTATTCTTATCAATTATTCCAAGTTAATATATTAGTAAAATGTTGTAAATTGGTCAAAAATGTTGTAAATTGGTTAAAAATATAAATTAGAAATTAGTAGTATACTAGTAGAATATAAATTGTAAGTTAGAAATTTGTTTTAAATTTAAGTTAGATATGATTATAAACTAATGTCAAATGATGTAAATTGGTTTAAAATGTCATTTAAAAATTGCTATGCTAGTTAGAAATTAGAAGAATATAAATTGTAAGTTAGAAATTGGTTTAAAAATTAGTAGCCATCGTTTTTGTTCCGGGTGTAATTCCGGAGCAGGATTTGTTACCACGTAAGCTTGTAGAATGATGACTTTGCTTGACTCTTCCTTTCGGCCTCTCCTGAAACAATGAACAAACTGAGGGCTCGGCTTGGTACCGAGCGAACTCACTCCGACGCTCAAGTCAGTAAACTTAAAAGGGATTAAGTTGTGTGTTACTTGGCACAAAGTATATTGTAGAGAGACAAGGGAGTTTATACCAGATTAGTGTGTTTAATTGATTATTTTCGGATCCTTTTCTCAATGAGAGAAGTGGAGTATTTATAGACTTTCACCTTTTATCACGTAGTGGCCAAGTGGCCAAGTGGCAGAGCAGGTAAAAAGACTGTTCTACCCTCGGCCGAGGGACCCATGGCAGGCCGGTTGGACGAGTTGACTCCATACCGAGGGGTCTTGGATGTGAGTACGCGGATATGTCTCCCGGCTGGCTGGTTGCCTAGCCGGGACCCAAGTGACAGGCCGACAGGATGCGTCGGTTAGGCTGTCTAATACGTTGACTTGCTGTGGATGTCTTTGACCTTGCTCAATATGTTGACTCGGTCAGCGGGTGCAGAATATGCCCCATCAATTTGCCCCCTCAGCGTAGTCTATGCCGTGGTATGGACCTTCGATGAGTGTTGAGCGTATTCTGCGCAAGTTGAATTTCTTCCCCGGCTTCTTCTTCCTCGGCTTGGTTCTGCTAAGGCCGTATCATATCCCCCCTCCACATGGATGTGTAATGGACATCAAATGTGGAAAAGAAAATGGCGCTGGCTCAGACTGAGGTTAAGAGTGCCGTGCGCTTTTGATTGCCCCCAGCCGGTGCTGCCAAGCTTGGTTGAACAGCGGGCCGTTTGGCAAGTAGATACCAAGGAGCGTGTTGAAGAAGATACATCGATTGGTATTCTGCCAAGGAGCGTGTTGAAGAAGTTTTGTAACTGTTTGTCGATTGACATTCCATGGCTGCATGCTTGACACGTGGCTCGGTGTTGATTGGTTGACACTTCATGGGCTTTGCCCTGATTGGTCCATTTCATGGGTTTTGCTCTATAAATAGAGCAGTTAGCCCCTGATTTTGGCCACCAAAAATTCACTTTCTCAAAAAAAATTTCTTCTCTCTAGCTTTCTTCGACGAAACTTCTCTCTAGTCTTCAAAGCGTTACTCGGCGTAACACTTTTCCAAGGTAAACAAACAAATTTTTTCAACTTTTATTTGTTTAAGTATTTGTTGTCATGTCTTTTGCTGATGCTGGACCTAGTACTTCTGCGCCGGGGGGCGAGCCGTCGCATCCTGATGAGCAGGAGCCACTTGCCGTCACCCCGATAAGGTTCGGGGGTCCCCGGTCTCCTTCTCCTGAAATCGATGAGAGATATATGGAGGGTATTGATGATGATGAGGATGATGATGATGATGAGGCGACCCCTTCTGCCGTAGGGAGGCCGCTTGCTTCGGGTCATGGTGATGCCTGCTCGATTAGTCTGATCGTGCACAGACGAACAAGTTCGCCGATTGTTCGGTTCGAACTTTTTGAACACCATTACTCCTTCGGTAAGGAGTATAGAATTGTTATCCCTAAGGAGGGTCGGGCCGTCTGTTGCCCTCCCACGGGTCATCGGCGTATACATCGGACACACGGAGTATGGGCTCCGGTTTCCTCCGAATGAATACGTTCTTTGCTATTATTAAAGCGATGAATGTCGCCGTGGCCCAACTGCATCCGTTGGCCATCAGGACGATTGTTGGTTTTATATGGTTGTGTCTTTTCAAAGGGGAGGCCCCAACGGTGAACCTCTTCCGCCGGCTCCACCACCTTAAACAAACTACCCTAGGCGGCCAGGGGTGGTACAAAGATACAAACCGAGCCGGCCGTCACCGTCTCCAAGGCGACGTCTTGCAAGGACTGGAGGGAGCGGTGGGTGTACGTTGAGGTTCCGGAGGACTATCCGCTGCCTCGGTCCTTCCAGCACCGCGTCAATTTGCGGTGCGAGAGTAAAGGGGAGCATGATAGATACGTCTCCCGGAATAATCTTAAGATGGACGCCAACAGGGTCCCTCTTAATGAGGACGAAAAACGGGCAATGAGGCTGTTTGAGGCCGAGAAGGATGGGACGCCGAAGGGATGGATGCCCCAGACGCGCGGATCGTTCTTCGGGATGAGCCGCTCGCCACGTCGGCCTCATACCGGCCCTCGAACGGGGTGAGTGGGGTCGGTGTGAGGCCCATCTTTGCTTTTTATGTTTCTGCTTTTGAACTTGTTTTATTTCTTTTGCTTAACTTCTGCTTCGATTCTTTTGCGGACCGATTTGGCCCGGATGCCTGTCTCTCTCTCCGAGGGTTGGGACTTGACGAGAACGGGAGAGTTGTTGACCCGCATCCTAAGGCCCGGACACGTGATCGCCGACCGGCTCTAACGAACTCATGGACCAGCGATTGAAGGCATTGGATGTGACGGCTCGGCGAAGGTTGCCCGATGAATGTCTGCATCGCCCCGCAAACCAAAGATAATCTCTATGGCGGTGACGGCGTCAACTCCGGTTCAGTCTTCAATCCCTGCGGTCCAAAAGCAGCAGGTGGTCATCGATTTTGAGGAGGAGGTCACTGTTGCCGAGGCTCCTCCTTCTTTGAATAAGAGAAAAGAGATCGAGTCTGCCGCCGTCTTTATTCACGAGGCCGATAAAGAAAGGGGTCCTCCAACCAAGAAGGCCAAGGCTGATGGATCTAACCCGGGGGCTCGGATTTAGCGGGCTCTTTAGGCATTCCTGATGACAGGCTCTCTGATATGTCAATGAACGTTGACATGGATGCTTTGTCTGAATTTTTTGTAGATCAACTGCTGCCGGCTACCGGTCCCTCTGAATGTCAATTAGAGAAGCGGCCTGTGCAGACGGGTGATAAAAATGCCATCGTCGTCTCCTCCTCCCAGAAGCCTTCCCCCGCCCAGATTAGGGCGGAGGGCATAAGGTTGTCCAAGATGCTGGCAAAGTGGGCTGACGTGGCCAGTGCTCATATTATGGAGCAAGAAAAGGTCATGGCTGAAGCTGCCCCTGTGCTTGAACGGCTTAGGCTTGAGCTAGCTGCCTCTAAGAAGGAGGCCGAGAAGTCGGCGAAGGACTTCCAGGCTGCTAAGAAAGACCTCCTTGCTGAGCGAAAGCTTAGGGAGGATGCTGATAAGGCGGTCCTAGCCGAGAGGGCCAAGGTTGAGGCTGCGGAGGCTGACGCCTCTAAGCTGCGGGAGGAGCGAGAGAAGCTTCAGGGCGCTTTCGATCATGCGGTTGATAAGAGGGAAGAATGGAAGTCTCTGTATACGGCTCAGGCGAAGGCGCACCGGAACACGAGGGCCATCCTTGCTCAGAGGGAGAAGGACATTGAGACGCTCCAAACTTCCCTTATCCCTGAGATGTGTGCCCGATCACGGACCAAGTCAAGAGGCTACCAGGGAGGTAATCAGAGAGCTCTTTCCTGAAGGCTCCTTCCCGTGGCAAAAATTTGACCAGCTGCTTGATGATAAGGCGGCAGCTGCGGAGGCAAAGGCTGCGGAGGAGGCAGAGGCGAAGAAGGCCGCTGAGGAGGCTGCGGAGAAGGCGGCCCATGCTGAAAAGGTGAAGGCGGCCAGGGAGGAAGCTGAGAGGGCAAAGGCAGCTGAAGCTGCCAAGTCGGCTTCTGGGTCGCCCACTGATGGTGATCTTTATTCTGCTGCTGCGATGGCGAGCGAAAACAGGCATTGGGAGACGGCGGTTGTCACCGGATTCACCCGGCCCTTCGAGACGATTTCACTGTTCGGGGCCAACTATTGAGCCTTTCCTCCCGCCATCTTTTTTGGCGCTTTCAATTCTCATGTCTGTAACCTTTTGCTTTGTACCTTTCCCTTTTTTTGTTGAACTTTGGTAGGTAGTGTTTAGGCTATCCTTATGGGGACGGCCGTCGACTTCTTTCTTGTATTACCAGTCAATACTTTAATAAGAGTTTGTTTATTTTGCCTCCGGCTCGACCGAGGTCTTTACCTCATTTTCATCTGAGTTGTCTTCTTGCGTTTTTAACATATTGAGTGCTTTTTTGTTTTTACCTTCGGCCTGCCGAGGTAGTTAGGACGCACATCTCAATTGTACTTAAACGTCTTTAAACATGTTGGCGTGTCGGTCGCTTCCTCTTTCGCTCTCGGTCTGGCCGAGGCATCAGATTTGCGTTTCCCAACCGCCGTTGTGAACATGTTAGCGTATCGGTCGTTGTGTCCCCGCCACTCCCGGCTTTGGCCGAGGCAATCGGGGTTACGGTGCGACAGCGTTCGTATCTATAGACTATATTGATCGCTTCCTCGTTCACTCTCGGTCTGGCCGAGGCGTCAGATTTGCGTCTCAACTGTACTTATACGTTCTTAAGAATGTTGGTCGCTTTCGCGAGTATCAACTGCTGTTGGCAGATCGCGTTTCCCTCGTCTCTTCCCGGCTTTGGCCGAGGCAACTGAGTTTACGTTTCGACTGCTTTCCGTATCTATAGACATATTGATCGCTTCCTCTGCCACTCCTGGATTGGCCGGGGCAGTCAGACTTGTGTCTCAACAGTGCTTATACGCTTTTTAAATATCTTGGCATATCGGCTCGTTCCCCCGTCACTCCCGGCTTTGGCCGAGGTAATCGGGGTTATGGCTCGACTGCGTCTTTCGTGACTGCCGTGGCGTCTACTTTGGTACGACTATAGAGGGGTATTCTTCATTTTGATGGAAAACTTGGAACACTTTTCATTAGATACAATCATGCGTTGGGGTGCCCACAACGGTCTCGGACACCTCCGCCGCTATATGAAGTAATTTCTAAGGTTGTCGGTGTTCCAGTGGCTCATTAGAGGCACACCCTCCATGTCTGTCGGCCGGTATGTATGTACCGGCCTCATTTCTTCAACCACTTTGTAGGGTCCTTCCCAGTTGGCCGTCATTTTGCCATGGATGTTTCCTTTGTTGGTGGCGGCTGACTTTCTTAGGACTAGATCTCCTACTCTTAAGTCCCTTTTGTGGACCCTTCAGTTGTAGGCTCTTCTCATTCTGTTTTGGTAAACGGCTAAGTTGAGCCGTGCCGCGTCTCGACTTTCTTCGACCAGTCTAGGGAGGCTTTCGTGGCCTTCCTCATTTTCGACCGGGTCAAAGGTCTCACGTTCTAAATGTCGGCACTGCTTTGCTTCTATTGGCGGGGACGGCCTCGGACCCATAGACAAGGTGGAATGGACTGTACCCCGTTGCTTCTTTCTCCGTGGTCCTAAGGGACCACAGGACGCCGGGTAGTTCATCAGCCCACCTTCCCTTTAGATCTTCAACCTTCTTTTTCAGCCCGTTTAGGATTATTTTATTAGCTGCTTCCGCCTGCCCATTGCTCTGAGGGTGGCAGACGGAGGAGTATGCAAACTTGATACCGAGCTCTTCTAGCCAGTTCATCACCATGTCGCTCCAAAACTCTCTGCCGTGGTCAAATACCATGACTTGGGGCAACCCAAATCGAGTTATGACGTTCTCCCAAATCACCTTTCTTCTTTGCCGCCGTGGTCTTGGCGGTACCGCGACACTTGACCCATTTGGTGAAGTAGTCAACGGCGACGATGAGGTACTTCCTTCCTCCGGAGGCCATTGGAAATGGCCCTAATAAATCCATCCCCCACTGTGCAAATGGTAGGGGGCTAAGTACTGGTTGCAAGTCTCGGGAAGGTGCGTGTATTACCGGAGCATGCATCTGACAGTTCTTGCACTTCTTGGTCTTAACTCTGGAATCCTCAAGCATGGTAGGCCAGAAGTAGCCGGCTCGGAGAGCTTTGTAGGCTAGCGTTCTTGCCCCCATGTGATGTCCACAGATGCCTTCGTGAATTTCTGTCAGTATGAGCCCCGCGTCGGCTGGGCCGACACATTTTAAAAGTGGTCTTATTACGGACCTCCTATACAATTCTCCTTCAAATACCAAGTACCTTGCGGCGATCCTTCTTATCTTCTGGGAGAGATTGCGGTCCTCCGGTAACTCTTTTTTTAGTTTGTATTTCTTTATCGAAGTCATCCACGTTGTCTCGGCTTCTATGTCGCCCACCATGCCGACGGTCTCAGTGATGCTTTTAGCATTCCTGATATCCACCAACACGGTTCGGCTGACATTCTTGATGCTTGAACTGGCAAGTTTTGAGAGAGCATCGGCTCGGTTGTTCTCAGACCTGGGGATGCATTAGATTTGGAAAGATTTAAATTTTGCAGTGTCAGCTTTTACCCTTTCCAGGTATCTTACCATCCCATCGTCTCGAGCCTTATACTCTCCTCTGATTTGGTTAGTCACCAATAGTGAGTCCATCTTCAACACAATGTGTTCCGCTCCGTGACTCTAGCTAGCTCGACTCCAGTTATCACCGCCTCGTATTCGGATTCTTTGTTCGAGGCCGAGAAGGTAAACTTCAAGGCATACTCAAACTCGTCCCGTTTGGGCCGATGATAAGGATGCGGCTCTGAGCCGTTTGTTCTTAGTAGAGGACCCGTCGGTGTATACTTCCCATACGCTGGGGCTGCGATTCTTCTTGGTATGTGCACTCGGCCGGGAAGTCCGCAAGTGCTGCCCCTTTATCGAGGGTCTCGGCTGTATTGAATGCCGAAGCGGATAGCTCTACTTGCCCATTTGATGAGCTGCTCGGGATTTTTTCCAATGTTTTCTCCAATGGTTGGTCGGTTAAGACCGTCACGGGATGCGCGTCGAAGTAAGGTTTCGATTTCCTTGCGGCAACGACGAGCAAAAAGGCTGCTTTTTCAATCGGTGGGTAATTTCTTTCGGCGGGCAACAGTGTATGGTGATAAAGTAGATTGGGTGTTGCTTTGCTTGTCTTCTTCTCTCGACGATTACGATCGACCGTGGCCGAGGTAATCGCTATGTATAGATATAGCGTCTTCCCAAAGATCGGCCCGGACGGGGTTGGGAGAGTTAGAAGATGAGCTTTCGATTGCACGAAAGCCGTGCTCTGTTCCTCCCCACCAAGTCTTTATTCCCCTTAAACACTTTGAAGAATGGGGTGCTCTTGTCGGCTGACCGAGAAATGAAACGGGTGAGAGCCGCCATCCTCCCGGTCAACATCATAACCTCTTTTCGACTCCTCGGCTCCGGTAGGTCCAGTATTGCTTGGACTTTCTCTGGATTGGCATCAATTCCCCAGCGCCGACAAGCACGCCGAGGAACTTACCTGCCCGGACACCGAAGTTGCATTTCATTGGGTTAAGTTTCATCTTGTATTTCCTAAGTGAACAAAATGTTTCGCTCAAGTCGGCCAAGTGCTCGCTGTCAGACTTGCTTTTTACAATAGCATCGTCGACGTAAGCCTCGATGTTTCGCCCTTTTTTATCTTGAAATACTTTGTCCACCAGCCTAGTGTAAGTTGCGCCAGCGTTTTTCAAACCGAACGGCATCATTTTATACATGTATGTGCCGTGTATGGTAATGAATGCGCACTTAGGCATGTCTTCTTTGGCCATGAATACCTGATGGTACCCTGAGAAGGCGTCTAGCAGGCTTAGCATAGTGTAGCCTGCCGTTGCGTCAATTAAGCTATCTATTCGAGGCAAGGGATAGCAATCTTTAGGGCATGCTTTATTAAGATTTGTAAAATCAACACACATCCTCTACCCCCCTGATGACTTCTTCACCATTACAACATTTGCTAGCCACTCAGGGTAAGTACAAGGCATGATAAAGCCTGCCTCTAATAGTTTGTCTACCTCAGCCTTGATGGCTTCATCTTTCTCGGCCGAGGAGTTCCTCATCTTCTGCTTGACAGGGCGAGCATTGGAGAGTACGTTCAGCTTGTGAACGATCACCTCTCGGCTCACGCCTGGCATCTCGGCGGCTGAGTACGCGAAGACGTCTTTGTTCTTTCTCAGCAGGTCTAGGAGGTCGGCTCTGAACTTTGGCTCCAGGCCGACACCGACAGTTACGGTGCATCCTGGGTCAATCTCCACTTGCTCGGTCTCGGCTCCCTCGACCATGCTGACGTTGTTGGTGCTCATCGGATCACCCTCCTGTTGAAAGGATGGGCTCTTCCCCTTTTCTGATTTCTTCGCCACTTTGAAGGATTGCATGTTACACCCTCTGGCAGATATTTGGACATTGATAATTTCGTCTCTCTCGTCCTTTGAGACAAGCTTTTGTGCCTCCCCCCGGTCCGAGACATACATCAATGTCAGGGCCCGGATGGACACTACAGCATCGGCCTCGCTCAAAGTGACCCGACCTATCAGAACATTGTAGGCGGACGAACCATCAATGACCACGAACTCAGATAAAACGTTCTTGGCCGTATCCGCCTCGCCGAACATCACCGGCAACCTGATGGACCCCAGGGGTACCAGGCCGGCCCCAGAGAAGCTGTACAGTGGGTTGGTGCAGGGACTCAGGTCCTCAATCTTAAGACCGAGGTTGTCGAAGCATTCCCTGAACATGATGTTCGTGTAGGCGCCTGTATCAATTAGGCACCTCTTAACCAAGTGGTTGGATATGTCCAGGTGGACTACCAGCGGGTCGCTGTGCGGGGCTACGACTCCTTCGTAGTCTTTCTTTCCGATGGTTATATCGGGGACGGTGGAAGCGGGGATCGCTGTGGTGGGCACAAAGTTGATGGCTTGGTAAAGCTCATTTAGGTGCCGTTTGTGCCCATTAGCTGACCCTCCGTTCTCGTTTCCTCCGATAACCACCTGGATCACTCCCATCCTTTGGAATACGATTTCCTATTCGCCCCGTCGGAGCTCGTTTCGGGGCCCCGACTACGTACTTGCCGAGGGCCCCCTTTCGGATCGGCTCCTCGATGGCGTTCTTCGATCCGAAGCGTCGTCGGTCTTATGGCCGGGCTGGCCGTGGTAATCGCAAAATTGGCTTGCGTCGCCCTCCGCCCTCGTCTTGGGGGTCTTGCCCACTTCTTCCCTTCATTCTTGCTCAGGGCAAAGACCTCGGCCGGTGATTTGACCAGGGGTGAGACCGTGGTACCGCTTCGGGTGTATGGTCCCGAACTCCCCGGTGCCCGCCGAGCTGTTTCTGTTAGATCTTTCAGCCGTGACCTATTCATGTCACGGCGACCTTCATCGCGTTGTCCGGCGGCTCCTCCTTTCTCGGGTGCCCACTTCACTTTGTGGCCTACCCAGGTCTTGTGGTAATCCTCCACCTTTACGGCTCGGTCCGCCATCTTTCTTTGGCGAGTCCAGGTTGAGGTCCTCGCACTTGATCGGCTCATTTTTGAGCTCGCCTTTCGGGAGGCCTTTCATCGGTCGAAGGCCGCCGCCGGTTCGGTGTTCAGCTCACGGATCTGCTGAGCTTTCGCGTCGAACCTCTTCACATAGCTTCGTAGAGACTCGTCCTCCCCCGTCGGATAGTGAGGAGATCCGATGTCTCCACGGCCCTTCTCTTGTTGCGGGCGTCTTCGGGCTATGAAGTTATCCCTTAGGTCGGCGTAGCGAAGATACCGAACCATTAGGCAGCCCCTTGTACCAACTCTGGGCCATCCCATGCGGGGTTGTTGGGAAGACTCGGCACCATACCTCGTCAGTTTTGCTCCCATACCGACATGTAAGACTCGAAAGCCTCGGCGTGGTCGGTTGGGTCACTATCCCCTTTGTATGATAGGGACGGCAGCTTTAGTTTGGTTGGCACGGAGACTCCGAGGACGTAGGCACTGAGGGGCTGTCTGACCACGTGTCGAATGACGCGTGGCGATCGGCTCCTCGCAACCCTAGTCCGGCTTCTCTCCTCGTAGCGGGAAGGGCTTCTTGTTGCCCGACTTTGGATAGTCGGACTTCTTTATTCATTTCTTCGAGGCGGGCCTCGTTGTTGCCGCGGCGACGCTGTCCTCCCGCGAGTGGGGGAAGGACTTTGTGCGCCATCGGCGGCACGTGCTCCGCCGGCGTCCTAGTATGCATGGCTCCTTGTATCGCCCCGGACAAGTTGTTCGGGGTCACTTTATGGGCCCTGGTCACCTGCGGGTGTGCTGTCGTCACCGTCGTTGCAGCGGGGGTGATCGGCGTATTACCCATCAGGTCCAGGAATAGCTTTAATTTGGCTGCATCGACCACATGTCCCATGACAGTGACTTGGCCGGCAGGCAGCGGTGTTTCTGGTAGTATTGGCATCCCGTACGCCGGTTGAATTACTCGGCCGGTGGGGGACTGCCCAATCTCAGAATTAGGGATGGTGTCATCTTGGTAGAATGCAGTTTCGTCACTCACAACTACCTCTTGGTGTTTTGACATCTTCTTAGCTTGCTGGGTGGGTTTTGTTTTTTTTTTGTAAGGGATTTGACTAGCTTTTAGTATCTCTTCCCCACAGACGGCGCCAATTGTTCCGGGTGTAATTCCGGAGCAGGATTTGTTACCACGTAAGCTTGTAGAATGATGACTTTGCTTGACTCTTCCTTTCGGCCTCTCCTGAAACAATGAACAAACTGAGGGCTCGGCTTGGTACCGAGCGAATTCACTCCGACGCTCAAGTCAGTAAACTTAAAAGGGATTAAGTTGTGTGTTACTTGGCACAAAGTATATTGTAGAGAGATAAGGGAGTTTATACCAGATTAGTGTGTTTAATTGATTATTTTCGGATCCTTTTCTCAATGAGAGAAGTGGAGTATTTATAGACTTTCACCTTTTGTCACGTAGTGGCCAAGTGGCCAAGTGGCAGAGCAGGTAGAAAGACTGTTCTACCCTCGGCCGAGGGACCCATGGCAGGCCGGTTGGCCGAGTTGACTCCATACCGAGGGGTCTTGGATGTGAGTACGCGGATATGTCTCCCGGCTGGCTGGTTGCCTAGCCGGGACCCAAGTGACAGGCCGACAGGATGCGTCGGTTAGGCTGTCTAATACGTTGACTTGCTGTGGATGTCTTTGACCTTGCTCAATATGTTGACTCGGTCAGCGGGTGCAGAATATGCCCCATCAGTTTTTATTGTTGATGTTCAAATTATTGTTTGTTTTGATTTTGATCGACCTAGTACCTGTTCAAGAATTTCTCATTAGGAGCAATTCTTGAATAGTCCCCGTTTTGGGACTTTCTTTGTACGTTTCAAGTCACTTAGGTAGTAAACACGTACTTGTGATTTATTAATGACGAAAGAGTTTGGTAACGATTCCTTTAATGTTCTCTAAATACATATGAGGAATAATTATTTATTCTACATTGTGTATTTGGAGAACTAAGAAACTATTTGCCGAATTTTTTCCTCATTAATAAATAACAGTGTGTGTTTTACTAGTGACTTGAAACGTACATTGACGGGTTTAGGTTGGAGTGATAAGGACACAATTCGAAGATGGAGTACTTGTTGACAATAATTATATATTTGTATGATAATATTTATTGTGTATTGTTGGTTGCTATTATTCTTATTTTACTATTGTTTGTTTATAACATAGATATATTGAAATGTAGATACATAACATGAAAAGATTAGAACGAGCGTGGATGTATGAAAGATTAGATGAAAAAAAGAAACCTAAGGTTGAATTTGCAAAGGGTGTGAGGGAGTTTATTGAATTCACGGAACAAAGTACCGTGTATAAGGATGTAGGTGAAATGAAGTGTCCATGTAAGAAATGTAAGAATGTAGCTTATAGAGGAAAGAGGGATGTTCTAAGTCATCTTTACTCGTATGGTTTTGCCGATAATTACTATGTATGGACGCACCACGGTGAGAAGTTGCCTATCCAAGAAAGTACGAGTAGCGTAGTTAGTGGAAATCCTTACCGGGAGATGGTAGAAAATGCATTACGCGATAATATTGAACAAATATTGGAAGATCAACTTAATCCCAACGACCTTAGCGATGAAGAAGTGCGTTATGAAACCCCAAACCCCCAAATTTCTTCCTTCTTTAAAATGCTAGAACAAGCCGAACAACCAGTGTATAAGGGAAGTAATATGAGTCTGTTGCAAGCGGCCGCTAGGTTGGCAACACTCAAATGTGAGAACAACATATCTCTTAGATGCGTTGATGGTTTTATGTCGTTCGTTGGTGACATTATTCCAAAGGATAATCAAATGGCGCGCAATTTTAATGAGATTAAGAAGGTGCTTAAGGGATTGCAACTACCCCATGAGAAGATTGATGCGTGTCCTCTTTGGATGCATGCTTTTTGGGAGGAAAATGCTAATCTTGAGAAATGCACAAAGTGCCATGCAGATCGGTATAAGAGTGCAAAGAATTCAAGTGGGAGACGAATTCCTTGTAAACCACTAACTTATTTCCCGCTTGCACCAAGGTTACAACGACTATATGCAACCAAGCACATAGCAGGTGAGATGAGTTGGCACTATAAAAACTCTGGATTAAGAGAAAGTGGGACAATGGCACACCCAAGTGACGGAGAAGCTTGGAAACATTTCGATAGAGAACATCCATAATTTGCAAGTGAGCCTCGTAATGTTCGCCTGGATGTGTGTACAGATGGATTTGACCCTTTTGGGCAATTTGGGAGGAATTACTCATGTTGGCCCGTGATTGTCACTCCGTACAACTTACCTCCTTGGTTATGCATAAAGTGACAATTTATGATCTTATCTTTGCTCATTCCAGGTCCTAAGAACCCTAAGGCAAATTTGGATGTATACCTCCAACCGTTAATCAAAGAGTTGAAAGAACTTTGGGAAACTGGTGTGTACACCTATGATGTCTCTAAGAAACAAAATTTTCAATTAAAGGCCGCATTAATGTGGACGATCAACGATTTCCCTGCATATGGTATGCTTTCCTTTGGTCTACAATGGCCGGGTACCGTGCTTGTCCTTATTGTCAAGAAAAAGACCATAAATCTTTTTGGCTAAAACATAGTGGCAAGGTTTCTTGGTTCGATTGTCACCGTGAGTTCTTAAAACCTGATCATCCTTTCCGCAATAATTGTAAGCATTTTTTAAAGAAGAAAACTGAAACCCGCATAGCCGCAGCGAAACTAACCGGTGACGAGGTGTGGGATACGATAAAAGATTTACCAAAAGTAATTGATGCTTCTGATCAAGAATTAAAAAGATTTAAAGACAAGAAGGAAGGTTGGTGGAAACAAAGCATATTTTGGGAACTTCCTTATTGGAAAACGTTGTTGATTCGACACAACTTAGATGTTATGCACATTGAGAAAATCTTTTTTGAACAGATTATCAACACGGTGATGAATGTACCAAAGAAAACTACATTTGGACCTAAAGGTAAAGCTGACTTTATTGAAAATTGTTATAAACGGCCTATAACATCTAGGTTTGTTTTAACCACTGCTGATAAAAAGGCTTTGTGTGATTGGGTTTGTTCTTTGAAATTCCCGGATGGTTATGCTTCGGATTTGAGTAGGTGTGTCGATCATGTGAATTTGATCTTGCATTCGATGAAAAGTCATGATTGTCATATCTTTATGGAGCGTTTATTACATGTTGCTTTGAAACATTTACTCCCGACGGCTTCTTGGAATGCAATAACGGAGATAAGCCAATTTTTTAGAGACTTATGTGCATCTACAATTAAGGTTGAATCTATGGAACGTTTAGAGACAAACATTGCGGAAATAATATGCAAGTTAGAGAAGATATTTCCCCCATCTTTCTTCAATTCCATGGAGCATTTGCCCATTCACTTACCTTATGAAGCGAAAGTTGGAGGACCTGTTCAATATCGATGGATGTATCCATTTGAGAGGTAATATATCACTTATTTACTCCTTTAACCATTTATTTTGGATTGAAAATAATAACTAATTATTAATTTACAAATTCAATATATTTTTAGGTTCCTTAATCATTTGAAAAAAAAGATTACCAACAAAGCCCGGGTGGAAGGTTCCATATGCAACGCTTTTTTGTTAGAGGAAATTTCCAATTTCTGTTCTTTATATTTTGAAGATCATATTGACACAAAAGTGAAAGACTTGGATGTTGGTTTGAATTTAGAATATCATCTAAATTCAAACCTAGCCACGTTATTCAATGATGACATGGGAACTACAACCGGGAAATGTATTGAGAGATTCTTGGATGAGAAAGAGTTCGAAGAAGCTCACTTTTATGTGCTAAGGAATTGTGAAAAATTGTTAGAGCGTTATGAAGAGTACGTTACGTCTTCTTTACTAAATTCATTCTTAATTATTATGCTTGGCTTAAATTATAAATAATATATAACAAAAACATGTTATTGATATAGGGAGTTTGAGACACATATCAAACTAACACTTCCTGACGTTGTTTCGTCGGATGACGTTTGGAGCAAACATGATAAAAGTTTTACGAAATGGTTCAGAAATGAAGTAAGTTATACATTTTATTTAAAATAGACAACTAACACATTACCTATTTAAGAATGATAAAATTATAGCACGTTAAAACATTTCTTATTGAATAGGCTTATAGATTGAAGGATCCTTTAATTAAGACTCAGCAATGGGTCCTAGTAACATGGTGAGGACTTGGAGACGATATTCTATCAATGGTTATAAATTTCGTGCTTTTAAGAAGAAGGTTGATATTCCGAAAGCTACATTAAGCAATGGGGTTTGTGTAAGTTCCACAGAAGGGTTGGACTACTATGGAATTCTAAATGAAATAATTGAGCTTGCTTATTATACCGGTCCAAGGATTTATAGGGTCATATTATTTAAATGTGATTGGTTTGATAATTCTCCACAAGGACTCAATATCCATAAGATTTACGGACTTGTAGATGTAAACCAAGCAAAGAGACTTCGTGGACATAATCCTTTTGTGTTAGCCTATCAAGTCGATCAAGTTTGTTATTCTCCTTATCCAACTACTAAGCAAGATAATCAATGGTCTGCGGTTTTTAAAATCAAGGCTAGATCACATGTCGACGCTCCTGTTAAAGAAATTGACTTTCAAGAAGATGTTGATGTTGTCAATGATCATTCCATTTCACCAATTTTGGTGGAAGACATCCGGAGTGAAGATTTATATGTTGGTCCTCTAAATATCAGTCCGTCTTCCTTAAGACCGCCTTATTTCAGACCGCAATAAGACCTCTCACAAGTGAGAAGCACATGGGTGGTGGGACACCCCATGTGCTTTCCCACTCATGCCCTAAATGGGTTTTTGTGAGAGAAAATGGTATCCGTCTGACCATTTCAGACGGATATGACGGTCTGAAATAAGAATTTGTGTCTAAATATATGGAGAATTATCTATAAAATACGGAGTATGATTTTTTGTTCTTCTGAGTTCTGACTGTCATACTCATAAGTTATATCCTCAGAGGCTCAGACTGGTCTTGATCTTTGTTTTGTGTGTTGATTAGTTATAGAATTCTCTAGAATAGTAACAATGGAGAACTTGACTATACTTGGGTGCATTTTATTGTTCACTTTAAAGAGTTTTTCTGGAGCACATTATACGTGGTCCAAAGATTTGTACTTCTAAGCATGCAAAGGGTATGTCGTTATTACTTTTTTTTTTATGCACATTATTGGCAGTTATAAGACTTTACCCATAATGAAAATAAGAATTATGTAAGTAGGTCCACAATTCCGAGTCTAAGAAAATTGTTAAAGCTACAAGCCTACAACCCTCTCTATTTTTAGAGAGTAATAATCTTAAAATTGTATCTATATATATTTTTATGCATGTCCGTGCAATTTTGCACGGGTTCTAAACTAGTGTATCACATATTTGACTAAGAATTTGGAATGTTTATAGTTAGTAATTATGGTAGGTCGTGGCATAATGAGACGGATGTTTGGAGGTGGTAGTCGTGCACGACGTGGCCGGGAGGAGGAGGAGCGGGGAGGTAGAGGAGCGCGACCACACCACCAGCCGGCGGAGGACATGCGAGTTGTTCTATCACAGGATCCTGCCATAGGATCCTGGTAAGTAATGCTTTCCTTTTTTATTTTTTATTGACTTTCTTGTATATTATTTAAATAATGACGCATTTCAAAATACTACCCATTATAGTCATTATTTTTCAAAATCCTATATATTATACTTTGAAAATATAAGTATAATATGTGATATTTTGAAAAATATCAACTATAATAGGTAATATTTTGCAATTTTTCCTTTAATAATTTCATTTTAAATCACCTGATCTAATATATGTCATTTATTTCAAGGTGGGAGGACAAGCCGATCCGCGAATATTTGACCAAGTCATTCACTCATACGTACGTGGAGTACGTCACCAATTGGACAGAGATGACTCATGAGCAGCGAGAGAGGATGTGGCAATATTTTGAGGTTAATTCTTTAATAATATTTTTATTCTTTAATAATATAATTAAATTTATTTATCTACTAATAACAATTCATTTTTTTTAATTTCAGGGTAGTGTTCGGGCCGACGAACGAGGATATCCCCTTAGGGTGAGTGGGAGAACCGGATCAAGAGCGTACCCGATGTATCGGCCATGCCGTCACATAAAGAAAAAAGCCGGAGTGGCTTACCGTCACAAATTGGGAGAAATTGAAGAAAAGGCCAATAGAGAATTCCGAATTTGCTAAAACTTCGGAAATAAATAAGGTAAATAGAAGGTCGGAATCGAAAGATGGGAAAGCATTAGCAACTCACACTCTCGGAAGGAAGAATGCAGTTTTAGCTTTTAAGGAATTGGTAAGTACATTTGAGTTACCAAAATTATAAAATTTCTTATTTCATTTAAGTATTTATTTTTAGTGTATTTCATAACTTAGTTTTCTCATAACAAAGAATTAATGATTATCGATCTATAATACGGAGTAATATTTTTTTCATATAATTTTTTTTTCGGTCTTTGAAGCCACACCGTACAAGCTCATGGAGATGTCCAAGAAAGATAAGCATGACAACTGGATTAACCCTCGAGCAGAAGAGACCGATGTAAGTTTCTTTGATTAGAAAAAATCGATTTAATTAGCCTTTTTATGTTATTTTATAAATTAGTACGGTATTATTTAATTTAAATTTTAACTAACACTTTTTTCCTACTTATTACTTTTTCAGGTTGGTTACCGTCGACTTATGAACCAGCCAATGGCCGAGGGACTGAACCGGATCCGAACGAGTCCTACTATCTTTGCCATGGAGGCTATAATGAGAAGATGCGCGTGTGGGGTATGGGTTCAGCGGCACCAGAGTTGTACGGTCCTCCAGCTAATAGGCTTGCCCGTCACTCGGTTTCTTCTTACTCACCTAGTTTGCTTTCTCGAGTCACAATGGAAAATTCACAATTGCAACAGCAAATCGGTAGGATGGAGGGAGAGATGATGACCCAAAAGCACAAAGGAGATAGCATGGAGGCGTTCTTATTCGAGAAGTATGGATGGACTCCCCCCCCCCCCCTACGTGCTCAGGTGGCCCGCCTCCATTTTATAGAGACGATTTCACGGATGATGGTCATCCATTTGGTGGTCAGCACATTACCCCGATTAGGTAAACTCTTAGTTTCTTAACTAAAAATCAAATCTTGAACCTTGGTAGATTTGATGAAGTTTATGTAAACCACTAACTTAATTATGTTAGATTTTATTTATAAAAGACAACCTTTAACTTTATGATTCGGTGTTGGTGTTAGTTAAAACGCATTGTTGATTGGTTCCCGCTTTGCGGTCGACGGGGTTGTGTGGTATATTGCAGGTTTTACTGAAATAATGCTACGTGCATTGTGGCCAGCAGCAAACCTGCTGGTTTTTTTTAAAATGTTGTTTCAGTTTGTGATGGATTAGCCGTCACAAATCCGTCACAAGTTTCAAAAATTTGCAACGGATAGGCCGTCACAAAAATTCTGTTTTGCAACGGAAAGTCCGTCACAAAAATGTTGTTTTGCAACGGAAAGTCCGTCACAAAAATTCTGTTTTGCAACGGAAAGTCCGTCACAAAAATTCTGTTTTGCAACGGAAAGTCCGTCACAAAAGTCCAATTTGCAACGGAAAGTCCGTCACAAAAATTCTGTTTTGCAACGGAGTACACGTGTCACTGTTGGTAAACTATGTGACGCATTATCCGTCACAAATCCGTCCCAGATGAATTTGTGACGGATTATCCGTCACAAACCCGCTTTTTGTGACCATATATAGTGACGACGGTTTGTGACGGGTAATCCGTCACAAACCCACTTTTTGTGACGGGAAATGCTATATAGTGACGGATTCGTCCGTCACTTTTCCGTGTTATCCTTGTAGTGATACAAACAATTAAAGAAATAATTTTAGTATGAGGTTGGTACCTTAGCAAAGTTTCTATTACACACTTTTTGTAGATAACATTTCAGGTGCACAAAAATTATACTGATAAAAGTTTCCATTGAACTCCACATTATTTTAAATCCTTGTAGCGATGCAATTCCGAAGCAGCTATAAATAAAATCGAGAAAGATAAGGTACTGATAATTATGTACTTTAAAAGCTTAACATCTAGGCAAATATTTTTTAAAATATGAGAGGAGGAAAAAGATAGAAGAACTCTAACACTAAGATGAAAGAACTACTTATTATAAATATTTGAGAATTTATATCTACCTTCTCTTTTCTACCTTCTCTTCTCACAACCGATTAAAATATCGTTTCTTTTGCTTCATCTACTTGCTTTTCGGCTCCACACGATATATACTAAATTTAATCAATTGTGAGAGGGAAAGGAAGAAGGTAGAAGAAAAGGTTGGAGGGAGAAGGTCTATAGCACCCCTCTAAATATTTATACTTGTGTATGGCTACATATGTAGGAAGGAGGTCAACGGAAAATTTCGTTGGAAGTTGAGGCATTTATTGAATATTTGAACATGTAGCACATTCGTTCTAAATTGCCCATTTGAATCTATAATGCTCCATTTACTATCTCATAGAACTAGCTAATTGACTAAATTCGACGTCTAAAGTTATTGGAATTATAATCCACATCTTATCAATATCTAGAGGTGGCAATCGGGTCAGTCGGGTCGGGTTTGGGTCGGGTCACGTCGGGTCGGGTCATATCGGGTTCGGGTCATATCGGGTCAGCATACCCTTTCGGGTCGAGTCGGGTCGGGTTCGGGTCGTTATCGGGTCGGGTCATTTCGGGTCGAATGATATATCGGGTCGGGTCGGGTTTGAGTCGGGTCATTATCGGGTCCGGTAACTTAATCGCATTACTATAATTTTTTACCATTAAATTTAGTTTTTAACCTATTATTTGGTTTAATTAATCTATTAGTAAGTCAAACATATCAATCTAAACACAAAATCACTTTCATTTTGATCAATATTAAGCTTAATAATTGTCGGGTCATCAATTTAATCGGGTCGGGTCAATATCGGGTCGGGTCTGGGTCGGGTTCGGGTCACTGATAATCGGGTCGTGTCGGGTTACGGGTCGTCATCGGATTGGATCGGGTCGGTTTCGGGTCACAATATTTTCGGGTCGGGTCGGGTTTGCTCGGGTTCGGGTCGGGTCACTCGGGTAGAAGAGACGGTATTTTAATATCAAAATTTAAAAAGATTTGAAAATAACAAAAATCAAAATTTAAGACTAAAAACTAAAAACATAAAGGATAAAAAAAACAAAACCAAAAACAAAAAGAGTACATCATCATACAAGAGTACATCTTTTTTAGACAACTGTATACAAGAGTACATCATCACAACTCAATTTTCGACTGTCTTTAAATAAAAAAAAAATCGAAAACGATAAAACCATAAAAACAGCAAAAACATAGAAAAGGCAAAGGTCCTCAGTACAAGAGTACATCATCATCAAATAAAAAAAGACAAAACAAAAAAAACCCATCGAAAACCAGATCGAAATCGAAAACCAGCAAAAACAATCGAAAAGGAGGTGGGAGCAGGAGGTTGTCGTGTGGTTGATATTGGTGGTTGTGGGTGGTGACACATCCAGATCTGGACGTGGAGAAGATGTGGGGAGTGAGGAGGTCGTGGAGACGGCGGAAGTGGAGTGCTGGCGAGTGTGGGTGGTTGGTTGTGCGAGGCAGGTGGGTGGTTGGTTGTGCGGTTGTGGGGTGGTTCGTGGCAGGTGGTGGCGGCAGCAGGAGGAGGGAGGTTGTGGGGTCAGATGGAGGTCGTCAGTGGTGGTGTTGGCATGATGTGGTTGGGTTGGTGAGCCGGCATGATGCGGCGGTTTGGAGGTGATGAAGGCGGCAGTTTGGAGGTCGGAAATGGTGGCTGTTTTGGGTTTTTTTTTTTTTAGTTTGTTTTGAATTGGTTTTTTTTTTTTGAGAGAGGATGGGAGGAAAATGAGAGAGAATGAGTGAATGAGAGAGAAGTGAAAGAGTGAATTATGAGGAAGTGAGAAGGAAGATTAGAATGGTGAAGGAGTTATACAAGATTAGAAGAAGTTGTACAAGATTAGGGAGGGAGATTTATGGCCATCCATTGAGATGCAATCTCATCCATCCATTCCCTTCATCCAAAGGCTCCTATATGGACTTAGGGACTCATATGATATGAGGGCCTTACTAGAGAGAGAGAGAGAGAAAGGTTCTAGTAAGGCCCTCATATCATATGAGTACCTAAGTCCTTATAAGGGCCTTTGGATGGAAGGGATGGAGGGATGAGATTACATCTCATTGAAGGGTCATAAATCTCCCTCCCTAATCTCCCTCCCTAATCCTTGTATAACTCCTTCTAATCTTGTATAACTCCTTCTCCATTCTAATCTCCCTACTCACTCACCCACTCATCATCCATTTCATTCATTCACTTCTTCAATCATTCACCCCCTCTCTCTTGATTCATTCTCTCCCAACAAAAAAAACCCAAAAAATAAAACAAAAACCACATTTCAGCCAAACCACCCACAACCACCGTTCCCTCCACCACTCGCCGCTCCTCCTCCCACTCCTCCGCCGCCGTCCCTTCCTCACTCACCAACGCCACTCACCAACACCACCGCACCACTGCCACACACCACCGCCATATCCCGCCTCCCTCCTTTTCTCCTTTTTTTTATTTTTTGTTCAAAGTCTCGCACACCCGACAACCCCACGGCCACCCGTACCACCTTTCTCCCTCCAGATCCCGCACCTCCTTTCCTCCTTGGTCGATCCCGCCTCCTCTGAACCGCACGCACCAACACTCACCACCATCATTTTCGTTTTTGAATTTTTATTTCAGATTTCGTTTGCTTTTTTCGTTGTTGTCGTCGTTGGTGTTGTCGTTGTCGTTGGTGTTGTCGTTGCTTTGTTTTTTTGTTTTTTTTGTTTTTGTTTGCTTTTTTTGTTTTTGTTTATTTTGTTTTTTGTTTGTTTTGTTTTTTGGTTTTTGTTTATGTTGAGGAGTGTTTTTGTTTGTGTTTGTTTAGGAGATTGTCGGTTTTGTTTTTGTTTAGGAGATTTTTGGTTCTTTTTTTTGTTTTTTGTTTGTTTTCTTTTTTATATTTTTTGTTTTTTGGAGTGTTACATAATTTTTTTGTTTTTAGATATTGTTACATTTTTATTATTGTTATTTGGTTTTTATTATTGGTATTTGGAATTGGGTGTTTGGTTATTTGTTATTTTTCAAGTTTTTTTTTTAAGTTTCATATTTTGGGCTAAAGTTATACAAGAATCAAAATAGAGTTATCTTTAATGTCTAAAGTTATACATTGTATAAATTGAAGTTACACAAATTTTGGACTAAAGTTATACATCTTGTCTATTAAAGTTATACACTGCGTGCATTAAAGTTATACGCATGATATATAAATTTGTCAAATTTAAATATTTAAATGTTTAGATCTGACGTTTTTTATTTCAATTATTGTTATTGTATTGTATTTCATTGTTATTTGGTTTTTTTAGTTATTTGGTTTTTTTCTTAGACGGGTTTTTTTTGTTAGATTGGCGGGTTTTTTTATTTTAGATCTAGTATTGGCGAGATTTACGGTTTTTTCTACTTTATAGTTTTTGTTTACAATTTACATTTGTGTTCTTTTTTTTTTTTTTGAATTTTCAGATCTATATGTGAACACAACTAAAGTTATACATTGTATAAATTGAAGTTACACAAATTTTGGACTAAAGTTCTACATCTTGTCTATTAAAGTTATACACTGCGTGCATTAAAGTTATACATCTTGTCTATTAAAGTTATACACTGCGTGCATTAAAGTTATACTTCTTTTCTTTTTTTAAAGTTATACACACGATATACATCTTGTTTATTTTTTCAGATTTGTTGATTTTTCTTTTTTAGATCTAGATGGTTTTTATTTTTTATATCTATTTGGTTTTTATTTTTTCAGTTTTGTTGGTTTTTTATTTTTGGACTAAAGTTATACAATTTTTGGACTAAAGTTATACAATTTTGGACTAAAGTTATACAATTTTGAACTAAAGTTATACATTTGGACAAAAGTTATAAGTTTGTTGGATTAAAGTTGGATTTTGGACTAAAGTTACGAGGTTTTGGACTAAAGTTATACATATGAAGGACTAAAGTTATACAAATAAGGACTAGAGTTATACAAAAATTGACTAAAGTTATACAAAAATGGACTAAAGTTATACAAATATGGACTAAAGTTATACAAAAATGGACTAAAGTTATACAAATATGGACTAAAGTTATACAAATATGGACTAAAGTCATACAAAAAGAACTTATATAAATTCCAATTAATTCATCGAAAATGGACTAAAGTTATACAAAAATGGACTAAAGTTATACAAAAATGGGCTAAAGTTATTTAAATAAGGAGTAAAGTTATACAAAAATGGGCTAAGGTTATACAAAAATTGACTAAAGATATACAAAAATTGACGAAAGTCGTTGAAATTATACACACTTCTACTGGAGTTATACATTCGTTGAGTAGAAGTTATTCATATCGTTACTAGAGTTATACATTCATTGAGTAGAAGTTCAACACTTTCCTAATGTATTTGTATATCTTTGGTCCATTTTTGTATAACTTTAGTCCATTTTTGTGTAACTTTAGTCCTTATTTGTATAACTTTAGTCCATATTCGTATAACTTTAGTCAATTTTTTTATAACTTTAGTTCTTATTTGTATAACTTCAGTCCATATTTGTATAACTTTAGTCAATTTTTGTATAACTTTAGTCTATTTTTGTATAACTTTAGTCCATAACAGTATAACTTTAGGCAATTTTTGTATAACTTTAGTCCATTTTTGTATAACTTTAGTCCATAAAAGTATAACTTTTGCCCATAACTGAAAAATTTATAATAACTTTAAAAAAACGACATTTGTAAAAATAAAAAAACAAGACGAATTTTACAGAAACGACATTTGTAAAAATAAAAAACAAGACGATATTTGAAATGTCAAAATATGCATTATAATAACTTTAATATGTTTAAGATTAATATTAACAAATAGAACAAAAAACAACTACAACTAAAAGTTATACAAAAGTTGTACCGTTAAAACATTAAAGTTATACAATTTACGACTAAAGTTATACTCGTAAAACATTAAAGTTATACAATTTACAATTAAGGTTACACTTTTTATATTTTTTTTTTTGGGAGTGTTATTGTTTGTGTTATTTCAAATCTGAGTTTTTTTTATAAAAAAGCGAGAATTGAGAAAATAAATAAAAAATAACGAATGAAAAATAAATAAATAAAATAAAAGATAACAAAAATAACGAATGGAAAAAAACAACTCAAAACATAAAAACTAACACGAAAAAAAAAAAAAAAAAAAAAAAAAAAAAAAAAAAAAAAAAAAACGTCTGCGGCGGTGGGGTTGGCGGCGGGTGGTGGGGTGGTGTCGGGTAGGGTGGTGGTGGGTGGTGGTGAATGAGGAAAAGATGAATGAATGATTTTTTTGGATTTTTGATTTATTTGGATTTTTTGGGTTTTTTTATTTATTTGGATTTTTTGGGTTTATTGAGGTTTTGAGAGAAGAGAAGAGTGAAATGTGTGAAATGAGAGAGAAATGGGTGAGTGGAAAACAAATATATAGTAAATTAGTGGTTAATTGGGGTTGATTAGTAAGGTGTGTTAATTAGCCTTTATAATGACTTTGGGTGAGTTCATCTCATCCCTCCATCTCCCTCCATCCAATGGCTCTTAATAAAACTTATGAACTCAAATAAATATGTTGGCCTTAGTTGATCTCTCCTCTCTCTCTTTCTATATATATATATATATATATATATATATATATATATATATATATATAGAGAGAGAGAGAGAGAGCAAAGTTCTTCTAAGTCCCTTTTTTTTGAGTCCATAAGTCCCTCCCACAACCCTTGGATCATGCATGGTGGAAGGTTGAGATTGAAAGCAAAAAACACACTTAACACTAATTAATTCACTTCTCTCTCTAGTTTTAATAATACATTCACTAATTCATTATCATACACAATTAACACCATATTTTGTCTTATACTTCAAAGTTTATGAAAATTTTGTTAACATTTTTCCTGTTTCGGTTTTTTTCGTTTTTTTTTTCGAGACAAGTTTTCGACTGTTTCGTTTTTTTCGTTTTTTTTTCGAGACAAGTTTTCGACATTTTAGAATTTTACGAGTGTAATTCTAACGGCAAAAAGTGTAATTTTAAGAAATATTTTCGAGAATTTAGCGTTTTACAAGTTTAACTTCAATCTTTACCGAATGATTTTAACGAATAATATTTTGAATTTTTGTCATTTTATCACAAGTTATTGTAATTTAGCATTTTACGAGTGTTATGTTAATGACAAAAAGTGTTATTTTAGTCCAGGTAAGTGTAATTTCAGTCCAATGAGATTGTTATTTTTAGTCAAGGAGAATGTAATTTTAGTCCAGAAAAGTATAATTTCAAATTAATCGAGAATGTAATTTTAGTCCATTGAGAATGTAACATTAGTCCAATGAGAATATGAGAATATGACCAAGTCCATTGAGAGTATAACATTAGTCCAATAGAGCTAAGTGTAATTCTAACAGAAAATAGTGTAATTCTAACAACAAAAAGTGTAATTCTAACAACAAAAAGTGTAATTTTAGCAGAAAAAAGTATAATTCTAGCAAAAAAAAGTATAATTTTAACAGAAAAAAGTGTAATTCTAACAACAAAAAGTGTAATTTTAGCCGAAAAATGTGTTATTCTAGCAAAAAAAAGTGTAATTTTAACAGAAAAAAGTGTAATTCTAACAACTAAAAGTGTAATTTTAGCCGAAAAAAGTGTTATTCTAGCAAAAAAAAAATATAATTTTCACTGAAAAAAGTGTAATTTTAATGGAGGAAAGTGTGATTTTAACAGAAAAAGGTGTAATTCTAACAACAACAAAAAGTGTAATTTTAGCAGAAAAAGTGTAATTTTAGTCGAAAAAAGTGTTATTCTAGCAGGAAAAAGTGTAATTCTAGCCAAAAAGTGTAATTATAGCAAAAAAAAAGTGTAATTGTATTTCTAGTAGAAAAAAGTGTAATTTCAACCAAAAAAGAGTAATTCTAGCAGAAAAAAGAGTAATTCTAGGAGAAAAAATGCACATCTAAGATGAAAATCAACAAATAACCTTAGATCTATTTATTAGATCTAAGACTAAAATAAAACGATCTAATATAACAATAATTGAAGAAAAATGAGAAGACGACATTTTTAATATATCTAAGATTAAAATTAAAAGATCTCACAAAATTAAACAATTTATGTGAGATCTTTTTTTTCGATCTATTTCAAAAACCTAGATCTAAAATTTTAAAAATAATAAGAAGCAAACACTAAGGAGAAAAAAAAAATAACCACTGAAAAAAAAAAACGAAAGGTGTGAGCTTGAGTTGGCAAATATTAATACATACAAAAAAGACAAAAAAAAAAAGAAAAAAAATAGAAGAAGAACACGGTAGAGGAGGGAGGAGGGTCTAAAGGAGTTGTGGTGGACGGTGAGGGAAGCGGCAGAAAGAGGACGGAGGACTCGACATGGGGGAGGTGCGAGGGCGGCAAATCTGGGGGTGTCGGCTTTGTGGTGGAGTTGTGGTGGGCGGCGGATCTGGTGTGTGTGGTAGTGGCGTGAGGGTGGTGTCGGGTTGTGGGTGTTGGGGTTGTGGTGTGGTGGCGGAGAGAAAGTAGGGTGGTCGGCAGAAAGAGGACGGAGGACTCGGCATGGGGGAGGTGCAAGAGCGGCAGATCTGGGGTTGTCGGCTTTGTGGTGGAGTTTGGTGGGCGGCGGATTTGGTGTGTGTGGTGGTGGCGTGAGGGTGGTGTCGGGTTGTGGGTGTCGGGTTTGTGGATGTGGCCGGTGAGGAGGTGAGGTCAAGGTGGTGTTGGGATGGAGGGTGAGGGTGGTGGTCGGTAGTGGGGGCCTGGTGGTGGGTGGGAGAGTAATATGGAGGGAATTTTTTTATTTTTTAGATTTTGAATTATTTGGGTTTGTTAGGATGAGAGTATTATTTGGGTTTTGAATTAATTTGGGTTTTAGAGAGGAGTAGAAGTGAATTGTGTGAATGAGAGAGAAGTTGGTGGAAAAATAAAGGTTATATAGTGGATTAATATTTGATTAGTATGGATTAGTAAAGTAGAGAGGATGTTTTATTAGGCATTAATCCTCCTTTTTTGCTTCCAATCTCAACCTCCATCTTCCTCATCCAATCCGGGCTTAGGAAGACATGACTAAACGTAAGAGGTGACTTTACATGATCTTTACACTATATATATATATATATATATATATATATATATATGACATCAGATCAAAGTGAGAGTTATACAACACATGCTATTTTAACAAGGAAAGCGCTAAAGACTTTGACCCTTTTTGAGTTGAAAGCTCGCTAAGATCTATCTCAATCCTTGTGCTTCACTTAAATGATAGTCAATGTCTGAAGATAAAGATAGAAAAAACTTAATCAGGCTGATGCATACATTATATAAATTAAAAAATTAAGAGACAAACATCATTTCTTTCCATTCTACCATTGTTTTCCTAAAAGAAGAGAGTGTTCTAGACTCCCTTCAACCCATTTTGGTATTCTTAGTATTTGTATTCTCTAACAAACAAAGATGCAAAAGTTTAGCATAAACCACTTTAAGAAGGCAAACACTAAAGACTTAACTTTCCTTTTTTTAGTTGAAAGCTTCCAAAAAACTATTTCAGTCCTTATCTACCCAACCGTTAATTCACGCCGAATGACAATGGTGATGAACTGGGTAATTAAAAAATGGCAGATCATTCTCAAATTTTAGTTACATTTATCATTGTAATAACCCCAAATCAACACAACTGATCTAAAACTCTCAAAAGGGCCTGAACAAATATGTCAAGAAGGTTTCATTACATTTCAATAATCTCAAAAGTCTTTCCCTTAACTTTAATTCAGACCTCTTAGTTGATGATATGGTAAAACATTTTGTCAATACGGCCAATTACTAATCTTCAATTGGTCTCCCTTGTGACGGGTTATCATTTGTGACGGATATTTTGTGAGATAAAATGGTAACAAAATGGGTTAGTGGAGAAAGGGGAACATGAATAGTGTTGCAGAGAGAGAAAAAGTGGGTACATTGTAAGGTAAAATGGTATCCGTCTTCAGCTTGTGACGGATATGTCATGTTTTGAATGAGAATTTGTGACTAATCTTAGCCCACGAATTTCTTTTTTTTAACAGAGAAGTTCTACTTAGCCTCTGACATAAAGTTGTCGTTATGTAGTCTTTTTCTTTTTTGGAAGAGAAGATTCACGTGTTTCTTGAAAAGGTATTTTTTTGTTTAAAAGGTCGTTTAAATAGTAGAAGTGAAGTTGTTACTTTTAATCCAATGACGTTGAGCATGGTTCCTCTATTTTGTAGAGAGATCATGGTTAATAACTTTCTTTCTAAAACCTTAAAGCTGATTGTTTATACTCTTGATTTAACAACTTAGGAGCAGGTCCTCGCCGCGCCGCTTCGAGAAGCAACTGGGCGTAGGTCGTTTAAATAGTAGGTAGGGATGTCAATGATATGAGCCGGCTCGTTGAGCCCTCGAAATCGGCTCGGTCAAAGCTCGGCTCGTGCTTGGTCAAAACGAGCTCGAGCTCGAGCCGAGCTTGGCTAAATACGAGCCGAGCCGGAGCTCCGTAGGCTCAGAAGCTCGTTTATAATTTTTTTTTTTTTGGTATAATCTTTATGTTGTAGTATTATGTTTATTTCAAATTATATGTTATTTAGACATTTATATAAGTATATTATGATATAATATTTTTTAGTATTTTATAATTTAGTTGTTTTTCAAAAATATTTATATTTAATTAGATTTAAAAGGCGAGAAAGTGAAAATATATAATGATAAAATGAGCTCGATTCGAACTCAAGCCGAGCTCGGCTCGTTTACACCCCTAGCCGTAGGTCTCAGTTGTTTATGATTGCACACGCCCTGCAAAAGGCACTTCTTCTGTTTTACAAATAAAATAAATACGACTCAGGAGAGGTGAAAGTGTTTAGGTTGGAGTCATGGTCACTTTGGTAATCCTTGTACAAGAATACACTAATCACACTATAATCGCAAAATCAAAAACGACCATCAATTAGTACAGAGCAGCAAAAACTTCCCACCCAAGGTAGAAATAACCAAGACAATGGCTTTTAAGCTATCAATCATCAATCTATGAACACCCAAAATGTGAAAATTTGAGAAACTCACTACACAACCCAACAACGAAGATATAAATATAAATAAAAGCTAGCCTTATGAATACAAAGTAAACTGAAATAATAAAGGTACCATTTGGTGAGGATCAAGACATGCCAGTGAAGTGAGATTATATCCCTAATTTCCTGTTTATTTCATGTAAAAGCCAAAAGGTACCAACTGGTGAGGAGCAAATAACGATTTACGAGAAGCCGAATCGATGTCAAGGTAGGGAATTCAAAGTCCAACATTCGTACGCCTTTGTGTTCCTCTAAACACCTTCATGAGGCGGCCATTTTTTCATTGAAAACTGCTAATAATAAATAATCCCTCTACTTTAGTTAATAACAACGGAAAATTCACGTGGTACACTTTAACTATGCCACTTTTCACATGGTATCCAATATTTTAAGTTTGTGTACACGGTACCCTTTACATTTCATTTTCATGCACAATATGCCATTTTTGTCGCTACAAAAACTTTCAATTGAGCGTAACTCCTATATCGGAATTCGGAATCGGGCTTTTTTTTGTCCTAAAATGATTTTCTTTTCATAATCTACGATTTGAGATAAAAAAATTTGTCGACGAACATTTTATAGGGTTATATTTTTCCGACAACCTTAAATCAACCATAATTTCGATCTTAAATTTACGAATGACCATTTTTTGTTTTATAAAATTATAGATCTGGAAGAGATAATCAAGTTTGAAAAAAAAAATTGTTCAATTCAGATTTCTGGTCTACGATTTATGCTCAATTGAAGATTTTAAAAACGATAAAAAGGACACGTCTTACTTGAAAATCAAAGCTTAAGGGTACCCTGGGATACCACGTACAAAATGGTGAAGTTTAGGGGTACCACGTGAATTTTCCGTAATAACAATAAAACAAAAAAAAAGCTCTAAGGAGAAAAATGAGAGGAAGGCAAGAGCACAACAGTTCTAGCAACATCTTCTCTTTTCAAGATTATTTATTAGAAAAGATTAGATTGGAAGTGTTAAAACATGGATCCTCTCACACGAAACCGCCATTAAAGAAGCTTTGAGCTTTTGTAGAAGATGAAGAATTTGTTAAGTGTTTGTTGTAACTGAATTGCAACAGAGTAAATTAAAATTGTGTATGTATTTCATTAACTTACAAATGAGAAGATACAACCTATTTATAGAAAAATGAATTCTAGAAACATCTAAAGAAATATCTGTTAACAACTTTCTAACAGATTTCCTGGAATTACGGAAACTCTAACAACCTACTAACAACCTATCAACTAACTCCTTCCTTCAATATCACTGTTAACCTGCTGCATCTGTCATGCTTTGTTTTCGTTGAGCTTTGGCTTTATGTCTAGCCTTAGCCTTTGGTTCTGAGTCATCTTGTGCAGATGAGTTAGGAACCTGAGAATCAACCGTCTCATAGCCTCCCCTCAAGTTGGAATTGCAAGAAGAATGAACGAAGTGCAAGCCCAACTTGGAAGCAAGAAAGAAATGTTGTTGTTGACCCAAAGGTTTGGTCATAAGATCAGTCAACTGCATGCTAGAGGAGACATGGGCTGTGGAAATGAAACCAGCTTGAACTTTCTCCCGAACATAGTGACAATCCAGAGTGAGGTGCTTTGTCCGTTCATGAAAAACGGGGTTAGCAGCAATGTGTTGAGCGGCTTTGTTGTCGCAATTTAGTTGTATTGGAAGAGGAGAATGAACACGAAAATCAAGGAGCAAGGAGTGCAACCAGACGAGTTCACTAGCAGTATGGGACATAGATCGATACTCGGATTCAGCAGAAGATTTGGACACAGTCTTCTGTTTCTTGGTTTTCCAAGAAATAAGAGACTTGCCAAGAAAAACGCAATAACCTGTGAGAGGCTTGGCACTAAACTGACAGGTACCCCAGTCTGCGTCACAGTAAGCGCGTAGACTGAGATTATTATCAACAGGATAAAACAAGGCTGCATCAAGTGTAGCTTTAAGATAGCGTACAATATGAAGGGCAGCATTCATATGAGGGAGTCTGGGTGCGCTGAGGAATTGGCTGAGATGCTGAACGCAATAAGAAAGATCAGGTCGAGTGAGATTGAGATATAGCAGCTTCCCCACAAGACGTCTGTAAATTTCTGGTTCAGTAATAAGCTCTCCTTCATTAGTAGAAAGGTGAAGACCACGAGGGAGGGGAAAAAGAGCAGGTTTGCAGTTGTCCATACAAGTATCCTTGAGAATGTCAAGAACATACTTGCGCTGATTAACAAGCAATCCTGCAGAAGATCTAACAATTTCTAGACCCAAGAAATAACGAATCAAGCCAAGGTCTTTGATAGTAAATGCCTTATCAAGGGAATGCTTGAGATCTTGAATAAGAAAAGAATTGTTGCCTGTGATCAAAAGATCATCAACATAGGCAAGAACAATAACAAGGGTGGAATCCAGTTCCTTAACAAAGAGAGAGTAATCATTCTTTGATTGTGTAAAATCTTTTGACAAGAGCAGCTTAGTGAGCTCAATGTTCCACTGATGAGAGGCTGGCTTTAAGCCTTAAAGGGAGCGTTTCAATTTGCAATATTCACCAGGTTTTCCTTTGTGGTAACCAGCAGGAGGATGCATATATATTTCTTCATCCAAATACCCATGAAGAAATGCGTTATTAATGTCTAACTGGTAAATGGGCCAATCTCTGGCTGCTGCAACAGAAAGAAGAATTTTAACCGTGCTAAATTTAGCAACAGGAGAGAAAGTAGACTTATAATCATTGCCTTCAACTTGAGTGTAACCCTTGGCAACCAAACGTGCCTTATATTTTTCAACAGATCCATTGGGATTGAATTTAACTTTGAAAATCCATTTTGATCCAATGGGTTTAAAACCTGATGGTAGGGGGGCCATTTCCCAAGTACCATTGGCTTCTAATGCATGAAGCTCCTTATTCATGGCTTCTACCCATTTAGGATCAGCTTGTGCTTGAGAATAAGTAGTAGGCTCAACAGTACTCAAAACAGCGCGCATTGAGTGAGACATGATAAGAAGAAGGATAGGAATCAATGTTGAAGACATTGAAAGACTCAGAATGAGAATCTGACTGAGATGTGGAAGCTGGAATAGTGGGGCAAACAAAATCCTGTAAATGTGAAGGAACCTGCCTAAATCTGGTGGAGCGTCTGGCAGGAATAGTTGGAATAGAAGTATTATTAGGAACAATAGAAACAGTATCAGGATGAGACATTGTAGTTTCTGAAGTGGTACTATTAATAGGGGAATTTGTATTCCCTGTGGCATCTGGGCTTTCTTCTGCAGGAGGAGATGGCTGCAAGACCAGGTCATCATCAAAAGAGGAAGGATGAAGAGCAGAACCAAGATGCTGTGGGGCATGAATAGAAGTGGAATGTTTAAATGGAAAAACAGTCTCAGAAAAGATGACATTCCTGCTGACAAACACCTTGTGTGTGGTCAAATCATATACTTTATATGCTTTCTGGCCATATGGATATCAATGAAAATACACTTAATTCCTTTGGCAGCGAACTTATCTCTATGAGGAGTAGGATCCAGAGCATAACATAAGCACCCTAGGACCTTTAATTCATCATAGCTAGGTAATTTACCCAACAATACTTCATAGGGAGTCTTCCAATTAAGCACAACAGAAGGCAATTTGTTGATCAAATAAGTAGCTGTTAAAAGACATTCTCCCCAAAATTTCTTAGGAAGCCCAGCATATAACATCAATGCCCTAGCAGTCTCAATCAAATGCTTATGCTTCCTTTCCACCCGTCCATTTTGTTGAGGGGTGTAAGGAGCACTTCTTTGATGACAAATACCTCTAGCTAAAAACAATTGGGAGCAAGTAGCTTGGAAAATTTCTGTGCCATTATCACTGCGAATAATCTTGACTAATTTTCCAAACTGAATTTGGATTTGTTGTAAGAAATTGGAAATAATAGAACTAACTTCAGTTTTGAACTTAAGAAGAAATGTCCACGTTATGCGAGAATAATCATCCACAACAGTAAGGAAATAATGAGCTCCAGTAAGTGAAGGAGTCTTATAATGCCCCACAAATCAATATGAAGAAGATCAAAGGGACTAGATGCCCTAGAAGTACTTCGAGGAAAAGGTATAACATGCATTTTAGCTAAATTGCAAACTTCACATTGATAAGTTTTCAAGCCATTACAACTGAGATCTTTTATATGTTGCATCTTAGCTAAAGAAGTATGTCCTAGACGAGCATGATACAAATCAAGCTTATCACAAGACTTATTTAAACAATTATTACAATGAACAGACTGAAGAGAGTGTGATAGCTGAGATCCTAGCTTCAACTTATAGAGACCAGCTTCCCTTTGACCTACTGCAATGGTTCCCTTAGAAGCAGGGTCCTGAATAATGCAGTGATCCACATAAAATTGAATTAGCATATGAGAAGAAGATAATAATTTCCCCACCGATAGCGATTATGCTTGAAATCGTATAAGAAGAACATCATGAAGAATTAATAGAGGATGCGAGTTGAATATCACCAAATAACGAACTAATTTGGTGGTTCCATCAAAGTGACCAACAATAATAGGTTTAGAGAGTAATTTCAGGTGAAGAGAAATAAGTTTTGTGAGTCTGTCATGTGATCACTCGGACCAATCAACTATCCAATCACTATTATCAATTTTGCAGTCGTAGTAATAGCATTAGTGACTAAAGCATTACCTCGCAAAATTGACGCAAAGATTAGCACGGTCTGCAGAACCGTGTGCCTCCTGCGATGTTTGAAGCATCTGCATAACTCTGGAATATCTTTCTGTGCAAGATCAGTCTGACTTATAGGATTAGCCTGATGATTAGAGTGTGAAGGTCCTGCCTGAGATGAACCAGTATCCATCATCTGTGTGTCTGAAAGCCCAAGAGGATGATCATCATCTCCTTGCACATTTGCATTACCAGAAAACCGTGCAAGGTATTTAACCTTTAACTCTGGATGTAACACAAAGCATGTATCTTTAGTATGACCAGATTTAGTACATTGAGGACACCAACGCTTGTCAGTTTTGAATTTCTTTGAATCCTTTTTCTGACCTCCTTGATGAGCAGCGGGTGAATTAGACGAACTGCCTTGATTAAAAGCAGGAGCACCTTGTTTGTGAGAGAACAAAGCACTCATCTCATGTGTAGCAGACATCAGATTAGAAATATTTTTCTGAGATTCAACTTGCTGCACAAGAGAGTACACTTTATTTATGGATGGCATAGGCTCCATTGAGAGGATTTGTGATTTCAAATTATCATAAGAATCACTTAATCCCATCAAAAAAGTGAGAACTTTCTCAGTAGACGCTCTTTCAAGCATCTTCTTCAGAAGATTGCAGGTGCATTTAGCAAGGACACCACAAGTGCAATCAGGAAAACCTTCAAGTTCATCAATTTGATCCCAATATCGCTTGAGTTTGTTGAAGTACTCAAAGAATGAACTTTTGTCTTGTTCAACATTCCTTAAATCTTTCTTGAGTTGAAACAACAGTGGACCATTCATCTGGCCATATCTCTCAAGTACATCACCCCAGAGTTGTTTAGCTGTCTTGCAGGAAAGAAAACCTTCTCTGAATTCAGGTTCCATTCCATTAACAAGCCAGCATCTAACCATGGAATCACAGCGCCACCACAAATTGTACTTTGAGGACGTTATGGCAGGGATTGGAGTAAGACCTGTGAGAAAACCTTCTTTGTTCTTTGTTGACATAGCAAGAATCATACTCTTGCTCCAATGGCGGTAATTGCGACCATTGAAGAGAGTATTGACGAAGTTCAGGCCAGCATGACCTGAATTCGCAAGAAACAATGGATCTTCAAAAGGATTAGGAACATCGTTGCTACCAGTAGAAGCAGTCGTCATTTTGTTTTTGTTTTGAACAATTTCGTGAATTTGAAAGTAAAATGAATATTTTTGTGATTTTATCTGGAAAAACAAACCAAAATGAATTACAAAACAAAAATTTGATTTGTGATATGCGGAAGAGTGATGAAGTAAAAGAGTCAGGTCAAAAGCCTGCTCTGATACCATGTTAAAACATGGATCCTCTCACACGAAACCACCATTAAAGAAGCTTTGAGCTTTTGTAGAAGATGAAGAATTTGTTAAGTGTTTGTTGTAACTGAATTGCAACAGAGTAAATTAAAATTGTGTATGTATTTCATTAACTTACAAATGAGAAGATACAACCTATTTATAGAAAAATGAATTCTAGAAACATCTAAAGAAATATCTGTTAACAACTTTCTAACAGATTTCCTTGAAGTACGGAAACTCTAACAACCTACTAACAACCTATCAACTAACTCCTTCCTTCAATATCACTGTTAACCTGCTGCATCTGTCATGCTCTGTTTTCGTTGAGCTTTGGCTTTATGTCTAGCCTTAGTCTTTGGTTCTGAGTCATCTTGTGCAGGTGAGTTAGGAACCTGAGAATCAACCGTCTCATAGGAAGTAATATTAATTCTCTCCAAAGGACAAGGTGAGTTCTGATTAGGTTACATTCAGATACTCTGAAATGAAGAAACGAAGGAGAAGCGTGGGAGTAGTTGTTGATTATGAACAGTATTGCCGATCGAGATGCTAATCTCAATCCGCCAAAAGCACTCATCAAATAAGAACAATAATCCACCAAAATCACTCAAAATTGATAGAAAAAATACAATCTCTAACATAATTCAAAGCATAAACTTAATTAACATCAAGATTAAACAAGATCAGACAAACAAGATCAAACAAGAAACCCATAAATGAAATCAGCTAACGTGGATGAAAAAGAATAACCTTCTCAATTCGATTCGATCCGTTCCCATTTTTGTCAGACATTGTTGACATTAGGGTTTTGATTTAGGTTTGATGGCTTTGGGGTTTTCTTGGGGGTGATAATATGGTTTACAGAGAGTGATTGTGGAAGAGACAGAGAGTTGTACGGGATGATTGAGATGAGAGATAGAATGAAGGAAAGCAAGAGTAATATAAATGGGGCAAGCTCAAAACGGTGCATTTTTGTTGGCACAAATTCTCATTGAAGACATGACATATCTATCACAAGCTGAAGACGGATACCATTTTACCTCACAATGTACCCACTTTTTCTCTCTCTGCAACACTATTCATGTGGTCCTCTTTCTCCACTAACCCATTTTGTTACCATTTTATCTCACAAAATATCCGTCACAAATGGTAACCCGTCACAAGGGAGACCAATTGTTTTGTTGGATAATGCGTAAAGTGCTACACTCAGTTATTGTTCATATTATGAACAGTAACTATCCTTGCTCAATTTTTTGTAAAGGGTGTAGGTTTTTTTTTTGTAAAGGGTGTAGATATACATCTAATATAAATTTAATACACGGTATATTTTATGTATTTGGTTTGTATAGAATAGAAACTTATTATATTACACAAAATCTCATTGAAGATGGACACTATTCGTCACAAGCTGAAGATGGGTAGTGCCCATCTCACAAGATGCAAGTGGCAATATGTATGGGTGCTCCATTTTCCCTCCTACTTGCCAACCTACTTGCTTTATTGTGAGAGGTCTTCAGCTTGTGACGGATATTGTCCGTCACAAGCAAGACGCTTTGATTATATTAATGATAAATTACAAATAACCACCTTGTATTTGCGTATTTTTACAAATAACCACCATGTATTTCTATTTTTACAAATAACCCCTGGACTTTTACGTATACTCCCCAATCACCATCGTATATTTAAACCGATACTCATTTTTCATATTTTTCGACTCGTTAATGAAAGATTTACGCAGAATACCCATATTACCCCCACTTACTTACATACACTAACTTTATCCAAACCTAACATACTCCATAATCCAATTCAATTGACTAATTCCCCAAATTAAATTTATTCATCCATCGTAGAAAAAGGATGAGAAGTTAAATTCTATGAACATTTTCCTACATTTGAATGGTCTTATGGTCGATCTGCATGTCCCCAACCAATCATTTGCAAAAACAAAAAAATATAGCATAAAGATTTCTGGAAACTAAAAGAATAACCAAAAGCCATTTGCTACAGATTCTTTTCTACCTCAAACCACTCACTCAATTATCTAATAAACCAATGAAAATTACACAATCAGCATAAGATTGCTTATTCACTGTACTGCAAAAAAAAATGGCACTTTATTCACTATTGTACGCGACACAATGTCTGTTATTAATCTTTTTATCAGTTTACCTTATACTATTTGCAGGGAAATGGCTGGTCGATTGAGTTGGGTAATCATGGTCAATTGATTTGGGCGATTTTGGGGATTTAGGGTTTGAATGTATAAATTGATTTGGGGGAATTGGGGAAAAGGTGATTGAATATGGAGGGAATTGGGGAAAAGGTGATTGAATATGGAGTATGTTATGTTTGGGTAAATTAGTGAAGGTAAGTAAGTGGGAGTAATATGAGTATTCCGCTTAAATTTTTCATTAACGAGTAGGAAAATATGAAAAACGAGTATCATTTCAAATATACGGTGGTGATTGGGGAATATAAGGCAAAGTGTGGCGGTTATTTGTAAAAATAGAAATACATGGTGGTTGTTTGTAAAAATACGTAAATACATGGTGATTATTTGTAATTTATCCTTATATTAACTCAAGTTGTGGAATAAGATTAGTATTATACGACAGTAATTTCAAAAGTTTGAAACTCTAATATCGCTAAAAAGTTGATTTAAAATGTTGGACTCTTTATAATCGTTCAAAAAAAAAAAAGCTCATAAGTATTTAAATTATTACCGTGCCAAGATTATTATTATTATTATTAAATCATGAGACTTTTTTTTAATACAGATGTATTTTAGAATGATATGTAGTTCTTTGTAATAATCTTAATTACTCCGTATTATAAATTTAGGCTACCCATAAATCCGCGGGGTGGATGTACGGGGACACGGAAAATTTATGCACATCATGCCCATACTAGTTGTCTGGTGGGCCCCAATTATAGAATCTTGCAATACACCTAAAAGGGTACTTTGCGTCATTTCCCATGTAGTAGTCTATTTACTCCTTGAATTTGTACATACCCTAAATTTAAGTAAACATTGCTTATAAAAACAATGTCAAAAGTGGGTAGCATGATTCTCTTATCTTTTTAACAAGACTTGTAAGACATAAATCAACTCAAGGCTTGTTAGACCATGTATATTGTTGAATAGAGAGATCCAAGTCGTTGTAGGTGTCGTAAGCTATAAATTAACTCGACCCCAAGACCTAAGTCTCCCTAGGAATTGTAAGACATACATCTACTCGATTCCACACAACTCTAATCGTTTATGTTACTCATTTATGTGATTTTACCATGTTTCCCTATGATCCCATGACACCCTAGTGTCTTTATTCTATTGTTAACATTTCTATTTTATTGCTTGTTTTACCTTTCATTGTCATTTATTGCTTTTCATTAGCTTAGACTTTAAACCCAATCAATTGTGACAACCTAAGTACAACTATAACTTGATTGAATAATTTGAATACCCCCGTCCTTTAGGTTCGACTCCGACTTACTCTCTATGCTAGTAGATGGATATAAATGTGTTTGATAGTGGATAGCGACCCGCTCCATCAAAATGGCGCCGTTGCCGAGGACGGTGTTGTGTATTTTAATTGTTCTTATGTCTAGTTTTAGTTGTGCTTATTCTTGAGGAGCCTTGGTTCCTTGGGAATTTCGTTTCTTGTATTTGATTTAATTGTGCCTTAACCTTCAGGAACTTGTTCCTTAAGGCCGTCCTTATCATTTTCGTGTAGTTTCCGTGCTTGTAGTTGTTTCCTTGCTTTAGGAACAATGATGGCACAAGAAGGGTATGAGCAAAGTGGATCAAATGGGTATGACTTGTTTGAATGGAGAGGGTTTGTTGAGCAAGAAAACACACCCATATCCTACAACTTCTACAGTGGAAACCCAAATTACCCCACAAACTTCCCATACCAAAGCCCCTAAATCCAAAATCCACAAGAACCACCCTCTCAAAACCCTCTTTACAATCAATATCAAATGTCATCCTACAATCAACACCTATACAGCCAATTTCCCATCTAACCATAACAAGAAAATGAGCATAACTTTGACATTAAAAATGTGGTTCTCCAAATGCTAAAAAACCAAAAAAACTTCTTTATGCAAATGTTAGAAGGAAGCCAAGCTAGGGACAATGTCCTCAACAATATTTTGACCCATGGTGAAGAGTTGGCAAACCAAATAGCTCAAATAGAAGCCACCTAAGAGCTCAATGGTGAACAAGAGGAAAGTGATGATGAAGATGGGGAGTGTATGATTGGTTGTAACTCTTGTGAGCCAAATGTAGATGATGAATTGGAAGATGATGTGGTAGGGGATTGGAATGAATTCTCTCCTTTTGAGAATACCCTTTCAAAAGAAAATGACTGGGTGAAGCATGGTGAGCCTCTTGGTGACTCTTGTGATATCAACCCCTTCGATGACAGTCCTTGTTGGGACGAGCCTACAAATGACTCTTGAATATTGTTGAGTTAGGCTTGTCGGGAGGAGAGCTTGATGATATAGAGGCCACTTTGCTAAATGGCGGACCATTTGGTGGGGAAATCATAGAAGACAAGGGTAAGAAAGGAGATGTTAGGGACCCTATATATGAGAAGTGGACCACAAAATTCTTTGTCCCCTAAGCCCCCCTTTGATCAAGTGAAAGCCCAATCAAGCATGCCTCTCAACCATTGGCCCCAAGGAAGACGGGAGAAGCCCCAAGTGCTCACAAAAGCTTGAAAGACCATTCCTCTCTTACTTTGGCAAGATATCCAAGCCACTTGGGTCGAGCCATCAAGAAGGCCCAAGGGTTAGTGCCAATAAGGGTAAGAGGAGCTTTAACAAATATTGTTGGATGAGGAAGTGGGTGGACTTCGTAATGAAGTGGCCATGGTTCTACATTTTCTTATTTGAGGATTGTGCCCAAGACTTTGACCGGTTGTTGAGAGCATTGAGTAACATGGACAATGCTAATTGGAAAATTTCCATTAAAAGTTTGGTGGAGTCCTTTCTTAAACCACCATTTGTAAAATACCATATCCTTTGACTTTGCATTGCATTTTATTTAGTGTAATTTGCATGAAATCACTAATTTTTGCATGAGAGCAAGCGAGGGAGGGTAACTAATTGTGTTTGAAGTGTGTGTATGCAAAAATCAAGTGTGGGAAAGCATATGCCTAGGCTAGACGTGCCTATGGAGCGCAATCCCACGCTAGGAAGTCCGAGAAAGGACGGTTTGACAAGCTAAGAGAAGAGTCCCCACGAGTTGGCCTCAACTCGTGGGAGTTGGATGATGCGTGTCCTAGATATGATGTTTTACACCCTATTTTACACGCATTTCAGAGCTCATTTGTGTAGTTTATGCTACTATTTTCCCTATTTCCGTCTACTTTTGTGTTTTTGTGTAATATTGCAGAAATGTGAAGAATCCAGCGGAAATCGAGCCGAATCCGTCCCTAAGTGCTTAGCATTGCATTTGACATGAAGTAATGACTCGAGAGCTGAACTTGGTGCGCGTATCAAGGCCTGAAAGATAGATTTGCGAGAGTTTTCAGAAGCGGATTATCAGTTACAGCGGTCTATAGACTGTCGAAATGCTGAACAGAAGTCTGCAGGAAAGAGGAGCAGTCGATCGACTAATGTCTTTGGTCGATCGACCAGAGCACGACTGTCAGAAGCTTCTGTACAACGCATCTTAGTCGATCGACCGGTCTTAATGGTCGATCGACCGCTATTTTAATCTGACGCAAATTAAAAGGACAAGAAGTTAGAAGCCCAATTGTAATTAGGTTTTAGGAATAAGAGTTACGTGATATTCCTATATAATGTAACCCCTTCCTACTCTTTTATTCATTCATTCAGACTGGAATCCAGATTTACATACCTAGTTTACATTAGTTCAAAATAAAGTTCTTCTTTTGCATTGGGATTCGCTTTTTTTCTTGCTTCCTTTATTTCTGGTAATTCTTTTCTCTGGTAATTCTTGCTCTAAGTTCTATTCTTTCTTTATAGATTAGAATTGACTAAGTTATAATCCCTAAGCCTTAATTATTTCTTTATGCAATTTTATTGTTCATTTAATTTAGTTATGAATCCTATTGTTTTCATCTATGTTATTGTTTCTGTTATTATTTCCAGTATGAGTAGCTAAACCCTTCGTGCTAAGATGTAGGGGACCTGTAGTGTAGGCGGCGTAGATTTTGTAGACCTGAGTCGCGTCATGGTTGATCGACTGCCTTACCTGGTCGATCGACCGGCTCACGTAAGATCAACTCCGTCTTAATTAATTTAATTGCTATATTTGACGAATCGATTGCACGCGACCAGTTGAATGCTTAGGAATTGACCGACTCGATAGATCGAAAGATAGGGGAGGGAAATAGACTACTTAATTAAGACGACTAAATTAATAAGATCGAGAGATAAGTTAATTTAGGCTTTTAAATCACTTTTCAGGGCGAGAGTCAGTACTAGTGATATTAGGGACCCGTAGCTAGATCGAGAGATGCTACATGTTAAGAATGGACCGAGAGGACTTCTTATTTTCCCGTCTTACGTGATTATTTCAGACTTACTTAGGATACTGCCGTCGAAACTACAGTGAACCGACCATCTTAGCATCCTTCTAATATTTGATTTCATCCATTTTCTTTTATCACTCATTTATTTACTTTAATTTAGTTTTAATTTGATTGCCTTTAGTTATAGAACTATTCAAATCAAACCCCCTCACAATTGTTACTTTAGATTGAGATTAGACAACTTTTAATTGGATCGCCTCTCTGTGGTTCGACCCTGACTGCCACTAGCTTCTGTTAGTAGTATTTAGGTTATAAATTTTATTTTTGATACTGAACGACGGTATCAAACTTTGGCGCCGTTGCCGGGGAAGGGGTTTGTTTAATTTTTAGTTGTTTTTATCTTAGTCTTTTTTCTTGGTTTAAGGGACACTTGTTCCTTAAACTATTCTCATATTCTACGTGTAGTTTCCTCTTATGCGCAGATCACAGGGTGGAGAATTACGACCGTTAGATCCTGAGATCGAAAGGACTTTACGTGAGTTGAGACGATCATCTAGAGTATTGCCGACAGAGGAAGAGCTGAGTACTCTGTCCAGTTACTACGAGAATGAGTTATTTGAGGAGGATCCACCTTCGTCTCTTATCTCTACTTCTTCAGCTGAGACCGTTACATCTCCAGATATGGCTGAAGAAGCAAGTATAGCCAGTCACTCTGAGCCAAAAGCTGAGAATCTCTATAAGGGATTCGTGTTGCCAGCTGGGACGGATAGAAAATTCGAACCGAAATCGGCCTACATTAACTTGGTTGAGAGAAACCAATTTGGGAGAGGTGCAAATGAAGATGCAGCTAAACATATGGAGATATTCATTGACTACTGTTGTTCCGTACCCCCATCAACAGGTGTGACCCAGGACCAGGTAAAAGAGACAATGTTCATATTCTCGCTTCATGATGCTGCTAGGGAGTGGTACCGAGATCTGGATCGAGCTGCCAATGGTATCACTGATTGGAATTCGCTGGCCCTATCATTTTATAAGAAATATTTCTCTGCATCGAAGACCAATGCGAATAGAGCTCAGATCACAAGCTTTAAACAGGGTCCTGATGAAAATTTCCATGAGGCATGGGTCCGTTTCAAGAGGCTGGTGCGATCTATTCCGCACCATGGGTTGGAACAATGGTGCCTGTCTAATCAATTCTATAATGGGCTTTATGATGATCAGAGGGCTATCCTGGATGCTGCAGCTAATGGCAGATTCCAGGAGAATGTTGGAGAAACTAAGGGGTGGAAGATTATTGAAGATATGGCCATCCATAAAGCTGAGCATGAGAATTCTAGAGGAAATCAGAGAAGATCAGCTGAATCTCCTGCTGTAGCTGCAATAGAGGCCCTTATTGCGAGATTTGACAAGCTAGATTTTGGGGGATCCCAAAAAGGAGGGATATATAAAGTTAATGCAGTTTCAGACGGTCCCTTTACATGCCAAAGATGTGGAGGAGAGGGACATGTTTCGGAGTTTTGTACTAGTTCGAATGAAATATGTGCTGCCTTTCAACACTTTAGGCAGACTGGTACTTATCCCGATCCCTCTAATGTCCACCCCAATTTGAGGTGGACTAACCAGAATGCCCTTAATCCGGGTCCTCAGCAGCAGCAGCAGCAAAGCTATGTGCCCCCTCATAAGCAGCAGCAGTATCAAAAGCCTCCCTATGTGCCTCAGCAACAACAATTTCAAGGTTCTGATATTTCTGAATTGAAAAACATGGTTCAGAATTTATCGGGTTTGCTGCAAAAGGAGTCTCTAGCTAGAGAGACTTCTACAAAAATGTTGAAGAGTCAAATTGCCCAATTGGCAAGCAAAAGTGCAACTAGAGCTCCGGGGCATTTACCGTCGCAGCCGGATCAAAAAGAGACTCTAAATACAATAAGTTTGAGGAGTGGGTCTACCCTTGACGTCTCCGCTATGGTCGAAGATGTTACTGGAAAAGATGGGGCGGAACCGAGCAAGAAAAAGGCTGGAATGAACAGTTGCAAGAAAAAGACGATGAGCAGGTATATCAGTCGATCGACTGATGAACCTGGTCGATCGACGAGCTCGGGTAACAGTGAAGCTTCTGGTCCTACGGGAGCCAGTCGAGCGACTGACATACATGGTCGATCGACTGAAGATGCGTCTGATCGTGAACCTTTACGTCCTCCAATGTCAGATAACTTGAGGGACTAATTATTTCGGGGTACGACGACTCCGAAATTATCGAGGCAAGATCCAAATGCTGATGGATCAGTTCCGGTTCCAAAGTACGACCCCACGACGGTTAATGGTTCATTCCTGAGACGGTCTGAAGAAGGTTCGAGCTACAACAAGGACAAGGTAGTGGATTTTCAGCCTAAGTCCACTGATGCCAGTATGAGAAACCTAGAGGAGAGGGCTAAGTTGCTTCTTACAGCCCCTTATCCGGAGAGATTGGTGCCGACATAGGAACATGTATCGTTTAACAAGTTTGAAAATGTTATTTCATAGTTTAAATGTGCAAGTTCCTTTCTTAGAATTAGTTAATCAAGTGCCTGCTTACATGAAATTTATGAAGCAACTGTTGTCTAAAAAGAAGTCACTTGATACTGTGCAATCTGTCGCACTAACTGAGGAGTCATGTTCTTATTTGACTCACACTGCTCCACATAAGTTAGCTGACCCTGGTAGCTTTTCTGTTCCTTGTAATATTGGTACCTTCTCAATTGAGAAGGCATTATGTGATCTAGGAGCTAGCATTAGTGTTATGCCTTTGAGTCTTGCTAAGAAATTGAAATTGACCAAGTTTGCAATTACAAACATGACGGTACAGATGGCTGATCGTTCTGCGGTCCAGCCTATAAGAGTCTTAGAGGACCTTCCTGTGTAAATAGGAAAGTTCTTTTTCCCAGTTGACTTCAATGTGCTAGACATACCTGAGGATGCTCACATCCCTATCATTTTGGGTAGACCATTTCTGCACACTGCTGGTGCAGTTATAGATGTTGGCTCAGGGACATTGACCTTTAAGGTGGGAAAATAGTCCATTGTTTTTGCCCAGACCTATAAGAAGAAGGATGCTATGTACCCAATAACTTGCAATGTAGCTAAATCTTATGTTGTGTTGCCTAATATGCCTGCCCCTATGCCTAATTCTGCTATAACACCTCCACCCCAGATCGGGAGCAAATTGGAGGAAGATCCTTCTGTTTTGACTGTTGCAGGAAATGGTTTGGGGAAGAAAGAGCCGTTCATTGCTCTAACTGTGAAGGAGCCAATCATTCAAAGAGGCGGTCTAGGGTGTCTGAGCTATGTAACTGATGAGGAGCCTAATGAGGAGCCAGTCAAGGTGACAGAGTCCGATTTGGATTTTGATGAGTCAGACGAGGTCAATGATTGGGAAGATATTCGAGATGTTGATCCGTTGAGTTCAGCGGATATTGGAGTCGTTAGGAGCCCCGCTGAGGAGAAGAGTACTGTAGAGGCTACCTCTTGTAGCCAGAAGCCGAGTAAGTGGGCCATTCCGTGGCCATTCTTGATCAACTATTAATTGATTAAAACTTTTTAAAGAACATTTTATTGATTTGTTAGACTTTTTATTGCTTTGGTGTGCGCGGGACTTCGCTTTAATAAATTTGCTTAGGATTTAAAGACTTTAGACTGTTACTTTGAGTTTTGCGCAATTTTGGGCGCGTTATTATGTGTATTTGCAGGTTCATAGACCTTATTAGCTCAATTTATTGAGCTAATTCGAAGAAATCAGAAACTTACAACAGGTATCTCAGTCGATCGACTGGCTTTAATGGTCGATCGACTGTGCCGCGAATCCAGGGGCTTCTGTTCCTGTCACCTTGGTCGATCGACTGGCTGGTACGGTCGATCGATTGCCTTCGTTGCTGTACCTGTTCACGACCTTTCCCATGCTGTGTTTGGTTGATTTGCGGAGTTGAGGGAGTTTTTTTTCTCCACTTTATTCTCCGATTCATTTCTGTTCTCTTCTGTTTTCTTATTTTGCACATAATTTTGCGTTTCGTAAATTGCTTTCTCGGAATTACGCGCAGTACTTTTACTTCTTTTCAGGTACCTATGGTAGCACTGCTGGCTACTGAAACCTCCTAGCTCACGCTAGTTTGGGGAGGTTTTCTTTTGCGCGCTTAAAGTCTTGTGAGTTTCCGAGTATAACTTCATGCCTTGTTTAGTTATAATAACGCAAATTCCCGTTTCCCTTTTATTTCATTACATGATTTTGCACAATGGGGACATTGTGTGATTTGGTTTGGGGAAGGGTTTTGCATTACATTCACATGTTTTATTGCATTTCTGTTTCACGTTTATTGCATTTCAGTTTGCATTTGTTATTTCATTTCTCGTATATATACAAAATACCAGAAAATTCAAAAAACTTTTTTGAAAAATTTCAAAAATTCAAAAAATGCACGTTTATTTTAGCATGTAGGTCGAGTCGGAACGGTAGTATTTCAATGATGACATTGCATTTTTACTGTTTTATGCCTAAGCCTTGCTAATTGACATGTTATTAATAGAATCAAATATGCATATCTACGAGTTTTCGTTAATTTATTCGCTGAATCTTTAAACTTGACTTAGATTTTTGGCAAACTACATTATATTCTGAGGTTTAGAGCTTATAACTGGTGTCATCCATAACCGGTTTATTTAGGAATGTGAGTAGTTACTCCTTATGAGACATGTTACATAAAATTGCATAAATATGAACTTAATCTTCTTAATACCTGTATGCATTCGGTTTGTGGTTTGTTGACACATGTGGTAGAGGTCCCCTTTTCTCATTTTGCCCATAAGCCTCACATAGCCAAAAATAGCCTTTTGTCCCTTTAACTACATCCTATATTCAGCCTGCCTTTGTCAAGCTAGTAGTACTAGTCTTTGGGAATGTGTACTTATCATTTTGGTTATATTTGCTCTTATTAAGATTGTTGGTGAAATGATTGAAAGGAAAGAAAAAAAAAGAAAAAAAAAGAGAAAAAAATGATTCGAAAAAAAAGGATCAGTCGATCGACTGCTTGCTGCAGTAGCGAAATAAAATTCGAAAAAATCACATGATTGAATCTTCATTAGTTGGTGATTTTATATTCCCATGTTGCAATTAATATCATTTAGGGAATTAAGTTTGTATGGAGATTGTGAGATTAGTGCTAATCATTAGCACCGGTTTTGTTGTTGAATCTTGAGTAAGAAAGTTGGATGTTGTTATAATTTGGTTTTCAGTAAATACTAGCTTGGCTATAACTCTGCTTTTCCAAATTTATCTTAGCCCTTTCTTACCCATAGCCTCACATATCCATTTCTACCTCGGCATGTGTCATGGTCTTTTATGGTTGGAATGCATATGTACGGTTGTAGAGATTATTTTCATATTAGATTGCAGGCATGTTTTATAGGTCGTAGTTAGGTGAGAGTCTTTACAAATATTACTTCTTTCTATCTTTACATATATTCACCTGTATTTATTGATTGATATGAGCGACCCGTGAGAGTCCATAATGATAAGTCTCTATAGTTGACGGTTCACCTGTTTTTAACGACTACATAACTCGTTTGCATGATTCATATTGCTAATTGATTGTTGGTTGTTGCATTAAACTGGTTTAGGCTTTATAGTTGCATTTCGCTCTGAGATTGAAATCGTTCCAATTAGGTCTTAGGATCGAGTCTAGTTCTAGCTTGGGGACAAGCAAGGGTTTGGTTTGGGGAAGTTTGATGCGTGTCCTAGATATGATGTTTTACACGCATTTCAGAGCTCATTTGTGTAGTTTATGCTACTATTTTCCCCATTTTCGTCTACTTTTGTGTTTTTGTGTAATATTGTAGAAATGTGAAGAATCCAGCGGAAATCGAGCCGAATCCGTCCCTAAGTGCTTAACATTGCATTTGACATGAAGTAGTGACTCGAGAGATGAACTTGGTGCGCGTATCAAGGCCTGAAAGATAGATTTGCGAGAGTTTTCAGAAGCGGATTATCAGCTACAGCGGTCTATAGACTGTCGGAATGCTGAACAGAAGTCTGCAAGAAAGAGGAGCAGTCGATCGACTGATGTCTTTGGTCGATCGACCAGAGCACGATTGTCAGAAGCTTCTGTACAGCGCATCTTAGTCGATCGACCGGTCTTAATGGTCGATCGACCGCTATTTTAATCTGACGCAAATTAAAAGGACGAGAAGTTAGAAGCCCAATTGTAATTAGGTTTTAGGAATAAGAGTTACGTGATATTCCTATGTAACGTAACCCCTTCCTAGTCTTTTATTCATTCATTCAGACTGGAATTCAGATTTACATACCTAGTTTACATTAGTTCAAAATAAAGTTTTTCTTTTGCATTGGGATTCGCTTTTTTTCTTGCTTCCTTTATTTCTGGTAATTCTTATCTCTGGTAATTCTTGCTCTAAGTTCTATTCTTTCTTTATAGATTAGAATTAACTAAGTTAGAATCCCTAAGCCTTAATTCTTTCTTTATGCGATTTTATTGTTCATTTAATTTAGTTATGAATCCTATTGTTTTCATCTATGTTATTGTTTCTATTATTATTTCCAGTATGAGTAGCTAAACCCTTCGTGCTAAGATGTAGGGGACCTGTAGTGTAGGCGGCGTATATTTTGTAGACCTGAGTCGCGTCATGGTTGACCGACTGCCTTACCTGGTCGATCGACCGGCTCACGTAAGATCAACTCCGTCTTAATTAATTTAATTGCTATATTTGACGAATCGAGTGCACGCGACCAGTTGAATGCTTAGGAATTGACCGACTCGATAGATCAAAAGATAGGGGAGGGAAATAGACTACTTAATTAAGACTACTAAATTAATAAGATCGAGAGATAAGTTAATTTAGGCTTTTAAATCACTTTTCAGGGCGAGAGTCAGTACTAGTGATATTAAGGACCCGTAGCTAGATCGAGAGATGCTACCTGTTAAGGATGGACCGAGAGGACTTCTTATTTTCCCGTCTTACGTGATTATTTCAGACTTACTTAGGATACTGCCGTCGAAACTACAGTGAACCGACCATCTTAGCATCCTTTTAATATTTGATTTCATCCAGTTTCTTTTATCACTCATTTATTTACTTTAGTTTAGTTTTAATTTGATTGCTTTAGTTATAGAACTATTCAAATCAAACCTCCTCACAATTGTTACTTGAGATTGAGATTAGACAACTTTTAATTGCATCGCCTCTCTGTGGTTCGACCCTGACTGCCACTAGCTTCTATTAGTAGTATTTAGGTTATAAATTTTATTTTTGATACCAAACGACGGTATCATTGGAGCCAAAAGCAAAGAAAGAGTGAGTCCTGCAGCATAGCTCCCGGGAGCTGAGACAAGCTCGTGGGAGCTGACCTTCTTTGTGAAAAAAATATACCCTGCAACATAGCTCGTGGGAGCAGCTACATGGCTTGTGGGATCAGCTACATGGCTCGTGGGAGTAGGTAAATGGCTCGTGGAAGCCGAGTCTAGCTCGGGCGAGCCCAACTGTGAAGAAATTTCCCTGCTGCCCAGCTCTCCCGACCCCTGCCTAGCACGTGGGAGCGCCCCTGCTACACCTCAAATATACGGGATCCCCTTCCCTTTCCTTCGTCATTCCTACAACACAACACAAACACAAAGATCCTTTCCCTCCCTAACACATCAAAACCCACATCTCCAATACCTCAAAAATAACCCAAATCAACCCTCATTGGTGGAAATGAGACATTACTTATCATCTTTTCCCCCATTTGAATAGAAATTGCAAAAAAATCCCCCTTCATATCCTCACAATTACAACCCCCTATATCCACAAGAGCCCTAATATGAGGGTGTACTTGTATTAAGGTGAATAATGAAGTGGGTAGTAAGAAAGAAGTGAGGAGGACGATGGTATCATGGCAACAATGATAAAGGTATTGGGGATAATGATGTCAAGAGAAATGACAACGGTGATGTGAGAAATGAGGTGTGAAGAGAAAAAGGCACACAAGGAAGGGATGATTTCCCGATGGTGGAAGATGGCTAGCATAGCATCCAAACCGGGGAGGTGAATGTGATTGGAAGGACCTCCTTTTCCTTTATCTAGATCTTATGCTTGCTTTAATGTTCTACTAACTCACATTCACACTTGCATTAGATAATTCATATAGCATAGCTTGCATTGTAACATATGTCATATAGCTCATGTAGTTAGTTGCATTTAGGTCATGCATTCATGCATGGTCACTCATGACCAAACCTCATTTCTCCAACACTAGAAATAGTGTTTAAACCGGTTTGGAGAGGTTTTGATCATAGGTGACCTAAGCTAATTCAAATTAACTTCCAACTTAATAGAAAACATGCATCAGTTAGAGTAGAATAGTGCATCATTTGTAATATATAACATTTAGTACTTGCATTTATATAGAGCATCCATTCATTCATATCATGCATTACATATTGCATTTGTACTTCTTTTTCCTATAGTTAAAAATCCAAAAACAAGTTTTTAACTTTCAAAAATTTTAAAATACAAAAATATGTGTTTAATTTTCAATAAAACTTATTTGATAAACATAAAATATGTTTTTTTTTCATTTCTGACTCCTACGTTGTACATTGATGACAATTTCCGAAATAAAGTGGGGGATGAGAATTTATATTCCAAAATACATAAAAATTTGAAAAATCTTGAAAAATCCCAAAAATATGTTCTTTAATTTCATAAAAACAAAACCCCTAAATATTTGAAAAGTTACAAAAACCAAAAACATGTTCTTTCATTTAGTAGTGTAGAATTGTATATACTTGCGTGCTTTTGTTCTTTTCTCACATAGGTACGACATTACATTTGAGACATTAGCAAGGGAATATGAAGACCGCTTGGTATGATCATTCTAATCCGTATTTCCCTTCCATTTCTTTTCATTATTCATATGAGGAGGATGAGCTTATATGTCGAGGAGGATGTTGTGTGTTTTTGATTGTTGCGGTTGTGTATCTATGTGTTGATAGGAGCTTGCATTTAGATTATGTGTCATGTTGTTGGTAGAAGTATATGCATTAGCTTGTATATATATGTAGGTTGCATCATGGTATATAGTTGCATTTAGGAATAAACTTTGGAAAATGCCTGTTGGACCATATAGTTATATGTTTTGTTTTGATAATGACAAGTGTGCCTTATAATGTATATACTCTTTGTGCGTAATCGTTTGTTAGTCTTTGTTAGATTTAATAAAGTTTACAGTTATAACAAACAATGTTATAGCATCCACGGCTATAACTTTGAAGATTTGTGAAACATTATTGAAGTAATGTTATAGCTGCTTGAACTATAACATTGAAAATTCCTAAAGCATCATTGTGATACTCCATTCACAAGTATGATGATCACTCAAGCAAAAGGCATGATCAAGTCTATAAGAAGCTTAAGATGAAGAGCTTATGATCAAGATGAAGAGATGATCCTACTACTGAAGATCTCCAGGAAGATTAGCTAGTATAGGACGTCATCTGATAACGGTATCTCTGGAAATAATATTAGGAAGGTAAAGTTATAGTTACTTAACCTATAACTTTACTTAATCAAGCTTAGTGTTATAGTCTTTTGTACTATAACTTTAGGTTGCAGTTTGAAGGAACGATTTTAAGGTTTTAAAATCAATTTTCGAAAGCTCAAATTCTTTATATATTTTCGAAAATATGTGTATGTATGATGGAGATGAGATATGGGTTTAATTAAATTGAATAATTTATGTTTATTCTATTGGTTAGTAAATCGACTTAAGACTCGTCATGCTACCTAGGGTTTGCTAAGTTATCTAAACCTAAATCCTAATCTACTTCTATATTTCGGATAGGGTTTGACCGTGTGGGCTTATGAGCTGTGTTTAGGTTGATCTCTCTTTGCACAAGTAATCTGTTATGATATATCTAAAATAGATTGACATAAGATATTTTTATATCTTAAACAATTTTTTTAGGTTATCTTAGTTTACTTAATTGAAATATTTGTGGATTAAAATAAGAAAATAAGATTTGTTTCTTTAGAAACAATTCAAAGTGCTTCACGGCACAAATAGGGTTTTCGTCCAACCCTAGTTCTACCCTCTACTATATATACACATGTGTTTTTTATTTCAAGAATAATTTGTCGCAATATTAAAATTCTTTTGCAAACAAATCGAGTCAAAATTCTTTATCAAGTATTTTATTTGTTTTTTACAATTCGAAACTCTTACGAAAAGTCGTGCTTTAAATTGCTTATTATTTCCTTAAGATTACGTTATTAGATCATAGTACTTTATATTGTTTCTTGTACGTTCAATTGTGTGAACACTCAGAAGAACAATCAAGTGCTTTCTTTTTAACGTAAGTTAGACAAGTTAGAGTATTTAACGATACTCGAATTTAAGTTACAGCTAGAGTTAGTTGTACGAGTGGGTTGATAATTTTGTAATCCGGAGAAAGGTACTAAAATTATTAATCGAGAATAGTGGACGTAGGTTTCGACTTGTGAAACTGAACCACTTCAAAATCACGTGTGTCATTTCCTTCGTTCTTTTATTTACGTTTTTATCGTGTAGTTGATTAATTAAATTTTAATCGATAAACTTTAAGTAATTAATTATTTAATGACGCTTATATAAGATACACAAAAAAGTGGGCTATATTTTAATACTCAATTCACCCCCCTCTCGAGTATTTCGGATAGATAGACTCTACAATTGGTATCAGAGCCTCGTGCTCTTGATTGGCTAACCGCAAAGAGGCTGATCCGTCTATCTTTTTTATTTTATTTTTCCGCTGCTTTACACATGTGAAATGGACTCCAAATACCTTAAGTGTCCCATCTTTGATGGGAAGAATTATGGGCTTTGGAAGAACATGATGACACACTATATAAAAGGACATGATTGGGAGTGCTGGGCGATTATTAAGAACGGACCAAATAAAATTTTGGTCGGATTTTCAGATGGCACTACCTATGAGAAAAATAAAGAAGACTATGTAGAGGCTGATTACAAGAAGGCTGAGAAAAACTCGAAAGCGATAAGCCTGTTGCAAAACGGTATGATATCGAACGAATTCGACCATTTTTCTTCTTGTACTACGGCCAAGGAAATATGGGATGGTCTTAAATTGGCTCATGAAGGAACGTCAGCTGTTATAAAATATTGTATTGACTTGCTGATTCAAAAATACGAACTCTTTATAATGGAGAAGAATGAATCACTTGATAGCATGTCAGCACGGTTTTATAGCATCATTAATGAGCTAAAAAATCTTGGCAGAAAATTTGAGTCCGAGGACATTGCTAGGAAAGTCCTTAGGAGTTTGTCTAAGAAATGGCATCCTAAGGTCACAGCAATGGAGGAATGTGGAGATCTCACGGCTTTACCCTATGCAGAACTTATTGGAGCTCTTATGGTCATGAACTCGTCCTGGAAGACAATGAGGCCGAGTCCAGTAAAAATAAGAGTACGACTCTACAAGCATTTTCTAATGAAGATGTCGATGCTGATATTGAGGACAAAATGATCCTGTTTTCTAAACGCTTTAAAAGAAGAATTTTTAGAAATAAGCAAACAAAATCGACTAACAATAATAATAAGTCCTTCAACAAAAAGGTCTCAGAGTCGAAAAACACGTTTGCTAATAGAGGATGCTTCAAGTGCGGAGAATCCGATCATATGATGAAGGATTCTCCCACATGGGAGAAAACTAAAGATAAATCAAAACGTGAGAAGACCAAGAAAAAATCCAAGCAACTTATGATGGCATCGTGATGGAGAGATCTCGACACAGAAGATGATGAAGGGTTTGAAGATGAAGAAGTTTCTAATCTGTGCTTAAGCAACGTAAGTCTTGACCTAATTTGGGACGGTGATGAAGATAACTTGGATCCAAACTACTGCTTTCTAGAAGAATCAGACTCAGATGAAGAAGAGGAGGTAAGCTATCTTGAGCTTAAAAAACGCGTTAAGAAATTGTCCAAAAGTGCCTTAATTGAATTTTTTGAGCAATCTCTTGATAAATGTCATGAACAAGATTTGGAATTGAAAGATTTGAAAGAACAAATTCTTGATATTGCTGAAGAGAATCAACTTATTAAGGCTAAGGCTAAGAAGCTCAAATCTAAAGTTACAGCTAATATTGCTACAACTTCAGAAACGGCAAATGCTGAGAAGAAGATTATTGAGTCTAAAGTTATAGCTAATAAAGCTATAACCTCAGATCTGAAACTCAACATTACGCATCTTCAAGCCAAGGTTACAGCTAATGAAGCTATAACCTTAGAATTGAGGAAAGTCAAAGAGCTTCTAGAGTCGAAAGCTACAGTTAGAGAAGCTGTGATCTCAGATCAAAAGAAGGAAATTAAGTCTCTAATTCAGCAATTGAATGAATCAAAAACCGTACTATCAAACACAAAAAAATTGCATACTGAAATGGTACGAGTTCTTGATAATAGATTCCAGAATTTTCGTGACAATTATGAAGAGACTCACCCCACTAAGGTTATTGAGTCAGATCATTCCAAATGTGTAATACCCGGCCTTTGTGAGACCCGTACTTAGACATGGGGACGCGTGAAAAGACTTTTAGACCGATAAGAGATCACTCGGAAAGGAGGGATAGCCTTACACTAGACCTGGACTAGATCGTGTGGCATTGCAGCGGACCGAGTGGGTCCACTCGGCCGAGTGAAGAGCGCACTTGACCGAGGTAGTCCACTGAACTGAGTGGAGTGATACTCGGCCGAGTGAGTCCACTCGACCGAGTGGACTCGGTACTCGGTCGAGTGCCGCTGTTTTCAAAACACGGGATTAATTCCCTTTCTCTCCTAACCTTAAAATCATTTCCACCTTCCTCCTTATCTCTCCAATCTCTTTCCCTTCTCTCTAAACCCTCACAAACATCTTATACTTGGGATTCAAGCTTAGATTAGAAGATCTACCACCTTCCTCTTCATCTCCTTCACCTTGTAAGTAAAGATCTTCCCTTTTCCAGTCTTTTAAACCCTAACTTTTGGGGGAATTCGTTATAGGTAATTAATTAGCAATTAGTATGTGTGTTTGGGGCAATTAAGGGGTAATAATAAGGGGCTTTGTAGTGTATATTAGTATAGGATGTGTTGCGATGTTATCATATGATTTGTATAGGATGAAACGGTACCTTGAGACGGTTTTGGTCCGGATTCGAGTAGCTTGAGGAGATTGCTAAAAGGTAGGTTAATCCTACTTGGTTTCAATAATGTGGTGTTGTTTATGGTGATGTTGTAGTTATTTTTGCATAATTTGAGTATTTGCATTATAACATGTTTAGTGGTAATCACATTATTAAGAGGATGATTATGATATGTTGGTTGTGGTTCATGCATTGGTCATTATCATATATATTGGAGTTGTTGTTGTTGTTTTTGTTGTTTTTGTTGTTGTTGTTGTTGTTGTTGTTGTTGTTGTTGTTGTTGTTGTTGTTGTTGTTGTTGTTGTTGTTGTTGTTGTTGTTGTTGTTGTTGTTGTTGTTGTTGTTGTTGTTGTTGTTGTTGTTGTTGTTGTTGTTTGTTGTTGTTGTTGTTGTTGTTGTTGTTGTTGTTGTTGTTGTTGTTGTTGTTGTTGTTGTTGTTGTTGTTGTTGTTGTTGTTGTTGTTGTTGTTGTTGTTGTTGTTGTTGTTGTTGTTGTTGTTGTTGTTGTTGTTGTTGTTGTAAGATGGTTGGGAGACCGTCTTACGCTTAAGTCGCCTCTTGGAGCTTCCCACTCTAAAGGGGATCTACACATTAATGGCTTGAGTTACGGAGGGACTCGTGTGGTTGAGGCACGATGTCTGGCAGAGGATCCGGTTGGCTTCCCAGCCCGATACGTCTGGGCGTGTCCTGGTACCTGTTTGTGGTTGTTGGTATGTCTGGGCGTGTCCTGGTATAATTGTGGTTGTCGGTATGTCTGGGCGTGTCCCGGTACCGTGGTGGTGGCGGTGGTGTGTTGGCATCTCATTTACATTAGTAGTCATATTGCATGTTCACGCTTGAGTCGTGTCACCTTTGATTTGTTTATTGAAACTGGCGTTTGTTGTGTCTGTGTATTTGTCACCTGTCTCTTTTGGGGTGGCTTGTGTTGATCCATATGATATCCTTTGGTCATATGGGGAGCAGGTTAGGTACAGATTGTTTGGATAATACGCGGGAGACGAGACGAGCTTGACGAGTCACGAGACGAGTGTAGTTGGTTAGATGAGTATAGTAGCCGTGAGTTGTATTTTATTTATTAGTTAATGGTTTGTATTTACTAAACTTGTCATTTATAATAAATTTTTCTTTATTGTATCTCTGACTCACCGCCTCGGGAAACCGAGAAGGTAACATCTCCTAATTACCTTGGCCGGGTAAGAAGGGGGTGTTACAAAGTGGTATCAGAGCGACGATTTTGGAACCTAAACCAATGAACCAAAATGAACCTAGGTGTGTCTAATAAAATGAACCCGACTTGAGTACGATAGGAGATCGGTTTTGGATGTGTCGGCGCCCCAATATCAAAACAAGTGCCTATTGTCTCGGTTTGTCACTACGTGGGTGGTTAAAATCATGGATGACTTTTTGTGGAATTTATATGGTGGCATGATTGCATGAATGTGTGATTTACATTAAGTTGTAGTATGATATAGTACTTACCATAATACACGAAAATGTGAAAGTTGAATGCTAGGTTATTACGAGTAGCATGTGATACGTGCATTTTGTATAGTCTTTTTAGCCTATTTCAGCACGTATTTCCATGTACTTTTGTATTGTTTATATAGTATTATGCCCCGAATTGGCTACTTTGGTTCTTTTTGTCAATTTTGTAGAAATGAACGTGGAAGTAGTAGAATTGCACCATTTTCGTCCCTTTTTGCATGCATTTTGAGGAGAAGGGATTGTTCAGAGTGAGATCTTGCATTGAGATGCGTGAAGGAACGGTCTACGGAGCGGTCGGTCACGAGTTTGAGCTGTTTGGAGGAAGAACACTCGATCGAGCTGTTTTATTGGTCGATCGAGTGGTTTCTATGTCTAAGGTTGGTCGATCGAGTAGTATTGTACTCGATCAAGAAGTGCTGAAATTAGGAGTTACTCGATCGAGTAACAATTTTGGTCGATCGAGTAGATATTTTGGAGAAGTACTTGATCGAGTTGTTTCAGACTACTCGATCGAGTGGTTTTGGCTGTCATGGGCTTTAATTAGTCCGTGAACGTGTTTTAGCTTATGGACTTAGTAATTTTTCTATTTGAACGCATAATAACTAGGTCATTGGCATTCAGTTTTTTCACCTATCATATTTGATATTACGCTTGAATGGTTCTCCTTTCCTTTCACTGTAACTTTGCTTTCGGGGTTATTTAGCTCGGAATTAGTCGTTCTTTACGCCGGATTCTTGCGATTGTAATCTCTTTCTCCCTTTTTAATATTAATCTCTCTTTTATTCATCTTAATTACTTGTTTTGTTATTTCTTAATTTTCTGCCCTAATCTTTGTTTATGCATTTTCATTATTATTTCATCATGCTTAATGTTAGTTATTTCATTGTTATTAGTTTTGATAATATTAATAGCATGAGTAGCTAATCTGTTTCATGTTAGGATTAGGGAATCTACGGTAGAAATGTGACGATCTAGAAAATAGGTTAGATGAATTAATTGTGAGACTTTATTCCCATAGCAATATTACTGTATTTACCGACTTAGTTGAGTGCACGCTTCTGAGTCACCCTTTTAATCTGGTTAAATTTAATCTTGGATCGGAAGATTAGACTAACTAGGCCTGGTATGAACAGTAGACTACCGTGACGAGGACGGAAGTTAAGTTAGTGGTAATTTAGGATAGAAAGTGGACCGGAAGGACCTTTCCATATCCGTCTCGCAGTAATTTATCTAATTTGTTTACAGTTGAGTCACTGGACTACCGTAGTGAACCGAAATCCTGACATGTCCCCTCTCTATTGATAGTTTATTCTCATTTTCTGTCTTTATTGCTCTTTCTTTATTTCTCTTCCTTTAAACCCTTAATTAGTTTAGAACAATCAAATTACAAACCCCCCCATTTGTGACCAAATAGACGGACCTTTACAGATATCTTGCCTCCCTGAGGAGATCGACCTGAGTTCCCTAGCTATATAGTTAGTTTAGTTAGTTATTTTTGATAGGTATACGACAGCCCTGTCAAATTTTGGCGCCGTTGTCGGGGAGGCAATTGCCCTATTTGTCTTTGTTTCGTTTATTTTATCCGTCTCAGGGAATTTTTATTCCTTGAGGCAGTTCTTATTCATTTTCTTTCAGTATTGTGTATGCCCAGGTCACATAGGGTGGAGTTAGTTCCAGCTGATTCTGAGCCAGAGAGATTGTTCAGGTATAGAATCCGTCTGCAAAGAGAATCACGAAAGGAAGACTTGAGTACTTTCGAACCCGAACTTCAACATTTCCTATTTACAGAAAATCCATCTTTTGAAGAAGACACTTTCAGTTCTGTAAACCACTCAGTAAAGATGCCGAACATTGCCAGCCATTCGGAGCCTAAAGCATCATCTATTCCTAAAGGTTTCAATGTCCAGACTAAGGATGGGAATACATTTGACATCCGTCCGTCATATATCAATCTGGTGGAGAGAAATCTCTTTAGAGGTGTGGCAGGTAAAGATCCGAGGAAGCATATGGAGGTATTTACGGACTACTGTTCTACTATCCCCGCCACAAAGGGGGTAACTAAAGACAAGATTAAGGAGGTGCTGTTTCCTTTTTCTTTGACTGACTCAGCCAGGGAGTGGCTTACTGATTTTGACCGCACAGCCGCGGGGGTCACAGACTGGGAGACCCTTGCTCTTGCTTTTTATAAGAGATATTTCCCTCCGCAGCGCACTAATCAGCTAAGGGCCAAGATTACCAGTTTCAAACAGGCACCTGATGAAACTTTCTATGAAGCGTGGTGCCGTTTCAAGAGGTTGGTGAGGTCTCTTCCTCACCATGGTTTTGATCCGTGGTTCCTGTCCAATCAGTTCTACAATGGGCTATACGATGATCACAGAGCCATACTTTATGCATCATCCAATGGAAGATTCCAAAAGAACACTGACGATGATAAGGGATGGCCCTTATTGAAGAGATGGCGACCCACTGTGCTGAGTATGGGAACCCGAGGGATGGTACTAGAAGAGTTCATGCAGTCGATAAGAAAGTTGTGGCTCAGCTGGAAGCCATGAATGCTAGATTTGATAAGTTGGAGTTGCATTCTGCTGGGGAGCCTCAGACGGTTCATTTGCTTACTAGAGGGGAGGCTGTCACATGTGAGAGGTGTGGAAGCAACGACGGTCACACTGCTGTTGGCTATCATACAGAGAAGGAACAGGTCCTTGCTTTTCAACAATACAGGCAAGGATGGGGTTCCTATTATAATAAGCAAGGGGCAGTCCATCCCAATCTGAGGTGGACAAGTCAAAATGTGCTCAATCCTACCCCTCTTCCGCAGCAGCAACAACCATATGTCCCTTCTCGTAAGGCTCAACAAGGCTTTCAAAAGCCTCCTTACTTTCCTACACCGAACCAAGGTGCATCATCTTCTGGTGGGGTAAGTGAGCTAGGTGAGTTGAAGACGATGTTGCAGTCTTTGACAAAGTAGTGGAAGCTAAGTGATCAACAAAAAGATGCATCTATCAAGGCACTTGAAACTCAAGTTGCCCAGTTAGCCGCGAACCAGTCCACAAGGAAACCGGGACATTTAACCTCACAAGCCGATAAGAATCCACATGAGACGGTCAATTTAATTAATTTGAGGAGCGGTTATTCATATGAAGGACCGAAATCAGACCCGGGGAAGGTAATTACTGCTGATGAACAGTGCACTGTCGAAGAAAAAGAGCTGACGACAAAGAAAGTACTCGATCGACTAATTTCTGGAGGTCGATCGAGTAAAAATGCTGAAGAAAGGGCTTGATCGAGTGGAATTTCCACTCGATCGAGTGAACAGGAAAAAGAAGAGCTCGATCGAGTAAATAAAACTGTTCGATCGAGTGAATTTGCTGAAGAATCTGCTCGATCGAATGATATTTTTGGTCGATCGAGTAATGCTGATAAAGAATAACTCGATCGAGAGCTTACTAGTGCTCGATCGAGTGAAAAATCACCTGAAAGACCATGTTCGAGAGGAAAAAAGTCTCGATCGAAGGAGTTAGAGCTTAATCCGGCTGATACATTGGAAGAGAGGAACAAAGGGCTCGAAATGCCCATCACTGTGCCCTTCCCGAGGCGTCTGCAGAGTACTAAGGCTAATCAACAATTCGGCAAATTTGCCGAACTCCTGAAAAGCTTGCAAGTCACTGTGCCATTTGCCGAATTGCTGACACAGGTACCCTTTTACCTTAAATTTATGAAAGAAATTTTATCACGTAAGAGGCACATTAACGACCATGAGACGGTAGCTTTGACCGAGGTAGGGATGGCCCTAGTTCAGAATAAGTTACCTCCCAAACAGTCAGACCTGGGTAGTTTTTCGATTCCGTGTCATATTGGTACCCACTTAATTGATAACGCGTTATGCGATCTTGCCGCTAGCGTGAGTGTCTTACCGCTGTCTCTGGCTAAGAGACTTGGTTTGACTAATTGCACAAATATGACTGTTCAGATGGCCGACCGTAGTATATCACGGCCACTAGGTGTCATAGAAGTCATACCTATTAAGATCGGGAGGTTCTTTATTCCCGTTGACTTCGTTGTACTTGACATCCCCGAAGATACCCATACCCCTATCATTTTAGGTAGACCATTCTTATTTACTGCCCGTGCGGTGATAGACGTCGGGGGCAAGACATTGACTTTCCAGGTTGGGGACGAGGAATTGATACTCCATCAGTCTAAGTCCCGAAGGGCTCCCATGCAAGCTCAGCCTTGCAATGCCCTCTCTTCTACTGACTCTCCTATTGACACTCCAAATGAAGATTTGGAATATTGTGCTGCTATCGTGACCCCTCCGCCTCAGATTGAGAGCAAAAAGGAGGAAAGTTCATCTGTTTTCCTTGCTGCAGGTACAGATGAAAATAATGAAAGAGCTCTCAATGGTTATTATGCAATTAATGTCAGTCAAAGTGGGAGCGATGATGTTAAAGCTGGTGAGAAAGGAGTAAGGACGAGAAAAGTTCGCGTGTATGTGGACGTCAACTATTCTCCTCCTAACGATTCAAGTTCAAGCTCATGGAAATTGAAGAGGATGATTAATGTTGCTGAGATGACGACCTCCAGTCAGAAGCCCTACGAGGGGCTACTGAATTGCTTTGAGAAGTGAGCGGGGAAATGCCCCGTGTACCAATTTGTATAAACAATTTTTAATTTCCGTCGGATTTGTTTATTGCATTTAATTAGGATAATTAGAATTTAGACATTTTTTAGCATAGATTAGAAGACTATAGGCTGTTACTTTTCGTATTTGGTATTTTGGGATATTTTTGCGAGTGTTTTTATGCAGGTTTGGGGAACTATACACAAATTCAAGAGCTTACACGAGGAAAAGACCTCGATCGAGTACTACTCGATCGAGTGGAATTTGTTCGATCGAATGGGTTCCTGTTGCTCGATCGACAAAAGCAAAAAAGGGGAGTTCTCGATCGAGTAACTTTTTACTCGATCGAGTAGATGAATACAAGAAGTTCTCGATCGAGCAGTTCTAAACCACTCGATCGAGTGAAATTAGAAATTACACGCAGGGAGTCTCTTTAACTCCCTCGTTTGTTTTATTATTTCATTTCTTCTTCATTATTTCGCCCCTTCTCCCTTATTTGCGATAAAAAAAACCCCAAATCCTCCATTTTTCTTGCCCATTTACCAAATCCACCACCTAAATTTTGTTCCTTGCTAATTAATCGTCATTTGCCCTCTACTTCCCCTTTGATTTACGCTATTTTACACGGTTAATTGAGGATTTTAGGGTTTCACGGTTTATCGATCAAAAATCGCCATTGTTGCTTGTTGATTGTTGATTAATTGCTATTTGTAGGTGCCTTATCATCAAGTAAGTAATTCCTACACTTCTTTGCATTTTAATTTCATTAATTTTGCTTTTTATGAAGTGAATTAGGAATTAGGGTTTCGGTGCTCATATTAGGTCGAATTTTTCGACTATAATTGTAATTCTTTGCCCAATTTTTCTTACTTGATGATTAATTCCCATACCTTATTGATTATTAACATGTTTAATTCGAATTGTTTTGGGAAATTTGTGATTAAGGTTCAGCTTAGTCGAAATTTTCGACTGTCATTGGGTCTATACTGCTGGCCATGCTTAATTTGTCTCAATTGTTGATTAAATTGCTGCCAATGATGCCTGTTACCCACACCCTATCACGGTTTACTTGTCTTATTCGAATTTGTCGAGGAAAATTTGGGACTTTTTGGGCTGTTAGTCGAATTTTTCGACTTTCTTTGGGAATTTTCACGCTGTTTACATGCTGTTTTCTTATCAAATTCCCCTGCCCTATTTGTTTAGGATGGATTCTAGCTCTGTGCCTTCTACGAGCTCGACTTCTAGTTCGTCCTTGTCTGAGACGGTGGTCCCTGCTGTTACCACCGCCTCCACTTCTGTTAGTACCGCAGCTCCTGCGTTCTTAGTCTCTGCTGCTGGTACTATTTTTACACCTGCTAGCACTGCTGCTAGCCCTGTTTCAGCTACCACCCCAGTCACAGCCACTACTACTGCTAGCACTGCTGCTAGCCTTTCTTCCTCAGTGGTGGTCACAGCTGCAACCACAACCTCTACTTCAGCCACGGTGAGCACACATGTGGCGGACTCACCTGCAGCCGCATCTGCTTTTAGGGCGGCCCTAGTTCCTCGTACCATCACTGGACGGTCTTCTACTTCAGGTTCTAGAGGCCGCGGTCGTGGTCGTGCTACACCTGCTGTTGGCCATGTCACGATTCGAGTGGACGACACCGTCGACTCCCACCCTGCGTTCCCCCAGGTAACTTTTATTAATGGTGTTCATCGTAAGAGGTTTTATGACTTAGTTGACTGTGACTTTCTCCCTACGCGCTTTATTTGCCGTACGTCACTTCAGGGGATCGGCTTCTACGAGCTAGTCTGTGAGCTTCTACGGGGCACGGGGATGGCCGGACTCATCACTATGAGTGGCCACACTTTTAGGGAGGTGAGCCTTGAGTTCTTCAGCTCCTTTACCTTCTCCTCCGAAGCACATGACGCTGTCCCTATTAGTCTTTCCGTGTCTTTCCGGTTGTATAACCGGACCTTTTCTATGACACTTGAGGAGATTGGTACTCGACTCGGCCTTTCCTTTACGGGCGCCACTGTTGCCCCTAAGAAGGTCATTAGTCTGCTTTGGTGGGCTTTGGCACAGACTCCTTTTCACGAACGAAAGCTCACCCAGGTCCACCTCCCCCCCGCCCGTTACTTCCTCAGACTGATGGGAAGTACTATCTTTGGCCGAAAGGAGCCAAACAACATCAACAACAATGAGCTTTCCATCTTAGGCGGTTACCTGAACATCGACGGCGAGGATCCCTTTACCCTCAACATCGCTTATTTGACCACCAAGTACTTCCAGGCTCAAGGAGAGAAGCTTATGGGCACTATTGTCTGCGGTGGCATAGCCACCTTTCTTGCCCGTTCTCTCCTCACCGTCTTGCCTCGTGACATACCTTATATAGACGGTGATAGGTATTTGAGCCCAGCCGCCATGCACTCTCAGACTTGGTGATGCGTGTCTTTTATATGATGTTTTACATCCCATTTTACACGCATTTCAGAGCTCATTCATGTAGTTTATGCTACATTTCTCCCTATTTCCGTCTACTTCCGTATTTTTGTACATTATTGCAGAAATGTGAAGAATCCAGCGGAAATCGAGCTAAATCCGTCCCCGAGTATCCTGCATTGCATGTGACGTGAAGTATTCACCCGAGGAACGAACTTGGTGCGTAATTCAAGGCCCAAAAGACAAGTCCACGACTTTAAAGAAGTCAAGTAGCAGCTCAAGCAGTCGATCGACCACTGCCATCAGTCGATCGACCAACCATCGGGTTCCAGAAGCTACTGTTTACTGAAGACCAGTCGATCGACCAGTACTAGCAGTCGATCGACCAAATTGCTATTCCAGACGAGAATTAAAAGGCCGTGAATCTTGAAGCCCAAAGTTATGCTAGGTTAAGGAAATTAAGTTACGTTAGTTTCTATATAACGTAACCTAGAAACATCAGTTTTGACATTCAGTTTTTAATCAAGTTTTTATACAGTAACATTTAGTTTGATAATTAGGGTTTGGAATATTGTTGAGCATTGGATTTTTAGTTCTTATTCCTAATCTTTCCTCTATAATCTCGGTATTCTTCTGCCCTATTTTCAGTTCTTCTTTATTTTATCATTAGTATAGAATTGCTAGTTAAGTTCCCAAAACCAATTCATTTATTTATGTTAATTGTTTACTTTATCGTTTCAAGCATGAATTCAGTAGTTAATTTCACCGTCATTATTATTGTTTTTACCCTTAGCATGAGTAGCTAGATTATTTGTGCTAGGATGTAGGCGAATTATAGCGTAGGCGGCAAAGTATTGAACACGGCCTGATTCGCGTGTCAGTCGATCGACTGACATTCTCGGTCGATCGACTGATCTCGTGAGGTTACCCTTCGTTTTAATTGATTTTAATGTTGTATTTAACGAATCAAATGCATGCGACCAGTTAGATGCTTAATTTATGACTGACCCATTAGATCGAAAGATAGGGAAAGTTATTGGATTACCAATTAAGATGACTAAACTGTGCTGAGATCGAAAGATAGGTATAGTTTAGACCGTTAGTCACTTTTCAGGACGAGAGTCAGTATTAGTGATATTAGGGACCTATAGCGAGATCGAAAGATGCTATTTGTTAAGAGTGGACCGAGAGGACCTCTTGTTTCCCGCCTCACTTGTGTTTGATTCACCGACTTAGTATCTTTGCCCAAAGCTTTAATGAACCGACCATCCTAGTACCCCTTCTTTATCTGTTTAAGCCATGTTTTAGGTCATTGTCTTTAATTATTCTTAGCTATAGACCAACTCAACTCAACCCCCACACTTGTTACCTTAGACTGAATTTAATCAACTAGAATTTACATCTGCCTCTCTGTGGTTCGACCCGACTGCCGCTAGCTATAGTTGTAGTTGGAAATTATAAATCTTATTTTTGACACCTCACGACGGGTATCAAATTTTGGCGCCGTTGTCGGGGAGGCAATAGTTCTAATTTTTAGTTGTTTTATTTTAGTCTTTCTTAGTTTAAGGGACTTTTGTTCCTTAAACTTTTCTTATATTCTTTTTGTTGTTTCTTCTTATGCGCAGGTCACAGGGTGGTGGACTAGTACCATTCGATCCTGAGATAGAGAAATCTTTGCGCGAGTTGAAACGATCACAAAGGGTATTACCGACAGAGGAAGAGCTGAGTACTCTGTCAAGCTATCGCGAGAACGAGCTGTTCGAGGAAGACCCACAGTCTTCACCCGTTTCCACCTCTTCAGCCGAGACAGTCACTTCTCCCGAGATTCCAGTCATGGCCGAGGAAGCGAGTATAGCTAGTCATTCTGAGCCGACAGCTGCAAATTTATATAAGGGGTTCGAATTACCAGGAGATGCCAGGAAGTTCGAACCAAAGCCTTCATACATTAATATGGTTGAGAGAAACCAAGATTCGGGAGCCGCAAATGAAGATGCAGGCTAAGCATATGGAGACCTTTATTGACTACTCATTGTTCCATACCCCCCCCACGGTGTGACCCAAGACCGATCAAGGAAACCATGTTTATCTTCTCCTTCGTGATGCTGCAAGGGAGTGGTATAGAGATCTGGATCGAGCTGCTCATGGGATCACTGACTGGAATTCCTTGGCATTGGCATTCTACAAGAAGTACTTTTCTGCTTCTAAGACGATTGCTATTAGAGCCCAAATCACAAGTTTCAAACAAGGGCCGGATGAGAACTTCCACGAGGCATGGGTCCGATTTAAGAAGTCAAAGTGCGAACCATACCGCACCATGGTTTCGAAAAATGGAGCTTGTGCAATCATATCTATAATGGGTTGTATGACGATCGTAGGGCTATTTTGGATGTCATGCAGCCAATGGCCGATTTGCTGAGAACTTGGGAGAGACCAAGGGGTGGAAGATAATCGACGATCTAGCCACCCACAAGGCTGAGTAGGGGAATTCCAGAGGGAACCAGAGGAGAGCTGCTGAATCTTCCTCTGTTGCTGCACTTGAAGCTCTCACTGCGAGATTTGACAAATATGAATTGGGAGGAGCTTCTAAAGGTGGGATGTACCAAGTAAATGCTGTGTCAGACGGTCCTTTCGTCTGTGAAAGGTGTGGAGCTGAGGGACACGTTTCGAAGAATTGCCCTAGTCCTTTTGAGTCTTGTGCTGCCTTTCAACACTATAGGCAGACGAACACCTACTATGAGCCCAATGTTCATCCCAACCTGAGGTGGAGTAGCCAGAATGTCCTAAATCCAACTCCACCTCCGCAGCAGCAACCCTATGTGCCCCCTCATCAAAAGCAACAACAATATCAGAAACATCCTTATGTGCCGCAACAGCAACAACAATCCCATAGTTCCGATTTTGCTGAGTTTAAGAACTTGTTGATGAAGGAGTCCCAAGCAAGAGAGGCCGGGATGAAGCTACTAGAGAGCCAAATTGCTCAATTGGCTAGTAAGAGTACCTCTCGAGCTCTGGGACACTTACCCACTCAAACCGACCAAAAGGAGACCCTAAACGCCATCACGTTAAGGAGTGGGTCCACCCTAGAGGGGCCTGCCATGGTCGAGGATGTTGTTGAAAAGAATGAGGCGGATCCGAGTCCAAAGAAAGCTGAAACGAATAATTCAAAGAAAAAGGCGTCTACCGTATATATCGATCGATCGATCGATACACCCGGCCGATCGATCGATACGCGGTTACAACGACAAGGCTGAACGTGCACCTAGGTCGATCGACTGAGGATAGTGGTCGATCGACCAAGATTACTGCTGATAGCGAGATTGTTCGTCCTCCGATGCCAGATAACTTGAGGGACTATTTGTTTCGGGGCACGACGGCTCCGAAAGTGTTAGGGCCAGACCCGAGTGCTGATGGGTCCGTCCTAATTCCGAAGTTCGATCCGATGACGGTCAATGGCTCATATTTGAGACGGTCTGAGGAGGATTCGAGCTTTGACAAGGAGAAAGCAGTGGACTTCCAGCCTAAGTCCACGGATGCCGGCATGCGCAACCTAGAGGAGAGGGCTAAGGTACTCCTTACAGCCCCATATCCGGAGAGACTAGTGCCAACAAAGGAATAGGTATCTTTCAGTAAATTTGAAAAAGTTATTCGTAGCTTGAATGTACAAGTACCCTTCCTTGAGTTGGTCAATCAGGTGCCTGCCTACACTAAATTCATGAAACAACTCCTGTCAAAGAAAAAGTCGCTTGAACATGTTCACACTGTCGCATTAACCAAAGAGTCATGCTCTTACTTGTCTCACACTGCACCCCATAAGCTAGAGGACCCGGGTAGCTTTTCTGTTCCTTGCAATATAGGTACCTTCTCTATTGAGAAGGCATTATGTGACTTAGGAGCTAGTATAAGCGTCATGCCTTTGAGTCTAGCTAGAAAGCTCAAATTGACTAGGTTCGCAGTGACAGATATGACAGTTCAGATGGCTGACCGATCTGCGGTCCAGCCGATAGGAGTCTTAGAGGACATCCCTGTCCAAATAGGGAAGTTCTTATTCCCCGTCGACTTTGTTGTACTTGACATGCCTGAAGATGCTCATATACCCATTATTTTGGGTAGGCCATTTCTGCACACCGCTGGTGCAGTCATAGATGTCGGTCTAGGAACCCTGACTTTCAAAGTGGGAAAGCATTCTATTGTTTTTGCCCAACTTGCTAAGAAAAAGGACCCCATGTGGCCTGTGACTTGTAATACGGTTTCTGAAAAGAAATCGTACTTTGTGCTTCCTGAATTGCCTGTCTCTATTACTACTTCTGTGTTAACCCCTCCGCCCCAAACTGGGAGCAAAAAGGAGGAAGAATCTGTTGTTTTAGATGTTGCAGGAGCTGGTTTGGGGAAGGAAGTGCTGCAAGTTGCTCCAGCTGTAAAGAAGCCGATCATTCAAAGAGGAGGTCTTGGTTGCCTGAGCTATGGAATTGATGAGGTAGTTGATGACGAGCCGGTCAAAGCCAGAAAGTCCGATTTGGATTCTGACAAGCCCGAAGAGATCCTTGACTGGGGAGATGATGAGAGTGTTGATCCGTTGAGCCATACGGACGTGGAAGCTAAGAAGGGTTTAGCTGCTCAAATAAGCACCGTTGAGGCTACCTCTAGTAGCCAGAAGCCGACGAAGTGGGCCATACCATGGTCATTCTTGATCAACTATTAGTTGATCGAGCTCTTCATAAACTTAATTTTATTTGCTTTTGTCAAGACAATTTTTATTGCTTTTGTGTGCGCGAAACTTCGCATTTTATTTTGTTTGTTTCGGATTTTTAAGTACTTTAGACTTTGTTTTGGGTTTTGCGCAATTTTGGGCGCGTATTACTGTGTATTTGCAGGTTTTTAGACCTCATTAGCTCAAGTAATTGAGCAAATACGAAGAAATAAGGAGTTCAGCAGTATTTTCAGTCGATCGACTGGCTACATTGGTCGATCGACTGAGTTGCACTTTCCAGGAGCTACTGTTCCTGACACATTGGTCGATCGACTGCCATCCTTAGTCGATCGACCAAGGACGCTGCTGTACCTATTCACGATCTCTCCCCTGTTGTGTTTGGTCGATTTGCGGACTTAAGGGAGTTTTCTACTCCACTTTCTTTTCCGTCCAATTATTTATTTTTTCTATTTTCTCATTTTCGCACAATTTTACCGCTTCAAAAATGGTTTTCTCGGTTTTTATGCGTGGGTTTTTACTTGTCTTTCAGGTACCCTTTTTAGTAGCACTGCTGGCTACTGAAACCTCCTAGCTCACGCTGGTTTGGGGAGGTTTTCCTTTTGCTGCGCTTAAAGTCTTGTAAGTTCCCGATTTTCACTTCATGTCTTATTTATTTCATTTTCCCGCAAATTCCCATTTCTCTTTTCTTCATTACACGATTTTTCACAATGGGGACATTGTGCGATTTGGTTTGGGGAAGGGTTTTGCGTCGCATATCATTTGCTTGCATTCACGTTTACATTTTGTTTTGCATTGTTTATTTCATTTCTCATATATACAAAATTCAAAAAAAAAAAATTGAAAAATTTCAAAAATTTCCATAAAATGCACGTTTATTTTAGCATATAGGTCGAGTCGGAACGGTAGTATTTCAAGGATGATATTGCATTTTGCACCTGTTTTGCCTAAGCCTTGCTAGATTGACATGTTATTAGTAGAATCGTATAAGTGCATATCTACGAGTTTTCGTTAATTATTTGCTGAACTTGAGACTTGACTTTGAATATTGGCAAACTACATCATGTTTCTGAGATTTAGAGCCTATAACTGGTGACATCTATGATCGGTTTATTTAGGAATGTGAGTAGTACACCTTATAAGGCATGTCACATAAATGTGCATAAATATGAACTTAATCTGCTTAATACCTGTACGCATTCGGTCTGTGGTTAGTTGACATATGTGGTAGAGGTTTCCTTTTCTCGTTTTGCCCATAAGCTCCACACCGCCAAAAATATCCTTTTTGTCCTAATTACTACATCCTACATTTAGCCTGTCCTTTGTCAAGCTAGTAGTCTGTGTTCTTGGGGTTGTTACTCATTTTTGGTGGCATATGCTCATGTTTGAGATAATATTGGGAAGATGAAAAGAAGGAAAGAAAGAAATAGAAAAGAAAAAGAAAGAAAAAATAAAATGATTCGAAGAAAAAGAAAAAAGAGTTCTGTATTGTTTAAGCAGTCGATCGACTACCCTTATAGGTCGATCGACCGAGGTTCGAGAAAGAGAAAGAATCAATTCGCATAATTTAATCCTTTATCTTTTGGCGATTTTTGCTCCCATGTATTATTCAAATTTTATGGGGAGTTAGTTGATTACTTTTATCTCTGGAAATTGTGAGATTTGTGCTTGCTATAGCACCGTTTTATTTGTTTATGAGCAAGAAGTTGGATGTTGCCATATGGTTCCGTTTTGGTACTAGCTTGATCACCTGTACCTCCACTTTCCCAAAAATGTTTTGCCTCTTCTTACCCATACCTCACATATCCACATTTATACCTCGGCATGTGTTATGGTCTCTTGTTGGTTGGAATGCGTATGTACGGTTGTAGAGATTATTTTCATATTAGACTGCAGGCATATTCTTATAGGTCGTAGTTAGGTGAGTGTCATTACATTTACTTCTTTCTATCTTACATATATTCACCTGTACCTATTGAGTGATTTGAGCGACCCGTGAGAGTCCAATTTGATAAGTCTCTACAGTTGACAGTTCAGTAGTTTTAACGAATTCATAATTCGTTTGCATGATTCACCTTACTAATTGATTGTTGGTTGTGCATTAAATTGGTTTAGGCTTTACATGTTGCATTTCGCTCTGAGATTGAACTCGTTCCATTAGGTCATTAGATCGAGTCTAGTTCTTGCTTGAGGACAAGCAAGATTTTGGTTTGGGGAAGTTTGATGCGTGTCTTTTATATTATGTTTTACATCCCATTTTACACGCATTTCAGAGCTCATTCATGTAGTTTATGCTACATTTCTCCCTATTTCCGTCTACTTCCGTATTTTTGTACATTATTGCAGAAATGTGAATAATCCAAATGAAAATCGAGCTAAATCCGTCCTCGAGTATCCTGCATTGCATGTGACGTGAAGTATTCACCCGAGGAACGAACTTGGTGCGCAATTCAAGGCCCAAAAGACAAGTCCACGAGTTTAAAGAAGTCAAGTAGCAGCTCAAGCAGTCGATCGACCACTGCCATCAGTCGATCGACCAACCATCGGTTTCGAAGCTATCACATCAAGACCATCGATCGACCAGTACTAGCAGTCGATCGACCAAATTGCTATTCCAGACGAGAATTAAAAGACCGTGAATCTTGAAGCCCAAAGTTATGCTAGGTTAAGGAAATTAAGTTACGTTAGTTGCTATATAACGTAACCTAGAAACATCAGTTTTGACATTCAGTTTTTAATCAAGTTTTTATACAGTAACATTTAGTTTGATAATTAGGGTTTGGAATATTGTTGAGCATTGGATTTTTAGTTCTTATTCCTATTCTTTCCTCTATAATCTCGGTATTCTTCTGCCCTATTTTCAGTTCTTCTTTATTTTATCATTAGTATAGAATTGCTAGTTAAGTTCCCAAAACCAATTCATTTGTTTATGTTAATTGTTTACTTTATCGTTTCAAGCATGAATTCAGTAGTTAATTTCATCGTCATTATTATTGTTTTTACCCTTAGCATGAGTAGCTAGATTATTTGTGCTAGGATGTAGGCGAATTATAGCGTAGGCGGCAAAGTATTGAACACGGCCTGATTCGCGTGTCAGTCGATCGACTGACATTCTCGGTCGATCGACTGATCTCGAGAGGTTACCCTTCGTTTTAATTGATTTTAATGTTGTATTTAACGAATCGAATGCATGCGACCAGTTAGATGCTTAATTTATGACTGACCCATTAGATCGAAAGATAGGGAAAGTTATTGGATTACCAATTAAGATGACTAAACTGTGCTGAGATCGAAAGATAGGTATAGTTTAGACCGTTAGTCACTTTTCAGGACGAGAGTCAGTATTAGTGATATTAGGGACCTATAGCGAGATCGAAAGATGCTATTTGTTTAGAGTGGACCGAGAGAACCTCTTGTTTCCCGCCTCACTTGTGTTTGATTCAGACCGACTTAGTATGCTGCCGCCAAAGCTTTAATGAACCGACCATCCTAGTACCCCTTCTTTATCTGTTTAAGCCATCTTTTAGGTCATTGTCTTTAATTATTCTTAGCTATAGACCAACTCAACTCAACCCCCACACTTGTTACCTTAGACTGAATTTAATTAACTAGAATTTACATCTGCCTCTCTGTGGTTCGACTCGACTGCCGCTAGCTATAGTTGTAGTTGGAAATGATAAATCTTATTTTTGACACCTCACGACGGGTATCACTTGGCTGACCACAGACTACCAGACATGGAAGATAGATGGTTCCCTATCCGTAGACCTTCCTTGTGGCACTCTCCCCCGTCTAGCCCCTTTGCCTACTGTTGCACGGGGCGCCCGACCACCACCTCTACCCGAGTACCACCTCCAGGTCCGCCCACCTACTACCTTACCCGCCGCTAGGAAGCGGCATAGACTTGAGACCGGAGAGGGATCCACACCTTCCACGGGTAGCCAGCCTTCCACGGCCACACCTACCCTGATCCCTACTCCTACTCCTACTCCCGCGCCTGCTGACCAGACACTGACACAGCCGGTTCTACCGGCTAATTTTATACCTCCTCCACCCTTTGAGGCATCCTCGGTCATGGACCAAGGGCGCCATGACGGTTTGTTAGTTGAGATTGCAGAGAGACAGGCTCGTATGGAGCGGGACATAGCTTTGACTTTGTTCCCTCTATACGAGTATCACATGAGGCGACACCGTCCGATCCCAGAGGGTTGGCCACACCCTTCCTTCTACCGGTTCTTAGCTGAGGGGTATCCGGAGTCCGCTAGTGAGGAGGAGGACGAGGACCCGACGGCCGTGGCGGAGAGAGCTCGAGCTGAGCAGAGGAGGAGGAGAGAGCAGGAGGTGGATCCGGACTACACGGTGGAGGACGTGCACGACGACGAGCCTGACGAGTAGCTGCTGGTTTACTCACTTCCCCAGTTTTCTGGCTGGTTTGGGGAAGTTCGTATTTTGTATGTCCCATCTCACTCTTTTATTTTGTCTCCTTTTTCTTTTTCTTTTTATTTTTCTTTTATAGGTTGTATATTCCCGTTCCCCTTTATATATCTGCTGGTGTATGCTGGAGGACAATGAGGGCGTTGTCCGTTTTGGTTTGGGGAGGGTATTACATCCTTTTGAGTCTGCATTTGCATTTGTTTTGCATTCACGTTTATATTTTCAGCTTGCATTGTTTATTTATTTCATTTAAATTCAAAAAAAAACCAAAAAAAAAATTAGAAAAATTTCAAAATTCAAAAAATATTCACGTTTATTTTGCATATAGGTTGAGTCGGAACGGTTGATTCCCGTGATGATATTGCACTATAACTTGTCATTTTACTTGAGCCTTGCACTTCTGTTGATGGTTATTAGCTTTGTCATACGCATAGTCTACGAGTTTTTGTTCAAATATAGCTGACTGTTTAGACTTGACCTGATAAATTGGCAACCTACTTTACAATTTCTGAGATTTAGAGCCCATAACTGGTGACATTCATGACCAGTTCATTAGAAATTGAGAGTAGTACTCCTTGCATAGCATGTTCATCTTTTTTGCACTTTTATGACATTCGATTTCTTGTCAAATGCACACATTCGGGTTTGTGGCCGGTGTCAGATGCAGGGAGGTGCTTGCAAATTTTCCCTTTTTCTTATATTTTTCACCCATTTAGTTCCACTTAAGCCAAAACTTACCTTTTTGACCCATTAGCTACATCCAAACTGAGCCTGCCTAGTCAAGCTAGTTTAGTATGTGGTATGATTTTTCGTCTGCAGTTTGGCCCGTATCATTTTGTTTGGAGTTGGTGTAAATAAAGAAAGGAGGAAAGAAAGAAGAAAAAAGAATTGAAAAAAAAAGAAAAAACGTGAAGAAAAAGAAAAAGAAAAAAGAAAAAAAAAGAATGAAAAAAATGTTGATTCACGTGAAAACCAGAGGCATGAACATCGAAGAATTTGAGTTGGTTTGATTCATGAGACCGTATGTGCTACTTTTATCTTGTGACGGTCTCACTCCTCCGCGTTTTTCTATACTTTTGAGGAGATAGTGTATGTGAATAGTGAGTTGTGTGACAAATGAAGGGCACTTGTACTTTATTTTTCATTCAGTTGAGTTTCAGACGGTCTTATATGGTCCTGTTTAGGAACTAGCTTGGCGCTTTTACCTGCACATTACCATAACTTGTTTTGCCTTTTCTCACATGAACCTCACTATTCCCAAATCATTTGTAAGCCCTCGGCTGTGACGGACATTATTGGTTGGAGTGTGTGCATTAGTACTTGAATTGTCTTTCATTTTTTTTGCATGCATGCTATGTAGGTCGCAGTTAGGTGACTGACTGTTTCTCTTTCTCCCTTTCACATATTTTATTCACCCTTTGCTTCATGAGAGAAGAGTGACCACGTGAGAGTCCGATTTTGTTGGTCTTGCAAGGTCGATAGGTCGGCTATATTTCTAAAACAACTTATAACTCGTTTGCGTATAAACTGCTTAGCTATAACTGTTAATTTTTGTTGCATTAAATCGGTTCAAGTAGACAAGTTAAGCTAGCTCTGAGTTTTCATTTCCGTTCCATTAGTTGCATTTTAGTTTACTCGAGGACGAGTAAAGGTTCGGTTTGGGGAGATTTGATACGTGTATTTTGTATAGTCTTTTTAGCCTATTTCAGCACGTATTTCCATGTACTTTTGTACTGTTTATATAGTATTATGCCCCAAATTGGCTACTTTGGTTTATTTTGTCCATTTTGTAGAAATGAACGTGGAAGTAGTAGAATCGCACCATTTTCGTCCCTTTTTGCATGCATTTTGAGAAGACGGGATTGTTCAGAGTGAGATCTTGCATTGGGATGCGTGAAGGAACGGTCTACGGAGCAGTCGGTCACGAGTTTGAGCTATTTTGGAGGAAGAACACTCGATCGAGCTGTTTTATTGGTCGATCGAGTGGTTTCTATGGCTAAGGTTGGTCGATCGAGTAGTATTGTACTCGATCAAGAAGTGCTGGAATTAGGAGTTACTCGATCGAGTAACAATTTTGGTCGATCGAGTAGATATTTTGGAGAAGTACTCGATCGAGTTGTTTCAGACTACTCGATCGAGTGGTTTTGGCTGTCATGGGCTTTAATTAGTCCGTGAACGTGTTTTAGCTTATGGACTTAGTAATTTTTCTATTTAAACGCATAATAACTAGGTCATTGGCATTCAGTTTTTTCACCTATCATTTTTGACATTACGCTTGAACGCTTCTCTTTTCCTTTCACTGTAACTTTGCTTTCGGGGTTATTTAGCTCGGAATTAGTCGTTCTTTATGCCGGATTCTTGCGATTGTAATCTCTTTCTCCCTTTTTAATATTAATCTCTCTTTTATTCATCTTAATTACTTGTTTTGTTCTTTCTTAATTTTATGCCCTAATCTTTGTTTATGAATTTTCATTATTATTTCATCATGCTTAATGTTAGTTATTTCATTGTTATTAGTTTTGATAATATTAATAGCATGAGTAGCTAATCTGTTTCATGTTAGGATTAGGGGATCTACGGTAGAAATGTGACGATCTAGTAAATAGGTTAGATGAATTAATTGTGAGACTCTGTCCCCATAGCAATATAACTGTATTTACCGACTTAGTTGAGTGCACGCTTCTGAGTCACCCTTTTAATCTGGTTAAATTTAATCCTGGATCGGAAGATTGGACTAAATAGGCCTGCTATGAACAATAGACTACCCTGACGAGGACGGAAGTTAAGTTAGTGGTAATTTAGGATAGAAAGTGGACTGGAAGGACCTTTCCATATCCGTCTCGCAGTAATTTATCTAAGTTGTTTACAGTTGAGTCACTGGACTACCGTTGTGAAATGAAATCCTGACATGTCCCTCTCTATTGACAGTTTATTCTCGTTTTCTGTCTTTATTGCTCTTTCTTTATTTCTCTTCCTTTAAACCCTTAATTAGTTTAGAACAATCAAATTACAAACCCCCCCATTTGTGACCAAATAGACGGACCTTTACATATATCTTGCCTCCCTGAGGAGACCGACCTGACTTCCCTAGCTATATAGTTAGTTTATTTAGCTATTTTTGATAGGTATACGACAGCCCTGTCAGCATGCTTAGAAATAGTAATATATGTTGGTATCCGAATGATGACATTGCTTTTTAATTTTGCACCGAGTGTTAAATGAATGCATGTTAGTGTATTTGTCGTATATGATTAGTGAATTATGTTGGTAGAGTAGCTATTAGTACTACGATAAGGTACAAGACACGGTACGATAGGATGACGTATTAGCTAACTCGGGTGAGTCACCGAAAGCCGGTGGACTCCCAAATCTTCTCTTTGTGTTGCAGGGATTTCATCGTTCTCATTTGACTCGAAATTTCCAACCATAAGCAACCACTCCACCGAGTACGAGTTCGCACCCGACCGAGTAAACTCTCACTCGACCGAGTGAAATCGGCCACTCGACCGAGTGAACTCGGCCACTCGACCGAGTGAAAAATTCACTCGACCGAGTGAACTCACCACTCGACCGAGTGGAGCTGGGATGGGATTTACACGGGTTTGATTCCCTTTTCTTCACTCCTTATCTTCTTCATATCTCATTTTCATCTCATTCAAAAAACACCATAATCTCTCAAAAAATAATTCCAAAACTCTATTTTTGTAATTTACTACTTGGGCTAAGTTTTCCACTCAAAATTTCCGTCTAAAATCTCTCCTAATTAGCAATGTAAGTGGACCTTTCTTCCTCTTATTCCTTCATCTTGAATTTGTTAAATCTACACTAATGTGCTTGATATGTGCATTTTATATAGTCTCTTTGAGCCTCTTATACACGTATTTCTATGCGATTCCCGTAGTTTCATGCTACGAAATGCCCCGAATATTCTAATTTGGTTTGTTTGGCTTTAAATGTAGGAATAGACCAGAGAGAAGCATAATTGAGCCTGGAACTGTCCCTTTAGCTTGCATTTAGGAGATGAGTGGATTTGGAGCGGAAATGTTGCTGCCTTGGTAGGCGTGAAGTCGCCTCGGAAGTAATTTAACGTTAAAATGAGCTGGCTCAATGGTGAACAACTCGATCGAGATCCCTACTGACTTGATGTGCTCGATCGAATGCTATATGTGATAAGAAGTCCTCGATCGAGTGCCCTGCTTTGCTCGATCGAATGGTGGGAATTGGAGGCTCCTCGATCGAGTAGTCTTTCCACTCGATAGAGTGGTTTTTGCGAGATGTTGTTCAATCGAGCTGTTGGATCGAGTAACTTTCTATCTGACGCGGGCCTCTCTTGCATGTAATTATTTGTTTTATTATATTAGGTTAAATAATTATCTCTCTAGAAGAGACGTAATTGGGTTTAGGAATCTTTATCAGACCTCTTAATTTTCTGAACTTTTAACTCAGCTTTCCTCGGCGTTGTTTCTCCTCTTTTCCGGATCTCAACTTTTGTAATTTCTTTTCTCTTTCTTTTGTTATTTCTCTTTTACTTATATCTCTTTACCATGTTTGTTCTTGCTTTATCTCTCTTTATTGCTATATTCATTATTATGCGTAGCTAGATCCCTTGTGCTAGGGTATAGAGGAGCCATGGTGATTAGGAAGATCGAGATTAGATGATTAGGCTTGGCTGAATTTGGTCTGTGTTGTTAATCATTGGAATTAACTGTAATTAGCTGCTTGAGTCGACGCATTTAGCTGATTAACTTTGGTACACCTTTACCTGGATCGAGAGATTGGAAGGGGTAAGACCCGCAATGAACATTAGGGCATTCTAATAAGGGTGAAAGCAAAGTTACTAATGTTTTAGGGCGAATAGCGGACCGAGAGAACCTTTTCACTACCCTGCAGACCGAACTTATGCCAATCTTTGACTCTAGTTTTGCATTCCTAGGAAACCATGGTGAGCCAGAAATCCTAGCACTTTCTTCTCTCCTTTGATCACATCTTTATCTCTCTCACTGCTCTTAATCTGTAATTAGTTTAGTTTAAACAACTCAAAACCCCCTTGCTTTATGACCGTAGACAGACTAGATAACAAGTAGATAGTGACCGCCTCCTTATAGATACGATACCCGACTTGCCTCTGCTACATTAGTTAGAGCCAGTTGGTTTTATTTTTGATAGGGCTAAAATAGCCGTGTCAAATTTTGGCGCCGTTGCCGGGGAGGCAACTATTTTATTTGCTTGTTTTATTTTTATCTGTCTTTAGCCTCAAGGGATTTATTCCTTGAGGCAGTTCTTATTTTTTTCCTTAGTGTCTTCTTTATAGGCCTTACAGGTCCTACCTAGACAAGTCTCTAGGACAAAGATATTCAAAGGGAAGGCTTGAGTACCTTTGATCTTCCACCTATGTTCCATCCTATGGCGCTACAGGTGGTCTACTGTGAGAGATGTGGTGCTACGGAGCATAATGCTGTCATTTGTATGGCGGAGATCGACTAAGTCTATGCGTTTAGGCATCGTAGACAAGCTAGTAATTCCTTTACACATGTGCCGCCACATCCTCTTCAGCAACGAAGCTATCAAAAGCCTCCTTTTATCTGGCCGCCGCAATAACAAATTCCTCTTCCTGCTAAAAACAATGAAGAAATTGCTGAGTTGAAGTCTTTGGTGAAGGCACTTGCACTTCAAGTGCAAGAATATGACAAACCTAGAGAGGCTCATTTCGACCTAATCGAATCTCAAATAGCTCAATTAGCTGCCGAGTTGGATTCTAGGCAATCAGAGTTGCCTATTGACGATGATGATATATATGACTCGGAATTTGAAGATTTAGCTGAAAATGAAGCACCTTACGAAGATTTCTGCACTGTACAGCAAAAAAGATTCGATTGAATAACCTACAACGTTCGATCGAATGACTTATATGAGGAGGAAGTGTTCGATCGAACAGAGTTCACCATTCGATCGAACACTTTGTACGAGGAAGACCTCGATCGAACAACCCAAACTGTTCGATCGAGCACTGCTGAGGAAGAAGACCTCGATCGAACTAATACAAGCCTTCGATCGAGTAGTTTTGGTGAAGAAACCATTCGATCGAGCATTATACCTTCTCGATCAAATGATTTGGCTGTAGACAGTGTTGATTCGTCATTTGCGCCTATTCCGAATGACGATAAGAAGGTAATTAAAGACCAATCCTGTCAAATGAGAGGTAATGCTACTCCTTCCGCTGAACTTAATGGGATTCCTTCTATTTCTTCCGTTAAATCATATACTGCTGTTGATTTGACGCCTCCGCCCAGTTAGGGAGCAAGTTGGAGGAATATCGTCTTGTTTCTTCTTATACATGTCTTGACAGGTTATATGACCCGTGAGGAGGATTTGAAAACTTCTTCCCACATAAGAAGAGGGCTCGTAATAAGGCGAAGAGAAGACACGACGTGATCGATGCTGTGAAGAGTCGCTGTTCTTTCGATGTTGTGTCGTGGCGACCAAAAGTAAAAATAATGGACGCCGAGGGGACTTCCTTCAGTCAGAAGCCTTGTTGTGGGACATTAGTTTGCGTTGGTGGATGAAGGAAAGAAGGTCGAGCTCGGACCTATCTGAAACTAGCGCTGACCAGGAGGCAACCCGGAGTTTTAAAACTTTTTAGTTGATTTTTCAAACATTTCAGTTTTGTTGGACTTGAAATAATTGGTTTTCACACGATAGACTGGAGCGGTTAGACTTACTTCGTCAGTTCTTTGGGCGTTTATTGCTTGTTTGCAGGTATCTCACGAGAATCACTCGATCGAGTACTTTTTGTTCTCGATTGAGCAACTTCTGCAGCCCATTTGACTCGATCGAATACTTTTGTACCTCGATCGAGTACCATCGAGTAGGCTTGTTTTGATTCGCTTCCAGAGACGTTGTTATGGAGCTATTAGCGACCTCTCTTATTGCTGTCTGGTTTGTGGAGGTCCCTACTTCGCGTGTTTTTGTAAGTTTTCTACAGCTTCACTCTTTCTTTTCAGTTTGCATTTCCTTCCCCTATTTTTAGGTACAATGAGGGCATTGTACAATTTGATTTAGGGAGGGTATATGCATCCATATCTGTGTCTGCATACTGTTTTTATTGCATTTCTGTTGTCACGTTTAATTTTTGTATGCATAGTCTTTTATTTTCAAAAATTGAAAAAAATACAAAAAATTATAAAATTCAAAATTTCAAAATTTCAAAAAATCACGTTTACTTTTGCATATAGGTTGATTCGGAACGGTGGATTTCAATGATGAAATTGCACTACGTTTGGTCCTTTTTGCATAAGCCTTGCAAAAATTAATATATCTTAGCATTGTCTTATTGCATATCTACGAGTTAATGTTGAAATTTTGCTGAACAAATAAACTTGACATAAAATTTTGGCAATCTACTTATAATTTCTAAGTTTTAGAGCTTAATAACTGGTGTCATTTATGACCAGTTCATGTAGGATTTTGAGTAGTTACTCCTTGCATAGCATGTATCATTAATTTGCACATATATGAAATTCAATTGCTTTTTGTCTACATACATTCGGGTTAGTGGTTGGTGTCACATGCAGGGAGGTGCTTACATTTCCCTTTTCTTTCATTTTATCCATTAACTCCACATTTAGCCAAATTTGCCTTTTGACCCTTAACTACATCCAAATTTAGCCTTCCTTGTCAAGCTAGTTTAAATTAGTTTTTGTGGTATTTTACTATTGATCCGAATTTGGTTTGTATGTGATTATCGGAGTTGGTAATATATGGAGAAAGGAGGATGATGAAAAAAAGAAGAAGAAAAAAAAAGAGAAAAAATCAAGAAAAACCGAGGAAAAAATAGAAAAAGATGTAAAAGGGGAATTTGGTTGTTAACGGGTTTTGCTCCTATATTCTTATTCTATATCTTATGAGGAGTATGTTTTATACGGTTTAGTGAGTTTGTGTGCCGAAATAATGGGCACTTGTGATTAATTCTATTGGTTTAAGAATCGGATATTGGTTCATTTAGTTCTGTTTAGTTAGCTAGCTTGGCTATTAACCTCACATTTCCAGAAATGTTTTGCCTTTTCTTACCCATTGCCTCACTTTACCATATTCTTGTAAGCCCTCGGCTGTGACGGGACCTTGATTGGTTGGAATGTATGTACACGGTAGTTAGAATTGTTTATCATATTAGCTGCATGCATGTTTATGTGGGACGTAGTTTAGGTGAGCGACTATTTTTCTTTCTCTCTTACAATTAATTGCTTACCATTTGCTTCATGAGAGAAGAGTGACCCATGAGAGTCCAGTTTCAAAGGTCTTACAAGGTCGACGGTTCAGCTTTATTACAGACATCTTACAACTCGTTTGCATTTGATAGTTCTTGCTATAAGTGTTAGTTTGCTTGCATTAAATTGGTTTAAGTAGGCATTTGTAGCTGGCTCTGAGTTTTTATTCCGTTCCATTAGTTTGTATATAGTTTGCTTAGGGACAAGCAAAGGTTTGGTTTGGGGAGATTTGATACGTGCATTTTATATAGTCTCTTTGACCCTCTTATGCCCGTATTTCTATGCGATTCCCGTAGCTTCATGCTACGAAATGCCCCGAATATTCTACTTTGGTTTGTTTGGCTTTAAATACAGGAATAGACCTGAGAGAAGCAGAATTGAGCCTGGAACTGTCCCTTTAGCTTGCGTTTAGGAGATGAGTGGATTTGGAGAAGAAATGCTGCTGCCTTGGTAGGCGTGAAGTCGCCTCGGAAGCAATTCAACGTTAAAATGAGCTGGCTCAATGGTGAACAACTCAATCGAGATCCCTGCTGACTTGATGTGCTCGATCGAATGCTATATGTGATAAGAAGTCCTCGATCGAGCGCCCTGCTTTGCTCGATCGAATGGTGGGAATTGGAGGCTCCTCGATCGAGTAGCCTTTCCACTCGAGCGAGTGGTTTTTTCGAGATGTTGTTCGATCGAGCTGTTCCAATTTGCTCGATCGAGTAACTTTCTATCTCACGCGGGCCTCTCTTGCGTGTACTTAATTATGTTATTATCTTAGGTTAAATAATTATCTCTCGTATAAATAAGAGAGACTTAATTAGGTTTAGGAATTTTTTTCATACCTCTTAATTTTCTGAACTTTTAACTCAGCTTTGCTCGACGTTGTTCCTCCTCTTTTCCGGATCTCAACTTTTGTAATTTCTTTTCTCTTTATTTTGTTATTTCTCTTTTACTTATATCTTTTTACCATGTTTGGTCTTGCTTTATCTCTCTTTATTTCTATATTCATTATTATGCGTAGCTAGATCCCCTCTGCTAGGGTATAGGGGAGCCATGGTGATTAGGGAGATTCAGATTAGATGATTAGGTTTGGCCGAATTTGGTCTGTGTTGTTAATCATTGCAATTAACTGTAATTAGCTGCTTGAGTCGAAGCATTTAGCTGATTAAATTTGGTACACCTTGACCTGGATCGAGAGATTGGAAGGGGTAAGACCCGCAATGAACATTAGGGCATTCTAATGAGGGTGAAAGCCAAGTTAGTAATGTTTTAGGGCGAATAGCGGACCGAGAGGACCTTTTCACTACCCTGCAGACCGAAATTAAGCCGATTTTTGACTCTAGTTTTGCATTCCTAGGAAACCAAGGTGAGCCGACAATCCTAGCACTTTCTTCTCTCCTTTGATCACATCTTTATCTCTCCCACTGCTCTTAATTCTGTTATTAGTTTAGTTTAAACAACTCCAACCCCCTTGGTTCGTGACCATAGACAGACTAGATAACAAGTAGATAGTGACCGCTTCCTTGTGGATACGATACCCGACTTGTCTCTGCTGCATTAGTTAGAGCCAGTTGGTTTTATTTTTGATAGGGCTGCGACAGCCGTGTCAAATTTTGGCGCCGTTGCCGGGGAGGCAACTATTTTATTTGCTTGTTTTATTTTTGTCTGTCTTTAGCCTCAAGGGATTTATTCCTTGAGGCAGTTCTTATTTTTTTTCTTAGTGTTGTTTTGTTAGGCCCTATAGGGCCTACCTAGAAAAGTCTTTAGGAGAAAGATCTTCAAAGGGAAGGCTTGAGTACCTTTGATCTTCCACCTATGTTCCATCCTATGGCGCAACAGGTGGTCTACTGTGAGGGATGTGGTGCTGCGGGGCATAATGCTGTCATTTGTATGGCGGAGATCGATGACGTCTATGCGTTTAGGCATCGTAGACAAGCTAGTCTTTCCTTTGCACATGTGCCGCCACATCCGTTTCAGCAACGAGGCTATTAAAAGCCTCCTTTTATCTAGCCGCCATAACAACAAATTCCTCTTCCTGCTAAAAAGAATGAAGAAATTGCTGAGTTGAAGTCTTTGGTGAAGGCACTTTCACTTCAAGTTCAAGAATATGATAAAGCTAGAGAGGCTCATTTCGAGCTACTCGAATCTCAAATAGCTCAATTAGCTGCCGAGTTGGATTCTAGGCAATTAGAGTTGCCTATTGACGATGATGATATGTATGACTCGGAATTTGAAGATTTAGCTGAAAATGAAGCACCTTACGAAGATTTCTGCACTGTACAGCAACAAAGATTCGATCGAACAGCCTACAACATTCGATCGAATGACTTATATGAGGAGGAAGTGTTCGATCGAAAAGAGTTCACCATTCGATCGAATAATTTGTACGAGAAAGACCTCGATCGAACAACCCAAACTGTTCGATCGAGCACTACTGAGGAAGAAGATCTCGATCAAACTAATACAAGCCTTTGATCGAGTAGTTTTGCTGAAGAAACCATTCGATCGAGCATTATACCTTCTCGATCGAATGATTTGGCTGTAGACAGTGTTGATTCGTCATTTGCGCCTATTCTGAATGACGATAAAAAGGTAAATGAAGACCAATCCTATCAAATGGGAGGTAATGCTACTCCTACTGCTGAACTTAATGGGATTCCTTCTATTCCTTCTGTTAAATCATATACTGCTGTTGATTTGACGCCTCCGCCCCAGTTAGGGTGCAAGTTGGAGGAATATCGTCTTGTTTCTTCTTATACATGTCTTGACAGGTTAGATGACCTGGGAGGAGGATTTGAAGACTTCTTCCCATATAAGAAGAGGGCTCATGATAAGGCCAAGAGAAGACGCGACGTGATTGATGCTGTGAAGAGTCGCTGTTCTTCCGATGCTGTGCCATGGCGACCAAAAGTAAAAATCATGGACGCCGAGGGGACTTCCTTCAGTCAGAAGCCTTTTTGTGGGCCATTAGTTTGCGTTGGTGGATGAAGAAAAGGAGGTCGAGCTGGGACCTATCTGAAACTAGCGCTGACCGGGAGGCAACCTGGAGTTTTAAAACTTTTTAGTTGATTTTTCAAACATTTTAGTTTTGTTGGACTTGAAATACTTGGTTTTCACACGATAGACTGGAACGGTTAGACTTGCTTCGTCAGTTCTTTGGGCGTTTATTGCTTGTTTGCAGGTATCTCACGAGAATCACTTGATCGAGTACTTTTTGTTCTCGATCGATCAACTTCTGCAGCCCATTTGACTCGATCGAATACTTTTGTACCTCGATCGAGTACCATCGAGTAGGCTTGTTTTGATTCTCTTCCAGAGACGTTGTTATGGAGTTATTAGCGACCTCCCTTATTGCTGTCTGGTTTGTGGAGGTCCCTAGTTCGCGTGTTTTTGTAAGTTTTCTGCAACTTCACTCTTCCTTTTCAGTTTGCATTTCCTTCCCCTATTTTTAGGTACAATGAGGGCATTGTACAATTTGATTTAGGGAGGGTATATTCATCCATATCTGTGTCTGCATACTGTTTTTATTGCATTTCTGTTGTCACGTTTAATTTTTGTATGCATAGTCTTTTATTTTCAAAAATTGAAAAAAATACAAAAAATTATAAAATTCAAAAATTCAAAAAATAACGTTTACTTTTGCATATAGGTTGAGTTAGAACGATGGATTTCAATGATTAAATTGCACTACGTTTGGTCCCTTTTGCTTAAGCCTTGCAAAAATTAATATCTATTAGCATTGTCTTATTGCATATCTACGAGTTAATGTTGAAATTTAATTGAACAAATAGACTTGACCTGAAATTTTGACAATCTACTTATGATTTCTAAGTTTTAGAGCCTTAATAACAGGTGTAATTTATGACCAGTTCATTTAGGATTGTGAGTAGTTACTCCTTGCATAGCGTGTATCATTAATTTGCACATATATGAAATTCAATTGCTTTTTGCCTACATACATTCGGGTTAGTGGTTGGTGTCACATACAGGGAGGTGATTACATTTCCCTTTTCTTTGATTATACCCATTAACTCCACATTTAGCCAAATTTGCCTTTTGACCCTTAACTACATCTAAATTTAGCCTGCCTTGTCAAGCTAGTTTAGATTAATTTTTGTGGTATTTTAATATTGATCCGAAATTGGTTTATATTTGATTATTGGAGTTGGTAATATATGGAGAATGGAGGATGATGAAAAAAAGAAGAAGAAAAAAAAGAGAAAAAATAAAAAAAAACCGAGGAAAAAAATGAGAAAGATGAAAAAAAAGGGAATTTGTTTGTTAACGGTTTTTGCTCCTATATTCTTATTCTATATCTTATGAGGAGTATGTTTTATACGGTTTAGTGAGTTTGTGTGCCAAATAAGGGGCACTTGTGCTTAATTCTATTGGTTTAAGAATCGGATATTGGTTCATTAGGTTCTGTTTAGTTAGCTATCTTGACTATTAACCTCACATTTCCTGAAATATTTTGCCTTTTCTTACCCATTGCCTCACTTTACCAAATTCTTGTAACCCATCGACTGTGACGGGACCTTTATTGGTTGGAATGTATGTGCACGGTAGTTAGAAATGTTTATCATATTAGCTGCATGCATGTTTATGTGGGTCGTAGTTTAGGTGAGCGACTATTTTTGTTTCTCTCTTACAATTAATTGCTTACCCTTTGCTTCATGAGAGAAGAGTGACCCGTGAGAGTCTATTTTCAAAGGTCTTGCAAGGTCAACGGTTCAGCTTTATTATAGACATCTTACAACTCGTTTGCATTTGACAGTTCTTGATATAAGTGTTAGTTTGCTTGCATTAAATTGGTTTAAGTGGGCATTTGTAGCTGGCTCTGAGTTATTATTCCGTTCGATTAGTTTGTATATAGTTTACTTGATGACAAGCAAAGGTTTGGTACGTGCATTTTATATAGTCTCTTTGAGCTTCTTATGCCCGTATTTCTATGTGATTCCTGTAGTTTCATGCTACGAAATGCCCCGAATATTCTACTTTGATTTGTTTGGCTTTAAATGCAGGAATAGACCTGAGAGAAGTAGAATTGAGCCTGGAACTGTCCCTTTAACTTACATTTAGGAGATGGGTGGATTTGGAGCGGAAATGATGTTGCCTTGGTAGGCGTGAAGTCGCCTCGGAAGCAATTCAACGTTAAAATGAGCTGGCTTAATGGTGAACAACTCAATCGAAATCCCTGCTGACTTGATGTGCTCGATCGAATGCTATATGTGATAAGAAGTCCTCGATCGAGTGCCTTGCTTTGCTCGATCGAATGGTGGGAATTGGAGGCTCCTCGATCGAGTAGTCTTTCCACTCGATCGAGTGGTTTTTGCGAGATGTTGTTCGATCGAGCTGTTTCAATCTGCTCGATCGTATAACTTTCTATCTGACGCGGGCCTCTCTTGCGTGTACTTAATTATGTTATTATCTTAGGTTAAATAATTATCTCTCCTATAAATAGGAGAGACGTAATTAGGTTTAGGAATCTTTTTCATACCTCTTAATTTTCTGAACTTTTAACTCAGCTTTGCTCGACGTTGTTCCTCCTCTTTTCCGGATCTCAACTTTTGTAATTTCTTTTCTCTTTTTTTTGTTATTTCTCTTTTACTTATATATTTTTACCATGTTTGTTCTTTCTTTATCTCTCTTTATTGCTATATTCATTATTATGCGTAGCTAGATCCCTTGTGCTAGGGTATAGGGGAGCCATGGTGATTAGGGAGATCCAGATTAGATGATTAGGTTTGGCTGAATTTGGTCTGTGTTGTTAATCATTGTAATTAACTGTAATTAGCTGCTTGAGTCGACGCATTTAGCTGATTAACTTTGGTACACCTTGACCTAGATCGAGAGATTGGAAGGGGTAAGACCCGCAATGAACATTAGGGCATTCTAATGAGGGTGAAAGCTAAGTTAGTAATGTTTTAGGACGAATAGCGGACCGAGAGGACCTTTTCACTACCCTGCAGACCGAACTTATGCCGATCTTTGACTCTAGTTTTGCATTCCTAGGAAACCATGGTGAGCCAGAAATCCTAACACTTTCTTCTCTCCTTTGATCACATCTTTATCTCTCTCACTGCTCTTAATTCTGTTATTAGTTTAGTTTAAACAACTCAAACCCCCTTGCTTTGTGACCATTGACAGACTAGATAACAGGTAGATAGTGACCGCCTCCCTGTTGATACAATACCCGACTTGCCTTTGCTGCATTAGTTAGAGCCAGTTGGTTTTTATTTTTGATAGGGCTGCGACATTCGTGTCAGTGCTTGAGGTGTGTCAATTTATTTCATGCTTTTACTTAATTCAGGGTAACAAATAACTCTCTACATTATTATTGTTGCTAAAAATCAAATTTTTATGTCAATTCTACCATATAAATTGAAGAACACGAAAATAGATACACGAGCTTGTATGTGGACTTTTGGTGCTTGTTGTTGAGTCTAATTGGACAACAAAGGCTTAATTTTTTTTGGTATGGATGAATTTTTGTTTAGATATGTGAATTTCGCCTTAAAACTTCGTTTTAAATTTTCTAATTTTAGACAAGTCATGCCCAAATTTTTAATTTTCTTGAGTAAAAGTTGGTTTAATTGTCTTATAAGACTACCCTTTTAATTGGTAATGCGGTATGTGATCTCAAAATAAAAAAATTTTCCGCCTTGAAGTTCGGGTAAAACTCTTGAAAATTTCTAAGTATCCATGCACAACTTTGATTTTGTCTTGAAAATGGTTTGACAAGTGTTGGTAAATTAAGAATTTGATGGCTATTATTATTACACTATGAGGTAAATCAAGAAAGTTTCATCTTAAAAATGTAAATGAATTTCTCAAAATTTAACACTCACTATGTCAAAAACTTCATTTTGATGCTCACTACTTGGTCAAGTATTAAGTTTGGGAATTAGGGGAGAATTTCATCCACTTTCAAAGTTAGTCACAAGTCTCATCCTTCCTTCTATGTCTTCTGTGTGATTTCTCTTGTAGCATGTCAAGGAACACGAGGAGTACCCGTGGAAGAAACAAACGTCAACGCCAACCCGAGCCGGCGACACCACCCGCCTTTACCCACCCGGGATACCCGGGGTTAGAGTTTGAGAGTGAACCCCATAGGAATACTTTCTTATCCCTCACTGAGAGACGTATGAACACCACTAGGTGTGTGTCGGAGAGTGCCTTAGAAGCCTTGGGGATAGAGGTGCAAGTGCATGACATCTTTAGTGTACTTGGAATGGAGGGATTGTATAACTTAGTGGAAATAAGCTACCGCACCCTTACCTTAGAATTTTTGAGCTCCTTCCTTTACAATCCAAAAGACCACACCGTGAGCTTTCGACTCAAGAGCACCTCCTTTCACCTATCTAGTGATGTCTTTGCGGAGCGGCAAGGTGTAGGAAAAAGGACCACCTTTACCCTTGACAAGGTGAGGAAGGAAATGAAAGCCACAAAATACATCAACCTTTACACGGGTAACCGCAATACCGACGTTAATGCCATGAAAATAAATAATGTGGAACACCCCATTGTGAAAATTTTCCTTCCCCTAATGACCAACCTCCTTTACGGGAGAAAGGACCCTAGTAAACTCAATTCCTCGGAAGTACTACTTCTAAGCTCCTACCTCAATCCATACTATGAGAGGCGTTTTTACTTTAGCCCCGCATCTATGGTATGCTTAGCGTTTGAGAGGATGACAAAATCCGACAAGTGTTCCTTTGATTGTGCTGCCCTAGTGACCAGACTAGCCAAGAACCTCTTGGGTTATAAACCGAGAGTTATTGACAAACCCATGAGTACGGAGGTGCCATACTTCGACATTGCCTACATGAAAGGCATGTTTTGGGTTGTGGATAGGAAAGACAAAAAGGGGTACTCATGGAGACTGAACACGGACTTATACATGAAGCTTCCCGCAAATGGGAGATTGCCCGAAACCTCCCACCTACCCAAGCTAGCACCACCTCGTCCTCCGGCCCGATCCTACCTCATTCCCGGAAATCTTACTTACACTCTTGATGATGAAGCGGTACGAGGGGAACCAACCCCACAACTTCTTTCCGATCCTCCTAGGACTTCTCCACATGCCCCATCGTCCTCCTATGTGCCCATGCCCTCACCACCCTTTGATCGCCCTAGACACTCCACTTACGCCCCATCCTCTTCTTTTATGCACGAACCTTCACCGCACCATGACCCTCCCCGACACTCCATGCACATGCCGTCTTTCATCGGAGGGTATAACCAACCACCACCGGCTTATAGTCACCAATATCCCATGGCGGACCTAATTGAGAGAGTGAACAACTCCTTGGTCCTAAGAGATATGCATAAGTTCACCTATAACCAAGGGGTAAGGCCGACCGAATGCCCTAGTTTTTGGTCCGGGGATGGGGACACTTCCGGAGTATTCAAGGCCTATGGTATTCAACCCTCGGATTGAAGTCACAGGATTCCTCATGGCGACGGACACTTACTTGGCCCTTGGGCGGGACTGCACTATACCACCGGGAGTTTCGTCAATGATACGCACTAAAGTGGAGGCTACCAAGAGAATGTAGGTAATGTTTACCAAGGTAATGTGGATAGTCCATACCAAGAGGAGGTGGGAGGTGTCTCTCACGAGGGTGGGAGCAATGTCTTCTATGGGAGCGGGAGTGGAGGTGGAGCATCTAGCTGGGCACCAGGACTTATGGAGTACCATGGCCGCTATGTCAATGCAATTGTAGAAGACGCGATGATGGACACCTCGAGCAATACAAGGAGTAAAGAGCTTAGCACGCGGAGGGAGGAGTCACCGGTAAACAACCAAGGAGCCCTGGTTCGGTGGGTGAAGAGGCTTGGCAAGAGAAGGAAGTTATCTTATTAGTTTTGTTTACTCATAGGGAAACATGTGTGACCTTGTGTCGGTTGGACCTCGAACGATTTATTCTCTTGTGTTGTAAACTCGGCCATAAGGCCAAAACCTAGTGGATGTTGTATGGTAGGATGGTACTATGATCACCATTGAGACCCTCTTTGAAAGTATGATCTACCATAGATAAGTCTAGAGACTATGAATGACCGAATTTTGGACTATCAGGTGACACTCGGCCGAGTGCCGTTTTCGCTCGACCGAGTGGCGTTCCACTCGACCAAGTGCCCCATTTCACTCGATTGAGTAAGCCGAAAATAGACCCTAGGAACTTTCTGTAAGAGCCTGCACTCGACCGAGTGACACACTCACTCGACCGAGTGCCATCCCCACTTGACCGAGTAAGTATCCACTCGACCGAGTGGACTGTTTTGTTCTTGTTTTGATGGTTTTGAACCAACATGGATTGAGCACTCCCGTTTTATAACCCTATCGGCCCCTAGTAGTGTGTAAGCATAGAAATCGTTAGTGAATGAATTGAAATGTGTTATTTACGTTAACATGTATTGTTTTGTGTGTTTTGTTACAAACACGTTTAATTGATGGATGAGATCTAACTCGCTTAGTAAGGATAATAATGAAGCGGTAATTGGTAAGCATAAGTGAGAGTTCTATGAGTTTTATGCATGATCGAGTCTTGTGGAGATGATATGATACAAGAATGAATAAGAATACATGCGTGATCACGTGGTTTATGCACAACATGATTTAGTCGGGAATAAGGATTATGGAAGAGAGTGAGTCACAGTAGGCGAGGTACTCGACCGCGTTATGATTGTTATGTACGGAGTCATGAGTTATACACGTATACCTAGAGTCACACACTATGCATGATACGACTAGACCTTTGCCATGATAGTGGGAATGAATGTTGAGCTTTACTTATACTCGGACCCATGAACCTAGATCGAGTGAATAAGAGAATCCTCCTTACGAGAGATCGAGTGGCGAACTTCGGGATGAAGTTCTCTTTTAGAGGGAGTGAATGTAACATTTAGGAATAAGAAAGGACATGAGAACACAAAAGAGCACGTACAGTAAAACACTAGCAAGAGAGACGAGTGAATGTGTGAGGAAGAGTCTTGAGGGTGAGGCATGACACGAAGGAGACATAAGGAAGTGTGAAGGATATGTGAGGGTGAGGCGAACTTCGAGAACGAAGTTCATTTTTAAGGAGGGAAAATTGTAATACCCGACATTTGTGAAACTCGTAGTTAGACCTGGGGACGCGTGAGAGGACCTTTAGACCGATTAAAGATCACTCGGAAGGGAGGGATAACCTTACACTAGACCTAGACTAGACTTTGTGATGTTGCAGCGGACCGAGTGGGTCCACTCGGGCGAGTGAAGAGTACACTCGACCGAGTGCAATGCTACTTGGCCGAGTGAGTCTACTCGACCTAGTGGACTCGGCACTCGGTCGAGTGCCGCTATTTTCAGAACACGGGATTAATCCCCTTTCTCCCCTAACCCTAAAATCATTTCCACCTTCCGCCTTATCTCTCCAAACTCTCTCCCTTCTCTCTAAACCCTCACAAACACCTTATACTTGGGATTCAAGCTTGGATTAGAAGATATAACAACTTCCTCTTCATCTCCTTCACCTTGTAAGTAAAGATCTCCCCTTTTCTAGTCTTTTAACCCCTAAATTTTGGGGGAATTCGTTATAGGTAATTAATTAGCATTTAGTATGTGTATTTGAGGCAATTAGGGGGTAATAATAAGGGGCTTTGTAGTGTATATTAGTAAAGGATGTGTTGTGATAGTTATCATGTAATTTGTATAGGATGAGACGTTCCCTTGAGACAGTTTTAGTCCGGATTCGAGTAGCTTAGGAAGATTGCTAAAAGGTAGGTTAATCCTACTCGGTTTTAATAATGTGGTATTTTTTATGGTGATGTTGTAGTTAGTTTTGCATAATTTGGGTATTTGCATTATAACATGTTCAGTGGTAATCACATTATTAAGAGGATGATTATGATATGTTGGTTGTGGTTCGTGCATTGGTCATTATCATATATATTGGAGGAGTTGTTGTTGTTGTTGTTATTGTTGTTGTTGTTGTTGTTGTTGTTGTTGTTGTTTTTATTGTTGTTGTTGTTGTTGTTGTTGTTGTTATTGTTGTTGTTGTTGTTGTTGTTGTTGTTGTTGTTGTTGTTGTTGTTGTTGTTGTTGTTGTTGTTGTTGTTGTTGTTGTTGTTGTTGTTGTTGTTGTTGTTGTTGTTGTTGTTGTTGTTGTTGTTGTTGTTGTTGTTGTTGTTGTTGTTGTTGTTGTTGTTGTTGTTGTTGTTGTTGTTGTTGTTGTTGTTGTTGTTGTTGTTGTTGTTGTTGTTGTTGTTGTTGTTGTTGTTGTTGTTGTTGTTGTTGTTGTTGTTGTTTTGGAGACGTAAGACGGTTGGGAGATCGTCTTATGCTTAAGTCGCCTGTTGGAGCTTCCCACTCCAAGTAGGATGTACACATTAATGGCCTGAGTTACGGAGGGACTTGTGTGATTGAGGCACGACGTCTGGGCATGTCCCGGTACCTGCTTCCGGACCCGGTACGTCTGGGCGTGTCCCGGTACCTGCTTGTGGTTATTGGTATGTCTGGTCGTGTCCTGGTACCAGTGTGGTTGTCGGTATGTCTGGCTGTGTCCGGTACCGTGGTGGTGGCGGTGGTGTCTTGGCGTCTCATTTACATTAGTAGTCATATTGCATGTTCACGCTTAAGTCGTGTCACCTTTTATTTGTTTATTGAAACTGACGTTTGTTATGTCTATGTATTTATCACCTGTCTCTTTTGGGGTGGCCTGTGTTGATCCATATGATATCCTTTGGTTATATGGGGAGCAGATTAGGTACAGATTGTTTGGATAGTACGCGGGAGTCGGGACGAGCTTGACGAGTCACGAGACGAGTGTAGTTAGTTAGATGAGTATAGTAGCCGTGAGTTGTATTTTATTTATTAGTTAATGGCTTGTAATCACTAAACTTGTGATTTATAATAAATTTTTCTTTATTGTATCTCTAACTCACCACCTCGGGAAACCGAGAAGGTAACATCTCCCAATTACCTTCGCCGGGTAAGAAGGGGGTGTTACAAAATGTGCTAAAGAGATTTAGTCTCTAAAAGACTTACTTTTACATGCTAGAAAGGTCCACGATAAGTGGGAAGGTAGCACGTGTGTCCTAAATTTTCTGACTGAGCAATCAGATAATAATATGAAAATGGGTTTAGGACATGAGTGCTATGGTCGTAGAGACCACGCTAAATACAAATCAACTCCTTCCGAACGAGATTTCAGGAAGAGAAAATACGTGAATCTATCTGAGTATTTGGTTTGCAATTACTGTGGTCATACTGGACACCTTCAAGATTACAATGAAGGTATCAAGTTTGTTAAAGAATCCAACGTGGTGTTAGAAGAAAATGATGTTCCTATAAATGAACCAAACTTGAATGAAGAAAGAAATAACAATTATCGTTGGTTCTATAATATGAGCTTTGACTAGAAAAGGAAGGCTACTAAACCAAAACAACCACCAAAGCCTAAAGAGTCTCTCAAGACTAAGGCTCCCCCCAAAACAACCTAAGATTTAACATCGTGAAAGACCCAGAGCACAACCTAGGACGATTCCTAAAAAGACTTTTTCGTCACCTAAACAAAAAGTCATTTGACAAGTATGTGTTAGAAAAGATTTAGTTTTCAGAGTGACTAACGTCAAAGGACCCAACATAGCTTGGGTACCTAAAAACTGCATCTAATCTCTTTGCAGGTTGTGGTGAAAGAAAACAATCAATGGTACCTTGATAGCGGATGCCCTTGATAGCGGATGCTCAAGGCACATGACTGGTAATGCTAATCTATTTCTTTCACTTGAACCCTTCGATGGTGCTAAAGTTACATTTGGTGATAACAAGAAGGGTAAGGTTGTTGTTATTGGTAAGATAGGCATATCATCTTCTCATGCTATTAGCGATGTTTATCTTGTTAGTGGTCTCAAGCACAATTTACTTAGTATCTCTCAATTATGTGACAAGGGAAATAAAGTTGTTTTCCATTCAGATTCCTATCGAATAATAATGGAAGGAACAAGTAGTGTTGTACTTAAAGGCCAATGGAGAAGGAATGTATATATAATTGATTTAAATGCTATTCCTACTAACTCGTTTACATTCATGAAAGCTACAGTAGATGATCCATGTCTTTGGCATAAAAGATTCGCTCACATTAGTTCGACTACCTTGAATAAACTAAAGAGATGGAATTTGGTTGAAGGTCTTCCTTCAATTAAGTTTGATCAAGAAACTCTATGTGACTCGTGTGCTCGTTGCAAACATGTGAGATTTTCGTTCAAACCTAAGAGAGTTGTAAGTACAAAAGAACCACTAGAACTTGTGCATATGGATCTATGCGGGCCAATAAAGGTAAGAAGTAGAGGTGGATCCAAGTATGTTTTCGTTCTAGTTGATGATTACTCTAGGTATGTTTGGCCTATTTTTCTTAACTCAAAAGATGAAACTTTTGAAGAGTTTGCAGTTCTAATGAAGCTTGCCCAAAACAAGTATAAATCGAAACTAGTTTCTATACGTACAGATCATGGCACCGAATTTGATAACCATGCTTTTATTGAATATTATAGGGAGAATGGTGTTCAGCATAACTTATCAGCACCACGAACTCCACAACAAAACGGTGTTGTTGAACGTATGAATAGAGCACTAGAGGATATGGCACACACGATGCTTTTGTGTAGTCGCCTTCCTCGAAATTTCTGGGCAGAAGGTATTAGTACTGCATGCTATGTTCACAATCGATCTTTGATTAGACCTATTACCAAAAAGACTCCCTATGAGCTTCTTAGAGGATGTAAACCTAACATATCACATCTACATTTCTTCGGGAGTAAATGTTTTGTCCATAATAATGGTAAAAATAGATTAAGCAAATTCGATCCCAGAAGCGACGAAGCTGTATTTGTTGGCTACTCTAATCATAGTAAAGTATATAAGTTTTATAATAAGAGAAACCTTAGCATCGAAGAAAGTGTTCATGTTATTTTTGATCAGAATAATATGTTTGATAAAGCTGAACAGGATGAAGAAGAGGATATGAACGAGCCAGATTTTCGACTATCTAGAAATGATCCTCCAGAGTTAGATGAGGAAGATAAAGAAATTGAAGGCACCAATGATGAACAAGGAAGTCCTTCGAATGATAAAGGAAAGAAAACTGAGACTACAGTTGATGATACTATAAGCTCTTCTCAATCCAAGAAATTGGAAACTGAAGTTATAACTGATCATGATATAACATCAAATCCAAATCAAAGGACAAAATCTAGAGTTATATCTGATTTTGTTATAACCCCAGGATTGGATTTAGGGGGAACGATGCTTGGACCTCAATCATTCAAAGAAGACGAACTAAGTTCAGATGATAATATGCCTCCAGTCTCTAAGAAATGGAGATATAAGGATTCTCACCCAATGGAGACTATTCTTGGTAGTTTGAATGAAGGGGTTCGAACTCATAGAAAGCTTAACAACTTTTGTTCATTCTACTATTTTCTGTCTACTATTGAGCCAACCAATATCAGAGAAGCGCTTGCTGAACTAGATTGGATTATTGAGATACAAGAGGAGCTTCAACAGTTCGAACGGAACAAAGTTTGGCACTTGGTTCCGAGACCAAAAGAAAGAACTGTTATTGGTACAAGATAGGTATTCAGAAACAAGTTGGACGACACATGAGTTATTGTACGAAACAAAGCCATATTGGTTGTACAGGGCTACAATCAACAAGAAGGAATTGACTATGATGAGAAGTTCACTCCCGTGGCTAGGCTTGAGGCTATTAGACTGTTAATAGCCTTTGCAGCTAAAGGAATGAAATTATTTAAAATGGACGTTAAGACAGCTTTTCTTAACGGTTATTTAAATGAAGAAGTCTTAGTGGAGAAACCCCAGGGTTTCTGGATAGCCAGTTTCAAAAGCATGTCTATAAATTAGACAAAGCTTTATATGGTTTGAAACAAGCTTCCAGGGCTTGGAACGACAGATTATCAAAATTCTTACTTGAAAGTGATTTGAAAGGAGGATCTGTCGACAAGACCTTATTCTTAAAATCTGAAGGTTCCGACTTATTAGTTATTCAAATTTATGTTGACGATATCATTTTTGGTTCATCTCATAATCGCTTGTGCAAGTATTTTTTAGAATTAATGACCTCTGAATTTGAGATGAGCATGATGGGAGAACTTAAGTTCTTCCTAGAACTTCAAATACAACAGACTAGTGAAGGAATCATGATACACCAACAAAAATACATCAAGGAATTACTTAGGAAATTTGGAATGGAGAATTCTCATTCTATGCCGACTCCAATGCCTACGGAAAAGAAGTTGAGATTAGACGAAGATGGTAAGTCGGTCGATGAGACAAATTATCAAGGTATGATTGGTTCACTTCTTTATTTAACTGTAAGTCGTCCTGATATTATGTTTAGTGTGTGCGTATGTGCTCGATTTCAATCCTGCCCTAAAGAATCACATATGAAAGCGGTTAAAAGAATCTTGAGGTATTTAATTGGTACATCTAGATTATGCAAGTTGTTCACTTGATAGAAAAAGTACTTCCGGCATAGCCACATTTGTTGGACCATGTATTATAACATGGGGGTCAAACAAGCAAAATTCCGTTGCATTATCTACAGCTCAAGCCGAATACATTGCTGTTGGATTGGTATGTTCACAACTTTTATGGCTTAAGCAACAACTATATGGTATTAATATTGGGTGTATTCCCATTTTATGTGATAATACGAGTGCTATAATTATTGCTAAGAACCCATCACAACACTTTCGTACTAAGCATATAGACATTAGACACCATTTTCTACGTGACCATGTAGATAAGGGCAACATAAGAATGGAATTTTGTAGCACAGAAAAACAATGGGCAGACATTTTTACCAAAGCATTGGCTAGAGAACGTTTTGAGATTTTGCGGTTGGAAATTGGTTTAATTGGTGGCAACTAAACTTGTCACAAATATTTTACTATCCTTATGACTGACTAGATTTGACGAGATTGTATGTCTGTGTCCGTATTTCTCGTTGCAAGTATATTTATGTTTATTTTCATATTATGTTACGAGAATATTCCGTTTGCTAGTCATATATATTTTGTGTCTTATTACGAGCCATCTTTTCGGTCATAATTTTCTTTATAATCTTTTATTTGGTCGAAAATCCTATCAAATTTATCAACCACAATCTTTACCATGTCTTACCCATGTGAACTACCAACCTAAAAGATTTGCCATAAATTATGTATATATATATATAAACAAAATTAGGGAATCTTTTCTTTACCCAATTGTACACGCCGCCTACCTACAATCCCCTACTTACAATATCTCAAAAAATTTATTCCTTTAAATACACTCTACCACCCTCACGTCACATTCACTATAATTACCTCTCCATATTTATTTTCTCCTCAAATTTCTCAAACACTCAACCTCTCAAACCTTCATCACCATTACCCTCAAACCAAAAACCCGTTTTCATACTGTGGACATGGGCCACAGGCCGGTCTGCGGGCAAGATCCACCTACCGGTCCATAGTCACGGGCCACCTGCACACCAAGCCAATCTGTGGACATACATCGGTGTTTTGAAAGCCACGCTCGGTGACGTAAAAATGCTTTCGACCGGATCGCTTTAAATCGGTCGGTTTCGTCCCGGTAAAGGTCTCGAAACGATGCAGAGATGTTCGGATTCGCCACCAAGCATTTGTGGGATGCTTGGAACCCATTCGAATCCACTTTATACCTAGGTCAACCAAGGCAAAAAGCGGTGTTTGACATAGGTACTAAAGATAAGGAATCGTCCCCCTTTTAGCTTTATATTCCTAAAATGACTCTCGTGCGCCCTGGATAAGGCCATCCACTATCCAAAGGTTCTGAGTAAGGGGTAAGGGTACGTATTGGGAAGCCCTTTAATCACACACCCAATCCCGCCCGCGTTAACAACCTCTACTGATTGATCGTGGTTGCTTAAGTGCAAGAGTTGATAAAACGGTTTAAATGCATGAATGCGCATCCAAATGTCTTAACCTAACATGAGAAGGTTTCCTAAGTCGGTTGTTTATGCATGTACCAAGAAATTTGTGTCAAAGTTGGATTTAGATTGATTTGCATGTGAAAACGAAAATTAAACATCCATTTACCAAATTCGGGTTATGGTGCTTAACACGATCCATTTATTTGAAAAAGTGTGTTCAAAGGATAAAGTGTAAAAACATAAACTTGTCAATATGATCCATCATGTATTTGGATTAACCATAATCGGGATCGCCCTAGACAAGTACTAAAACGGGACAGAACAGTGCCAGGCAGCTCCATTGGGGCGCGAGCCTATTGGCGAGAGAATAGGGATTGTCCAGGTTTTGAAACATAAAAACAGACAACCTCATGTGGCGCGAGCCATGAGTCGACCCAAGGGGCGTCTTCTGGTTGTTGAAAAGGTTATGAAAAAACCGTATTTTGTAATGAATGATTTGCAAGTATTGTTTGCATGCCTCAGAATAATTACTATTATGTTAGTAATACTCGTTGTCGGATTTGCAAGTTTGAAAAGCATAATAAAATGTGTAAAAGGAAAATCTTTGATTTGAACTAATTATGTTAAGTTCAATTATTTGTAATTAGTCAAGTTAATCATCGTACTCAGATTAAACCGACATGGTATAAAGAACCAAGGATGATTTTGGTTTATGGTTAAAAAGTTTGTAATAAAAATGATTTGGAACATTTGAAATAGTAAAAACCGATTACAAATAAGAAATGAAATAAAGAGGAAAGGCGAGAACAAACATGTTTGAGTCTGACCCGAGACTCACAAGAGGCGCGAGCCTCTTTTCATAGCAAAGGGATTCTGTCTCGGGCCAAAACTCGGTTTTGGCTCGTCTAACCTATATTTGAATCGTGTCATGCATTGTTCATGCATATAAACTCATAAAAACAGTAAAGATATGAAATAAATGAGATATTTACACCCTCAAACTTACGTGTATTGATGTTTGAGACGTAGACGACTTTAGAGACGGTTTTTTCGTTGTGACTACTCGCGATCAAAGAAGTTTAAAAGAGTGCCTTAAAAAAGGATTTTGTTTTGAAGATGAGTTGAAAATATATTGTTGAAAAACATGTTGATTGATGAATTGAGTTGGTCAAATAGGTCGGTCGAATGCACGGCAACGGTACCAAACAAAATATGTAAGGCTTGTGTTTATGATCGGTAGGTCGTAAACACGTGTAGATTTTGTGACTTAGGAAGTCGAGTCTAGAAGTTTAAGAGAGAGGTGAGGGGGCGGACGCTCGCGTGAGTTTTTTGGTGTGTGAAGGGTGGTATTTATAGAGAAATGTGGAGAGGTAGGTCGGTTGAGTTTGCTTAGAGTCTAAAAAGACTCCTGCTTTAGGCGCGAGCTACCTTGTGATACAAATGGGTGTATTGTCCTTTTCAATTTGGACGTGGCCTTTTCTCTATCCCTTGTTTGGTTTGTTTGATATGTGGTGTTCATATAAGATATCTTGTAATAATATGGGCATCTAATAAGATGATTTTGGTGTTACTTGGGGTAGGTAATTTGTGTGCTTGACTCGGGTTTGACCCGTGTGAGTCGAGATTTGAATTTGGAGTCAATTTAGGCCGGGTGTCAGTTTTGACTCTAATTAGGGTCATTTTAATGGAAATGACATGATAAAGACATTCATGGCATTATTTTCGACGTTCGAGATTTGGTTTGACTTGGGTTGACTCAGGTTGACTCGAGTTGCGGGTTTCTGAGTCGGTTTTGGGTCCGTAGACGATTTTGACTCTAATTAGGGTCATTTTAATGCAAATGAAGTTAGATAACTTTTGAAATCATTTTTCATATCCGAGTAGTGCATTAAACCGTCTCATGTATAGCCAATCCATGCACGCATATTAAAAACACGTTATAGTCCAATCATCATCGGGTGGTTTTTGTAAGGTGCATATACTGGGTATCTACAAAGCCCCCACTTTGACTGAGGCTTGGACACGGCGAAAGTCAAAGTATGATCTCCAGGTCAATCGAAGATTACAACCTGAAGACCATTGCGATGTTGAGGCGACTCAAAAGGGTTTTGAGCCAAGGACCTGTCGTCGGGAAGGGCGACGTCGAGGAGACTTGGGGATTAGAGTCAAGGACCTGCCAGCGGGAACATTTTAGAGTCTTTCGACTTTCGATGCCGGTCGTTTAAAGTCCATTAGACTACGTATAAACGCTCGCCGGCCATAAGAAGGAGTCATACCTGAGGCATCTTCGGGATACGTCCTTGAATCTTTTTCGTGCAAAGGCTCGCCAGCCGGTGTTGAAGGCGGTGCGTTTTGAGGCTCGCCAGCCATAGGAAGGAGTCATACCTGAGGCATCTTCGGGATATGTCCTTGAGTCGTATCTTGTGTGCGTGCAAAGGCTTGCCAGCTGTGATAATGAGTCATACCCGAGGTATCTTCAGGATACGTCCTTGAGTTGTACCTTGTTTGAAGACAAAGGCTCGCCAGCTTGTGAAAAGGAATCGTACCCGAGGCATCTTCGGGATACGTCCTTGAGTTTTATCTTGTTTGTGGACAAAGGCTCGCCAGCCATATGCATTGTAAGGCTTGCCGACCATCTATGGTCGAATGATCGACTGTGGAAAATTGCATGCGTGACATCCATTTAAAAATTGGCACTCGCTGGGGAGTTAGAAACTTCTCAGGAGTCGCCGGGGATATGAATTGCTGCTCGCTGGGAGCTAACGTAAGCCATGTAATCCACGGGGTTAAAGCTCTTGGACTTGATGGGTCGCCGTTTGTTGGGAAGAACCCAGTACTCAGTTGGAGTGAGTTTGTCTTCTCAAGATTACCTTCATGGTTAGTTACCACACAAATCCGCAGTCTCATACACAAACACGTTTAATGCAAGCATATAAGCACGTATGTACATAAGCATGTGAGCAGTTAGCATATAAGCAACTAGCACACAAGCATATAAGCACGTAGGCACATAAGCATGTGAGCAGTTAGCATATAAACAACTAGCATGTAATATCTCACGCGAAGGGAGATAGATGTTTTGAATGTTGTGAAGCTTAAAGACGAGCCTTGTTACTCGTAGATCTGGGATTTAGTAGATTGGAGACACATGGCTGTTGGGACACTGACTCACACAGACGCATATTGACAGACTGAAAAATGGGCAGTCGTGAACGTGATGCTAACTCAGTATCGACACGACATGGAGGTGACTCTGACAGACTTTGCACATATAAGTGCAACTCCTAGCCAAGAAAGGGTGACAACGCGTATCAAATCCCTGGAGTAGAAGGTTTGCTCGGCTGGGGAACATGGATTGATTAACTTCTCCAGACATCTTTGCCTCCATTTGCTTGTTTGAGAAACCTTCTCAAGGTATGATGATTCGGAGAGTGGAACCAAGACCTTGTCATCGTCCGAACCGAGCACTAGGCTATGGGCGGTTTTTTTTACTGTAGTTGAGACTCGAAAGATGTTTGATGGTAAAGGATGGGTGGCGTCTTGAAAGAGAAGCCCCCAGAGTGAGATGGTGGGAATTTGACAAAACAAGGAATGGGTGACGTCTTAAGGAAAAAGCCCCCAGTAAAGAGGTATGAGATTAATTTTCTATAGCTGGGTGGGCTGGTTTTTAGGATTGATGTTGATGGTTGAGATTGAGATGGGTGCGCGGTTGTGTCCTTGTTGGAGGACTGCCTACGTATTCGCGTGTTTGCGAAATCAAACTAGATCGTAGTTTTGAGCTGGTTTTTGAGGATTGAAGATTGGAAATGTTGTAGAAGGAGTATGTGGTTGTGCCCTTCTGATATGACTGCCTACGTATTCGCTTGTTTGAGAAATCAAACCAGATAGTAGTTCTGAATGTGTGTGCAATGGATTGCAAATTGAAGGGTATGAAGAATTGAATGTGTGTGGTTGTATGGTTGTGCCCTCGTAATAGGACTGCCTACCTATTCGTGTGTTTGCGAAATCAAACCAGATCATAGTTCTGAATGTGTGTGCCTAAGCGAGTTGTTAGGACCTTAAAGTGATTTTGAGGGGCATGGTTGTGTCCCTGAAGGACTGCCTACGTATTCACTATTCACATGGTGTGAAATCAAACCAGATCGTAGTTCTGAATGTGTGAAGAGTTTATGGATTCAAGTACCTAAGAGGGGGAAGGGGTAAATTAGGGTACGATTTTAAAAACTTTAACTAAACTTAATTGATTTAAGTTAGTCGAATGAAATGATATCTCAAGTATCTAACAAACACTCCTTTTAAATGAAAGTTAAAAGGCGTATTATTGAACTGACTGGAACAACAGTGAGACAGACTGTTACTAGTTGGCTTTGCAAATGTTGTAAGCAAAAGACCAAACCGACAGTATGGCAGACTGTTGTACTTAAGAACAATGAATGAGTTTAACTGAAAATTTCAACTTAAATCTCTATTGTTTAAAGATAATTTGATGAACAATGTTAAGAGCAAATGGATACATCAGTTAAATGAAATGATTAAGTGTGTATTACGGAAGCTCGAAGAAACAAGTGACGTTTGAAGGTAACAGTTGTTCTGATTGTAACACGTTGGTCTTAGTTTATGAAGTGAAACAGAAGACCAGGAGTGACAGTATCCAGGACTGTTACTAACAAAATCGTAAAAGGAAAACGAGTAAATAAGTTGCAGCGGAATTAAAAGAAAAGAGAAAAACAACTCAACGATTTCGAATTGGTTTGACCGACACTCTAAAGGCCTACGTCCAATCTTCTTTTATTGATAAGTGAAGTAATCTACTCCGACCACTTTAAAACACTAACAACAAAAGGACCAACAACCTACTCCGGTTGCGACACCAACAACCTACTCCGGTTGCGATACGAGTTCTAAGACTACTCCGTCTATGAACTAAAGAACCAACAACCTACTCCGGTTGTGACACGAGTTCTAAGACTACTCCGTCTATGAACTCGTCACTCTAACTAGAATGTTTACAAGACCAAGTTTCCTCAAACTGATTCTTTAAAAGAATTGAGGAGGACAACTTATTGGTACAAACGATTCTAGATGAGAGACTACAATACTGAGAAGTAACAGTGATTTCGACTGACACACTTGAAGACTTACAAGATTTTTTGCAAAGAAAATTTCGAGTTCTTTAAAAACTAATTTTGCAAAAATACTTTGATTTCTCTGAAAAGTCTTGCTTTCAAAGTGAAGAGAAGGGTTCCTTTTATAGAGGAGGCACACAAGAGGAGGCAAGCTAGGGTTTGTGAGTCAAAGAATTTGAAAAGAAACAAAGACTTTAGCTTTCAAAAACTAGCACCAAAGTGGCTTGTTTCCAAGGATCAAAAAGGAGAAAAGAGAATTTCTAACTATTCTTAAAAAGCTCTTGTGTTTTCAGAAATTTAACATGTGAACCAAGAAAAAGAGGACAACCCTTGAAAGACCATTTTGGAAAGAAATAAGTTTTGCTTTCATAAAGTAAGGGAAAGTCTTTTTACTATTTTGGAGAAAGCCTTTTAGGATATTCAAATGGCATATTCTTTTTAAAGATCACCCTTCAAATATTTCAAAATTAAAATTCTATTTTAAATCTGATGAATAAAAGCCCATTTTAATAAGAGTGAAATATTCACGATAAAAGATTTGCTTCAAGTGTGATGGGTCAAACGTGACAGTCAGACACACTGTTATCCGTTATGAGTAACGGTATGCTGGACTGTTGCCGTTACATGTATTCTACCCTTTCATCTTTACATAGGTTGACAAAACGACTCTAAATCTTGGGTAGCAAATTATCAACCATTCTTGACTTTGATATTGATTAATTCTTGCTTAAGGAGGTTGCATTATTCCTGAAATGGTACACTTAAAAACACGATTAGATTGGGCATGTCATCATCAACAAATAGGTCCTAACAAATTCCCCCTTTGATGATGACAAGCCCAATAAAATTAATGTTCCCATTGAGTTCCCCTTAAGTGGTCAGTCCAAGATAAATCACGAGGGTAGAAATAAGAGCAATGTATACTTAAGAAACACACAAAGCCTAGAACAAGATTACTAACATATATAGTCCACCACATAGCAAGAGTTTAATCAATAAGCAAGTAGAAAGAACATGAATTTTCCCTTTTTCCCCTCTTGACATCATCAAAAAGGTAAGAGGCTACCCTCGGACACAGAATAGTCATGCATGAGACATCACATGAAAGACAACCATGGTTGCATCATAATAACAAGGTCAACACAAAGCAAAGGCTCAAACATGAGTTCAAAGACAAAGTTCAACAAGGCTAAACCATAGTTTAATGAGTACACCACCGAATGATAATGAGAGAGGGACAAGAGGTGCAAGGCAAAAGACAAGTTTGATTATGGACAAATTTAGGGTGCGGAAGTTTGGTCATCTTTTTTGAGGATAATGAAAAGGATTTCAAAATGGTTGAGGTTTGACAATGAAGGTCTGAGTCACAGTCATCTCTACTATTGCATTGGACTTTGTACATATTTGAAACCACCAAGGTATGCACCGATATAAGTTCTCAACATGTGATGAGAGAACATCAACTTCTTATATTTTGCTTAGTACACAACATGTGATGAGGGATCATCAACTTCTTATATGTTGCTCTCATTTCATGAAAATTCTTAACAAATTTGATCTTGACCTTTGAGCATAGCAATAGTGGCATACACTGTGACTTCCTTTCTATTTCTTCCAAATTTTCGATTTACTTCTTTACTCAAGACCCTCAATTGCATCTATCTCGTTTCCAATAATTATAATCACTTTGACATTTCGCATATTGCCTTCCCATTTCTTTCCACTTTTTTTTTTTTTTTTTTTTTTTTATTCTCCAATTTTCCAACCAACTTCAATTTTCAATTTCATCTATCTCCGTTTTTCTAACCAACTTCCCAATCATCTCTTGATGCATATGTAGAACATGTAGTTGTTTGGTTCTTTGTTTCACATAGACCTTTGCAACATAAGTGAATTGAATGTGAAGGGGTGAGGTCTTTGGGCATTGAAAATGAAAGACTTTGAGCAATTTGAAGAGTATAAGAGACATCCATTTGAAGGTGGTTGAAAGGGTTAGTATTCGGATTGACTTGAGAGGGGAGGTGTCCTCATTCAATAGGTTATGTACCATTAAACACAAGACTAGACATGCGGTTGAGTGATTATTAAGCACACACATGGTTTATCCATTATGGACATAACATGGAATGAATAAACTAGAATAAAAGATAGCAAACCCGTTCTAGCCAATCATATGAGAGATTAGTTAAATTCACACAAAGACTACATGCAATTAATTAAACCAATTTGTAACCTAAGTTTTTCAAATTGTTCTCTTGGAAGTGGTTTAGTAAATATGTCGGCAATTTGATCTTTGGTTTTGCAAAAAATAAGTTTAATATGCCCTTTTTCTACGTGATCACGAATAAAATGGTGACGAATATCAATATGGTTAGTTTTAGAATGTTAAATCGGATTTTTTGATATATTTATTGCACTCGTATTAACACACATGATGGGAACGGAGTCATAAATAATACCAAAATCAAGGAGTTGTTGCTTTAGCCAAAGAAGTTGTGAGCAACAATGAGCGGCGCTAACGTAGTCACTTTCGGCCGTTGAAAGAGCAACCATGTTTACTTTCTTTGAGCCCCACGAAATTAAGCAAGGACCCAAGAACGTTGCAATTCCGGAAGTGCTCTTTCTATCAACACTACACCCCGCATAGTCCGCATCGGAGTATCCTATAAGATCAAAAGGACAATGTAAGGGGTACCATAAATAAAGTTCTTGTGTTCCAATCAAATATCGAAGAATACGTTTAACCGCTTTAAAATAAGATTCTTTCGGATTTGATTGGAATCTAGCACATAAACAGACACAAAAGAGAATGTCGGGACGACTTGCGGTCAAATAGAGAAGTGAGCCTATCATACCTCTATACACCTTTTCACTAACATTCTTACCGAGTTCATCTTTGTCCAATTTGGACCCGGCTACCATAGGCGTATCATGAGACTTACCATTAGTCATCCCAAATTTCTTAAGCATTTCCTTAATGTACTTTTGTTGATGGATCATGATTTCATCCTTTGATTGCTTGATTTGGAGCCCAAGGAAAAATCCTAGCTCACCCGTCATGCTCATTTCAAACTCCGACTTCATTAGTTCTGAAAAATACACATAAAGGAGTTCATTTGTTGCACCAAATATAATGTCATCAACATATACTTGGACAACCAACAGTTCAGCAGACTGTGACTTTAAAAACAATGTTTTGTTAATGGAGCCTCTTCTAAAACCATTTTCAATAAGAAATTTAGACAATCTATCATACCAGCACCTAGGTGCTTGTTTTAAACCATAAAGAGCTTTGTCTAATTTGAAAACATGGTTAGGCAAATCATCATCTTTAAAGCCCGGAGGTTGCTCCACAAAGACATCCTCTTCCAAATATCCATTTAAGAAAGCGGTTTTGACATCCATTTGGAAAAGTTTAATGCCTTTGTGAGCCGCAAAAGCTATAAGTAATCGTATGGCTTCAAGTCTAGCTATCAGTGCATAGGTTTCATCGTAATCAATACCCTCTTGTTGGTTATAACCTTGCACCACTAGTCTAGCCTTATTCCTTACAATTTCTCCCGAGTCATCAAGTTTGTTGCGAAAGACCCATCTAGTACCAATGACGGTACGATTAGATGGTCTAGGGACTAAGTGCCATACCTCATTCCTCTTGAATTAATTGAGTTCTTCTTGCATGGCTAATAACCAGTCAGCGTCAGTCAGAGCGACTGTTACATTTGCTGGTTCCACTTGAGAAAGAAAGGCATTGTGGGCATAATACTCGTCAAGATGAGCAAGATTGTTGAGGGAGGATCTTGTTTGAATTCCAGAGTTAAGATCACTTGTGAGATTTGAGAGTGGATGAGAGCTTTGATGTTTCCACTTTTTTGGAACAATGGTTTCTTGTTCCCCCTCAGTAGTAGCAGTCTCAGTGACTGTTTCCTTCTGATTAGAGTGGTCATCATCAGTGCTATCCTGAGTTGTTTCATTTCTGGAGGTGGAGGCAACAGACGTTGGGTCTGTTGTGTCCTGGGAAGAAACAGTGGCAGTGGAGATACCACGTGTTCCTCCTGAATTGTTGTTGACATTGGCAGGTAACAGTCCTTCTGTCTGTTGCAGGGCGTCATTGTTTGGAGCTTCCTCATCCGCAAACACAAAGTATTTTCTCACAAGACCAATGTCAAATTCATCCTCATCATCTTCATCATCTTTATCCTTATTTTGTACCTGTCCAAGAATGGTAGATTCATCAAATTTGACTTGTACATTTTTTGGGTTTAAAGATCTAACATATTTGCATCTAGCGCATTCATCACATAACTTATCAAATTCAAACTTCAAGTTAGGAAAACCTTCAACTAGGTCAAGTCTTCTAAGGGTATTAAGAGTTTTAGCACTAACATGTCCAAATCTTTTGTGCCACAACCAAGAGTCATTTTTCATTACACTTATGCAAGACATAGTATGACCGGATAGCATGTTCAAATCGGTTAAGTAAACATCTTTGACAAGTCTACCTTCAAGAATCAACTTGTAATACTACGAATGTTTTGAGTTATTGTTGTGATACCTTGTGATAAGATTGGTGTGGTTGATAATCGTAAATGGATAATTGTGTTATCATCAGTTGGATAGTGCTCAGTTGTGTGGATGTTTATAGGTGTTGTTGTAGTAGTTATAGGCGAACTTCGGGACGAAGTTCATTTTAAGGGGGGAAGACTGTAATACCCCGTATTTTGATAATAATTTCTGAGAATAATTTATGTACATTAATAATTGATTAAAGACATTTCTAATAATAAGTATAGGTAAGACGTTAATTAAATAATAAATTAAGAATCCAAGTCGGGAATTGGGCTTAGCTTATATTTGTACTTTGGGTCGTGTGCCATTATTATATGGACCGAAATTTATTAGTATAGTATGGGTGTGATCGGGTTTTTGTATCGGGAATTAATAATAAATAATATGGAAATATGGAAATAATAATAATATGGGAAATTAATAATAATTATATTAATATCTTAATAATTAAATTAGTATAAGAGATGTATGGTAATCCTACTTATGGTAAGACTAGTATAATAATAATAATAAAGAGAGAAACTTTCCTAAAATAATACTACCTTGATAGTATATAAGCAAGGGTAACCTAACCATAAATCCTTATTCCACATAAAAACTCATAATATCACATAAAAGAGAGAGAGAGAGAGAAAAGAGAGAGAGAGAGAGAGAGAGAGAGAGAGAGAGAGAGAGAGAGAGAGAGACTTAAAAGGGAAAAAAGAAGAGAAGTTCATCATCTTTTATTTTTTAAGTTCATCTTTAATCTTTCAATGTTTAGAATAAAGTTACAGCAATTCAATAAATCTGTAAGTTGTCTTAAACGAACTACCAGACTATCTTAAAGTCGTTGTCTTCAAAAACGTAAAGAATAGACTTAGGTTATTTTCAAGTCTTGTTGATGCCTATAAAATTCCGTAGCAATTGAACGTGTAGATTTTCCAGAATAAATTCGTTATGAACATGTCGTCTGAGAATCCGCGAATGCGCTAGTGGTCTAAAGTTTATTTTACAAACCTAATTTATAAATTGAAATTGAATTGAGTCTTTTGAAAACATTAAAATTGGAGATTCTAGATGATGTTAGGCTTTTATTTCACTTGAAACGGATTTGTTAAACTAATTTTAGAGGTCAATACATTTTATGCGACGGAATTCGTCAGTATTTATGATTCTTTCAAGAAAACCCTGATAAGTCTGGAATTTGAAGAAAGTCTATTTCACAAGAATTGTAGATATGTGTCTTAGGGTTCCAACCTCACTGGTCTTGCATCGTTTTGATGTTTGATGAATTAATTATAAATTTTATAGCGAGACTGAACAGTGCTGTAAAACAGTAGAATTAGAGATTTAGCTTTGAAGTTGTCAAAAGGATTAGGACGTGATGGGCATAGCATAAGTGCATGACTAGTTGGTTGATTGTTGGTTATAAAGTAATTGTATATAATTATGTTATGTAGGTTATGAATTGGTAAAGAATCAATTTTGATTGCTTGTGTGACTTGCGTGACTTGAAGATTTGCGAAAAGGTAGGATAACTACTCAACTCGTCTTGTCTTTGTTGGTTTGTGGAATTTATAAAAGTATTGTGAAATTGGATGGATTAATGGATGTGGATTATATATCGTTGGATTGTTTATTATTGATTATTTATATTGGAATTTCGTTTGCATTGGATACCTCAGCTCGTGTCTTAGATGGTTTTTATAACTGGCATGTCGTATAATTGGATACTTCAACTTCGGTTGGGATGGTGAATACCTCAATTTCGGTTGGGATGATGAATACCTCAACTTCGGTTGGGATGGTGAATACTTCAACTTCGGTTGGAATGATGAATACCCCGGGCCAGGGATTGGCGGGATGAACGGGTGTTTCGGGTGATGAGTATGTTTCGGGTGATGAGCACAATTGTGTTTGCATTATATATCATATCATTTCACTTTGACTTGTTGTTGGTTATTCCTACTCAACCTCGTGGTTGACAGTGTATTCATGAACACATGCGGTGAACCGTTTTATGGGGAGCAGATTTGACAGGTACTAAAGATTAGCTGGTCGAGAGCATTGGGATGAGAGCTCGACTTGGACCATAGTTGAAGTCTAGATCACATAGAACAATTATATCAGTTTATTTATTTCCGCTGCGAGTTGTAAATATTTTGAATTAAGTTTTAGTTGGTTAATTTGTAATAAATATGAAATCATTAAGTTTTTGTATAAAGTACTTTGGTGAGTTGGACTTTGTTATTCACTACCTCGGGAAACCGAGATGGTAATGCTCTCATTTATCTAGGAAGGCCTAGTTAAGACTCTCGGATAAATGGGGGTGTTACAAAGTGGTATCAGAGCAAAACGATCCTCAGGCCTAACTAATGAATAATAATGAACTTAGGATGTGTCTAAATAAAATGAACCCCGGGTAAAAACTGTTAGGAGCCCCTCTTAGTGCGGTTAAGAAGCTAGCCATAATTCGTACCTTGGCCCTTCCAGTTTTGAACCGGGAACCTTGAGAGAATACTTGAGGGTGTGGGGTAATTTAAAATAAATATAGTATATTTCTCTTACGAATTTTGTTTGTCTTGGTTGCGTATTGTTGTCATTTATGGTTGCGGTTACGCGGGCGTAACCTTATTTTATAAAGGAGGGGTGTGACATGATTTCTTTTAAGCACTGTTTTAAGCATGTTGATATGAGGAAGTATGTGGGCATGTATGTGGAAGGAGTGAATATGATTAAGCATGTGAGGTATTAATTGTTGTGTAAAATTGTGAAGAATGCGATTTTGGTTGATTTCACAAGATTTTTAGCCTTGATTGTTTTGGCTGCCATTTACTGTTTGTTTAAAATTCTTGCCCGAGATTTTTATGTGTGATACCTTTGTGAGTTAGCTTTCATATGCCACTGGTATCATGTTCAAATAATATATGGTTTAGGAGAAATAAATATTTTAATGGGCAGTGGTCGGAATATTCCTGTACAGTTATAATTTCGTCCCATGTTTTTGTAAAAATTGTCATTTAAAAAATACTTAATGATTTATTATAATTCCAACTCCACTGTTTAATAGACTTATGTAAGTTTTCAAATTGATAAGCCACGTCGCAGTTTAAAGTTTTGACAATTAATAGTGATTTTTACAAATTGACCTAAGTTTCTGACAAGTTGCTGTAAAATTTCTGTTTCGACCAAGTAGTTTGTAAAATGCATTATAAATTGATCTTATGAGCTTTGGCCTACATTATTTTTCTCATGGTTTATTAACTTTCTGTATTTTTTCTAAAAAGTATATGTTCTCAATAAGTTGTTATGTTATTATGTATTAATGATTGTTAGGAGTTATGACGTGTTTTCCTAGCCTTGAAGATTGTTAGAAGTTATAACATGTAAAACGTATAACAAGTTTTGTTTTTGATATCTTGAACATTATATTTGATTTTGTCAATTATGTGAAGTAGAATAACATGTCTAGTGATATGCAAAATGTGTTGCCCTAAGCCATATATATGTTCACGATAATTGCATCCATGCTTAAGTTAGATGCCGTTAGGTAATGATTAAAATGAACGAAAAATAAATTTAAATCAATTATGAAGGAAGGGTAGATAGTTATGGACATGGCCCACCTACACGCCCAGCCAATCTATGGACGTATAACGGTCTTTTGAAAGCCACGCTCGGCGGCGTAAAAATGCCTTCGACCGGATCGTTTTAGATCGGTCGGCTTCGTCTCGGTAAGGGTCTCGAAACGATTAGAGATGTTCGGAGTCGCCACCAAGCATTTGTGGGATGCCTGGAACCCGTTTGAATTCAACTTTATACCTCGGTCAAATCGAAGCACAAAGCAGCGTTTGACATAGTTACTAAAGATAAGGAAATCGTCCCTCTTTAGCATCCTATCTCTAGAATGACTTTCGTACGGCCTGGATAAGGTCGTCCACTATCCAAAGTTTCTGAGTAATCATCCACTATCCAAAGTTTTGAGCGACGTGGCCACCTGGGCTGCTCAAAGAGGCGCGAGCCACGTCACGGCACTCGAGTTGTGTTGTCACTATCACAACAAACGCAATCATGATTTCTTCTATCCTAGGTTTTGTAGGAATCCGGGAAAACTTAGCATAGAAGGCTTGAAGATATTTTGTTTTTGTGGTTGACTCGGTTTGACTCGTTGTTGGAGTCGGGATTTGAATTTTTGAGTCGGTTTTTGGTCCGGTGTCGGTTTTGACTCTAGTTAGTGTCATTGCGACCCCGTCGTCGTGCATTAAACACTCCAGGTATTTTTGAAATGTTTTGAAATGTTTTATTTTCGAAATCGTTTTAAGTTTTCCGACGTAAAGTTGTACACAAATTGTCGATCAAACGCTGCGATCCCTAAACATATTGTAGTCCGATAATCATCGGGTGTTTGTTAGAGTCTCAGCAGATACTGGGTATCTACAGAGCCCCCACTTTGACTGAGGCTTGGACAGGGCAAAAGTAAAAGTAGAGTCCCCATGTCAATCGAAGATTACAACCTGAAGACCCAAGCGACGTCGTGGCGACTCGAAAGGATTCGGGCCGAGGACCTGCCGTCGGGAAGGGCGACGCCCAGGCGACTCGAGGGTATGAGTTAAGGACCTGTCGTCGGGAACATTTTAGAGTCTGTCGACTGTCCGTGCGGGTCGTTTAAAGTCCGTTAGACTACGTACGAAGGCTCGCCAGCCATAAGAAGGAGTCATACCTGAGGCATCCTCGGATATGTCCTTGCATGGTTGCGGATAAATGCTTGCCAGCTACGGTGCGTATGTGAGGAGGGCTCGCCAGCCGCGATGCGTTGTAAGGCTCGCCAGCCGCGACAAGGAAATGTACCCGAGGCATCTTCGGGATCTGTCCTTGAAAGGGTGCGGACAAAGGCTCGCCAGCCGTGGTGTGTATGTGAGGAGGGCTCGCCAGCCGTGATGCGTTGTAAGGCTCGCCAGCCGAGACAAGGAAATGTAGTCGAGGCATCTTCGGGATCTATCCTTGAAAGGGTGCGGACAAAGGCTCGTCAGCCATGGTGCGTATGTGAGGCGGGCTCGCCAGCCGCGATGCGTTGTAAGGCTCGCCAGCCGAGACAAGGAAATGTACCCGAGGCATCTTCGGGATATGTCCTTGAAAAGGGTGCGGACAAAGGCTCGCCAGCCGTGGTGCGTATGTGAGGAGGGCTCGCCAGCCGCGATGCATTATAAGGCTTGCCTGCCGAGACAAGGAAATGTACCCGAGGCATCTTCGAGATCTGTCCTTGAAAAGGGTGCGGACAAAGGCTCGCCAGCCGTGGTGCGTATGTGAGGAGGGCTCGCCAGCCGCGATGCGTTTTAAGGCTCGCCAGTCGAGATAAGGAAATGTACCCGAGGCATCTTCGGATATGTCCTTGCATGTTTGCGGACAAAGACTCGCCAGCCATGGTGCGTATGTGAGGAGGGCTCGCCAGCCGCGATGCGTTGTAAGGCTCGCCAGCCATGACACGGTTGGTTAATGGACCATGGGAATAGCCGCGCCAAATGGGCTTGTTTTGAAAGTAGCGAACTCGTGATGCCGCTGGGGAAATAGTGAGCTTTGGATTTTCACTATCACTATTTTTGGAATGAGCTGGTTCCGCGAGGAAGCCCCCTGCTGGTATTTGAAGGAAGAGTGATTTTGGAATTTTCACCATTCGTCGGTTTGAATTCGCAGTGGCGGTTTTGATCGCCGTTTGTTCTAATTTTGAAGGAAAATAGCAATTTTGAGTTTGCTATAGCGTTTGAAGTGACGGTTTATGTGCCGCCGTTGACATTTGAAAGAAATAGTGAATTTGGAATCTTCACCATTGATTGAAGTGACGGTTTATGTGCCGCCGTTGACATTTGATGGAAATAGCGGTTTTTGAATTTTCGCTATTATTTTTGAAGTTGGAGGAAAATAGCGATTTTGAATTTTCGCTATTATTTTGAAGTTGGAGGAAAATAGCGATTTTGAATTTTCGCTATTATTTTTGAAGTTGGCGGTTTTGATCGCCGTTTTGCTTGAAGTTTTTGAAAATAGCGAATTTGAATTTTCACTATTTGGTTTTGTTTGTTTTCGAGGAAATGACAATATTCGATATCGTCAACGAAAATTTTAGAATTTGTCATTGGAAATTGGGCCAAAGCCCAAATTTCGCTGAAAAAGAAAAGGGGAGGCATGGTTTAGGCGCGAGCCATCTGGTAATAGATGCCGGCTTCCCTATTTTCTGTTAAAAAGACGCGAGGTTGAGCTGCGGATGATCATTCATCTTCAACCTCAAAATCTCGCCAAAATCGCCATTAAAGGACCTTCTAGCTTGCTTTTGCTTGTGCCACTATCAACAAATGTCATCTCAAGGTAAGTATTTCCTCTTGAATCTTTTCAAATTTGTCGATTTTAGCTTGATTGAATTAGGGCAAAATTTTGCCCTAAAAAATCGAATTGGGCGTTTTTGATTGAGCCAATTTCGAGGGAAATTGATGTTTGCATTAGGTTAGAAACCTGTTTAGGAGTATAGGGGTGCTTTTAGTTTGCATTTTGGTCCCCGTTCCCGCTCCCTATGCTCGAAAAACGTGAATGAGGCGAGAAACCGTCTCATTTCACAATGCCAAGTTTATTTTCTTGGGTAGTGGGTCCCACTAGGTTGCATTGTAGTTGGGAAAACCCGTGTTTGCCATTTAAGGACCTTCGTTGGGTGTTTATGGGCAAAATTGGATTTTTTGCCTTTTGGGCTTGAATTGAGTCAGTTTGCTTTGAAATGGACCTTATTGGTATTTTAGGTCACCCTGAGGCGTGATAAAATCACGTTTGCCTTTTTGCGGTCGTCTTTGAATTTTGTCCGGTTTGGGCTCAAATTAGCGTATGAATTGCCTTTTTGAACCGTAGAAAAAATCCCATTGTGTCGGGAATGTATTTCGGTTTGTGTAGGGTCTTGAAATGCCGTTTTTGTGGTTTTGACTCGTCTTTTGCTTCAAAAGAGGGGCGAGTCGTTTTTGTGTCTTTTTTTTTTGTGAGTGGTTTGGGGCGGGATTGCCCCTGGTTTTTTGTATTGCAGGTTGTTTTTTGGTTTTTTTGAGTTTATCCATTTCATGTCGTCGTAATGCCGAAATTTCGGCTGACGTTTTTTGTTTGTAGGAGAGTGTTCGGAGCAGGCCGGGTTCATGGCTGCGACTTTTGAGCAGTTGTTCGGGTCGGGCCCGGTTAGTACTCCGGTTAGCACGCTCGCCGTGGTCGTGGAGGACGTCACTGAGGAGGAGAGACCTCCTGAGCAGACTGCTGGGGCCTCAGGGGCCGTCGAGGAGCGTGAGGAGCCCGTTGTTGGGGCTGTTAACACTAGTAGAGCTCAGACTGGGGCTGAGGTGGGTACCTCCAGGAGGAGGGTTTCTTTGAGGGAGGGACGTCCTCGGGCGACTAGGCGGACGTTGCGGGACGTCAACAGGGTTGTTGAGTTGGGCCCTGTCCACCACGTTGAGTCTCGCGGTCACAAGAGGCGGAGAGCGGAGACGGGCCGAGGACGATCTTTGGCGTCGCGACCAGGAGAGCCGGCGAGTTCTGACCCGCCGCAGGGGTTGCTTTTACGGGCGGCGCCTGAGTGGGCCGAGGGTTTTGACGGTAGCCAGTTGTTGTTTCGACTGGACCGGACCCTTTCCTACTGTGCTCACAAAGGGCATGGTGAGTCGCATTCCCTGGTTGAATTTTGTCATTTTTGAAATGTCGAGCTTAAATAGGCATTCTGACGTTGTCTGTTTTTGATTTCAGGAGATCGGCACCATGAGGACTTTCTCTGGCTTTTCTACCTGCTTGGGCCTCTACGACGTTCTCCGAGCTGGGTCGAGGGCGTTGATAGAGAGGTCGGCTTTTGGGCCGTTGGTGGCCACTTGGCGGGACGTTCACAGGTCCTCGATTAGGTCGAACCCGTGTTTGATACGCGCTATGTTGGATCGGTACTGGGACACGACGTCGTCGTTCCACATGGAGTTTGGGGAGGTCGGCGTGACTCTATAGGACTTTGCCATGGTATCCGGCCTTTCTTGTGGTGAGCTGCCCATTGAGTTTACCGCGACTCCGGAGAGAGTGTCCTCTCCCGCGGTCACTGCTTTGATCGGTACTGCTTTGCCGGAGCCTTCCGACGTCACTCCGTACCTGATTGCGAGTTCTTACGTGAAGGACCACTTCACTGAGAGGGTGGCAGGTGTTATTCCGGCGCCGTTGGCGAGCCCAGAGGCAGAGGTTGAGGCCGACGCGAGGGAGGCGCGACTGTGGTTGTGGTACTTCTTGGGTGCCACGTACTTTGGTGACAAGGGCGAGCGCTTGTCGACCAAGGTGCTTCCTCTTCTTGCCGACCTTGACACTTTGGGTCGGTTTGACTGGGTTACGCCGGCTTTGGCGAGTTTTACCCGGTACTTGCACGCGGCGTTGCGTCCGGAGACAGTGGGAGCGGGTAGTGCTCCTGCTCTGGTTGGTCCCGGCCTCATCTTCGAGGTACGAGCGTTTTTTGTGGTAGTTTTTTTTTTATTTTGATTTTGGCAATTTTTGAGAAATTGGCTAATTTGTGTTTTCCGTGTTTGATTATAGGCTTGGTTGTATGCTTACTTCACTCCTCTGCGTCCAGGAACTATAGACGGGGTTCCCTCGGCTTACCCTGCTGTGAGGGGTTGGACGGTGTCTCGGAAGAAGTCGACCAAGTCGACTTACGAGGACTGCAGGCGTCGCGTGAACAAGCCTCGGGTTGCTGATGTAAGTTCTTGTTCTCTTCCCTTCTTCCCTTAGATAGAGATAGGATGATTAGGTAGTTTAAGGAGCCCCCAGTTAGCTGAGTAGCTTTGTTTCAAATGCAGTTTGTTGGACATCCCTGGGAGCACTACACGGGTGTGCTGGCTGCCATTACGGAGCGTTTGCGACCTCGCAGCTCCCTGCGCTTTTACTTGGAGACGGCGATTGAGCCGGTTTGGTACTTAGGCGAGCGTCTAGTTCGCCAGTGCTTTACCGAGACTTTCGTCGTACCGGTGGACCCGCCTGGGGTGTTGTTCCAGGAGTCGACTCCTGATGAGGTTGAGGAGCACCTTCACGGTCGGGGAGGTGAGGAGCTGTTGCTGCGGGACGCCGACTACGACACCTTTCGGTTGTCGAGGCTCGCTTGGTACCCGATCGAGGTATGTTTTCCTCTTTTCTTTGTTTTCATTGCCTCCCTTGATAGGAGGGTTTGTCATTTTTGATGTGTATCTAAATGGCAAGGAGTCGACCCGCTGATGAGGACTCAGCCCCCAGCTTTCCCAACGGAGACCACTTTTCAGGGGCCGGATGGCGAGGATGTTCAGTTGCGCTTACCAGAGCCTGCGGTGGCCGATGCCGGCATGGAGTGGAGGTTGACTGTTCTGAGGGTGAGTTCCTGACTTGAACACTTTCTCCGATTATACTTTGCCTTACATTGTATTGAAGGACATTTTGTTTTGTAGGTGACGACTGTTAGTCACCAGAACTTGTGGCGGATGGCTAACCGCTGGAGGGCGCTTGCTGGTGACCTGGCTACGAGGGAGGCTCGGCTTTCTCAGGTACGTTTTGTGTGTTGTATTTCGTGTATTTGGTGTTGTGTTTCACGTTTTTGGATCTTGAGGATCTGTTATGGTGTTTTGTAGGGCACTGCGGATCCGGCGGAGCTTGCTCGGTCCGTGCTGAGTTGGAGGCAGCCAGGTCGACGATCGTGGGCCAGGAGCTGGGGATCATCCGTCGGGACCAGGACTTCAGGCGTCACGAGGACGAGTTGCGGAGTCGAGACGCGGAGATTGCCTCCCTGAAGGCTCAGTTGGCTGCGGCGGAGGAGCTTCATGTCGAGATGGAGCACGAGACGCTGGAGAGTTCTCCGGAGAGGGAGTCTGAGCTGGTGGTGGTGTCTGCGTTGGCGGCGACTCCTAGTGAGACTAGGACTGGTCCGACGAGAGACGTTGAGTAGTCGTTGTAGTTTGTCCGTGTCTTGGACTCTTGTTTGTACATATTTACATTTTGCGTGAGGCGGTTTGTATATATGTGTTTTTGGATTGTGGTTTATTTTGTGATTTTTGGCTTTTTTGTGTTGTGTTTCGGAGGAGCGCTTTTCGGCTGTTGATTCTCCTTTTGCTTTGCACCAGTTCCTGCATTGTTAGTGTAGAAAACGAGCAACAGATAGCAAATACGCATAAACGTAAATACGTAAAAGCATTTGATTGAAAACAAAATTAACCAAGATGACTTGAAGTTAAAATTGAGATTTGGAAATGAATTTTGAAAATTCTGTGACAAAATTGCCACGTTCGGAATTTAAAAGGAAATGATTTGAAAACTTGAGCAATTAACTCGTGTCATGAATTAAATTGCATCGAAATTGCTGAAATTGACTCGAAAAACTCAAACTCAAACCGTCCGGCAAGAAATTTTGAAAAGGATTTTTGCGAGTATATTTGGCTTTTGATGTCAAGACTCGAATTTGTGAGTGCTTGAGTTTTTGAGGAAAATTGTTGTCGTGTTATCAACTTTCGATTTTGATTTTTGAATTGCGAAAAAGCGAAAAATTTTCGGAATTTCGACTGACATGGAAATGCTCCATCGCGGATCGGGGCGACTAGCCCTTCCCCCCTTTAAAAAAAGAAAGAAAAAATCCGTATGTTTAAAGCCGCGTCATGGAAACCGTGTCGGGTTTCGTAAAACGCGAAAAACAAGGAAATGTGAGTGTGAAGAAACACAAAATTTCCCGGAATCATCCCGAAGAGGCGCGATGTTGCTGGCGGGAGGTTTGAGGTTTCAGGAGAAAACACATGTTGAAAGAGACAAGTCAACAGCGGGAATCCTGGAGAAGCTTCAAAGGGGCGCGAGCGTCTTGGCGATGGAAGCCGGCTATCCTCTTTTTCTGAAAAATGCGCTGATCATTATGTATAAATAGGGACATTTGCGCTTCATTATTTCATCATCCGAAACACAAAAACATCTCTACAAAACCTCTCCTTCTTCCACAAAAATATTTCATGGATGCTTTTGAGAATGCATTGCGACAATGGTGCCGGGATTTGTCGCCTCCCGAGAAGTATCAACTCGATTGTATGGGAGTTGGTCAATTGTTGGTGCTCCGTCAAGTCAAGGTGCAACCCTCGTTTCTTGAAGCATGTTCTCGGTTTTGGGATTCGAAACATCATGTTTTCGTTTTCCCGAAAGGTGAAATTTGCCCTCTTGCCGAAGAAGTTAGAGCCATTGGTGGGTGGCCGGGTTCTGCTCCGGTGCTTCCTCTGACTCGGTTGTGCTACAAGGAGAAATTCCGTTCCATGTTGGGCTTATCAACAAGCCAAGTCAACTTCCTTCTTGCTCCACATGGTGTGGATATGTTGGCTCTTATCAACATATTTTCAAATCGATTAGATGCTAATGTCTTGGAGGTGGCTAGGAGAAGGGCTCTTGCATTTTGCCTTGTCCATGTGTACCTCTTTGTTGACGTCTTGAAGAAGGAGGGGCCAATATGTCATGATAGCATGACCCTTATCCATGTGATTGAGCAAATGGAGCATGGTAGAGATCCATCATGGTTGGTGCTTGGAGAGATTATCCAAGCTTTGGACAAGGAAGGCTCTTGTGGCGAAGCTCTCTCTTTTGGATCGCCAAGGATCCTCCAAGTGTGGCTATTGGAGAGGCTAAGGTATGTAGAGCCTCCGGTTAATCCTTCTTCTTATTCCTTCCGTCATCTCACCATGAGGAAGAAGTTGTACCCGGATAGTTTTGCTTCCACCGAGGCCTATTGGGCCGCAAGATTGGCGGAGGAGGGCGGTCCTCATATCCGTTGGGTGGTGCCGTGGTGGCACTTGAGGTCCTTCACGGGGTTGCCTGCTTAGGGTGCTAGTCCTCGTTCTTTGATGGCGGTGGGTTTGAAGGTTGTTTCCTTCATTTATCTTGAAAGGCTCATGAGGTCCGTCCTTGGAAGAGAGATCCGAATTCCGTAAGGACGAGGTTGTTGACTTGAAGTATCGAGAGGTTGGCAAGGCCAACCGTGCCTTCTTTGAGGAGTATGTTGATGGAGCTACCCCCGATGTGATGAGACTACCGAAGAGGAGGAGTTCCGGCACCAAGAATATAGTGGGCCGTGCATTGGCTCGTCTTGGGTCAAATATGGGGTCTTGTACCAGACCGGAGGCCGTCGCCGTCTTAGATCCGTTTAGGATCCGTTCCGAGGGAGATATCCATGCTAGGCGGGCAAACAAGAAGAACAAGGGGAAGATGTACCCCGAAGGAAAAGGCAAGGGTAGAATAGAAGAGTGAAGACCTCCATTACCCACTTTATTATTATGTTGTATTATTGTTGTGAGTTTTTATTATGTTGTACTAGCTAGTTATTGTGTGTTTTGTGCTAGTTTTACTATATGAGGTGTGTTAGTTGACACCTTAGCTTCGACAAGTTGCAGACTCGTCGAACTTTTTTTGTTGTTGAAGTTGTAATCCCTCCCATTATTGATTAAATAAGAGGATTGCTCGTGTCAGAAAGTTGTGAACGCTTGTTTCTTCCATCCGTTTTGTGAAGGCAACTCGATTTGAATCGTCCTAAACAATTGCACTTGGGAAAGTGGTATTTTGTGGAAAGGGAGAAAGGCTCATTTTTGTATTTTGTGAGGAAAGGGAATGGTTTTCCCTTTCTCTTTTTTGATGGGATTTTTTTGTATGTGGGGATGGTTGTATCCATCTTGTGTAAGAAAGGACTGCCTACGTATCCACCTGAAGAGGTGAAATCAAACCATGATCGTAGTTCGAAATGTTTTGTGAATTTGAATTGGATTTTGTGGTTGTGTCCCTCAGGCATAAGAGGGACTGCCTACGTATTCACCTGAAGAGGTGAAATCAAACCATGCTCGTAGTTCAGGGGGTTTGTTTTTGTAGTGCAAATGGACGTTGCCTTTGACGGATTAAAGGACAATCGAAACGGGCAAGGTGCCGCAGCTTAGACTTGATAAAACATGCAATTTCAAATCAGAACACATTGAGGAACTTGACTTGAAAAGGGTTGAGGTGGTTGCTAGTTGCAAAACTAGGCTAGGTTGTTGGTTGCTAGGGCTCAAGAGTAGTATTTCTTGAGTTGGTCTAGGTTGGTCGGGTTTTTAAAGTCCTCCCCGTCTAGGTCACTCAGTCTCACTGCGCCCCCCGAAAGTATTTTCTTGACCAGGTATGGACCGGCCCAGTTGGGTTTGAATTTTCCCCCCGGATCGACGGGTAATGGTGCTCGGACTGAATTGAGGACCAAGTCGCCCTCCCAGATGTTTCTGGGTTTGACCTTCTTGTTGAATGCCCGTTGTATACGTCGTTGGTATAGCTGGATGTTGTACAAGGCGTTGAGTCGCCGTTCGTCTAGAAGAGTGAGTTGTTCGTACCTTCGACGGGTCCATTCCGTCTCAGGGACTTGACTCTCAAGTAGGATGCGTAGAGATGGGACCTCTAACTCTACTGGTTGGACCGCCTCCATACCGTATGCTAGGTAGAAGGGTGTGGCGCCTGTCGATGTTCGAATGGAGGTTCGGTATCCCCAAAGTGGGAATGGGAGTTTGCTCGGCCAATCGCGGTAGTTGTCTTGCATTTTCTTGATAATGGTAACAAAAGTTTTGTTTGCTGCCTCCACCGCTCCGTTGGTTTGAGGACGGTAGGGGGATGATCGATGTCGTTTGATCTTGTATTTGTCCAGCAAAGCTTGAGTTTCCGCCCGGAAGTGAGAGCCTTGATCGCTGATGATTTCATGGGGTACCCCATATCGGCAGATGATGTTGTTTTGAATGAACTTGGCCACTTGTTTGGCGGTCAAGACTGCATATGACTGCGCTTCCACCCATTTGGTGAAGTAGTCGATGGCGACGAGGACGAAGCAATGCCCCTTGGTGCCTACCGGGTTGACTTTCCCGATGATGTCGATGCCCCAGGTTGAGAATGGCCAGGGTGATGTCATGGTGTATAAAAGGGATGGTGGTATATGTTGTATGTTGGCGAAGATTTGGCAATTGTGGCAATGTTTGACGTAGTTACGGCAATCGGCTTCCATGGTTGTCCAGTAGTAACCTAGCCGCATGATTTTCCGTGTAAGCATCATTGCACTCATGTGAGGGCCACATTCTCGGTCGTGAACCTCTCCCATGACTTTCTTGGCTTTGTGATGGTCAATGCAAAAGAGGAGAATTCCTTGGGGTGTTCTTTTGTATAGTTGATTTTGGTTTATCACGAATTGTGATGCAAGTAAACGGATGGCTCTTTGTCCTCTTTGATCAAAGTTGGGAGGGAATTCGTTTTTGGTTTTGTAATTGAGGATGGCTTGGTACCAAGGTTCATCATGGCTTTCCTCGTCGTCGATAATGGCACAAATGTGAGCTGGCTCGCTCCGTCTTTCGACACATAGGGGCATCGATGTCATGTCGTCAGGTATGTTGACGAGCGCGGCAAGTTTTGCCAGGGCATCAGCAAATTGATTTTCCTCTCGCGGCAAGTGGAAGTAGTCGATTTGGTCGAAGAACTCGGCCTCTTGACTGATCTTCTCTTGGTAGGGAGCTAAGCTGTCAGATCGGATTTTCCATGATCCGGATACCTGATTGATGATGAGCGAGGAATCGCCATGGACCCTCAGTCTCTTGATGCCAAGTGTGATTGCTGCTTGTAGGCCGATGAGACATGCTTCATATTCAGTGGCATTGTTGGTGACGGCGAAGTCCAGCTTGACCGAGATCGGAACATGTTCTCCCTCTGGTGATATTAGAAGGATTCCTACCCCGAAACCTCTCAGATTATATGCACCATCAAAGTATAAGTCCCATGCGTTGGAGTCGTCACAAAGGATGTCTTCGTCAGGAAGTGACCATGTGTCGGTCGTTGGATCCTCGTTGACGGGATTTCCTGCTAGGAAATCAGCGACTGCTCTTCCCTTGATAACCTTGAGGGGTACAAACTTGAGATCAAACTCGGACAGCATGAGTGTCCATCTAGACAGCCTTCCGTTTAGCACGGGTTTTTCGAAGATGTATTTAACCGGGACCATCTTGGAGTAGATGTGAACCGAGTAGCTGAGCTTGTAATGTCGCAGCTTCTTTGTTGACCATACTAGGGCAAGGCATTTCTTTTCCAGTTGGGTATACCTCGTCTCGTACTCAATGAACTTTTTGCTGATGTCGTAGATGGCTCGCTCCTCGTTGCCAACTGTTTGTGCTAGCATTGCTCCCATGGCTGTGTTGGTAACAATCAGGTATAAGGATAGAGGAATCCCCGGTTGAGGAGGCATGCGGTCAGGAGGTTTGGATAGGATCTCCTTTATCCTGTCGAACGGCTTCTGGCAGTCGTCGTCCAAATAGGTGTGATCGGAGGCGCGAACCTTCTTGAATATCGGTTCACAGATCATAGTGAGCTTGGCAATGAACCGGCTGATGTATTGGACCTGACCGAGAAATCCCCGAATCTCCTTCTCGTTCCTAGGCCGAGGCATTTGTTGAAGGGCTTTGATTTTGGTTGGATCAATCTCAATGCCTCTTTTGCTAACGACATGTCCCAAGAGTTTTCTGGAGGTGACCCCGAATGCACACTTCTGAGGATTTAGTCTCATGTTATATTTCCGTAGACGAGCGAAGAATTTCCGGAGGGCACTGATGTGGCCGTCCCGTTCTTTTGATTTGACAATCATGTCATCGACATATACCTCTACCTCCTTGTGCATCATATCATGTAGGAGAGTGGTAGCGGTTCTCTGATAGGTTGACCCGACGTTGATGAGGCCGAAAGGCATGACCGTGTAGCAATATGTACCCCACTGTGTAGTGAACGCAGTTTTGTGCATGTCTTCCTCCGCCATTTTAATCTGGTTGTACCCAGCATACCCGTCCATGAATGATAGGAGAGCATGTTCGGCAGTGTTGTCTACCAGAATGTCAACATGTGGTAAAGGGAAGTCGTCTTTTGGACTTGCCTTGTTCAGATCCCTGAAGTCGTCGCAAACCCGAATTCTTCTGTCTTTCTTTGGTACCGGCACAATGTTGGCCACCCAATCCGAGTATTCAGACACTTTGATGAACCCATCCTTGAACTGTTTGTCCACTTCTTCTTTGATTTTTAGGGCCCACTCAGGACGCATCTGACGTAGCTTCTGCTTCACAGGTTTAGCTCCGGGTTTAATAGGTATCCGGTGCTCTGCAATTTCTCTGTCAATCCCAGGCATATCTCTGTAAGACCAGGCGAACACGTCCTTGTATTGTGGAGGAGGTTAATGAACTGTTGTCTTTCCGAGGGGTCCAGGGTTGTCCCTATCCTAAGTTCTTGAGGTGTATTGTTGGTTCCTACGTTAATAGGTTCGGTTTCCTCAATGATGGGGGTTCTGGTTTCCCGCTTGTAAAGTTCTTTGGCTAAGTGGGGTGGGTAGTCACTCAAGTCAAATTCCTCATAGTCATTCAGAATCGCATTGCAGTTAAATTGAGACGAGTCATAAGCAACATTAGCGTTCATTAAGTTGACACGAGCGAAAAGCTCGGAAAAGACATACATCTCATGGTCAGTCAGAGGCGACACAACAGAGGAAGTGGCCCCTGGAACAGGCTCCAGGTTGTCACCTTTCATTAGAGTGGGGGTGACCCTAGTAGGCGCAGCCTCTGAATCAGCCACGACTTTGTGATAAAACAGTGGAAAGGGGACCTTGACTGGGACATCCGGAGTGTTAGGAGCTATGACATACTCTGACTCCGACTCAGATTCAGACTCTTCCTCACTTCCCTCCTTGAACATAGGGCCTTCTCCAGTTGTTATCTTGAGAATGCGGCCTTGGCGATCGGTCCACTTGATGGTTTTCCTCACGCCCTGGGTGGCTTTCTCCGGGTCAGTATCGGAGATCAATGCGGTTGGATAAAATTGGTTGTCTTTCAGGGAGATGTTGATGATGTCCTCATAGTCGAGGTGTTTGATGTTATCTTCCCCGAAGAGGAGTGTGACAGCTTGTCCGTCAAGGCATGGTGACGGCTTGGACTCAGTTGATGCAGCTTCGATGTTGTCGGGGATAAAGTAGCAGTCCTGGAAGACTTCTACTCCCGGGTATCTAGCCCTGGCCACAGAGTCATAGATCGGCTCTGGAAAGCCGTGGTAGAGTTCAGACTCCCCCTCGGGGACAAAGTATCCGTTGAGAGTCAGGTGGTAGGGACGGAGGATGACTCCGTGCTTCTTGCGTTTTCGGATTAGGAGGTTCATCTCCTGGATATCTTCGTTGGTAGGTTCGTATCCCAGCCCAAATGGAATGTTGGGGACCTTAGCCTGTTTCAAGGGAGGCAATGAGTCCTTTAGTGGATTGAGCGGCAAACCCGGGAAATAACCCTGATGCATCATGATAAGTTTGATCGTGAGGTTGGTGAACGGGTCACACTCAGAGGTCGCCGATTCATCAGTTATGGCATTTACGGCTTGGAAACCCCACATTTCATTGTCGTCCTCCTCAATGGCTGGGGAGGCTACCCCTCTTCTCATAACTGCTTTGATTGGGGAAGCGGGGATCGTGATCGTTTTCCCGTTGAAGGGGACCCTGATATTTTGGTGGAGCGTTGATGTGACCGCCTTGACGGCGTGAATCCAGGGACGTCCCAGGAGCATGTTGAAGGACGCGTCGATGTCGACCACTTAAAAACTGGTTTGCCTTTTTAGTGGCCCGGTTGCGACGGTCAAAGTGACTAACCCACCGACCTTGAGACAAGTGCCGTCGTAGGCGCGTACTCCTTGATTCGTTGGGATTAGATCAGATTCCTCGATACCCAGCCTGTGGGCAGTTTTGAGGGGAATGACATTCACGGCGGAACCGTCATCCACGAGGACCATGGGTATATTTTTCTGGAGGCATTGTACGGTGATGTACAGAGCCAGGTTATGATTGGCTCCGAATAGAGGGATATCCTTGTCGGAGAAGACGACCGGGTTACTCAGATCAGGAGCGTCCCTTGTCATGTGCGCCACTATTTCTTCTGGGGAAGAGGTGGAGGGCACTGTTAATTTTCCTAAGGCCTGCAGTAAGGCCTGTCGGTGCTCAAAAGACGTTGCGATCAGTTGCCAAATTGAGATTTCGGCTTTTGCTTTCTGGAGCTGTTTCAAGATTGAGTTCTCGGGAGCCTTTGGTTGAGTGTCCGCTTCCGGGACGATTTGGTCATTCGTTGTTGGAACGGCCGTTGAGTTGCTCGGATTTTGATAGGGACGTCCGGATCGGGTGAGATGTCCGATTTCCTTCGTCCGCTTTTCCTTCCCCGGGATGACATATACATCCTCAACATCATCCCGCCATATGCCGTTAATTTCAGGATCTCGAGGATACCTTGGAGGGGTATTCTTCGGTGGGTAGTTCTTGTGGGGAATGTTTTTGTGAGGGCGATTTTAATGGGGGTAGTTATTTTGAGGGTAATTATTTTGAGGGTGATTACTTTGAGGGTAGTTATTTCGAGGGTGATTTTTGTGAGGTCTATGCCAGAATGGTCGCGGGAGCAATCCATCCTGGGGTGGGTAGTTTTGAATGCTTGGGGAATTCTCCCTCGGACGCGGTGTTGGGGGATTGAAGATGAGTCGACGGTAGGTGTCGTCGAGTCGGGTGATTCGCTCAGAGAGGCTGGCTATGGCCTCTTCAACTTGTTGAAACATGGTGAGCATGGTGGCAGCACTGAACACGAACACTCCGTCTGAAGGATCCTTTTCCAGAACATTCACCTTGTCATCAATTGGCAAGATGAGATGAGAGCAGTCTAGGGTCGGCTCATCGTCAGAGATGGCGTGAATTCCCAGAGGATTCGTCTTGTTGTTCGGCTTAGTTGGTGGGGGTATAGGCAAATCTCCCTTCTCAATCATGTCTTGAATGAGGTGCTTGAGCTTGAAGCAATTTTCGGTATCATGCCCCTTCCCTCGATGATACTGGCAGTAGGCGTTGGGGTTCCAAAATCGGGACTTCTTGGCATCGGTCGGATCCGGGGTGGGTCCAATCGGTTGTAGCTTCCCTTGGTCCATGAGCCTTTTCAGGGCACTTGCATAAGTCGACCCTATGTTGGTGAACACTCTCTGGGGGCGCTCAGTTTTCTTGGCAGATGGTTCGATGAGGTTGACCTCAGCAATCTTGTTTGTCTGACCGTAAGGGCGAGATCCGGTTGAGGTGGATCCTTGATAACCCCTGCCGGTGGTATTTCCTAAGACACCCTTTTGGAGGTCGTCCTCAATACGTGTCCCCAGAATCTGCAGATCTTGAAAAGTTTTGATATTTTGATACCTTAGCAGGTTTGCATAAACCGGGCGGAGGTTGTTGACAAATTTTTCCACCAGAGTTGATTCACTCGGCTTACTGACCAACTGAGTACTCACCCTCCTCCAACGGGTTAGGAACTCAGTGAATCCTTCCTTGTCGTTTTGGGTTAACACCTCGAGAGTACGGGTGTTGGCCTGGATTTCGACGTTGTCGGCATACTGTTTGGCAAACTCAACTGCGATCTCATCCCAAGTGGTAAGGTTTTTTGGGTCCAAGGAGTAGTACCATTGGCGAGGAATCGGCTCCAAAGAGGATGGGAAGATTCTGGTAAAAAGCTCTTGTTTGACCCCCTTGATGGCCATGTAGTCTTTGAAAGCACGGATGTGGTTGAGTGGGTCCTCCACTCCCTTGAACTTAGGCACATCGGTCAGGGTGAAGTTGTCGGGTAACTGGTCCCCAACAGGTTCGAACCTTCGGTTATTTTCAAGGTGGATGTTGTTACCCCGGGCTAGGAGTTGTTCTTCCATGAGTTTCAGCCTCTTCTCAGTTTCAGTTAGAGGTGGGGTATTATGTTCCCCAATTTCCTCGTTCTCGAGGGCGTCGATACGGGTCTCGACGCGATCCAGGGTGACCTTAAGAGCGGAGAGTAGGCTGGCTAGCTGATCAGTTGTGACATCTCTGTTGTTATCATTGTTGTTGTGGTTGACAGACGAAGTTGAAGATGGGGCCATGGCTCTGAGGCAGAAAAACGGCTCACATTACAACTCAATCCGACATGGTTCCAAGACTGAACGGAGACAACACAAAGGACGAGACAAAGATCGACTCAATAAGACGGGGTGACCGTATGTGGTCCCTCGGTGTTGACTCGATTTATGACGTGACGGTGTTTGACCGAACCTTTGACTAGAGTCCAATCATGACGGCGCGACGCCATTGGACGGTTCTCGTGGTGAGACGACTCATAAGTAAAGACCCATAAGTACGTTTGCTTTGACACGATAGACACGAGGCGGAATTCGAATGGTGGACTGAAGTTTTCGAAAATAGAAATTTTCAAAAAGATTCATTTGTCGCTTTAATGAGCGGCTTCCGAAGATAGAAATCTCCGAAAGTCGATCAGTTGAAAAGGGTTTGTCTTAAATTTATTTGCAAAAGACGGTTTGAGTTTGAGTCGGCTCGGAAGACAGTGCATTGTTTCCCAAGACGGTTTTGAAATTCAAAATTGTATGTTTTGAAAATCGGGTTTGAAATGTTTGAAGAGGTCTCGGGGATGGTGCATGGTCCTCGGGATCCCGAAAGTGTTTCAAGAAAAGGGTGTGTGCTTTTCTCGGGTTTTGAAAGGGAGCCATTGTCGGCGCGAAACGGGTTAAAATCCGTGTCTAGACGCGGCGATTATAATGGCGTAAAAAGGTGATTTGAAACGGTTATACAAAACCGGGTTTGAAAATCGTCATTATGACGGCCTAGAAAGGCGTGTTGAAATGGTTATACAAAACCGGGTTTGAAAATCGTCATTACGACGGCCTAGAAAGGCGTGTTGAAATGGTTATACAAAACCGGGTTTGAAAATCGTCATTACGGCGGCGTAAAAAGGCGTGTTGAAATGGTTATACAAAACCGGGTTTGAAAATCGTCATTACGACGGCCTAGAAAGGCGAGTTGAAATGGTTATACCAAACTGGGTTTGAAAATCGTCATTACGACGGCCTAGAAAGGCGTGTTGAAATGGTTATACAAAACCGGGTTTGAAAATCGTCATTACGACGGCATAAAAAGGCGTGTTGAAATGGTTATACAAAACCGAGTTTGAAAATCGTCATTACGACAGCCTAGAAAGGCGTGTTGAAATGGTTATACAAAACCGGGTTTGAAAATCGTCATTACGACGGCCTAGGAACGCGTGCATCGGTCGGCGAAAGACCGAGATTTGAAATGGCCATTATAACGGCGCAAAAAGGCGGTTTTGAAAGTTTTGAAAATGACACGGAAGGACTTATGACCCAATAGCACATAAGTACTCACAGTTCATTATATTATGCATCATGTTGACACGGGTTTTGGCTTAGAAGGGTGGGTTACACACCAAGCAAGTAAACCCCGATTTGCGAGAGGGATACCAATCTAAACAAAATGTGTAAGGAGGGTGCCCTAGCCTCGTGCTCGAAAGTGATGAAAGCTCTTTGACAAAACAGAAATGTGTAACGTCAATGGTATGCTTGACTCAATCGGGATTCGAAACGCGGGGATGAGAAAACTCACGCCGACGGGACGAGCCAATTGGTCGAAAAGGGTTAGGTTGTGGGCCCGGACAAGGAACCCGACCGTGACCGTAATATCAATTAATGCATTTCAACCAAGACCTCGTTCGAGTCTCACCATCTAGGGATCACAAAGACGTAAGTGTCCTAGTTTTCCCCATCGGAGTCGCCAATCTGTGGACATGGCCCACCTACACGCCCAGCCAATCTGTGGACGTATAGCGGTCTTTTGAAAGCCACGCTCGGCGGCGTAAAAATGCTGATGGGGATATTCTGCACCCGCTGACCGAGTCAACATATTGAGTAAGGTCAAAGATATCCACAGCAAGTCAACACCTTGGACAGCCTAACCGACGCAGCCAGTCGGCCTGTCACTTGGGTCTCGGCTAGGCAACTAGCCAGCCGGGATACACATCCGCGTACTCAAATCCAAGACCCCTCGGCATGGAGTCAACGGGGCCCGCCGGCCTGCCATGGGTCCCTCGACCGAGGGTAGAACAGTCTTTCCACCTGCTAGCCACTTGGCCACTTGGCCACTACGTGACAAAAGGTGAAAGCCTATAAATACTCCTCAACCCTCATTGAGGAAAGGATCCGCAAATAATCAGTAAAACACACTAATCTGGTATAAACTCCCTTATCTCTCTACAATATACTTTGTGCCAAGGAACACACAACTTAATCCCCTTTAAGTTTACTGACTTGAGCGTCGGAGTGAGTTCGCTCGGTACCAAGCCGAGCCCTCAGTTTGTTCATTGTTTCAGGAGAGGCCGAAAGGAAGAGTCAAGCAAAGCCATCATTCTACAAGCTTACGTGGTAACAAATCTGCTCTGGAATTACACCCGGAACAATTGGCGCCGTCTGTGGGGACGCCATACTAAAACCTAGTCAAATCCCTTACAAAAAAAAAACACAAAACAAAACCCACCCAACAAGCTAAGAAGATGTCGAAACAACAAGAAGTAATTGTGACCGACGAAACTGCATTCTATCAGGATGACACAGTCCCCCACCGGCCGAGTAATTCAACCGGCGTACGGGATGCCATTAATACCAGAAACACCGCTGCCCGCCGGCCATGTCACTGTCATGGGACATGTGGTCGATGCAGCCAAACTGAAGCTGTTCCTGGACCTGATGGGTAATACGCCGATCACCTCCGCCGCAACGACGGTGACGGCAGCACACCCGCAGGTGACCAGGGCCCATAAAGTGACTCCGATCAACTTGACCGGAGCAATACAAGGAGTTTGAGCATGCAAGGACGCCGGCGGTGCCCGTGGTGTCAGTGGCAGACCAAAGTCCTTCCCCACCTCGCGGGAGGACAGCGTCGCCGCGGCAACAACGAGGCCACCCCCGAAGAAACGAAGAAAGGAGCCCGACTCACCAGAGTCGGATAACAAGAAGCCCTTCCCGCTACGGGGAGAGAAGCCGGACTAGGGATGCGAGGAGCCGATCGCCGTGTGTCATTCGGCACGTGGTCAGACAGCCCCTCCATGACTACGTCCTCGAAGTTCCGGTGCCGACCAAACTGAAGCTGCCGTCCCTATCATACAAAGGGGACAGTGACCCAACCGACCACGCCGAGGCTTTCGAGTCTTACATGTCGGTATGGGAGCAGCCTGATGAGATATGGTGCCGAGTTTTCCTAACAACCCTGCACGGGATGGCCCAGAGTTGGTAGAAAGGGCTACCTAATGGCTCGGTGTACTGTTATGCCGACCTCAGGGATAATTTCATAGCCCAGTACGCTTGCAACAAGCGAAGGGCCGTGGAGACATCGGATCTCCTGACTATCCGACAGGGGGAAGACAAATCCCTCCGTAGCTACATCAAGAGGTTCGACGCTAAGGTTCAGCAAATTCGTGAACTGAACCCCGAACTGGTGGCCTTCGCACTGATGAAAGGCCTGCCGAAGGGCGATTTCAAAAATGAGCTCATCAAGTGCGAAGACCTCAATCTAGCCTCCGCCAGAAAGATGGCCGACCGAGCCATAAAGGTGGAGGACTACCACAAGACTGGGTAGGCCACGCGAAGCCGGGCAACCAGAGAGGAGGAGCCGCCGGGAGAACACTGACGAAGGTCGCCGTGACAATAATCGGTCACGACCTGAAAGATCTAACAGGAAACAGAACTCGGCGGGCGCCGGGGGGAGTTCGGGACCATACACCCAGAAGCGGTACCACGGTCTCACCCCCCTGGTCAAATCACCGGCCGAGGTCTTTGCCCTGAGCAAGAATGAAGGGCGAGGCGGGCAAGGCCCCCAAGACAAAGGCGGAGGGCGACGCAAGCCAATTTTGCGATTACCACGGCCAGCCGGCCATAAGACCGACGACGTCGGCATCGAAGAACGCCATCGAGAGCCGATCCGAAAGGGGGCCTCGGCAAGTACGTAGCGGGGCCCCGGAACGAGCTCCGACGGGGCGAACAGAAATCGAATCCGAGAATGGGAGTGATCCAGGTGGTTACCGGAGGAGACGAGAACGGAGGGTCGGCTAATGGGCACAAACGGCACCTAAATGAGCTTTACCAAGCCATTAACTTTGTGCCCACCACAGCGATCCCAGCTTCCACCGTCCCCGATATAACCATCGGAAGGAAAGACTACGAAGGAGTCGTAGTCCCGCACAGCGACCCGCTGGTGGTCCACCTGGACATATCCAACCACTTGGTTAAGAGGTGCCTAATTGATACAGGCGCCTACACAAACATCATGTTCAGGGAATGCTTCCTCAATCTCGGTTTGAAGATTGAGCACCTGAGCCCCTGTACCAACCCACTATACAGCTTCTCAGGGGCCGGCCTGGTACCCCTGGGATCAATCAAGTTGCCGGTGATGTTTGGCCAGGAGGATACGGCCAAAAATGTTTTTTCTGAGTTCGTGGTCATTGACGGTTCGTCCGCCTACAACGTCCTCATAGGTCGAGTCACCTTGAGTGAGGCCGATGCTGTGATGTCCATCCGGGCCCTGACATTGATGTATGTCTCGGACCGGGGGGAAGCGCAAAAGCTCGTCTCAAAGGACGAAAGAGACGAAACTGACAATATCCAAATATCTGCCAGAGGGTGTAATATGCAATCCCTCAAAATGGCGAAGAAATCAGAGAAGGGGAAGAGCCCCTCCTTACGACAGGAGGGTGATCCGATGAGCACCAACAACGTCAGCATGGTCGAGGGGGCCGAGACCGAACAAATAGAAATTGACCCAGGACGCACCGTAACTGTCGGTGTCGGCCTGGAGCCAAAATTCAGAGCCTACCTCTTGGACCTGCTGAGAAAGAACAAAGACGTCTTCGCGTACTCAGCCGCCGAGATGCCAGGCGTGAGCCGAGAGGTGATCGTTCACAAGCTGAACGTACTCTCCAACGCTCGCCCTGTCAAGCAGAAGATGAGGAACTCCTCGGCCGAGAAAGATGAGGCCATCAAGGCCGAGGTAGACAAGCTATTAGAGGCGGGCTTTATCATGCCTTGTACTTACCCCGAGTGGCTAGCAAACGTTGTAATGGTGAAGAAGTCATCAGGGGGGTGGAGGATGTGTGTTGATTTTACAAATCTTAATAAAGCATGCCCTAAAGATTGTTATCCCTTGCCTCGAATAGATAGCTTAATAGACGCAACGGCAGGCTACATTATGCTAAGCCTGCTCGACGCCTTTTCAGGGTACCATCAGGTATTCATGGCCGAAGAAGACATGCCTAAGTGCGCATTCATCACCATACACGGCACATACATGTATAAAATGACGCCGTTCAGTTTGAAAAACGCTGGCGCAACTTACACTAGGCTGGTGGACAAAGTGTTTCAAGATCAAAAAGGGCGAAACATCGAGGCTTACGTCGACGATGCTATTGTAAAAAGCAAGTCTGACAGCGAGCACTTGGCCGACTTGAGCGAAACATTTATTCACTAAGGAAATACAAGATGAAACTTAACCCAATGAAATGCAACTTCGGTGTCCGGGCAGGTAAGTTCCTCGGCGTACTTGTCAGCGCCAGGGGAATTGATGCCAATCCAGAGAAAATCCAAGCAATACTGGACCTACCGGAGCCGAGGAATCGAAAAGAGGTTATGATGTTGACTGGGAGGATGGCGGCTCTTGCCCGTTTCATCTCTCGATCAGCCGACAAGAGCACCCCATTCTTCAAAGTGTTGAAGGGGAATAAAGACTTCAGCTGGGGGGAGGAACATAGCACAGCTTTCAGGCAACTGAAAGCTCATCTTCAAACTCTCCCAACCCCGTCCCGGGCCGATCTTTGGGGAGACGCTATATCTATACATAGCAGTTACCTCGGCCACGGTCAGTGCCGTAATCATCAGAGAAGAAGACAAACAGCAACACCCAATCTACTTTGTCAGCCATACACTGTTGCCCGTCGAAAGAAATTACCCACTGATTGAAAAAGCATCCTTTGCCGTCGTCGTTGCCGCAAGGAAACTGAAACCTTACTTCGACGCACATCCCGTGATGGTCTTAACCGACCAACCATTGGAGAAAGCATTGGAAAAATTTGAACAATCCGGCAGGCTCATCAAATGGGCAGTAGAGCTATCCGGCTTCGGCATTCAATACAAGCCGAGGCCCTCGATAAAGAGGCAGCACTTGCGACTTCCCCCGGCCGAGTGCACATATCAAGAAGAACCAAACCCCGGAGTTTGGGAAGTATACACCGACGGGTCCTTCACGGCGAACAGCTCGTGGCTTCGGCATCCTTATCATCAGCCCAAACGGGGACGAGTTTGAGTACGCCTTGAAATTTACCTTCTCGGCCTCAAACAACGAATCCGAATACGAGGCGGTGATAACCGGAGTCGAGCTAGCTAGAGCTGCCGAGCAGAGCACATTGTGTTGAAGACAGACTCACTATTGGTTACTAACCAAATCAGAGGAGAGTTTGAGGCTCGGGGCGACGGGATGGTAAGATACCTGGAAAGGGTAAAAGCTGACACCGCTAAATTGAAATCTTTCCAAATCTAATGCGTCCCCAGGTCTGAGAACAACCGAGTCGACGCTCTCTCAAAACTTGCCAGTTCAAGCATCAAGAATGTCAGCCGGACCGTGCTGGTGGATATCAGGAATGCTAAAAGCATCACTGAGACCGTCGGCATGGTGGGCGACATAGAAGCCAAGACGACGTGGATGACTCCGATAATGAAATTCAAACTTACAAATGAGTTACCGGAGGACCGCAGTCTCTCTCAGAAGATAAGAAAGATCGCCGCAAGGTACTTGGTGTTTGAAGGAGAATTGTATAGAAGGTCCGTAATAAGGCCACTTCTGAAATGTGTCAGCCCAGCCGACGCAGAGCTCATACTGACAGAGATTCACGAAGGCATCTGTGGACATCACATGGGGGCAAGAACACTAGCCCACAAAGCTCTCCGAGCCGGCTACTTCTGGCCTACCATGCTTGAGGATTCCAGAGCTAAGACCAAGAAGTGTAAAAATTGTCAGATGCATGCTCCGGTGATACATGCAACTTCCCGAGACCTGCAACCGGTGCTTAGTCCCCTTCCTTTTTCACAGTGGGGGATGGATTTATTGGGGCCATTTCTAACGGCCTCCGGAGGAAGAAAGTACCTAATTTTCGCCGTTGACTACTTCACCAAGTGGGTCGAGGCAGTCGCGGTACCTGCCAAAACCACGACGGCCGTAAGAAAGGTAATCTGGGAGAACGTCATAACTCGATTTGGGTTACCCCAAGTCATGGTGTTTGACCACGGCCGAGAGTTTTGGAGTGACATGTTGATGAACTGGCTAGAAGAGCTCGGTATCAAGTTTACATACTCCTCCGTCTGCCACCCTCAGAGCAACGGGCAGGCGGAAGCAGCTAATAAAACAATCCTAAATGGGCTGAAAAAGAAGGTTGAAGATCTAAAGGGAAGGTGGGCCGATGAACTACCCGGCGTCCTGTGGTCCCTTAGAACCACGGAGAAAGAGGCAACGGGGTACAGTCCATTCCACCTAGACTATGGGTCTGAAGGCGTCCTGCCAATTGAAGCATCGGTGCCGACATTCAGAAGGCAAACCTTTGACCCAGTCGAGAATGAGGAAGGCTTGAGAGTCTCCCTAGACTTGGTCGAAGAAAGCCGAGACACGACACGACTTAACTTGGCAGTATATCAAAATCGAATGAGAAGAGCATACAACCGTAGGGTCCATAAAAGAGACTTAAGAGTAGGAGATCTAGTCCTAAGAAAGTCAACCGCCACCAACAAAGGAAACATCCATGGCAAAATGATGGCCAATTGGGAAGGACCCTATAAAGTGGTTGAAGAAATGAGGCCGGGTACATACCGGCTGACAGACATGGAGGGAGTGCCTCTAATGAGCCACTGGAACACCGACAATCTTAGAAAATACTTCGTATAGCGGCGGAGGTGTCCGAGACCGTTGTGGGCACCCCAACGCTTGATTATATCTAATGAAGAATGTTCCAAGTTCTCTATCAAAATGAAATGTCCCTCCCATAGTCATACCAAGATATTTACAACAGTAGTCAAAACGTAAACTCGATCACCTCGGCCAAAGCCGGGGGTCACGAGGGAAACGCGACTTGCCCCACAGCAGTTGATCCAACATGCTTAGGAACGTATAAGTACGGTTGAGAAGCGCAAATCGGACGCCTCGGCATGGCCGAGAGTGAAAGAGGAAGCGATCAACACATCTACAGATACGAACGCTGTCGCGCCGTAACCCCGATTGCCTCGGCCAGACCGAGAGTGACGGGGACACAACGACCGATACGCTAACATGTTCACAACGGCGGTTGGGAAACGCAAATCTGACCGCCTCGGGCGGTGGAGGAGCGACCGACACGCCAACATGTTCAAAAACGTTAAGTACAGTTGAGATACGCATTCTAACTGCCTCGGCCAAGCCGAAGGCAGAAACGGGAAAAAGCGCTCAATTAATAACGAAAGAAGACAGCTCAGACAAAAATGAGAAAAAGACCTCGGCCAAGCCAGAGGCAAAATAAACAAACTCTTATTAAAAATGTTTACAGGTAATACAAGAAAGAAGTCGACGGCCGTCCCCATAGGGATAGCCTAAACACTACCTACCAAAGTTTACAAAAAAGAAGGAACAGCAAAAGAGTACAGACATAAAGACATGAAGTGCCAAAAGATGGCAGGGAGGAAAGGCTCAATAGTTGGCCCCCGAACAGCTAAAGCTATCCGAGATGCCGGGTGAATCTGGTGACGACCGCCCGTCTCCCTATGCCTGTTGCTGCTCGCCACCGGCGACATCAGCAGCATCGTCTTCAGTGGGCGACCCAGAATCCGACTTGGCAGCTTCAGCTGCCTTTGCCCTCTCAGCCTCCTCCCTGGCCGCCTTCACATTTTCAGCATGGGCCGCCTTCTCCGCAGCCTCCTCAGTGGCCCTCTTCGCCTCTATCTCCTCCGCCAGCTTAGCCTCCGCAGCAGCCACCTTATCATCAAACAGCTGATCAAATTTTTGCCACGGGAAAGAGCCGTCAGGAAAGAGCTCTCTGATTACATCCCTGGCAGCTTCTTCGGCCTGGTCCCGGTATTGGGCGCACATGTTAGGGATGACATCAGTTTGGAGCGTCTCAATGTCCTCCTCCCTCTGGGTGAGGATAGCCTTTGTATTCCTGTGTGACTTCGATTGAGCCAAATACAGAGACTTCCATTCTTCCCTCTTCTTAACGGCAAAATCAAAAGCAGGCTGAAGCTTGTCCAGCTCCTCCCGCAGCTTAGCGGCGTCAGCCTCCGCAGCCTCAACCTTGGCCCTCTCGGCTAGGACCGCCTTTTCAGCATCCTCCCTGAGCTTTCGCTCATCGAGGAAATCCTTTTCGGCGGCCTGGAAGTTCTTCTTCGCCTTCTCGGCCTCTTGCCTAAGCCGTTCAAGCGCAGGAGCCGCCTCAGCCATGACCTTCTCTTGCTCCATAATGTGAGCACCGGCCACGTCAGCCCACTTCGCCAGCATCTTCCTAATCTGGGCGGGGGAAGGCTTCGGGGAGGAGGAGACGATGACGGCATTCTTATCACCCGTCTGCACAGGCCGCTTCTCTAATAGCCATTCAGAGGGACCGGTAGACGGCGGCGGTTGATCTACAAAAAATGCGGACAAAGCATCCATGTCAACATTTACTGACATACCAGAGAGCCTGTCATCAGGAACGCCTAATGAACCGGCTAAATCTGAGCCACAGGTTAGATCTGTACCAGGCTTGGCCTTCTTGGCTGGAGGATCCATTTCTTTGTCGGCCTCGGTAGCAGTAGCAGCGGCAGCAGCAGTAGCTGTCTCTTTTCTCTTACGTAAGAGAAGAGATTCCTCTGCCACGGTGACCTCCTCATCGGTAATATCGACGACCACCACCGTCTCCTTTTGGACTGCAGGGATTGAAGGTCGAACTGAAGTTGACGCCGTCGCCGCCGAAGACGTCGCTTTTCGCTTTCGGCGCGACACGTTACCGGCGATCTTCCTCTGAGCCGCCCCCGCATCCAAAACCTTCAACTGCTGATCCATAAGGTCGTTTGGGGCCGGTCTGCGATCACGTGTCTCGGCCTTAGGATGCAACTCGACAACTTTCCCGTCCTTGTCTAGTCCTAACCTCTTGAGGGTCTCGGCAGACAGTTCCGGGCCAAAGCGGTCTGCAAAGGAAATGAAGCAAGAGTTAAGTAAAAGAAATAAATCAAAGTCCAAAACGAAACATTAAAAGCGAGAGATGGGCCTCACACCGACCCCACTCACCCCGTTCGAGGGCCGGTATGAGGCCGACGTGGCGAGCAGCTCATCCGAAAAATGATCTCGCGTCGGGGCATCCATCCCTTCGGCGTCCCATCCTTCTCAGCCTCAAACAGCTTCATTGCCCGCCTTTCGTCCTCATTGAGATGGACCCTAAAGGCGTCCATCTTAAGCTTACTCCGGGAGACATATTTCTCACGCTCCCCCCGACTCTCACACCGCAGATTGACGCGGCTTTGGATGGACCGGGGCAGTGGATAATCCCCTGGATCCTCAACGTATACCCACCGTGCCTGCCAGTCCTTGCAGGAAGTAAGCTTAGAAACGGTGATATAGCCCGGCTCGGTCTGTATGCTATACCACCCCTTGCCACCTTGGACATTCAGTCGAAGGTGATGAAGCCGGAGGAAGAGGTTCACCGTTGGGGCCTCCTTCTTAAAGAGACAGAGCCACACGAAGCCAACTATAGTCCTAATGGCCAACGGATGCAGTTGAGCCACGGCGACATTCATAGCTTTAATGATGGCCATAACGTATGCATTCAGAGGAAACTGGAGCCCATACTCCAGGTGTCTGATGTATACGCCGATACAACCCGGGGGAGGGCAACAGACGGCATGACCCTCTTTAGGAATAACAATCCTATACTCCCTGCCGAAGGAGAAATGATGTTCGAAAAATTCAGAACCAGAACAACTGGCGAACTTGTTGGTCCAAGCACTATCAGGGCCGATCTTACAGGCGTCGCCGTGATCCAAGAGATGCGGCCTCTCCTCATCGGAATGAGTCCTTTCCTCATCATCACCATCATCATCAACATCATCACCGTCATCAACACCATCATCATCATCCGAGAAATCCTCCAAATACTGATCGTCAACCTCGGGAGAAGGAGACCTAGGGCCCCCGGACCTTATCGGGATGGCGGCCAGTGCCTCCTCTTCATCAAGGCGCGACGGGGAACCCCCCGGCGCAGGATTACTAGGTCGGGCATCAGCAGAAGACATGATAACTAATATTTAACAAGAAAAAGATTGAAGAACTTGTTTGATTACCTTGGAAGGAAATGTTACACCGAGTAAACGCTTCGAGAAATTAGAAAACTAAAGGAACTCTGCGAAAGAAAAGCGAAACGAGAGGAAATTTTTGAGAAAATGAAATTTGGAAGGCCAAAATGAGGGGGTAACTGCCCTATTTATAGAGCAAAGCCCACTCAACCCGACCAATCAGAGCAAAGCCCATGAAGCGTCAATCAATCAACGCCGAGCCACGTGTCAAGCATGCAGCCATGGAATGTCAATCGACGAACAGTTACTAAACTTCTTCAACACGCTCCTTGACAGAATGCCAATCGACGTATCTTCTTCAACACGATCCTTGGTATCTACTTACCAAACGTCCCGCTGTTCAACCAAGCTTGGCAGCACCGGCTGGGGGCAATCAAAAACACACGGCACTCACAACCTCGGTCTCGGCCAACGCCATTTTCTTTTCCACATTTGATGCCCTTTACACATCCATGTGGAGGGGGGATACTACGGCCTGAGCAGAACCAAGCCGAGGAAGAAGAAGCCGGGGAAGAAAGAATTACTTACGCAGAATACGCTCAACACTCATCGAAGGTCCATACCACGGCATAGACTACGCTGGGGGCAAATTGATGGGGCATATTCTGCACCCGCTGACTGAGTCAACATATTGAGCAAGGTCAAAGATATCCACAACAAGTCAACACCTTGGACAGCCTAACCGACGCAGCCAGTCGACCTGTCACTTGGGTCTCGGCTAGGCAACTAGCTAGCCGGGATACACATCCGCGTACTCACATCCAAGACCCCTCGGCATGGAGTCAACGGGGCCCGCCGGCCTGCCATGGGTCCCTCGGCCGAGGGTAGAACAGTCTTTCCACCTGCTAGCCACTTGGCCACTTGGCCACTACGTGACAAAAGGTGAAAGCCTATAAATACTCCTCAACCCTCATTGAGGAAAGGATCCGCAAATAATCAGTAAAACACACTAATCTGGTATAAACTCCCTTATCTCTCTACAATATACTTTGTGCCAAGGAACACACAACTTAATCCCCTTTAAGTTTACTGACTTGAGCGTCGGAGTGAGTTCGCTCGGTACCAAGCCGAGCCCTCAGTTTGTTCATTGTTTCAGGAGAGGCCGAAAGGAAGAGTCAAGCAAAGCCATCATTCTACAAGCTTACGTGGTAACAAATCTGCTCTGGAATTACACCCGGAACAAATGTCTTCGACCGAATCATTTTAGATCGGTCGGCTTCGTCTCGGTAAGGGTCTCGAAACGATTAGAGATGTTCGGAGTCGCCACCAAGCATTTGTGGGATGCCTGGAACCCGTTCGAATTCCACTATATACCTCGGTCAAATCGAAGCACAAAGCAGCGTTTGACATAGGTACTGAAGATAAGGAAATCATCCCTCTTTAGCATCCTATCTCTAGAATGACTCTCGTACGCCCTGGATAAGGTCGTCCACTATCCAATGTTTCTGAGTAACAGGTGAAGCTACGTATTGGGAAGCCCTTTAATCAGACACCCAATCCCGCCCGCGTTTAGCGGCCTCTACTGATCGATCTTGGTTGGTTGAATGCAAAAGTTGATAAAACGGTTTAAATGCATGAATGCGCATCCAATAATTTAAACCTAACATGTGAGAGCTTTCTAAGTCAGTTGGTTTAATCCACGTATCAAGTATAAGATGTCGAGTTGGATTAATGATTGATTTGCATGCAAGAAGGAAATTAAACATCCATTTACCGTATTAGGTTTAGGGTGCATAACATGATCCATTTGTCTTGGTAAGGCATTTTGCAAATATGGTTTTGAATAATCGAATAGTCATCTGACCCGTCCTATATCCGGGTTAACCGGAGTCGGGATCGTCCTAGACTAATGCTGGAAGGGAACAGGCCCTGTACCAGAAGGCTATAAGAGGCGCGAGCCAGCCGGCGGTGTAAGGGGCCTCCCTCTGGTTTTGAAAATGAGGAAGAAAAGGCCTGCTTGAGGCGCGGGTTAGCCAACGGTTGTATGCCGTGTTCTGACTTTTAGAAAACGTTATAAAACGTTTTAAAAATGGGTATTTGAACCCGGTTTGGTTTTGAAAGGGTCGTTTAGACCGCATTTGTCGATTTGAAGAACTAGACTCGAATAATCATCATTATTTGATAATATTCGGTGTCGGGTTCGATTTGACAAACTTGACATGAATAGTTTTGAAAATGATTGTGGACTAGTTGTTTTAAGTCCATTTTGAATGTAATTAGTCGATACTCGTCATCGTACCCGGGTTAAAATCCGGCATGGTATGTAGAACCAAGGATGATTTTGTGTTGGTGACTAATATGTTTGCTTGAAAATGTAAAGAAACGAAATAAAATGCTTTAAAATACCTTTTAAATGTCATTAACCAAATATTATCACCGAAACACGTATTTAACCGTCATGGTATGAAGAACCAAGGGTGAAAAATGCTTTATGGTTAAAACATGTGAAATGGAACAAAAAGGTTTCGAAAATACTTGAAATGGTAAAAACCGATTACAAATATGAAAAATGGGTTGAGGGAAATGACGAGAACAAACACGGTTGATCTCTGGTCTGAGCACCCCATTTAGGCGCGAGCCATTTGGCGACCTAAGGGGCTTCTGCCTCAGACCAAAAATCGGTTTTGGCTCGTTTATCCCATGTTTTGGTTCATGTTATGCATGTTTTAGCATGTTAAAGTCATGAAACAAATGAAAACATAATAAAAGAGGATTTTTACACCCTCATACTTACATGTTTGGTTATGGCGAGTGACCGACGTAAGTGTAACAACTTGTTTGATCGAAAAAAACTCGGTTTAAAACCGTTTTGGTAAGTAAAGAGTGTTTTAAAAGTTTAGTGATGGTGTAGTGGTCGAAGTGGTAGGTCAAGTGGTTTAATGCACGAGGACGGTACCAAACAATGTGTAACGCTTTTGTTTACGATTGCTAGGTCGTACGCGTCGGATTGTGACTTTAGAAGTCGAGTCGAGAATTTTAAGGGAGAAAAGAGGGGGCGGACACTCGCGTAAGTCTCAAATGGATGGAATTTGAGGGGTATTTATAGGAGAATGAGTGGTTGTGTGAGTTTTGAGCGACGTGGCCACCTGGGCTGCTCAAAGAGGCGCCAGCCACGTCGCGGCACTTCGAGTTGTGTTGTCACTATCACAACAAACGCAATCATGATTTGTTCTATCCTAGGTTTTGTAGTCACATGTTTGGTACTTGACCACCATGAATCCGGGAAAACTTAGCATAGAAGGCTTGAAGATATTTTGTTTTTGTGGTTGACTCGTTGTTGGAGTCGGGATTTGAATTTTTGAGTCGGTTTTTGGTCCGGTGTCGGTATTGACTCTAGTTAGTGTCATTGCGACCCCGTCGTCGTGCATTAAACACTCCAGGTATTTTTGAAATGTTTTGTTTTCGAAATCGTTTTAAGTTTTCCGACGTAAAGTTGTACACAAACTGTCGATCAAACGCTGCGATCCCAAAACATGTTGTAGTACGATAATCATCGGGTGTTTGTTGGAGTCTCAGCAGATACTGGGTATCTACAATAGTACCTCATTGGCTTAAGTGATCATTATACTAAACAATTAGGCGTATTTTGTTATAGATTATTATTTAGTCTGACAATGTATTCGTCGGTGTTAAGTAAAGTAGTTGAGTTTAAATAAACATTAATTCGAATATACTATACAATGTGGTTTTGCTGTTTAAAATTAATTATGCCATCAATCGATGTTCTGTAGAAAATAATAGTCGTCTTATGTTACAATGTGTATTATATGTTCTGGTGATAAATGGTCTAATTATATCCGTTGGTTGTTATCTCGAACTTCGAGGACGAAGTTTATTTTTAGGGGGAAGGAATGTAATACTACGAATGTTTTGAGTTATTGTTGTGATACCTTGTGATAGGATTGGTGTGGTTGATAATCATAAATGGATAATTGTGTTATCATCAGTTGGATAGTGCTCAATTGTGTGGATGTTTATAGGTGTTGTTGTAGTAGTTATAGACGAAATTCGGGACGAAGTTCATTTTAAGGGGGGGAAGACTGTAATACCCCGTATTTTGATAATAATTTCTGCGAATAATTTATGTACATTAATAATTGATTAAAGACATTTCTAATAATAAGTATAGGTAAGACGTTTTTTTTTTTTCAGGAAAGTACATCCTACTTTATTATTCATCCACAAGAGGAAAGAAAATAGGAATGGTTCTTACAAAAGAGAAGCCAACTTAAGCATAAATAAGAGCGAGATGGTCTAACACCTCCTTACTATGCTTAGAATCGAGAATTTTTACAGCAGCATGAAATTTAATCTGCTTTAACAAAGCAGGTACAGATAACTCTTTGCCTGAAAAAATCCTAGCATTCCTCTCCTGCCAAATAGTGTAAACAGTCGCGGTTAAGCAACTACTAAACCAACAAGCCTTCCAATGTTTACGTTTAGTGCGTAACGCACACCAAAGAAGTTCTTGTCTAAGAGTAGAAGATCTCCCAGGTAGGCTCATCCATCCAAGAATACCCCTCCAAACAGAATCAGAGAAAGGACATTTGAAAAACAAGTGAGGGTGGGACTCACCAGCCTGCTTGCACAATACACACCAGTTAACCAAACACATCCCACGTTTGCAAAGATTATCCATAGTAGCTAACTTGGTCTGAGCAGCCAAGGCCGTAATGAAGTTATGCTTAGGTAGAGCCTGAGCAGTCCAGACAGTCTTGGCCCATCTAACTACAGGGAATTTAGGCCTGAGACAGTCATACATTTTGCAGACCAGGAAGTGCCCAGCAGAGGTAGAGCATTGCTGCAAAACTTTATCAGCTTCCAAACAATTTCCATACGGCTGCAAAAGTGAATCTCGCACACTCAGTATACTCCTCCAACTTTCAGCGTGATGGGAACTGATAGGAGCAGTCCAGAGTTGGCTGTGTTGGAGGTTGTAATGAGTGTGCCAGAGAGCCCAAAGAGAGTCAGTGGGATGCAGTAATATCTAAAGCCATTTACATAAGTTTGCTTTATTCCAGGAAAGAATTTCCTTGATGTTGAACCCTCCCTCAGCAAGAGGGCAACAACAAGAGGGCCAGCTTTTCATATACATCCTTTGTTGGTCATCAGTAGTGTTCCACAAGTAGTTCCTGCAAAATTTGTTCAGTAGCTTTAGGAGCCCTTTGGGAAGCAGTAGAATATTGCACCAATAATTCTCCAGGCCGAATAGGACAGAGTTGAGCAGCTGCAATCTGCCACCATAGGAGAGCAGTCTGGTGGTCCAATGATTTGTGATCTGTTGAATCTTGCAGATCAAAGCACTGTACATAGAGATGTTCACCCTGCTATCATTCAAGGGTAATCCCAGGTATCTGAAAGGGAAGGCACCCTCAGAATACCCAGTGACCCTAGTAATTTGCAGCTTCACATCCACATGAACCCCTCCAAAATATATATTAGTCTTATCATTATTGGCAACTAAACCAGATATGGCCCCAAAAAAAGTCAGGGTTTGTGTAACAACTTCAACAGATGGGACATCACCTCTTACAAAAATTATAAGGTCATCCGCAAAAATAAGGTGATTGAGTTTGATTCTGGCACATTTAGGATGATAAGTAACTTGGGGTTTGGTGCAAATTTGCCTTAAGTACCTGGAGAAGATTTCCATACCCAAGACAAACAAATAGGGAGACAGGGGATCTCCTTGTCTTAGACCCCCTGCACCCTTAAAGAAACCAGTATGACCACCATTAATCCTTAAAGTGAACCAGGTACTCCTAATGCAAGCCATGATCCAAGTAATATACTGAGATGGGAAATTCAAACTCGACAACATATTCTCAACAAAGTCCCATTGAACAGAATCAAAAGCCTTCCTTATGTCAACTTTAATCAAGCTTCGAGGGGAGCAAGCTCTATGGTTATAACTTTTGATCAAAGATTGGGATAACATAATGTTTTCAAATATATTCCGCCCCTCCACAAAGGCTCCTTGTTCAAGCCCAACCAATTTATTAAGAAGAGGCTTTAGACGAGATACCAAAATTTTGCTGATGGTCTTGTATAAGACAGTGCAGCAAGCAATGGGTCTGAAGTCCTTCACATTAGAAACCACTTCCTTTTTTGGGATGAGAGTAAGTACAGTTACATTGGCTTGCTTAACCATCTTGCCATGGTTAAAAAATTCCAGGACATAAGAGATAAAATCATTGCCCACCACAGATCAGGCTGTCTTAAAAAATCTAGCAGAGAAACCATCATGACCAGGACTTTTATTATCACCAATGGAAAATAGAGCATTTTTAATTTCCAGAGGAGTAACATGAGCACAAAGGGAGAGATGATCCTCAGAGCTAAGACAAGCACCCTTAGCAATGAGCTCCTTATCCAGAGCCTGTACAGGTTGTGCTTTACCAAGAAAATCAGAGTAATAATCACTAAAAGCATAATTAACCTTATCAACACCTTGCACCAAGACACCATGGTGGTCACAGATTTGCCCCGCAATACCTTGTTGCCTCCTTTTAGCCATTTTTGCAAAGAAATAGCTAGTAGGACAATCATTAAGCTTGATATCCTGAATTTTAGCTCGCTGATGCAGCATTTTAATTTCAGCAGATTTAAGAATCTTAAATCTAGCCAGTAAAGAGTTTTCCTTAGCAAGAAGATTAAGGTCCCCAGGAGCTGAACTAACACTACAACAAATTGTCACTTGCGCCACGAATTATGCCACGAGAATTTATAATTCGTGGCTAATTTCTGCTTAGCCACAGAAAAAATTTATTCATTATTTTTGAAAAAAATTTATGCCACGGGATAACTTTTCCCGTGGCAAAACGTCACTTGCGCCACGAAATAGGCTACACCCGTGGCAAATAATCATTTTAGCCACGAACTAGGTCACACCCGTGACGAAATTTTAATTAGCCACGAATTGTTCCGTGGGAAAAAAAATTAGCCACGAACTAACAAACTCCCGTGGCAAGTATCTTTTCCGACTTAAATTAAGATATTTTCATGTTAAAGCAAACTTAAAATCTAAAAGAAATTTAATCAAATATAAATAATATGAAAAAGCATTTCAATATAAAATTTTGCAAACACTTTGATTAATTTAATTAATATTTTTTTATTATTTTATTTACTTTAATAAGAAATTTTAAAATTTTATAAACTTTTATGCAAGCAAAGAAAACTTTATCGTCTAATTTTTTTTATTCTTTTAGAAATAATAATTACGTTTTGTAGGTTTTTCAAAACATTTCTATTTTAAGAAATTTGTTTTAATATATAATTACATTTTATTACGATCGTGAATTTCTTTTAATTTTTTAATTAAAACATTATAATCTTGAATAACAATCTTAAATGATCGTATCACATTTAAAAACATAGCATATAAAATTACATAAATAAGTTATTTATCATCTATCTTTGATAAATCTAAAATTAACATATTGTCAAATTGGTTCATTCAAAATTTGATTTACAACTTTATTTGTAAGATATTTATAGAAAAAATTTGAATTTGATATAAAATTTAACTTGGTGAGAAAAAAAGTTTTGGGAACTTTTTTTTTAGGGGTTAAAAAAACGACAATTAGATTAAAAAATTGATTAAATAAAATAAGTGCTTATTTGAGAATAGAAAGAAAAAAAAAAAGATCTTCCACAAATCAATTAAGAAAAAAACATATCGGAAAAATTATCAATATAAAAAATTCAAGGGTTAATTGATAAACATTACCAATATAAGGACCTTTTTTCATAATCAGTACCAACATAATCAATAATTAGTAATCAATACCAAAATATTAACTTTTTTCTACGATCGGTACTAAGTCGCCTGAAAATCTAATCTCAACCTACTTGAAAAATTCAAGAAAGTCATCATTCAAGTACAAATCTCCACTCACCCACTTCCAAAATCCTTCTCTTAGATGAAAACACATTTAAAGTAGGAAAAAAATTAGAGTAAGAAGGCAACTTGGTACCTATCGTAGAAAAAAGTTAATATTTTGCTAGTGATTACTAATTATTGATTATGTTGGTATTGATTATGAAAACGATGACTAAAGTTGGTAGTTTTTATCAATTTACCCAAAATTCAATATGGAGAAATTTTTTTCATTGAAAATGAGCACATCACAGGGAAAATATAGAAATTATAATAATTTAAAGTCACATGTGCAAATAATGTGAAAAATTTGAGAAAAAAACGATAAATCATAACAAAGAGAAATCGCTTTAAGAAAATAAGCGATTACATTGTATGCGACAAGAGTGTTTTTCGTGTTTTCTGAGTAAAAAGTGACTACTTTTGGGTTAATAGTGACCAATTTGTGGGGGGGGGGGGGACCTTAAGTTATAAAATGTGATAATTATTTTACCAAAAAATGGTTAATTTTTCATATCGTATGTACGACGGTCATACAATAGCATTTGCGTAAAAAAATATACGAAAAAATGAGTACAAGAGAAATGAAAATAAGAATGTCGATAAACTAAAAAATAAAAAAAATGTTAGGAAAACACGATTAAGTTTACTTTTTAGAGAAAATGGTTTTGCTAACTTGGGCAAAAAAATGATGTCAAAATCATTAGTCGGGAGGGTAACATCAAAAATTTGATTGTTTTGGCCAAAATAATGTTTTTCCCGCAAAAATTCATAAATCATGTAACATTTTTGTAATTAAATAGTACTAAAGGTAAATTTTGAAAGGAAAAATAATAAACTTAAAAGGATTCAAAGTATTAATTATATCAACAAAGTTAACTTTCAGTTTCGGTAGCACATCAAAAGAACTCTACAGTTAAGCGTGCTCAAGTGAGAGTAGTGATGGGATGGGTGACCTCCTGGGAAGCCTCTTTGATGCGTGCGAATGCATGACCGGTGAAACTAATGAACGTTCAAATGAATCAAGTTAACTAGCGAAACTAGTACCGAGATTGTCATTATTCCATATATGATAAAAAAATATCGATCGTGAAAAAAAAAGTTATTTAAAAAGTTATTTATTTAATTTTCATATATAGTTTTTGCCACGGGAATTACTTATTCGCCACAGGAAATTTTTTGGCCACGGGAGTTATTACCACGAGAGAATCCGTGACCAAAAATTTAATAATAGCCACGCTCTTGTTTTTCCCGAGGCTATCTCTTCGCCACGACCACTTGCGTCACGGAAGGTATTTCCGTGGCCAAATGATTTAGCCACGGAAATTTAACACTTGCGCCACGAATTTAGCCGTGGCCCAAGTGCTCATTTGTAGTAGTGTAATTGCCTGCTGACAGTCTTTGAGTTGTTCAGCAATCTCTTTCACCTTATTAGTCAGGCCATTATATTCCTGCCTATGAAGAGTAACCAGATGCTTCCCCACTACACCAAGTTTCCCTGAAGAACTGATACATAACAGTGCCCCTGAAAGAACTAGCCCACCCTTGTTTGATGAGATTGAGATAGTTAGGATGCTCAGCCCAACAATTAAGGAAGCTAAAGTGAGGCCTAATCCTTTGTTCTTCAAAAACATTAATGAGCAAGGGAGAGTGATCAGACAACCCAGGTAAAAGGACAGTGGCAGTAGACCTAGGGAAAGCCTGAAGCCAGTTTGCATTAACCATAGCTCTGTCAAGCCTGGACCAAACTCTAGTACCATCATGGTGCTTATTTGTCCAGGAAAACTCCCTTCCAGAAGTAGCCAGATCCTCAAGAGAGCAATCTTTAATATAGTCATTAAAAGCCATTATCTCAGAGAGGTTGGGAGCGTTAGGGCCAATCCTCTCACAGGTAGTACGAATCATATTGAAATCACCAAGAGTTAACCATCTATCAGCAGTAAGATTAATCTTGGATAAGTGAGCCCAAAGATCTTCTCTATCAGTAGCAGAATTACAAGCATAGATCATAGTGACATCCATCATCAGAGTAGTAGCCTTATGAGTAACCTCACAGTGAATAAATTGCACATGAGGATGAATTTTCTCCACAGTGATAGTATTAGGGTTCCAGAAAACCCAAATTCTCCCATTATAATGGTCCTTATAGTTGCAGATAGTCTTGTAATTAGCAAATTTTTTTAGAATAGTAGCAGCTTTATGTTCTTTCACATGAGTCTCCAAAAGTCCAAAAATATCAGGTTTGTGGAGAGCCAAGAAGTTCCTCACTTCTTAGTGTTTTAGAGGGTCATTGAACCCTCTATTGTTCCAGGTAGAGATTTTCATAGAGAAATAGGGGGGTTAGGAGGATCTCCCTCACTGTTGGAAATATCCCTATCCTTGGCAAGTAAAATTACTTCCAGTCCAGCAAACTCAGAGAGGGTGTCAAACCTGTTAGAGGTGGCAAGTGAACCCTCTCCAGTCTTGACCCTGATAATGCATTTAACACCCTTCCATGCTTGCTTGCCATCAGCTGAAGAAGACCCTAGCTCTTGGCATTCTGAGCCCTTCTTATGTCTGGTAGGAGAGAGGTCAGAGAACTGAGAGGGGATAAAGCCTAGCTAAGAGCATCCTGAGCTCTCCCCAAGCTCAGTAGAACTAACTTGCAGCTCCTTTCCAGAGGCAGAGGGACCTAGCTCAGAGCATGCTGAGGTCTCATCAGCAGGTGGAGAAGCAGTGATAGGAGGTGCAACCACAGGCTGGTAAACTTGTGTGGGTTGCATCTTCTTAGCCTTGGTTAACCTACAGAAATCCTTGGTGTGACCCAACTTATGACACTCCCCACAATAGTAAGGCATCCATTCGTAGACCACTTTTTGGGAGATAAGTTCATGGTAAGGGGTTGTGAGAAGAATTTCCTCAGGCAAATCTTTAGAAATATCCACCTCAACCATCACACGAGCAAATGACAGTTTGGCCTTTCAAGTTGTGGAGAGGTCAGCAAAGAGGGGCGTGCCTATTTTGCTAGCCAACCTGCTAAGGGAGGCACTGGACCATAAGAAAGGGTCCGGGTTAGGAAATAGAATCCAGATTGGGACAGTAGTAATAGTATTCATGTCTTGAGCAAACGTGGGTGTCCATTGCTTAAGAATTAAGGTGTGAGCACCCATATTCCACGACCCTCCCTTTAACACAGCATCCATATCCTCAACAGAGGTAAATCGAAAGCTGAACCAATTTTTCCTGTAATGTTGAATGACAGGAGCAGATCCATTGATCCAAAATTTTTTCACATAAGCCTCCAGTTGTTGGACTTTTGGCTTAGCTCCCAACACAGTTCCTATGAGAGTGTATTTCCAGTAGTTAATTTCCTCCTCAATATCATCCTCAAAAATTTGTACCACCTCGGATTGAGCAGAATCCTCACAAAAGAACAGATTCATGCCTTCCTGAGATTTTGCAACAACATTCCAAGCCTTAGGGGTCTTGGTGGTGTTGTAGGTAGGTACATCAGAATGAGTGACAGTAGGACCGGGTAGAATCGGAGTAGCAGAATCAATCACAGACTTAGGGTTTGTGCCACTAACAACACCAGCAGGAGTAGCATCAGATTTTTCTCCAATTGGTGCAGTAGAACTAATAGTCGGAGTCTTAGGTCCAGAAGGAACAGTAATATGAGAAGCACGAAGAATAGTCGGCGAAGAACGAAGGGCAGAAGAAACAAAAGAATTAACAGTAGTAGGAGTACGAACTACCTCAGAATCAGCAAGACCCGTCGTGGCGGCTCCCCGAGTGGCCTGCGCACGGCCTCGTGGTCGTCCTCGTGCTCGAACCATGTTAAGCTAAGCTAAGAATAGAAAGATTTCTCTCTCTAACATGGTTTTTTTTTCGGATGATACTGTATAGGTAAGACGTTAATTAAATAATAAATTAAGAATCCAAGTCGGGAATTGGCCTTAGCTTATATTTGTACTTTGGGCCGTGTGCCATTATTATATGGACCGAAATTTATTAGTATAGTATGGGTGTGATCGGGTTTTTGTATCGGGAATTAATAATAAATAATATGGAAATAATAATATGGAAAATTAATAATAATTATATTAATATCTTAATAATTAAATTAGTAAAAGAGATTTATGGTAATCCTAGTTATGGTAAGACTAGTATAATAATAATAAAGAGAGAAACTTTCCTAAAATAATACTACCTTACTAGTATATAAGCAAGGGTAACCTGACCATAAATTCTTATTCCACATAAAAACTCATAGTATCACATAAAAGAGAGAGAGAGAGAGAGAGAGAGAGAGAGAGAGAGAGAGAGAGAGAGAGAGAGAGAGAGAGAGAGAGAGAGAGAGAGAGAGAGAGAGAGAGAGAGAGAGAGAGTTAAAAGGGAAAAAAAGAAGAGAAGTTCATCATCTTTTATTTTGTAAGTTCATCTTTAATCTTTCAATGTTTAGAATAAAGTTACAGCAGTTCAATAAATCTGTAAGTTGTCTTAAACGAACTACCAGACTATCTTAAAGTCGTTGTCTTCAAAAACGTAAAGAATAGACTTAGGTTATTTTCAAGTCTTGTTGATGCCTATAAAATTCCGTAGCAATTGAACGTGTATATTTTCCAGAATAAATTCGTTATGGACATGTCGACTGAGAATCCGTGAATGCACTAATGGTCTAAAGTTTATTTAGCAAACCTAATTTATAAATTGAAATTGAGTTGAGTCTTTTGAAAACATTAAAATTGGAGATTCTAGATGATGTTTGGCTTTTGTTTCACTTGAAAAGGATTTGTTAAACTTATTTTAGAGGTCAATACATTTTATGCTATAGAATTCGTCAGTATTTATGATTCCTTCAAGAAAACCCTGATAAGTCTGGAATTTGAAGAAAGTCTATTTCACAAGAATTGTAGATATGTGTCTTAGGGTTCCAACCTCATTGGTCTTGCATCGTTTTTATTTTTGATGAATTAATTATGAATTTTATAGCGAGACTGAACAATGCTGTAAAACGGTAAAATTAGAGATTTAGCTTTGAAGTTGTCAAAAGGATTAGGACGTGATGGGCATAGGATAAGTGCATGATTAGTTGGTTTATTATTGGTTATAAAGTAATTGTACATAATTATTTTATGTAGGTTATGAATTGGTAAAGAATCAATTTTTATTGCTTGTGTGACTTGCGTGACTCGAAGATTTGCGAAAAGGTAGGGTAACTACTCAACTCGTCTTGTCTTTGGTGGTTTGTGGAATTTATAAAAGTATTGTGAAATTGGATGGATTAATGGATGTGAATTATATATCGTTGGATTGTTTATTATTGATTATTTATATTGGAATTTCGTTTGCATTGGATACCTCAGCTCGTGTCTGAGATGATTTTTATAACTGGCATGTCGTATAATTGGATACTTCAACTTCGGTTGGGATGGTAAATACCTCAATTTCGGTTGGGATGATGAATACCTCAACTTCGGTTGGGATGGTGAATACTTCAACTTCGGTTAGAATCATGAATACCCCGGGCCAGGGATTGGCGGGATGAACGGGTGTTTCGGGTGATGAGTATGTTTCGGGTGATGAGCATAATTGTGTTTGCATTATATATCATATCATTTCACTTTGACTTGTTGTTGGTTATTCCTACTCAACCTCGTGGTTGACAGTGTATTCATGAACACATGCGGTGAACCGTTTTATGGGGAGCAGATTTGACAGGTACTAAAGATTAGCTGACTCGGGAGCATTGGGATATGAGCTCGACTTGGACCATAGTTGAAGTCTAGATCACATAGAACAATTATATCACTTTATTTATTTCCGCTGCGAGTTGTAAATATTTTGAATTAAGTTTTAGTTGGTTAATTTGTGATAAACATGAAATCATTAAGTTTTTATATGAAGTACTTTGGTGAGTTGGACTTTGTTATTCACTACCCCGGGAAACCGAGATGGTAATGCTCTCATTTATCTAGGAAGGCCTAGTTAAGGCTCTTGGATAAATGGGGGTGTTACGCAACTCATGGGTTGTAGTATCAACAATACGACACAAATTAGCACTAAATTCAACAATATTACCCTTATCACAAAGTTGAGAAATACTAAGGAGATTATGCTTCAAACCTTTGACAAGCCGCATGTTGTCGACACAAAGTAACGATGACTTACCAACCTTTCCAATGCCTATTACTTCATCTTTTTTTGTTGTTGTCACCAAACGTTACCGTGCCACCATCATAAGCTTTAAGTGAGAGGAATTGGCATCTATCACTCGTCATGTGACGAGAGCATCCACCATCCAAGTACCAATTGCGGCCGCCTCTCACCAAACCCTACACAAGATTAGACTTTGAGTTTAGGAACGCAAACAATCTTGGGTCCCCTTTTATGATCAACATATCTCACAATGTCTTTCCTAATCCACATTTGCTTTACAACTTTAATGTTCTTGTTAATGTCATTATGTCTTTTCTTGCAAGCATTAAAGACATGACCATTCTTACCACAATAGTTGCAAATAATGTATTCGGGAAGACCAACATATTTCCTTCTCCTAAAGTCGGGTTTAGGCTTCTGGATGTAACAGTCAGACTGACTGTTCCATTTAAAACCTAGACCGGCAACCTTATCACATCTTTTGGGCTGATTTGTTGAGGCTAAGAATGTTTCAAAGAATTGGGAAGGTAGCCAAAATGTTTTAAACTTTCCAACAAATCAGCCCAAAAGATGTGATAAGGTTCCCTTTTCATTATGTCATACTAGGATTTAAGCTCCATGAAAGTTTCAGATTTTTGTTGAACATTAAGCTTAAGACCCGAGATGCATTTATCTAGGTGAACTATTTTAGATCTACATGAACTATATTCGGGAGATTCATGTTGAAATTTGAGAAGTTTTTCGTGAAGCATTCTAATCTCCCTCTTGTAGGCATCAATGTTAACCTTAAGACATTCATTCTCCTTGGATAAGTTAGTGACAAGTTCATTCGAAACTTCATTGCTCTCGTCGGAGGTGACAAATCGAGACACTCACATTACTTTAGGTTCTTCTACCTCATCAACTAGGTCATTAATGACGCCTTTGAAAACAGATTTTTCTTTTAAAAGTTCATCATTCTTTTTAATTTATGTAGACAATCTTTTTTCCACTATGAAGTCATAAGTGTGAGCATTGAATTTCGACACAAGGTATCCAATTTTTTCTTTAGAATCCTCATACTTAGATGTTATTTTATCAAGACGTTTGTTTATATCAACGAATTCTTCGGATCTTTTGTAAGCATTTGACTTAGAAGTGCTACATTCGGGCATACCCTTTTTGAGAAAGTCAAGCTTTTCATGAAGAACTTCTACTTCTTTCTTGTGATCACATAATTCAATTTTAAGACGCTCGTTTTCACTGACAAAATGTTTGACATGTTCATTTGACTTAGCTAGATCTTTGTTGGAAGCAACAGTTTCAGATACTGTTTCTCTTAAGTCAATTATCTCAACCACTAGGTCATCCAATTCATCCTTGAGAGCATCTTTGTCCTTCAAAAGGTCATCACGTTCCTTGGTTAGCAAGGAAACTTGCATCACAAAAGTGGTGTTGACATTTTCAAGGTCAGAGACATCCGTGGGGATCATTTAAAGACACTCAAGTTCTTTAGTCAATTGTTTTTTCAATTTGTTGACTCTTTGTACTTCATCATAAGCCTCAGTGGTGACAGTGACACTGTCTGTTGCTTTAAGTTCATTTTTGAGGTTAAAGTTTTCTTGTGCAATTTCTTCAATTTCGTCTTGAATGACATCAAGCTTATCATTTTGTGAACGACACTTATCAAAAAGTTTGTCAAGAAGCTTACATACCTTTTATTTGGAGTAAGATCTAACAATGGCTTTTAGATGTTTTACGTCATTGTCGGAGTCCGAGTTGGAATCATCGGGGTGAGCCATGAGACATCTAAGATGTTCAATTTTAGAAGTTTTTGAGACTTTGTCCTTGAGATGACTTGTAAGACACATTTTAGCCTCTAGTTGCTCCTCAATGAGTTCCTCATCTTCCTCGGAGTTGGACATTCCCCAAATAGCGCTCATGACTCTATGTTTGTAGTCCTTTTTAACTTTATCTCGTTTTTCCTTTGATTTTATTTCATCTCACGTGGGACATTCTTTAATTTGGTGAGTTTTATCACCACACTTAAAGCATCCCACGGTGGAACTAGATCGTTTCTTAGGAAAGCGTTTTTTCGAGTAATTATTATTGAACCTTTTATTTTCTTGACAATTGACTAACCCGGCTAAATTCCTTGAGAACATAGCAAGCTCGTCTTCCTCGTCTTTTCCATCGCTTGGAGAGGACGTGAGAGCGAGACTCCTTCCCTTTGAAGACTCACTAGAATGCTTGTCGAGATTGAACTCGTGAGCCATTAGTGATCCCATTAGTTCATGAGGAGATAGGGTTGACAAATCTTTGGCTTCCTCTATAGCGGTAACTTTGGGGTGCCACTTAGAGGTGAGACTACGAAGGATTTTCCGAATGATGTCCTCAGACTCAAAATTCCTTCCTAGACTTTTTAGCTCATTAATAATACAAGAAAAACGTGAAGAAAAGCTATTAATGGACTCGTCCTTTGACATTCTAAAAATCTCATATTATTGCATGAGATGGTCAATGCGGTGTTTTCTAACTTGGGAGGTCCCCTCATAAGCAAGTACAAGAGAGTCCCAAATAGATTTTGCCGTAGGACATCCATAGGTTCGACTAACTTCCCCCACACCAACACAACGTTGAAGTATCAACATTGCCTTGGAGTTCTTTTAGGCAAGTTTGAAGTCATTTTCATTGTAATTTCTTTCCTCTTTGGTTTTGGTGAAACCGGTTAACATATCGGTTTCCTCAATAACAAGAGGTCCATTTTGGATGATGGTCCAACATTGATAGTCTATACTTTTGATGTAATGTTCCATTTTGAGTTTCCAACATCCAAAATTCGCACCGGTAAAGATCGGGATCTTGGAGTGTTTTTCGGAATCCATTACCCAAGAATCAAACTCTAAGGCGATTAGCCTAGATCAAGAGCACGAGGCTCTGATACCAATTGAAGACTTTATGGATTCAAGTACCTAAGAGGGGGAGGGGGTTAATTAGGTACTATTTTAAAATTTTTAACTAAACTTAATTGAGTTAAGTTAGTCGAATGAAATGATATCTCAAGTATCTAACAAACACCCCTTTTAAATGAAAGTTAAAAGGCATATTGTGAACTGACTAGAGCAACAGGGAGACAGACTGTTACTAGTTGGCTTTGCAAATGTTGTAAGCAACAGACCAAACCGACAGTATGGCAGACTGTTGTACTTAAGAACAATGAATGAGTTTAACTGAAAATTTCAACTTAAATCTCTATTGTTTAAAGATAAGTTGATGAACAATGTTAAGAGCAAATGGAGACATCAGTTAAATGAAATTATTAAGTGTGTATCACAGAAGCTCGAAGAAACAAGTGACGTTTGAAGGTAACAGTTGTTCTGACTGTAATACGTTGGTCTTAGTTTATGAGTGAAACAGAAGACCAGGAGTGACAGTATCTAGGACTGTTACTAACAAAATCGTAAAAGGAAAACGAGTAAATAAGTTGCAGCGGAATTAAAAGCGAAGAGAAAAATAACACAACGATTTTGAATTGGTTCGGCCGACACTCTAAAGGCCTACGTCCAATCTTCTTTTATTGATAAGTGAAGTAATTTACTCCGACCACTTTAAAACACTAATAACAAAAGGACCAACAACCTATTCCGGTTGCGATACCAACAACCTACTCCGGTTGCGACAAGAGTTCTAAGACTACTCCGTATATGAACTCGTCACTCTAACTAGAATGTTTCCAAGACCAAGTTTCCTCAAACTGATTCTTGAAAAGAATTAAGGAGGACAACTTATTGGTACAAACGATTCTAGATGAGAGAGTACAATACTGAGAAGTAACAGTGATTTCGACTGACACACTTGAAGACTTAGAATATTTTTTGCAAAGAAAATTTCGAGTTCTTTACAAACTGATTTTGCAAAAATACTTTAATTTCTCTGAAAAGTCTTGCTTTCAAAGTGAAGAGAAGGGTTCCTTTTATAGAGGAGGCACACAAGAGGAGGCAAGCTAGGGTTTGTGAGTCAAAGCATTTGAAAAGAAACAAAGACTTTAGCTTTCCCAAACTAGCTCCAAAGTGGCTTGTTTCTAAGGATCAAAAAGGAGAAAAGAGAGTTTGTAACTATCCTTAAAAAGCTCTTGTGTTTTCAGAAATTTAACATGGCAACCAAGCAAAAGAGTACAACCCTTGAAAGACCATTTTGGAAAGAAGTAAGTTTCGCTTTCATAAAGTAAGGGAAAGTCTTTTTACTATTTTGGAGAAATCCTTTTAGGATATTCAAATGGCATATTCTTTTCAAAGACCGCCCTTCAAATATTTCAAACTTAAAACTCTATTTTAAATCTAATGAATAAAAGCCCATTTTAATAAGAGTGAATATTCACGATGAAAGATTTGCTTCAAGTGTGACGGGTCAAACGTGACAGTCAGGCACACTTTTATCCGTTATGAGTAACGGTATGCTGGACTGTTACCATTACATGTATTCTACCCTTTCATGTTTACATAGGTTGACAAAATGACTCTAAATCTTAGGTAGCAAATTATCAACCATTCTTGACTTTGAAATTGATTAATTCTTAGTTAAGGAGGTTGCATTATTCCTGAAATGGTACACTTAGAAACACGATTAGATTGGGCATGTCATCATCAACAAATAGATTCTAACAATGTGTGTGCGCCTAAGCGAGATGTTAGGACCTTTAAGTGTGAGGGCCACGACGGTAAAAGTCGTTTAGTGACTCGAAGATTGATTTGAGAAAAATCCTCCTTGATCATGAATCGAAGAGGTGTAATTTGTGAAAATGTTCCTTATCATGTGAGCACACTAAAAAGTGCAACCTAAGGGTAGATTAGGTATGTCCCGTACTCGGTAGCAAAGCATTCGAGGACTCCGTATCTGGGTCAGGCTGAAAATGGCTTCGACATTATGGAATGTGGAGCTTGATAATAATAGGTTTGTTTGACAGATAAAAATCTGGAGTTTGTATTTTGTGGTGTTTAGTCCGATGGGTTACGACTTGTAATGTGGTGCGGAATGGGGTCACAGGCTTGATGTGGCATGAGCACTAAATGGTTGGTAAACAAATGTGGGATCAGAATCCCATGTCTGGACCTTAAAGGTTAAGGTGTGATATTTTGAGCTTGAGGGGAATCCTCAGAAGCCTATATAGGTCTCCCTGTAGCAGTCTCTAGAAGGACTTAGAGGTGAAGCAGTTTTGATTATGATCTTGAGGGGAATCCCCAGGATCCTAGATAGGTTTCCTTGTAGTATTCTTTAGAAGGACTTAGGGGTGAAGCAGTTTTGGTTATGATCTTTAGGGGAATCCCCAGGATCCTTGATAGGTCTCCCTGTAACAGTCTCTAGAAGGACTTAAGGGTGAAGCAGTGTTGGGTTTGTTGTTAGTTGACGAGTCTCGAGCTCTTGTTTTAGCTCTTTGACATTAGGTTTTGGTATTTTTGTGTTTTGTACATGTTGATCTCGGAGTTTGGAGGGAAGAAACGTTGGTCATGGGATTTTGACTTGTTGGTCCTGGACTTGGTGTTTTGGACTGACTTGTTTGGTGTTTTGGACTTGTCGGTCTGGTGTGTTGGACTCGGTTGTCCTGGGATTTGGACTTGTTGGTCCGGGACTTGGTTTTTGTACTCACTTGTACAGGATTTTGTGTGTTGGATGCTTTCTTTGGATTTTGGCCTTTTTGAGAATAGGGTTTCAATCTTGTTTTGTTTTAATTTTGGCTTTGGTCTTGGCCTTGATGTTGGGTGAGTAGCCTTTGGCTTTGGCTTTGACTTTGGTTTTTGCTTTGACTTTGACTTTGGCTTTGGCCTTGAGTGAATTGCTTTTGGCTTTGGTTTTTGCTTTGGCCTTGAGCTTTGGCTTTGGGTGAATGGATATTGGCTTGGGCCTTTGATTTTGGCCTTTCGCTTTGGTTTCGGGTGAATGGCTATTGGCTTGGGCCTTTGATTTTGGCCTTTCGCTTTGACTTTGGGTGAATGGCTATTGGCTTGGGCCTTTGATTTTGTCCTTTCGCTTTGGCTTCGGGTGAATGGCTATTGGCTTGGGCCTTTGATTTTGGCCTTGGCTCTGGTTTTGCTTTGGCTTTGGTTTTTGATTTATTGGTTCTTTGCCGTCCTTCGTTCGAGGCAGGTAAAGGTACATACGGGATGTACATGTTGGTGAGAGGTTGATATTTGGTGATGGTATGTTTTTGTGGGGAATGGGCTTGCCTTCCGTCATTGAACATGAACAAGGAGAGGTTCTGGTTTGTTATCTAGGTTCATCGTAGGATCCCTTTGATAGAAGCTCGTTCCAAATTGGGTGTTAATGAAAGGTTTCTATTGCCAGACATGGAATAGGTAAAGATAATGGACACGGAGTTTTGAGTCCTCTGTTTACTCGGTACGGAACGTCACTCGAGTGTACTCACATTGAATTGGAACATGTTGTTTGTTTTAAATCAATTCTCATTTTCAACGGGAAATGGTAAACAGGAGAATATATGATAGTTGAAAATCGTGCTTTTATTTAAATAAATAAGAGGTTAACACAGACTCGAGGAATATGTGTGACTCATAGGAACAGCCCCCAGTTTGTCACTTAGGAATAAAAGGACAGACACTAGGATAGATATATGAAAGCCTAAGACTCGGACTCGGACTCAGACTCAATCGTAGATACGGACTCCTAATCATCACTTTCCCTCTCGAAGTTCTCCTTCGCAGCATCCAGCGGCTTGAATATCTGGTCTTGAGCATTGACCCACTTGAACACTTCACTCTCGTTGTTGGGAATGATATGAGGACAATAGTCCATGAGGCTTTCATCTCCTTGTAGAAAGAGATGTTCATCAGGGTTATTTTCATCACTTGGTTGGCATAGGGAAGAAGCTATCAGTTCATGGTTGTCGACCATGTTTTGAATAGAATATTTCAGTTTGAAGCATGTTTCAGTGTCGTGACCTTTTCCTTGATGATATTGGCAATAGGCACTGCCGTCCCAGAAACGGTTTTTCCTGCATTCAAGCGGGTCCGGAGTGGGCCTGATTGGTTGTAGCTTCCCTTCAGTCATGAGCTTTTGAAGAGCTGCGACATAGGTTATGTTGAGTCTAGTGAATGTCCTTTGAGAACGTTCAACTTTGTTGTTTGACTTGAGACATCCAGAAGGATTGTCTTGACTGAGAGGTGCAATTATGATTTTGCAAGCTTTAATCATATCTTGAATGGCATGCGTGAGTTTGAAACAAGTTTCGGTGTCATGGCCCTTGCCTTGACGATATTGGCAATAGGCATTATCATCCCAGCATCGGGATCTTTTGTGTTCAGGTTTGTCCGGAGTCAGGACCAATGGGTTGTAGCATTCCTTCTGAAGCAAGTATCTCCAGAGCGGTGGCATATGTTATTCCCAGATCTGTGAATACCCTTTGATGTTTTCCCATGGTTCCAACATTGGCGTTTTTTGGGATGTTTTTGTGAGTTTTGTTTTTATTTTTTATTTTGTTAATCCTGGGAGGAAACAGGATTAGGTCATTGTTAATGGGAAGTTTTTGGGATGTTGCTTGATATTTTGAAAGGGATTTTGGTGAGGTGATTTATTTGTTGGTAGGTTCGTGGATGTCGGAACCATCGGATGACTCCTTATTATCAACAGTTGTTGGTTGGTGAACAGAGGGTTGGTTTTCTCCTTGATGGTCAGGTTCATTTTCAGTATTACCCAACCTTTCCTCCAAATTAGTTACTCAAGTGTTCAAGTCATAGCAACTTGAAACTTTGAGAATATGTTGTTGATGGAGACGGAGAGCATCATTGTAGCGCTTTGTAGGCCATCTTCGTCAATTGCATGAATTTTCTCATCATCAGGAGGGATGAGATGAGAGCAGTCTAGGGAAGATTCCTGACTGTGTCCAATAGGGTATTCTGGAGGGTTGTTTTTGTTGTGTGCTAAGGGAGGTAATGGTAACTCGCCCTTTTCAATCATATCAAGAATGGCGCCTTTTAGGGGGAGACACATTTCCGTCCCATCTACGTCCTCGTTTGTTTGGTAGAGGGTCTGGAGTTGGACCAATCGGTTTGAGCTTTCCTATGGAGATTAGCCTTTCCAAGGCTGTGGCATAAGGCATACCCAGATCAGGGAAGGAACTATGAGGTCATCTGGTTTTGGTAGCCTTCCAACTAGGGTTGGTTTTGTCATTGGCAAGTAGCCGGCTTTCAAGGAGCTTAACCCTTTGCTCATTATCAGAAGACGGAAAATTCCGGGTTATCATTTTGTCCTCAACCTGGGAGAGACGAGTGCTCAAGTTTTCCACGGTGGCTAGGAGTCGAAGGACCATGTTGTTGGTTTTGGCAGAAGTCATGCCGGATGCGGATTGATCAGCTTCTTGAGTTCCAGGTTGGCGATTGATGGCACCCAAGGGATTCCTATTGACATAACGATAGGCGTTATAACTTGTCTTGGCAAGGTATTGCACAAACAAAGGAAAGTGCGACACATATGTACAAAAAAAAGTTTTGTTGTGGAGACACGACAGTGTGACTAGGTTATAAGTTCATTAAAGATCGTGAATGACCTCTTGTGTTTGAACTCTGGGTGCATGACTTTGCACTTAGACTCGAGTGTCAACTTTGGCATAGTGATGCCTAGACAGGCGAATTCTGACTCAGTTTGGATGTGTGTTGCTGGGATGAAGCAGTTGGACAAGACACGTACAAAAACTTGACCTTTGACCCGTAATGTAAGGGAAAGACGGGTTTAATACCCGATAGGTTTTGACTCTCCTAACGCCATTGGAGATGTCTCGACAATTAGGCGATACGACCCAGACCAGAAGGTAGGTACTAACTTCGGCGGAGATTCGACGTTATCTAGACGACTTGACTTGAAATCGACCGGACTCTAATTGACTCGAGGCTGAATCAGAAAGGTGGACTGAAGTTTTCGAAAATAGAGATTTTCAAAAAGATTCATTTGTCGTTTTATGGACGGCTTCCGAAGAGTATGGATCTTCAAAAGGTCGACCAGTTGAAAGGGTTGTCTTAGGTTTGTTTTCAAAAGACGGCTTGAGTGGAAATTACGACGGCTCTGAAAACAATGTGTTGTTTCCGAAGACGGTTTTTGAAATTCCGAATCACGGATTTGAAAATCGACAATTGAAGAATTTGGAATCGTCATCACAATGGCCATGAAAACGGTTAAATTCGTTTTCAAAGAATTTAAAATTGGGTTGAAAATTTGAAAACGGTTATATTTGTTTTCAAATGATTTGAAAATGGGCTGAAAATTTGAAAACGGTTAAGTTTATTTTCAAAGATTTGAAATTGGATTTGAAATATGAAAACGGTTAAATTCGTTTTCAAAGATTTAATTTTTAATTTGAAATTTGAAAACGGTTAAATTTGTTTTCAAAGATTTGATTTTCAATTTTCAATTTGAAAACGGTTAAATTTGTTTTCAAAGACTTGATTTTAAAATTGGATTTGAAATCTGAAAACGGCTAAATATGTTTTCAAATATTTGAAATTGGATTTGAAATCTGAAAACGGCTAAATATGTTTTAAAATATTTGAAATTGGATTTGAAATTTGTAAACGGTTAAATTTATTTTCAAATGATTTAAAATTGGAAATTATGATGATTGAATTCGTGATTACGACGGGTAGAAAACCGTTTTAACCTTTGAAAGACAGTATGCAAATCAAAAATTGTGAGAATTGAAGTCGTCATTACGACGGCTTAGAAAAGCCAAATTTGATTTCGAAAACGAGATTTGAAGTTTGAAAAGTTGCATGGGTTGTGACAGGGCAGTCGTATACCTATCAAAAATAACCAACTGGCTCTAACTAATATAGCTAGGGAAGTCGGGTCGATCTCCACAGGGAGGCAAAAATGAGATTTATCTGTTTTAAGTTAGTCTAAGAGTAACGGAGGTTTGAGTACGATTTCTAAACTAAGAGAGGAGACAAGAGAAATTGAGCGATAAAAATAAAGGGATTAACAATAAAGAGAGAGAACTAGGATTGTCGGGTCATCAATGAATGTCAGTCAATCGCAGTTAAGGTCACAAAGTAGTCGATGTGTCGGTCTAAGGGGCAACGAATATCTCCTTTCGGTCTCAATTCGCCCTAAAATGCTATTAGCTTAACTTTCGCCCTCACTAAAGCATCCTATTGTTCATCAAGGGGTATCACCCTTCCAACCTTTCGGTCTACGTCAAGGCTTACCAATATTAAGTAGGCTAAATGCATCGATTCAAATAGCTAGAAACAATTAAAGCAGTGATTAACAACATAGACTTAACAACAACGACAAATCCGTAAACCTAATTAGCAATTAACATCGGTTCATCGACTCCCCTAAATCCTAGCAGGGGAATTAGCTAAACATAGATAAGGGGAGAGCAAGAGCGAAAAATAAAGGAATAAACAACATCATAAATTAAAAATAAAGTAAAGGAAGAAAAAGAGTAAGGAAAGGAATTACTGATTAAGAGATCCGGAAAAGAATGGTGGAAAAGTGTTTAACAGAGAAAGAGAGAAGGAAAACCATGAAGTGTGATAGAAGCATCGTCCTAGTAGTATCCGGGATAATTATGACCTAATCCCGACTTCATTTATATAGGGAAGCGAGATTTTACAAACATAAACCCAATCACGGACTAAAAATCCCGAGCCCAATAGCAAACCACTCGATCGAGTGCTTTTAAACTACTCGATCGAGTAAAATAAAGCTTAAACCACTCGATCGAATATAAAATCTACTCGATCGAGTAAATCCTAAAATACAACTACTCGATCGAGTAGAAAAAGGACTCGATCGAACATAATTGTACTCGATCGAGTACTTTCCAGCGTACAACTTCCTGCTTTGCGCATTGAACTTCAAACGGCTGCCATTTCTTCGTTACTTGAGAAAATAGGGCGATTCCGGTAGCATCGGAAAGCTAAGAGGACAAGATTTCATCTCCAGTTAGAATTACCTGAATATCTTTTGTAGAACTCTAGATATGGCTCTCCAAAGTAGGCACTAGCAATTTGAAGTTCTTCCTTTGCTCGCCTAGCTATCTTTCTTCTTTGCGCATCTCAAAATAGCTACATTCCCGCTCCAAATTCACTCTTCGTCCAAATGCATGCTAAACGGACGGTAAAAGGCTTGATTTCACTACTTTCTGGTTCATACCTGCAAATAAGACAAAACAAACCAAAGTAGCATATTCGGGGCATTTCGTAGCATAAACTACGATAATAACAAAGAAATACGGTGCATAAAAAGGCCTAAAAACACTATATAAAATGCACGTATCAGGTTGAAATCGTCGTTACAACGGTTTGAAAAACGTTTTTGTTTGAAAACTGATTTCGAATTTTGAAAATTCACGGGTACAATTCGTCATTACGACGGCTTAAAAAGGCTGTTTGAGAATGCAACGCTCGGCGATAGACCGAGGTTTGAAATGGCCATTAAGACGACGTAAAAAGGGCATTTGAAATGGTTATAAAAACCGAGTTTTCAAATGGCCACTATAATGACATAAAAAGGTGTTTTGAAACGGTTGTAAAAAACCGGGTTTGAAAATCGTCATTACGACGGTATAAAAAGGCGTGCAACGGTCGGCGAAAGCCTGATATTTGAAAAGGCCATTATAACGGAATGAAAAAGGTGCTTTGAAACGGTTGTAAAAACCGCGTTTAAAAATCATCATTACGACGATATAAAAAGGGTATTCAAGGGTCGATGAAAGACCGAGGTTTGAAACGGCCATTATAACGGCGCAAAAAGTGTTTTTGAAACGGCTGTAGGAAACCGGTTTTGAAAGTCGTCAATAGAACGGCATTAAAAAGTGCTTTGAAACGGTTGTAAAAACCGGGTTTGAAAATCGTCATTATGACGGCCTAAAAAGGCGTGCAATGGTCAGCGAGAGACCGAGGTTTGAAATGGCCATTATAACGGCACGAAAGGGTGTTTTTGAAAATGACACGGAAGGACTTATGATAACATAACACATAAGCACTTGCAGTTCATTATATTATGCATAATGCTAACACGGGTTTTGGCTTAATAAGGGTGGTTACACACCAAGCGATCAAACCTCGATTTGCGAGAGGGATACCAATCCAAACAAAATGTGTAAGGAGGGTGCCCTAGCCTCGTGCTCGAAGGTGATGAAAACTCTTTGACAAAACATAAATGTGTAACGTCAACGGTATGCTTGACTCAATCGGGATTCAAAACGCGGGGATGAGAAAACTCACGCCGACAGGACGAGCCAATTGGTCGATAAAGGTTAGGTTAAGGGCCCGGACAAGGAACCCGACTTGTGACCGTAATATCAATTAATGCACTTTAACCACGACCTCATTCGAGTTTCACCTCTAAGGATCACAAAGACACAAGTGTCCTAGTTTTCCCCAGCGGAGTCGCCAATCTGTGGACATGGGCCACAGGCCGGTCTGCGGGCAAGAGCCACCTACCAGCCTGTAGTCACGGGCCACCTGCACGCCAAGTCAATCTGTGGACATACATCAGTCTTTTGAAAGCCACGCTCGGTGACGTAAAAATGAATTCGACCGGATCGCTTTAGAGCGGTAGGTTTCGTCTCGTTAAAGGTCTCGAAACGATGTAGAGCGGTAGGTTTCGTCTCACTTTAGAGCGGTAGGTTTCGTCTCGGAACCCATTCGAATCCACTTTATACCTAGGTCAACCAAGGCAAAAAGCGATGTTTGACATAGGTACTAAAGATAAGGAATCGTCCCCCTTTTAGCATTCTATGCCTAAAATGACTCTCGTGCGCCCTGGATAAGGCCATCCACTATCCAAAGGTTCTGATTAAGGGGTGAGGGTATGTATTGGGAAGTCCTTTAATCGGACACCCAATTCCGCCCGCGTTAGCGGCCTCTACTAATCGATTGTGGTTTCTTAAGTGCAAGAGTTGATAAAACGGTTTTAATGAATGAATGCGCATCCAAATGTCTTAACCTAACATGTGAAGATTTCCTAAGTCGGTTGTTTATGCATGTACCAAGAAATTGGTGTCAAAGTTGGATTTAGATTGATTTCCATGTGAAATTGAAAATTAAACATCCATTTACCAAATTCGGGTTATGGTGCTTAACACGATCCATTTATTTGAAAAAGTGTGTTTAAAGGATAAAGTGTAAAAACATAAACTTATCAATCTGATCTGTCATGTATTTGGATTAACCATAATCTGGATCGTCTTAGGCAAGTACTAAAACGGGACAGAAAAGTGCCAGGCAGCCCCATTAGGGCGCGAGCCTATTGGCGAGAGAATGGGGCTTGTCCAGGTTTTGAAACATGAAAACAGACGACCTCTTGGGGCGCGAGCCATGAGTCGACCCAAGGGGCGTCTTCTGGTTGTTAAAAAGGTTATGAAAATACCGTGTTTTGTAATGAATGATTTGCAAGTATTGTTTGCATGCCTCAGAATAATTACTGTTATGTTAGTAATACTCGTTGTCGGATTTGCAAGTTTGAAAGCATAATAAAATGTCTAAAAGGAAAATGTTTGATTTGAACTAATTATGTTAAGTTTAATTATTTGTAATTAGTCAAGTTAATCATCTTACTCGGATTAAACCGACATGGTATAAAGAACCAAGGATGATTTTGGTTTATGGTTAAAAGGTTTGTCATAAAAATGATTTGGAACATTTGAAATGGTAAAAACCGATTACAAATAAGAAATGAAATAAAGAGGAAAGGCGAGAACAAACATGTTTGAGTCTGACCCGAGACCCACAAGAGGCGCGAGCCTCTTTGCATAGCAAAAGGCTTCTGTCTGGGGCCAAAACTCGGTTTTGGCTCGTCTAACCTATATTTGAATCGTGTCATGCAATATTCAATGCTCTAAACTCATTAAAACAGTAAAGACATGAAATAAATGAGATATTTACACCCTCAAACTTACGTGTATTGATGTTTGCGACGTACACGACTTTAGAGACGGTTTTCTCGTTGTGACTACTCGCGATCAAAGAAGTTTAAAAGAGTGCCTTAAAAAAGGATTTTGTTTTGAAGATGAGTTGAAAATATGTTGTTGAAAAACATGTTGATTGATGAATTGAGTTGGTCAAATGGGTCGGTCGAATGCACGGCGACGGTACCAGACAAAATGTGTAAGGCTTGTGTTTACGATCGGTAGGTCGTAAACACGTGTCGATTTTGTGACTTAGGAAGTCGAGTCTAGAAGTTTAAGAGAGAGGTGAGGGGGCGGACGCTCGCGTGAGTTTTTTGGTGTGTGAAGGGTGGTATTTATAGAGAAATTTGGGGAGGTAGGTCGGTTGAGTTTGCTTAGAGGCTAAGCAGACACCTGCTTTAGGCGCGAGCTACCTTGTGATACAAATGGGTGTATTGTCCTTTTCAATTTGGACGTGGCCTTTGCTCTATCCCTTGTTTGGTTGGTTTGATATGTGGTGTTTATATAAGATGTACTATAACAATATAGGAACCAAATAAGATGATTTTGGTGTTACTTAGGGTAGGTAATTTGTGTGCTTGACTCGGGTTTGACCCGTGTGAGTCAGGATTTGAATTTGGAGTCGGTTTTGGCCCGGTGTCAGTTTTGACTCTAATTAGGGTCATTTTAATGGAAATGAGATGATAAATACATTCATGGCATTATTTTCGACATTCAAGATTTTGTTTGACTCAGGTTGACTCGAGTTGCGGGTTTCTGAGTCGGTTTTGGGTCCGAAGACGATTTTGACTCTAATTAGGGTCATTTTAATGCAAATGAAGTTAGAAAAATTTTGAAATCATTTTTCATATCTGAGTAGTGCATTAAATCGTCTCATGTATAGCCAATCCACGCACGCATATCAAAAACACGTTATAGTCTGATCATCATCGGGTGGTTTTTGGAAGGTGCATATACTGGGTATCTACACATACACCCATAAATCGGTCGTACCATAAGACCGAAACCTCAAAACCCACATGCAATCCCTCCGATCAGCCTAAAAACACTCCTTCACCACCATCAAACCCAAAACTGACCAATCCCCAACATAGCCGAGAGGAAACGAGAGTTGAGGGGAAGCGTCGTAAGCTCAATAAAGGAAAGAAAAAGATGGTAGTGGAAGAGGAGCAGGTGGAGGAATTGGAAGTCGTGATAAGTCAATACGGTCATCAAAGAACCTTGTTTAAGGAACATATGCCGAATGCTACGACGATTGGGTTGGACAAGCTTCGTCTCACAAAGCTTGAGAGACAACGAATTAATAGTGTCTCTTGATATCACATTCATGGAAGACGATCCTACCCACCGGCTTGGTACGAAAAAATCGAAGCTTTAATTTTCTTCAAGGATTTCTTGAAATGTCAAGAATAGAGCAAGGTATGTGCATTGACCAGTCCGATATATCCGATTGAGGTAATTCAGTTTTATGCTTCTGTTTCATTTAAGAAGGGTATGTTGCATGCGGTTATTAATGGGTCGGAGATGATAATCTCCGTTGATGATTTATGTACTCTGTTTTTGGTCCCTGAGGATGGGATTGAAATTAATCCGAGTGCGGAATGGGGAGATGTGTCGGGTGAGGAGAAGCTAGTAATCAAGAAGTCGTTTGATGATAGTGCTATTGGCACTAGGAACATGCTTGCGGGATCTTTTTCACCAAAAATTAAATTTTTCTTGAATTTTATGTGGAATACGGTGGTTTCTCGCCGTGGAGGTTGTGACAAGCTTTCAAGCTATAAGATGGTGCTCGTGTATAGTTGTTTGGAAGGATAAAAGGTGAATCTCTCTATGCTTGTTTTTCATCGTATTATTCAAACGAGTATCCAAGTTACCGACGACAAGTTCTACACTACTTTGGACTTGCGCTATGGTGTTTGGATATATCGGTTATTAGAGCATAAGAGAGTAGTTACTCGGGAAAGCTATGGTGTTTCGGTCAAGGATGAGATGAATGATTCGGTTTTACGAATGATGAAAGTAGGCGCAATAGGGCCTGATTTGGTGTTCTTGTCGAAAGGGGTTGTGTTGGATAAATCATCTGATGTTGTTATGGCTTTGGAGAAGAAGGTGGACTTGTTTATGGCGAGTATGGATGCCAATATGGATGCTCAAACCAAGTTGTTGGAATAATTAGTTTCGGGTATGGCTAAGGAATTGGTTGTGGCTCCTATGAATTTGGGCCGTGGTAATGACGAGGTGCTAGCTCAATTAAAGGAGTTAGAGGAGCGTCTCACGGTTGTGGATAGGGTTGCTGATTCATGCATGTGTGAGGCTATACACCAATCAAGCTTGGTGGCTAATTTAGTTAGTCAAGGAGGAGCGGTGATGCTATCGGGATGAGCCATGAGAGTCGAGATGGGGCAAATCCTTGAGGCTACTAAGGCATTATCTATGAAAGTGCTTAACTTTGATCGGTGTCTCACCGCTCAAGCGGCTCATGTTAGCTCTTGTTTTGATCATCTTACCACGCTTGAGTTTTGTACCGGTCCCGGTTATGTGAACCCCTACCTTGTCAACCACAACATTCCCTAGACCGTTCTTATCCTTGCCTTGTTTTTCATTTTGCTCCTTAGACGTTTATTTTAAATAATTGTCTAATTCGGCCCATTTTGGCATTTTCTCTTTATTCGGCCCATTGGCATTAACTATCTTAATTCGGCCCATAGGCATAAAACATCTCAGTTTGTATTAGACATATCTTATGATGCATGCTTATCATAGATTTCTTTATTGTTTTATAATATACGTTTTCATGCTTATTTCTTGTCTCGGTCTATATCACCCTAGCATTTTATGTTTGTTCTCGTCTTTTCGATGATGTCAAGAGGGGCAAGAAAATGATCGTGACTTAACTATTTGCCTAAGCTTGCTCCTTGTCAAGACCTTTAATCTCTTAAGGTTCTTAGATGCTATACTTTGTATATAAGTGGATTGTTCTTGCGTTCAACTGACTACAAATTTTATAGTATTATGTTGAGGGGGAACTTACACTTAGTCACAAATTGTAAGAGACTTGTCATCATAAAAAAGGGGGAACTTGTTGGACCATATAGTTATATGTTTTGTTTTGATAATGACAAGTGTGCCTTATAATGTATATACTCTTTGTGCGTAATCGTTTATTACTCTTTGTTAGATTTAATAAAGGTTACAATTATAGAAAACAATGTTATAGCATCCATGGCTATAACTTTGAAGATTTGTGAAGCATTATTGAAGTAATGTTATAGCTGCTTGAGCTATAACATTGAAAATTCCTAAACCATCATTGTGACTACTCAATTCACAAGTATGATGATCACTTAAGCAAAAGGCATGATCAAGTCTATAAGAAGCTCAAGATGAAGAGTTTATGATCAAGATGAAGAGATAATCCTACTAAAGAAGATCTGCAGGAAGATTAGTTAGTATAGGACGTCATCTGATAACGGTATCCGTGGGAATAATATTAGAAAGGTAAAGTTATAGTTACTTCACCTATAACTTTAATTAATCAAGCTTAGTGTTATAGTCTTTGTACTATAACTTTAGGTTGAAGTTTGAAGGCATGATTTTAAGGTTTTAAAATAAATTTTCGAAAGCTCAAATTCTTTATATATTTTCAAAAATATGTCTATGTATGATGGAGATGAGATACGGGTTTAATTAAATTGAATAATTTATGTTTATCCTATTGGTTAGTAAAATGACTTAGGAGTCGTCATGCTACCTAGGGTTTGCTAAGTTATCTAAACCTAAACCCCAATCCACTTCTATATTTCGGCTAGGGTTCGACCGTGTGGGCTTATGAGCCGTGTTCAGGTCGATCTCTCTTTACACAAGTACTCTATTATGATAAATCTAAAATAGATTGACATAAGATATTTTTATATCTTAAACAATTATTTTAGGTTATCTTAGTTTACTTAATTGAAATATTTGTGGATTAAAATAAGAAAATAAGATTTGTTTATTTAGAAATAATCCAAAGTGCTTCACGACACAACTAGGGTTTTCGTCCAACCCTAGCTCTCCCCTCTACTATATATACACATGTGCTTTTTATTTCAAGAATAACTTTTTCCAATATTAAAATTCTTTTGCAAACAAATTGAGTCAAAATTCTTTATCAAGTATTTTATTTGTTTTTGCAATTCGAAACTCTTACGAAAAGTCGTGCTTTAAATTGCTTATTATTTCCGTAAGATTACGTTATTAGATCATAGTACTTTATATTGTTTCTTATAAGTTTAATTGTGTGAACACTCAGAAGAACAATCAAGTGCTTTCTTATTAACGTAAGGTAGATAAGTTAGAGTATTTAACGATACTCGAATTTGAGTTACAGCTAGAGTTAGTTGTACGAGTGGTTTGATAATTTTGTAATCCGGAGAAAAATACTGAAATTATTAATCGAGAATAGTGGACGTAGGTTTCGACTAGTGAAACTGAACCACTTTAAAATCACGTGTGTCATTTCCTTACGTTCTTTTATTTACGTTTTTATCATGTAGTTGATTAGTTAAAGTTTAATCGATAAACTTTAAGTAATTAATTATTTAATCATGCTTATATAAGATACTCGAAAAAGTGGGCTATATTTTTAATACTCAATTCACCCCCCTCTCGAGTATTTTCGATCGATAGACTCTACAATGCCTAATTGAGAAACTTGACAAGTTTGCATAGGCCATTGTAGATACTCTTTCTACTTAACACTTTGTTTGCTAGAATAGTCTTAAAACACCCTTTTTAGTGTCATTCTAGTATCGTTTGACCCATGCATAAGAGCCTAGTCAAGAGTACTTTGTGGTGTGATAATTCCTTGGCTACCGTTTTTTTCCAAGGTGGCCCTTGAAACCATGCAATCGTTCTTTCACTTCTACCATCATCATTTTGTTAACCAAAGGGAATGGGCACTATAATCATCACAATTTGAGTTCAAAATTCTAATCAAAGTCGAAAGTTTTCAATTTTGTCAAAAAAAGAATAAGGAGCACAAAATAGACTCTATGCTTTTTTAGAGTACCCTTGCTACATATGGGGTTAGTCTCAATAATCAAATGATAAATCAAAGACGAAAAGCCAATGCCCAGTACCAAATGCCAATCATAAAAAATGGCAAGAAATGTCCTTTAATGTCAAATGCTACGAAAACGGGGGGAAAAATAATCCAAAAGCAAACTACTGTTGTGAAACTCATATATCTCAAGTCCCTTTTATCCATTGATGGTCCTATATTTGTTGCATGGTGGAGAGGGGATGACCCTTCCTTTTGTCTAAGCAAGAGGGGGAACTCTGCAATCCTACAGTATTTTCTAACGCCATAAGGAACTTGCTCTTGACGAAAGCATTTAGCGATTGTGGACGAAAGTAGCCTAGTTTGACACCACTTGGAGGTTACTTGTTTATATCCTCTTGGACTTAGTGGCTTGGAGAACTAGTATCTATGATGGAGTGTGTACCCTTATATTGTTTCCCTTTTAGATAATTTCTGCCACTTAGATGAGGAAAGTGGCTATTCTTTTATAGATGCATCCTATGTTTCTTTGTGTTCTTAATGTTTGGATGCATCACCATTTTGGCAAGCCCTACCTTGCCTTGCAAGAAAGCATTCTATGTTATGGATGCTTTGTTGTGAGTTGACACTACGCCAATTCTACGCTTTAACAACGAACGTTGATAAGTCCATTTAATATACATTTTAACCCCCTATTTTAGCTCTATTTTACATGTCATTTGCACTAATGTTAGTGTTTGTGAGCTAATTCCGTGTTCTAGTTGTGTTTGCTTGTTTTTCATTGTGTTTTGTAGGAAAGTAATTAGCTTTTTCCCGTCAAAGTAGCAAGTACAAGAGTTCACGAGGCTAATGAGAGCAAGTCTTGATCATGTAAAGGACTTCCGAGAAGTATAGGGGCATTTTGGGAAGAAATAGAAATCCCAAGCATGAAGTCATACTAGCTTGGGTTGATGCACAAGTAAGTAAATCAAAGTTAAGCCCAAAATGAAGTCCACAAGAGATTACATTGGATACTAGAAGCCCCTAGGATGCCTTGGACGGATGCTTGATGATGCTAGCATAAGATTCCGCACCATCATTAAACAAGAGTTAAGAGGAAATTAACACAAAAGTCAAGAACACCACGACCCCGATCGGGGTTAGCTCCCTCTTAATTATTTACGTTTCATATTATGGCCCTATATAAAGGGTGTTGATTCGGGACTTCTTACAGACCTTGACAGACTATTTTTTCTTAGTATTTTCTATACTACTTTCATGTTTTTAGTTTAGTTCTTCGTTTAGTTTAGACTAGATTTAAAATAAACAATTTCCTTTAAGCATTTTAATTTATATTACAATTTCCATTTCAATTTATATTCAAGTTATTTATATTTTCATTGTTCTTCAATTCCATTTCCATTTCCATTTCAAGGTAATTCTATTCCTATTTTCATTATGTCTATCATTTCAATTATCATTAGTTTAGTTTACATTTACATTATGCTAGAGTAGTCTACCTTGTCTAGGGAATAAGGGAACCATGCATAAGTAGTTCTTGCAATTGTTGAACTAGGATGTTATAGTATCGTTTCATTGTTTCTATCACATGTTTGTATCGTCACGTTTAATCTTTGTTTAAAGGTCTTATTCATTGATTAAGTTTGTTAATTCGTTCTATAAGTCGAGAGGCACGGAATCGAATTAGACTGAGCATGTGTAGTATGACGACCTAGTCATAAACGAGAGTTTCTCTAGGACCCGGTCTATGGTTGACACTAATATCGAGAGGTGGGTGTCTCTAAGCCTAAACAATTAACGATTCATCAACTCCTATGTTTAATTTAAGCATTTACATAATTTGCATGTGTGACCCGACCTCCCTAGACTATTTCATTATCATTATTTTTTTCTTCCATCAACCAACCAACCAAGCATACGATAACTGACCTTGATAAAATTCACTCCATAACAACTAATTAACAACTACTGTCTCTCTGTGGATTCGACCCCTACGTACTATATTCATTTGTGTCGACGGATTTTATTTTTGCATAGGTGTACGACAGCCTATCAACCGTATAACAACGGTTTACCGCATATAATAATGGAATATAGATCACCGTTGCCCAAATATTGACGGAAACCTCAAGCGCGTAATTCTAAGAAACGGTTAACAGAGAAACCGTTATTAAATAAAGTTCAACAACGGTTCCGTCGACAACCATGTTCTAAATTATCAACGGTTGGAATCAAAACCGTTATAAAATATATCTTGTAAACGGTCCTATAAAACGCGTTATCATAATTTGTCAACGGTTTACATAAAACCGTTATAAAATATACAACAAGAACGGTTTTTATTTGTTCGTTGTTGTATATTTGGACAACGGTTTTGGCAGTACCGTTGTCATGTATATGCTTAGAACGTTTTTATATCAACCGTTGTCATTTTTTAAAATCAGTTGAGTTGAACCAATGCATGCGAAAAAGGTGTAACTTTATTAAGAACTTTATGCATGCGTTATACTATTCAATTTGGACTATAAATATATCGTCGTAATGTTATAGTTGAATATCAAACATTTACTCTTTCATTCTCTCTCTAAAATATACTCCGTACCTAATAATGTGGCTGGTGTACCGGAACCACAATCACGTTCTCGTTACGTCTATCCTGTTGCTTGCATTGTTCATAATCTACCTATTCGTTATGAAAATGGAAAGGGTGTAAATAAGGATTTTGGATGGATGAGGTTAATACTTCATGACTGCGATTTCACTGCAATTAAAAGAGTCCACCCTGTGTCGACTAACAGGCAAGGTTTTCAAGGATTCGCTTTTATCGAGTTTGGCGAAGCCAACCACCATGAAAGTTTTCGTCAGGCAAGAAAATTAGAGACTAGATTTGCGACGGAAGATGCAGGGAAACTGAACTTCTATTCAGATGGTAGACAAAAGGGCCCTTATCTATGGCATTATAAGACTAAGAAAAGGATCCCAGCTAAGCTTTTGTGGTATTTTCCAATAATACCAAGAATTATAAGGATTTATTCGAATGTAGAAGATGCAAGAATGATGAATTGGCATAGTAGTGGAATAATTTGAGATGGAAAGTTAAGACACCCAGCGGATGGTCAACAATGGAAAGAGTTTGACGCTAAGTATCTTGATTTTGCCAATGAAGTAAGGAACTTGTGTCTAGCACTTCCACAGATGGAATGAATCCTCATGGAAATATGAGTACCCAACATAGTACTTGGCAAGTAGTGTTTGCCATTTATAATTTAGCCCCATGGGTTTGCATGAAATCGAAATATCTGATGTTGTCCTTGTTGATTTCTGGCCCTCGACAACCTGGGAATGACATAGATGTGTATTTCGAACCACTTCTAGATGATTTGAGAATTTTGTGGGATAGAGGGATACAAGTCTTTGATGGTTATAAAAAGGAAACTTTCAATCTGAGAGCAATGTCGTTGTGTACAATAACTGACTTTCCGACATACGACGATCTTTCTGGACATACTATAAATGGGACAGAGGCTTGCCCATTGTGTGGAGAAGATATTGTATCAGAATACTTGAAGCATTATCGCAATAATGTGTACATGGGAAATCGTAGGGGGTTACACCGTGATCACCCTTATCGTAAGCTTCACAAGGCGTTTAATGGGTTCTCCGAGCATCGTGCGAGTCTAAGATTTTGAATGGGCATGAAGTGTATGAGAAAGTAAAAGATATTGAGATAACGTATGGGAAGAAAGTCTCTAAGTTGTCTTCTTGGGGTTATAAGAAAAAATCCGTATTTTTTAACAAACTTTCGTACTGGCGTGACCTCCTGGTAAGACACTGTCTAGATTTTATGCACATAGAGAAGAACGTTTATGATAATATAATCAATACTCTTTTGAATGTTCCGGGTAGGACAAAATACAACAACACAGCTAGGGATGATTTGGCAGATATAAGTATTAGGCCCGAGCTGGCAGCTAAATAAAAATAAAGGAAATTAGAATTTTTTTGCCACCAGTATCTCATACTCTTTCAAGGAAGGAGAAAATAGAGTTTTGTGAATGCTTGCATGGAATTAAAGTGCCAGAGGGCTATTTGTCTAATATTAGAAGCCTTGTATCAGTGCAGGACCTAAAACTTACTCAATTAAAGTCACATGACTGCCATACATTGATGCAACAAATATTATTCGTGGCCATTCGTTCTATTCTACCTAAAAAGGTTCGATATTCAATAACTAGATTTTGCATCTTATTCCAATCAATAAGTAGTAAAGTCATTGATCTCGATGAAGCGGATTCTTTGCAGGACCTCGTCGTCACCAGCCTTTGTCAGTTTGAAATGTATTTTCCTTCATCATTTTTCACTATCATGGTTCATTTGACTGTCCGCCTAGTCCGAGAGATTTTGTATCTTGGCCCAGTGTATTTGAGATATCAGTATCCATTTGAGAGATTGATGAAAGTTACAAGGTTTACACATCTAATAGGTATCGTCCAGAAGGGTGTATTTCTAAGCGAACTATTATCGATGAAGGTCTTTTATATTGTTACGTGCACCTCTCCTTGGACGAGTTAATTGCATATCCTAAGAATCGTCATTGTGACTAGATGAAAGGAAAAGGTGTCAGGGGTCGTATTTATAAGGATATGTCACTTGACATGTGGCATAGAGCTCACATATACGTTCTTTTTAACGACGACGAGGTCCAACTATTCATTATGGAACACCAGCGTTACCTTAAGGAAAACAGCCTCATAAGAGCGAAATGTGGTATGTAAATGAGCATAACAAGCATTCAAGAGTGGTTAAAGGATATTATTTACAATGATGAGAACCGATATTATGATTACTCACCCAGATTACTACATCTCGCTTTCGGCCCTAATCCTCGCGCAACCTTTTTTTAGCGGGTATGCGACCAATGGGTACACCCGCGATCAAGATGAGTGATCACAACGCAAAACATCGGAGTTTGCTTAGAATCTGAGGCAATGTACTTTTCTAGTTCAAAGGATAAAATCTTGTTTTGGGTACAATGCAATATTATGGAGTTATTCTTGAAATAGTTATTTTTGATTACATGGATTTTGAGATACCTATATTTCGGTGCAAGTGGATTGACAACAATAGTGGTGTTAAAAAGGATGATTTAGGCTTCACATTAGTAAATTTTGATAAGGTTGCCAACAAGGAGGATCGTTTCATATTAGCTTCACAACCAAAACAAGTGTTTTATGTTACGGATCCTGTGGATAAGAAATGGTCAAATGTTCTAGCTTGCCGTCGCTGAATTCCAAATGATGAAGATGTCGAATTTAAAGGAAAATCATGGTGTTAGATCGCAATTTGATAAGGAGGTTAAAAATGTTAACATGTCAACCATGTATACACGAAATGCTCACGATGAAGGTATTTGGATTAATGAAGAGACTAGTAAATCCAAAAAATGTTCCCGACAGCAGTGACATTGGATGTATTGCATATTTTGGATTACAATATATAATTTAATTCATCTTGTAAATATTTTATTTTTATTTTTAAATACACTAACCAAATTGGGTTTATACAATAGATTATAATAATTTGATTTGTGTTGCTGAAAATGTGATTTGCTGTTGTATACTTTTTAGCTGGCGGAAAAGAAACACTGCTTTTTGTATATTTATTCAAAAAAATGAATTATGAAAAGACAACGGTTATATATGAACCGTTGTTCGTATTGTGTAAGATGAAAACGGTTCTATCCGTTGTTAAATACTTTGGGAAACGAGTTTTAGTAATCCATTTTTGGCGAGGTGACGTAGCTGCAAGTTTATATTTCTTCAAATTATACACTACACGTTATATATTCTTAATTTAATTAATTAAAAATAATGTATGTGGGAGAAGGGCGTTACCAGCAAGCAGCCTTATATACTTTCCCTCTATCTCAAAAAGGGGCGAAAGTTGTTAAAGTTAAAGTTGCTAAAGGATACGTGTTACATTACGACCATTTTGAACAAGTTAAGGTTCATGGCATAACCCTCAGTGTCAAATGTAAGAAAGTGGAAGTTTACATCTTATACAACAAGTAGTTTTCTAAAATACCAGTTCCATTTCCTAATGACGAGGCCGCTACTCTGGGACAAGCCGTACGCTCGCTTGTGCGATGGCCTGAAGAAAGCATTCATGTTGTCGTTGATGAGGTAGATATGCTAAAGCTGGCAAATTTGTTATAATGAACGCCTTTAAATTTATTAGGGTACGAATATTAACCTATAGTAAGCGCTTTAATTGTTACATTTGCAGGATTTACAAAAAAGAATGAATGCTACGACTTCTATGTCAACACCGAAAGAGGTAATAGTAATTTGGAATAATCAATTTTTATTGTTTTTAGTTAAATTATAGATGACGTCTCGTATAATTCTTTTTTTCTCAACTTGTAGCCCCAGATAAAATCAACCGACTTCAATTATAAGCCATATAATTTTTATGTTGCACCCAATCCTCATGCTTATGATAAGAAATATGATTCTTTGAATTATAAGGCCAAAATTACGTCGTCTTGGCTGAAAAATGCGCATGACCTGGCGGTAAGCAAAGCAGAAACCTCGGACATAATCTCGGTTCAATTGGAACATGATATTTTGGGCAAACCTGCTGATATAGTTTTACTTTAGGCGAAGGCTCTGTTTGAATTTATCGACCTTGACGAGTTAGATGCGACTCAAATTTTAGTTTGGATGAAGTAAGTTTATTAATAAATCTAGTCATTTGATTTTACAAATAACGAAGGTTATTTAAACTATAAATGAAATTAACATTCGTTCCATGTGACTTAATCTAGGTACCTGTATAACCAAATTACTAATGAATGCAACAGGTATGGACCTACCAGCTACGGATTCTTGTGTCCTTACATGTTCTCTTGGAAGGCGACTTTTACCACACAGCAAGAGCAGATCCAATATGTCGCTCGTCGGTTGTTAACGACCAAAAACCTTTGACTTGCCCCTTACAGTGAGAATGTGTATGTATAGTACGTTATTATAATGAACCACGATTCCATCAATTTATTAACACGATTTTATGTAAACAAACTAACAACTCAATTTTCGAGACTCCAAAGGAAGCATTGGGTGCTAGTGGCAATCAACACGACATCAAAATCAGTCTACTGGATTGACTCTTATAGCGGCGTACCATCTGACAAGTTTTTATCGATGATAACTGCGTAAGTTTAATTATAACCTTTAGTAATGTCGTTTGTTATTGTATGACATTTGAATTCTAGAATCATTTTAATGTCACCTCAATATTATTGACCCATATATTGAGTATATGATAATTATAATTTCGTGTATGAATTAGTGTTTTTGATATAAAAAGAATCATGTCTCCACTTGAGCAATTTGACAGAACACCCCTCCAAACAGTCTCCTTTACACTCAGACGATAAATAATGCGCATTTTTCGTTTGTCGGTCCATGTTAGAGATTGTCCGCGGTAATTATTACACCTTTAATTCTAAGGTTAGTGTGTTTTAATAAATATTACAGTATTACGTAACTTGCTTGGGTTTAATTCTGTATATTTCCATTTATTTCTATATATCTTGATTTCTAGTAGTTTTCACTAAAATTCGGTCAACCAGTGCCGAACTACACGAGGAAAGACATCAATGATGTTAGAGATTATTGGGCATTGTATTTTCTTTCACTTCTTCAGCAGCATGATCCTTAGTTTGCTCATTATGTATGTATGTATATATATAGAACTAGAGGTATTGAGTTTTTTTTTTTTTTTTTGAAGAAAAACACCCAAAGGCATTACTCAATTAATAAACAATCAAAATTAACAGCAGTGTTCGCAGAAGGTGGAAGCCTATCCTCCCATACGACCTTACCTATGACTCGTGGAACAATATGAGCAATCTCATGCGCTACACAGTGATTGACTCGACCTATATGTAACCAAATAACAGACTAAAATTTTAAACTAACAACAATAATATCTTTTATATGCTGGTGAAACATGCTCCATCCCGTCTTTCGATCTCAAATTGCATCAATGACCTGAAAACAGTGGCTTTCAACCTCCACATTTCGGACACCCCGCACCTCTGCTTCTTCAGGCCCATCCAATATTGCTATAGCTTCTGCAAAGTGAACCTCTCAGCTCTGCTCAAGACCAACGGACATCCCCCATAACACATTGCCCCTCCAATCACGACATACCACACCCGTGCCAACACCCTCACTCTCTTTAACTCCCACATCCACATTAATTTTAACATAGCCCTCACGCACCGGCCTCCATCCCGTCTCCTCAGTTTTTCGGTCTCCACTCTGCTTTCGTCCCGTGTGCATAGCTCGTATCCCCAACGCCCTCCTGAATCACATCCTTGGCCTATCTCACGACCCCCTCTGGTGCCACTTCCACATTATCGAAGACCACCTTGTTGCGATGCTTCTAGATGGCCCAACAACAGACCATCAAAGTCACGCCCTCCCCCGCACACATCTCACGCCAGCACCCTTTCATCCATTCTTTCACATCGCCACCCCGTCCATCCGCCATACACGCAATTCCCAACCCATCCTATACCCATTTTGCCACCCCGCAATCCTGAAATAAATGAAGACTCGACTCAACAGAAGAATGACAAAAAGGACAGAGAGAGTACTCACCTCCAACTTGAGCGGTGATATTTGCCCTTGTGGCCAGAGCTCCACTACACAGCTACCAGAAGAAGAGCTTCACACGGGGCCAAATCGAAGTTTTCCATAGCTGATTCCAGAGCCACCTCCCTCTCGTCCAATCTGAACCACCCGCCATATCCCCTGTGTCACCTGCAGGCATCTTATAAGCACTTCGAACCGTATACAACCCATCCTTTTTGAGCCCCCAATACCATACGTCTCGTTGCCTATTCGGTCTAATCCGAATATAATGAACCCGATCTCGTTCGAAAGGCAAAAATAGATGGCTCAGCTTCTCCTTATCCCAACTTACAGTGTTTGGTTTTAGCAGATCAGCTACCGTCATCCCCTCATTACCTTGTATGCACGGTGAAATAATTCGTCCTATAGGCGGATTCGGTAGCCACGCATGGCCCCACACCATTGTATGAGCCCCATATCCAATACGTCTCCGCAGCCCTCGTTCAAGCACCTCCATAGCTTCAAAAATACTCCGCCAAGTATAGCTAGGATTATATCCCAACGCAGCCGTCATAAATTCACTGTTTGGAAAATATTTCGCCTTCATAAGACAGGTCCAAAGACTAGTCGGGTTTGTTATTAATCACCATGCTTGTTTTTCCAGAAGAGCGAGGTTAAAAAGACGAAAGTCATGGAAACCCAAACCACCTATCCCCTTCGGTCGTTCCATTTTCCTCCAAGCCACCCAATGAATACCTCGTTTATTCTCGTTATGTCCCCACCAGAAGCGTGCAACTATCGATCACAACTCATCATAAAAGTTTGAAGCTATTTGAAAAACACTCATCACATAGGTAGGGAGTGAATTGGCAACAGCCTTTATAAGAACCTCCTTACTAGCCCTAGACATAATTTTCCCGCGCCATACTTGTAATCTTTTGCCGAGTTTATCTCTAATAATGTCACTAATCACCTTCTTGGACCGTCCTACCACAGTTGGAATACCGAGATAACGAGCATGTTCCTCCACTTCCACCACCGCCAATCTCCCCACCACAGCCCTCCGCAAACCTCCAGAAACCCCTTTGCTAAATGAAACAGTTTTTTCTCCAAGCTCACAAGCTGTCCGGATGCCGCGTCATATCTTCAAAATATATTATTAATAACATCCGCCTCCTGTAACGTTGCCCGGACAAAGAAAATACTATCATCTGCAAACAGAAGATGCGAGATAACAGGAGCCGTAGCTGACACCCGAATTCCATGTAAAACATTATTTTCTACCGCCCATCTTAGCATATTAGACAACGCCTCAACACGAAGGAGAAATAAATATGGGGATAATGGGTCACCCTGCCGTAACCTTCTGCTCGGCCGAAATTCATCCGAAGGAGCCTCATTAATCAGGACCGAAAAGGTTACTGTAGATACACACACCATCACTCTTTGTATCCACCCCATATCGAACCCCATTCTCACCAGCACCCGCCTCAGAAAAATCCACTCCACCCTATCACACGCCTTTGCCATATCCAGTTTCAGCGCCATGTGTCCGTCCGTCTGTCTATTGTTCTTCATAAAATGAAACATCTCGAATGCACTCTGATTTTCCGACACAATATCCCCAAAAACAATTTCAGACGGTTTGCTAGCACCTTTGACACTAACTTATAGGATACATTGCACAAACTAATAGGCCAAAAATCGCGAATTTTATCCGGCGCCTTCCTTTTTGGAATTAGGACGATATTGGTCTTATTTAACCTGCTCGGATCCACATTGCCACGTAAAATCTCCAAAACCGTACTAACCACATTAGGACCAATTTCTTGCCAATATGACTGAAAGAAAAGACCCTTTATACCATCCGGACCTAGAGCCTTTAGTGGGTGCATCTGTTTAAGAGCTTCTAGAATTTATGCCTCACAATAATACGCCTGTAGAAACCGATTCATTCTAGCTGTAACCCGTCCCTTCAAACCTAGCAGAACATCATCAAAATTAGTAGGTTCGACTGATGCAAAAAGGCCTTGAAAATATTCATTCGTTAATTTTGCTACAGCCTGATCACCCTTCCGTTCCCGTCCGTCGTCATCAATCAGCTTGGCAATGAAATTATTTCTCTTCCTTTCCCCTGCTCTTGAGTGAAAAAATTTGATATTCCGATCTCCATCTCTCAGCCAAAGGGCTCGAGACCGTTGCCTCCAATACTGCTCTTCTTGTTTATATAGGCCTGCAATATCAGCTATTAATTATCGTCTTTTTTTCACCGCTTCTTCGGACCTACATCCTTCATTTAATCGAGCCAATTGTTTACGTTTTGTCTCCAAAGACCGGTTAATTTTTCATGCTTGGAGCTCTTTCGCACATGCCTGAATCGTAGAGACCAAATCCCCGTGACCCTTTTCCACCCCTCGAATCACCGCTTCTTTGTAACCCTCCTCACCTACCCAAACTTGCTCAAATCAAAACCTGCTCCTTGTTCATCCACCAATCTCTCACCTATCAAAAGCCAATTTTATCGGAGCATGGTCCGACCATTCCCTATCTAGATGAAATAATTTTGCATACGGAAACAAATCCAGCCATGACTCAGAACACATAGCTCTATCCAACATACTCTGTCTATTATTTACCCCAGCTTTGCCATTATCAAACGTGAAAGTATACCCTTCTCACGCTACATCTTTTAGACCACAATGATCGATGGTTGCCTGAAAGTTACTCATTTGCCATTGCGCCCGGCTACCCCCTTTCATTTCTGTAGAGTATAAAATTTCATTAAAGTCACCTATACAAATCCACGGAAGAGAGGACTGCCCATGAAGAAGTCAAAGCAAATCCCATGAAAGATGTCGATCCGACACAGCTGGCCACCCGTAGAACCCTGTAACACGCCACTCTTTCTCCCCCACCCAAACATGAAAGTCCATATGATTTAAAGAAGCCGACAAAAAGGAACAGTCCACTTCTTTCTTCCACATAAAAGCAAGGCCACCCGACCTCCCAGCACTATCGACCTCCATCCCATAATAACCATCCAATCTTTCCTGGACCCTCCGCATCTCATGACCATAACGTTTCATCACGGTAAGAAAAATCATGGCCGAGGCTTCCCTACGTATCAAGTACGTTGGGCAGTAACCGTGTCGGGGTTGCTCAAGCCCCGACAGTTGAGGCTTAAAAGATTCATTGGGCCTGGAGGGGTTGAGTTCTCTCAACCTCCGCCTCAGGTATTAAGACGCCCCCATCTAGTGTAACCTTCAACCTCTTCTCACCACCACTGTCATCCTCCCCCAGCCTACCCCGTTTTTCACCACTAAAATTGCCCATCAATTCTCCACTATTTCCACTACCCCCCACCCGTGCCTGCTTTTTCCACTCCCTCCTCTTCATCCCATACGTCCCTTAACAGCCCTCCCCAAGTGCCATATCAGTCTGCTCAGCCTCCCTCACAACAGCCCCTCGTCTGCTCCCATCAACCTTTATATTCCCACTCGTTCCTTTTCCCACAACTCCCTCCCTCTTCCCCAAATCAGTCTCCCCTACAGCAACCTCTTCCTCTCTCACCCATCCCCCTGCCATCCTCCTCATCCACTATAGCCATATTTTCCACCTCTATATCATGCTCCATTGGACCACGTCGCCCAGGCTGCTCACTACCCTTTGTTTTATTCGCATTGCGTTTAACTTTAAGATCGATAGAAATATATTGAAGAAGTTGAATCCTCAAAGAAATATCCTTTTCAGCCTCCTCTTTCTTCTCATGATCAAACGCCGAGTTCAGGTTCCTTCGTGCTTTTCCCAAACCCTCATTGGACGTCTTTGTGACCTTCCAAGGAGAGGCTCGAGGCCACTCCCCAAAAGGAAATTCATTATCCTCATAAGGACCATGTTCATAATCCTTTTCTCCATGCCTCATAACCCCGCATCCATAACAAAAGATGGGTAGTCGTTCTTATTTCACATCGAATTCTACCGCCTAGCCATCTTTCATTTTAATAGGTATATTAGCTTTTAAGGGGTTGCTAAACATCATTAATAATACAAAATCGTATTGCCCTATTAAGGTCACAGTTCGGGCCTGTATCAGCTTCGATAAAAGTGCCTAGACTCGCACTAATCCTTCACAAATTTGCTTCACTAGACCTCCCCGAAATAGGAAGATCGTACACCGTTGATCAAATAGGAAAATGATAAAGGGTAACGTCAGTGACTTTACCTGAGTTATTAGGTTCATTAAAGCACCAGACGAACTTCTTGAAGTGCCACGGCTATCCTTCGAAAACTCTCGCTTTATCTCGTTCTCCTTCAAAACGGAAAACAAAGGTTTTCGCTTTTGCATCCACCACATTACCAGTAATCGATTTAGCCGGATTCCATAATCGCACCTTTGTATCTATCGCTGCTTTCACATTAATCGGTCTTGAGGCCCATAATTTCCCAACAAGAATACACCTCCTATTAGGTTCAGTAGGTTCTTCCTCCCATTCGAACCCTAATAGATCACCCCCTTCATCGTAAACCATCGGCCCCTTTCCCTTTCAGTTTAAGTCCCGTGTGCTGCTCATCGACTGTACCTGCATAGAGAAAGAAAATAACAAAAGAAAAGATAAACAAAACGCCAAAACTCACGATCGACCCGTGAGAAAAGCCCCGAGCGAGAGGGAGAACCCTAAGAGAAGTTTGACAGAGACCCTAGGAACCTTAGAACTAATTTCATAGGTATTGAGCTTTGATCGCCCTTGTCATATTATTTTGATGTTGGGTTAAGTTGATCATTCTGTGTATTATTTTGACGTTGGATTGAATTTTTGTAGTGCAAGGCGAAGCTGCTGAAATGCTACTAGAAAAATAGAATATTCAGCAGCTGCTGGCACCTGCTAAAATCAGATTTTTTTTTCAAAAATATAAACAAAAAACCGATAACGGGTCAGATCAAACCATTGTTGTTGTTAATTTACACTAACAATGGTTTTTCAAAATACCAAACCGTCGACAATATTTCCTGACAGGCTAGCCGTGTACCTACCAAAAATAACCAACTAGCACTAACTAATATAGCTAGGAAAGTCGGGTCGATCTCCAGAGGGAGGCAAGATATCTGTTTATGGTCCGCTTATTTAAGTCACTAAATGGGGGGTTGAATTAGGTTTACTAAACTAATGAAGGTTTGAAGGAAAGAGTAATAAGAAAAGAGCAATAAAGGACAGAAAATGTAGCAAAGATGATCAATAAAGAGGGAACATGTCAGGATTTCGGTTCACCATGATAGTCTAGTGACTAAACTGCAAATAGCCTAGATAATTTACTGTGCGACGGATACGGGAAAGGTCCTTCCAGTCCACTTTCTATCCTAGATTTCCGCTAAATTAACTTCCGTCCTCGTCAGGGTAGTCTAATGTTCATAGCAGGTCTATTTAGTCCAATCTTCCGATTCAGGAATAAATTTAACCAGATTAAAAGGTAACTTAGAAGCGTGCACTCAACTAAGTCAGTATTATAATTATATTGCCATGGGTACAGATTCTCACAAATAAATCATCTAGCCTATTCGCTACATCGTCATAATCCTACCATGGATTCCCTAATCCCAACATGAATGAATTTAGCTACTCATATCGTTAATGTTGTCAATAATAACAATGATGAATGAACTAATAGGAAACATGATGAAATAACAATTATAATGCATAAATGAAATTAGGGCAGAAATTAACGATAAGAGAAACAAAGGATTAAAGCAATAAATACGAGATTAAAATTAAAAGGAGAAGAAAGATTACAATCACAAGATGTCCAGCGTAAAGAACAACCCAAATCCGAGCAAAGTAATCCAAAAGCAAAGTTACAATAGAAATTTTAAGGAAGAGATTAAGAGAGTAAGAGTGGCGTTCTAAGATGAGTAAAACGTAGTAGAGTAATTAACAACGTACTTAATAACCTAATTATGAAGGCTTAAATAGAAAAACAAAGTCCATAAACGAAATAAGGCAACACAGGTTAATTAAGCCCGTGAAAACTCAAAACCTCTCGATCGATCAATATTTCCACTCGATCGAGGAAACCTCTAAAACAGCAATTCGATCAAGTACAATGAAGTACTCGATCGACCTCTTCAGCATATGAAACCACATGATCGACCAAAAGTCTTCTCGATCGAGTGTTCTTTCTCCAAAATCAGCTTTAAACTCATCGCCGACTGCTTCGTTGACCATTCCTTCACGCATCACAATGCAGTAACTCGCTCTAACATTCACGTCTCCTCAAAATGCATGCAAAACAGGACGAAAAGAGTACGGTTTCACCACTTTCAGGTTCATTCCTGCAAAACAGACAAAACAAACCAATGTAGCCAATTCGGGGCATATTGCAATACAAAACAGTATAAAAGTGCATAGAAATACGTGCAAAATAAGGCTAAAAAGACTATATAAAATGTACGTATCAAATCTCCTCAAACCGAACCTTTACTCGTCCTCGAGTAAACTAAATGCAAACTAATGGAACGGAAATGAAAACTCATATCTAGCTATAACTTGTCTACTTGGACCAATTTAATGCAACAGAAATCAACAGTTACAGCTACAGCAGTCAATACGCAAACGAGTTATAAGATGTCCAGAAATAAAGTTGACCTATCGACCTTGCAAGACCAACAAAATCGGACTCTCACGTGGTCACTCTTTTCTCATGAAGCAAGGGGTGAATTTTATATGTATAAGAGAGAAAGAGTAACAATCACTCACCTAAACTGCGATCTACATATCGTGCATGCAACAAAAATGATAGATGATTTAGGTACTATGCACACATTCCAACCAACAATGTCCGTCATAGCCGATGGCTTACAAATAATATAGGAAATTGAGGTTCAGGTGAGAAAAGGAAAAATAAATTATGGAAATGTGGAGGTAAAAAGCGCCAAGCTATTTCCTAAACAGGACCATATAAGACCGTCCGAATCTCAACTGACTGAAAATAAACACAAGTGCCCTTCATTTGGCACACAACTCACTAACCAAATACACTATCTCCTCAAAAATATATGAATAAGAACAGAGGAGTGAGACGGTCACAAACTTCCCTTTTTTTAATACCGTCTTAATTAAACAATCAACACAAATCAAACAATTTTTTTTCATTCTTTTCTTTTCTTTTTCTTCTTGCCATACGTGTGTTTCAACTTTTTATTTCATTTTTTTTTCTTTCACATGTTTCCTCTTTTTTCTTCTTTTTCCATTTCATTTTCATCCTTCCTTCCTTTATTTTCCACCACCTCCAATAATATCACACGGGCCAAACTCACAACATGGACCAACGTACCACAAAAGACCCACTAAACTAGCTCGACTGGGCGGGCTTAGTTTTGGATGTAGCTATTCGGTCAAAAAGGCTAAATTTGGCTTAAGTGGAGCTAAATGGGTGAAAAATGTGAGAAAGGGGAAATTTGCAAGCACATCCCTGCGTGTGACACCGACTACAAACCTGTATGTATGCATTTGACAATAAATCGAATGTCATAAAAGTGCAAAAATGATGAACATGCTATGTAAGGAGTACTACTCTCAATTCCTATGTAAACCGGTCATGAATGTCACCAGTTATATGGCTCTAAATCTCAGAAATTGCAAAGTAGGTTGCCAATTTATCAGGTCAAGTCTACACGGTCAGCTAAATTTGAACAAAAACTCGTAGATTATGCGTAAAACTCAGCTAATAACCGTCAATGAAAGTGCAAGGGTCAAGTAAAATGACAAGTTAAAGTGCAATATCATCACGGAAATCAACCATTCCGACTCAACCTATATTCTATTAATTTTTGAAATTTTTCTATTTTTTTTGGAGTTTTATGATTTTTTTAAACAAATAAATACAATGCAGGCTGAAAATAGAAACGTGAATGCAAAACAAATGCAAATGCAGACTCAAAGAGTGCATTACCCTCCCCAAACCAAAACGGACAACGCCCTTGTTGTTCTCCAGCATACACCAGCACATATATACGGGGGACGGGAAAATACAGCCAATAAATGAATGAAAAACAAGAAATAAAAAGGAGACAAAAGAAATAAAAGAACAAGAATGTACATACAAAACACGAACTTCCCCAAACCAGCCTGAAAACTGGGGAAGTGAGTAGACCAGTAGCTACTCGTCAGCCTCCTCTGACACGTCCTCCACCGTCACAGTGAAGTCCGGGTCCTCCTCTGCTCAGCCTGAGCTCTCATTGCCGCCGCCGATGGGTCCTCCTCCTCCTCCTCCTCCTCCTTACTAGCTGACTCAGGGTACCCCTCAGTTGGGTACCGGTAGAAGGACGGGTGTGGCCAACCCTCTGGAATGGGACGGTGTCGCCTTATGTGATACTCGTATAGAGGGAACAAAGTAAGAGCTATGTCCCTCTCCATACGAGCCTGCCTCTCTACAAGCTCAAGCAACAAACTGTCACGGCGTCCTTGGTTCATGACCGCAGACACCTCAAAGGGTGAAAGAGATACAAAATTAGCCGGAAAAAATGGTTGTGCCTGTGTCTGGTCGGGCACAGGAGTAGGTGTAGGGATCGGGGTAGGAATGGCTGTGGAAGTCTGGCCACCCGTAGAAGGTGTGGATCCCTCTCCGGTCTCAGGTCGTTGCCGCTTCCTAGAAGCAGACAGAGTAGGAGGTGGTTACAGCGGTAGGTGGTACATGGGCAATGGTGAAGGTAACCTGCCCCTAACAGTGGGCAGGGGGACGAGGCGAGGTAAGGTGGTGCAAGGAAGGGTGTCAGACAAGGAACAGCCTATCTTCTAAGTCTTCTGGTCAAAGGCAAGCCAAGTCATAGACAGCATAACTGCCCGGTCCAGGTACCTATCGACACCTATGTACTGTAAGTCACGAGGGAAGACGGGGAATAGAGAACGGGCAAGGACAGTGGCTATGCCACCGCAGACGATGGCGCCCGTGGTCTTCTCCCCCACAAAGTGAAAGTACTGGGCGGTCAGGTAAGCAATGTTGAGGACAAAGGGGCCCCCACTGTCAATGTTCAGGTACCCGCCTAGAATATAAAGCTCAATGTTGTTCACATTGTTTGGTTTTCTACGGCCAAAAATAGTATTACCCATCAGATGCAGGAAGTAACGGGCAGGGGGAAGGTGGACCTGAGCGAGCTTTCGCTCCTTGTAAGTAGTCTGTGCCACGGTCCTCCACAACATGCGGATGACCTTCCTAGGGGCAGCAGTGGGACCCGTAAAAGAAAGTCCTAACCTAGTACCAAACTCCTCTAAAGTCCAGGAAAAAGTCCATTAAACAACTGAAAAGACACGGAAGAGCAAGTGGGGTTAGCGTCGTGTGCCCCAGAAGATAAGGTAAAGGAGCTAAAAAACTCAAGGGTCAGCTCCTTGTAGGTATAGTACTCATGGTCACAAGTCTAGACATCCCCGTACCCCACAAAATCTCACAAACTGGCTCATAGATACCAAGTCTATCAAGTGACTGACGGCACAAAAACTTGATCGAAAGAAAGTCACAATCAAGCAAAGAGAAAAATCTAGTGCGATGAATACCATTAACAAAGATTACCTGAGGGTAGTCGAGGTGCGAGTCGAGCGAATCATCCCCTCGGATGGTGACACGGCCAGCAGTAGGTGTAGCTCGTGCACGACCCCGGCCTCTACCACATGAAGTAGAAGCCCGTCCTCTGACGTAACGAGGTACTAGAGCCGCCCGATAAGCAGCTGCGACTGCGGGTGACCACGCAGTAGGGGTGGTCACTGTACCTGAGGTACTAGCTGTGGCTGCAACATAAGAGGCAGCAGAAACCGATACAGATGAAGAAGTGCTAGCTAAAACAGAGGCTGTGACGGAAGTGGAAGCGGAGACGGAGCTAGCAGAAGTAACGACAGTACCAGCAGCAGTGACAAGAAACACGGGAGTAGCGGCAGTGGTACTAACGGGTGTGGAGACGGTGATGGCAGGAGGGACCACCGTCTTAGTCAAGGATGGAGTAACAGTCGACCTGGATGAGGGCATTGAGCTACTGTCCATCCTAATCAAGTAAGGAAGGGGGAATGATAATCAATTAACCAAATTAAACAGAAAATCCCCAAATCAGTTGGAAATTTCGACTATCATAAAACCTAATTCCCAAATTACCTCAAAAATTCGAAAAAAGGCAATTAATCAACAATAAGGTAAAGAGAATACTTACTTGATAAATGAAACCCACAAAAGAAGAAAATTAATCGACAAAGACAATGCAAATTGGCGGAATTTCGAACAAGAAACCGCAAACCCTAGAACCCGTAATTGACCGCAAAAACGAACAAAAATCAAAGGGGAAATAAGGGGGAAATGTCGATTAATTAGTTAGGAACAAATTGTAGGTGTTAGATTTGGTATTAGGCATAAAAATTAGAGAGGATTTGGGGATTTTTGTGCAAAGGGGACGAAGAAATGAAGAAATAAGAATAAAGGAATGAAAATAGGAAGTTTAAGAGTTACTTCCTGCGCGGGATTTGCACTTTCACTCGATCCAGTGGTTTTAAACCCCTCGATCGAGGAGTCTGGTCTTCATTCCTCTCGATCGAGTAAAATTATACTCGATCGAGAACTCCTCATTTTTGCTGTTTTGATCGAGTACTTTGAAACCTTTCGATCGAATCCTTTTTTGTAAAATCCTTTCGATCGAGTACAAAAAGTACTCGATCGAGTGCTTTTCTTCGTGTAAGTCCTCCAAATGCGTTATTACTCCCCCAAACCTGCATAAAAACACTCGCAAGCATATCCTGAATATAACAAATCATAAAAATGACAGTCTATAGTCTTTCTAACTACGCTAAAAATTGTCTAAATTCTAATAGTCCTATAAATGGAATAAAGAAATTAAACAGAAATTTAAAATTTTTACAAATTGTTACACGGGGCATTCCCCGCTCAATTCCCAAAACAATTCAGTAGCCCAGCGGAGGGCTTCTGACTGGAGGAGGTCCCTTCACCATCCTTGACCGTCTTCTTCCTTCTCCACGAGCTTGAATTTGAACCAGTAGGGGGAGAATAGTTGACATCCATGTATGCACGAACTTTCCTCGTCCCTTTATCTTTCTCACCAGCTTTGACGTTTGGATCCCCAATTTGATTGATTTTAATTGCATAACGACCTTTGACAGCTCCTGCATCTTTTTCATCTGTACCTGCAGCAAGGAAGATAGACGAATTCTCTTCCTTTTTGCTCTCAATCTGAGGCAGAGGGGTCACAATTGCAGCACAAAATTCTAAATTTTCATCTGGAGTGTCAATATGGGAGTCAGTAAAAGAGAGGGCATTACAAGGTTGAGCTTGCATGGAGCCCTACGAGTCTTAGATTGATGGAAAATTAATTCCTCGTCCCCTACCTGAAATGTGAGTGTCTTACCCCCGACATCTATCACTGCACGAGCAGTGAACAAAAATGGTCTCCCTAAAATAATAGGGGTGTGAGTGTCCTCGGGAATATCAAGCACTACAAAATCAACGGGAATAAATAATCTCCCGAATTTAACAGGTATGTCCTCTATGAACCTAACGTCCGTGATATACTACGGTCAGCCATCTGTATGGTCATGTTTGTGCAATTAAATTTAGTCAAACCAAGTTTGTTAGCAAGAGACAAAGGTAAGACGCTCACGCTAGCACCAAGATCGCATAGCGCGTTATCAATCAAATGGGTACCTATGTGACATGGAATTGAGAAACTGCCCGGGTCTGACTGTTTAGGTGGCAAGTTGATTTGAACTGGGGTAGTCCCTACCTCGGTCAAAGCTACCATCTCATTATTATTGATATGCCTCTTACGTGATAAAATTTATTTCATAAACTTTAAATAAGAGGGTACCTAGTGTCAGCAACTCTGTGAATGGAACAGTGACCTGTAAGCTTTTCAGGAGCTCGGCAAATTTACCGAACTATTGATTGGCTTTCGTGATCTGTAATCGCCACGGGAAGGGCACCGTAATGGGAATCTCGAGCCCTTTGTTTCTTTCTTCCAACGTCTCAGATGGTTCAAGCTCCTTATCACTCGATCGAGACTTTTTGCCTCTCGATCGAGTCTTTCCAGGTGAAATATCACTCGATCGAGCAATAGAAAGCTCTCGATCGAGTTCTTCATTAGCAGCAGTGTTCGATCGAGGTAAGTTTTCACTCGATTGAACAAATTCTTCATATTTTTCACTTGATCGAGTGGTTTGGACCTCTCGATCGAACTCTTCATTATCCAGTTCACTCGATCAAGTAGAATTTCCCTTCGATCGAGTTCATTCAGCATTAATTCTACTCGATCGACCCCCTGAAACCAATCGATCGAGTATATTCTTCGTGGTTAACTCTTTTTCAGCAACTAATGATTGTTCATTATCATTAACATCCTTCCTCGGGTCCGAAATATCCCTGTCATCAGATAATTTTGGTCCTTCATAAGAACGACCACTTCTAAAATTAATCAAATTCACCGTGTCATGTGGATTCTTCTCAGATTGAGACGGCAAATGACCTTATTTCCTCGTGGACTGGTTCGCGGCTAACTGAGAAACTTGAATTTCAAGTGACTTAATGAATGCTTCTTTCTGTTAGTCACTTAGTTGCCATTCCTTTGTTAACGACTGGAGCATTGACTTTAGCTCACCCAGCTCACTTACCCCACTTGAAGATGATGCGCCTTGATTCGGTGGAGGAAAGGAAGGAGGCTTTTGGAAGCCTTGTTGAGCTTTATGAGGTGGGACATATGGCTACTGCTGCTGCGGTGGAGGAGTGGGATTAAGAATATTTTGACTTGTCCAACTCAAATTGGGATGGACTGCCCCTTAGTTGTTATAATAAGAACCTCGTCCTTGCCTGTATTGTTGAAAAGCAAGCACTTGTTCTTTCTCAGTAAGACAGTTAATAGCAGTATGACCGTCATCTCCTCCACATCTCTCACAAATGACAGTTTCCTGTCTAGTCAACAAATGAACTGTCTGTGGCTCCCCAACAGATTGCAACTCTAATCTATCAAACCGGGCATTCATGGTTTCCAGCTGAGCCACAACTGCCTTATCAACCGAATGGACTGTTCGAATACCATCCCGTGGGTTCCCATATTCAGCACAATGGGTCGCCATCTCCTCAATAATGCCCTATCCCTTATCATCATCAATGTTTTTCTGAAATCTTCCGTTGGATGAGGCGTCAAGAATAGCTCTATTGTCATCATACAACCCATTATAAAATTGGTTACACAAAAACCATTGATCAAAACCATGGTGAGGAAGAGACCTCACCAACTTCTTAAGCCGACACCAAGCTTCATAGAATGTCTCATCAGGTGCCTGCTTGAAACTAGTAATCTTTCCCCTCAGATGATTAGTGCGTTGAGGAGGGAATTATCTTTTGTAGAAGGCAAGTGCGAGAGTCTCCCAGTTGGTGATCCCACCAGCTGTACGGTCAAGATCGGTCTACCACTCATGGGCTGAGTCAGTCAGAGAAAAAGGAAAGAGCACCTTCTTTATCTTATCCTGTGTTACTTCCTTTGTAGCGGGAATAGTAGAGCATTAATCAGTAAAGACCTCCATGTGCTTCCTTGGGTCTTGATAAGAGTGTCGTCGGGGCTCTTAATCAAACACAATTTATAATACTCAACAAACAACTAGTTAGCGGTAAGTCGAGGTCGATCCATGGGACGGTGTGCTTTGGGTTCTAAGTCTATCTATCTCAATTTATGCTAGTGTCACAATTTGGTTGGGTTTGTAGTTGTGTCTAGACTAATGCAAACAATAAAATAAAGCAAACAATAAAAGGAAAGATGTAAACAAATGATTAAAAGTGCTAGGATATCATGGGGTCATAGGGGATTCATGGTGTTGATCATACAAACATGTTTACAAGGTTGCAAGCAATTAATGTTGTGGAGGAACCGAGTTGGGTTATGTCTTACGGTTCATAGGAAGGGTTGGGTCCCGGAGCCGAATCGATTAGATTGTACAACACCTACAAGTCGACTTACTTTCCTCCTATTCAACTTCTATGCATGGTCTAACAAGACTCGAGTTGGTTTATATCTTACAAGTCAAGTTGAGTAGATAAGAGATGGTAAAAATGAAAGGATTCATAGGCTTAGCATTTCATCAAACATAACATGTGCATAAAGTTGACATCACAACAAGCAAGCAATTTAATCATGTGAACATATTAGATTAAGCATGAATCAATCCCATGTTGGTTTCCCTTAATTATCCACTAATCCTAGCTAAAGAAACTACTCACTCATTATCATGGGAAACATGTCATTAATGGTGTCAATCATCACAACAAGTATAAACATGATAATAGAATGAAGAAATGAACAATAAAGATTAAAGAGTAAATGAATTATACCAAACTTGAGATGATCCAAATAATAATGCAAAGAATAATAGAAGAAACTTGATTGATTGATGGAAGGTTGTCAATCTCCCAATAATAACCCAATAATCTTCAATTACCCAATAATAAACTTGAATAATAAACTTGAACAATAATTAAGGAGAGATTAATGTGTAATTTGTGGAAAGATTAAAGAGTAATCTATTCTAATCTACTCCTAATCTAATCTAAAGAAGGATTTTCTACCTAAAACCAACATAAAGAGATCCCCTTTGATTATTTACAAATGGGGTATTTATAGTGGAAATTAGGGAGGATGCATTAGGGTTAACTAAGGGCTAAACTAGTAATTACACTTTTTTAAGTTGGGCAAGGAGACTCCGGGATCTCTTGAAGGAAGGGCTTCTTTCTTTTTAGCTTGGAGAAGACGAAACTATGCTGTGAAGAAATCCGTGCGTACTGGGGTCGGGACGGCCGGATCCTGGTCAAGGAATCCGAGCGGATCCTTGGGCAAGACGCTCGGATTGGCGAGGGGGAATCCGGGCGGATTGTAGGGAATCCGGGCGGATTCTCCTCCGATGAAATTTCTTGTTTTTCCCAGTCAGAAGACGGGCGGATTGGGGACAATCCGGGCGGATTGGGGAAGACGGGCGGATTGGGGACAATCCGGGCGGATTAGGGAAGACGGGCGGATTCTGCGAAGACGGACGGATTCCCGAATGCCTTCTTTGTTTGACCTCGGATTGTAAAACGGACGTTATTTTCTCATCCGGACTCCTATTGGAGTGATTCAAAAGCCTAGATCGCTTGTTTTTTCGACGCCGTTCCATCTAACATATTTTCAGAGCCAAAGGAGCAACTCTTGGTTTGCGTTCCGAGCCATTTTCTTCATGAAGTGCCTTCCCTCTCGTCATTCTTACTTTTAACCCTTTGGTCCTTCTACATACACTTTATTCCTACATCTTTGGTCATCATTCTTGCCTCCTCTTCATACTAGTCCATCTAATATCATCAATAAGCTTCCAAATATGCACGAAAGACGGGAATTTCCGCCTTATTATCTCCTTTTCTACAAAACATATGAAATGCGATAGAAAAGCAAATAGGAAGGTTTTGACGGATAAAATGGCCATAAAATGTTATAATAGTATGCAAAATAGGCTCAGTTAGGGGACTAAATGTGCGCTAATTATGGTCACATCAAATATCCCCAAACCGAACCTTTACTCGTCCCGAGTAAAGAGGTGACAAAAACTAGACCTTTATTTAAACTAACCTAGTAATATAGCCGATATGAGACAATTAGCGGGTCTCACTCCGCCCCTTCAACTCACAACAAGACAACCATGAGGTAGGATGCCTTCTTGCAAGGCAAGGTGGGTCTTGCCAAAATGGCGACACATCCAAACATTAAGCACACAAAACAAGTAATGGATGCATCTACAAAAGAATAGCCACTTTCCTCATCTAAGTGGCGGAAATTATCTACAAGGGAAGCAATTCAAGGGTACACACTCCTTCATAGATACAATTTCTTCAAACTACTAAGCCTAGAAGGATACCAATAAATCACCTCCAAAATGTGTCAAGCTAGGGTACCTTTGTCCTCAATCGTTAAATGCTTTTGTCAAGAGTAGACTCCCTATGGCGTTAGAAACACTGGAGGATCGCGGAATTCCCCCTCTTGCCTAGACAAGAAGAAGGGTCGTCCCCTCTCTACCATGCACAAAAATGGATACGATGGATAAAGGGATCAATAGATATTTGAGTTTCACTTTGGGAGTTTGCTTTTGTTTTTGTTTTTCCCCCCAATTTCTTGTGGCATATAACATTTGAGAACACTTTCTTTGCCATTTGTTTTTGATTTTTGGCATTTCAACACTTGACAACTTTCAACTTTTTGCATTTCTTTTTGAACATTTTCAAAGTCACCCCAATTAGTAACGAGGGTGGCTTATATTTGAAGCTTTAGGAGTTCTATTTTTGCTCCTCTTTTCATTTGATGCATTTTTGCAAACTTTCTTTTCACTTCATTTCTTGAACTCAAATTGATTTTCTTTTTGTGCCCATCCCCTTTGATGACAAAAATGTATGGTAGAATATGGATGAATGATGGTTGAATGGTTTCAAGGGTCACCTTGGAATAAACGGTAGCCAAGGAGTTATCACACCACAAGGTACTCTTGACTAGGCCTTAATCCATGGGTCAAAGGATACTAGCATGACACATCCTAGGGTGTTTTACAAGTATTCTAACAAGCAAAGTCTTAAGAATAAAAAGCATCTACTAGGGCCTATATACACTTGTCAAGCTTCCCAAGTAGACGGTTTCGCAAAATTTTCTAACATGCAACTACATGCCATGATGCAACTAATATAAACATCCTAATGCATATGATTCTACCAACTAATATGACATTTAATCTAAATGTAATCCTAAGTTCACATTGTTATACCGCATCAATCAAAATAAAGCCACATAGTCATTAACATAAAGAGGAAAAAGGAGATTGGAAAGATCATACCATGCGGTCTTCAATATCCTCATGTCTCGGATGTGGCGTAGTCAATCAATGTGAAAAAGGATGAACAAACACAATATATACAAAACAATATATACAAGTCTACACTACAAAGGAAATGAACTTGTTTTTGGATTTTTAAATTTTTCAAATTTTTATGGTTTTTGATTTTATGAAATTAAAGGACATATTTTTGTATTTTTCGAAATTTTTAAATTTTTATGCATTTTTGGAATATAAATTCCCATCCCCACTTTATTTTGGACATTGTCCTCAATGTACATGTAGGAGTAGGAATAAAAAGGAAAGTACATGTTTTTGAATTTTTTGATTTTATGGAAATTAAAGTGCAAATGCAATGATATGATATGAATGAATGCATGCTCTAACTAAATGCAATTCTATATGACATATATAACAAATGAGTGCAATCTAAACTATACTATATGATGCATGATTCTATTAAGCTATGGTCACTTATGATCAAACCTCCCCAAACCGATTTAAACACTATTTCTAGTGTAGAAATGAATAGGTTTGGCCATTAGTGACAATACATGAATTCTAGTCTACATGCAATTATCTATATGAATTATATTACAATGCAACTATACTATGAACTAACTAATATAAATGCAATATGAAATATAATACAAATGCAAGCTAAATGTATATGTATATAACTAAATGCAAGTGTAAATGTAATGCAAAGTGAAAGGAAAGGATATCTTACAAATGGTGGTTTGAGGTAGGACTCCACCAAACTATGTTCAAATTGTAAAGGTTCTTGTCCATAGAGCTCAAGGCTCTTAGTAGAAGATCAAAAGCTTGTGAACAAGCTCCAAATAAGCATAAGTATGGGTTGCTCCATTTGAACACGAAATTTGGCCAAGGAATTTTGTCATATATCCTTTCTTTCACCTTGTCCTTGGCACTAGAGCTTTCCCGATGCTTCAAACCAATTAGCCCATGATTCTTGTCATCATAAGGTAAGAAGTATGGTTCATGGTTGCCCGGAGACTTCCACTCACTACCCTCTCTTTCACTTTTGGTGATGATGATAGCATTTTGATTATTCAATCCTTCCGAGGTGGAAGGACAATTGTCATGGCTTTGATGATGGAGTTCCTTAGAAGTTGGCATTGTGGATGCCAAATTTCCACAAGTAGCCTCACGTGCAATTTTCTCTTTGAGCTTTTCCACCAAGTAGCTTTTGTATGATGCTTTGACCTTTTGAAGAAGGTCCACCATATCCTCTTCAACAATCATTGGCTCCATGGTAGGTGTCAAGTAGTCTTCATGGGATATAAGGAAAGGACATTCACCTTCATGATAGGATATCTCAAAGGTCTCAAGGATAGGCTCCTCAAGCAAGGTGATATCACAAGTCCATCCCTTAAGCTCATCATCATCGTCGCTATCTCCATAAGAATCATAAATGGGGGCTTCACTCCTCTTCACCAACTCATTCTCCAACACCTCAACATCTACTTCAAATGACACACCCTCATACTCACAAAGGCTAAGAGTATTTGGCTTACTCAACCTCATGTCTTCATCATCAAATACCACACTTTCATACTCACAAGAGCTCAAGGAGGTTGGCTCTTCCCACTTCTCATCAAAGGTAACTCCTTCAAACTCACATTCATGGTCAATGTCCAAGGAGTGGTGAAGGGTGGTTTCTTGGGATTCTTTCACTTGGGCAATTTGAATCTCCAACTCCTCACATTGGGCAACAATGCCTTGAAAAACATTGTCCCTCTTTTGGCTCTCCTCTAGCATTTGTTTTATGAAGTTTTGTTGATCTCCCATCATTTGGAGAATCACATTTTCAATGGGTTCATCTTTTTGTTGTGGGTAGGTGTGAAAGTGGTTGTATTGTGGCAATTGAAGTTCATTGTGAAATGGGTATTGGGTGGGGTGATTATGGTGGGAAAAGTTGGGGTAGTAGTTAGGATTTTCATTGTACGAATAATAAGGTAGGTTTGTGTTGACTTGCTCCTCAAACTCCCCATACCCATAGTCATACTCAAAAGATCCACCACATACTCCATGTACCAAGTCTTGGGTCATCATAGCTAAGACAAGGAAACAACTACAAGCATGGAAACTACACAAAAAATGGTAAGAACAATCCTTGAGGAACAAGTTCCTCAAGGTGAAAGCACAATTAAAATAGACAAACAAGTAAGAACTTAATCACATAGCACCATCCCCGGCAACGGCGCCATTTTGATAAGAGTGTCGTCGGGGCTCTTAATCAAACACAATTTATAATACTCAACAAACAACTAATTAGCGGTAAGTCGAGGTCGATCCATGGGACGGTGTGCTTTGGGTTCTAAGTCTATCTATCTTAATTTATGCTAGTGTCACAATTTGGTTGGGTTTGTAGTTGTGTCTAGACTAATGCAAACAATAAAATAAAGCAAACAATAAAAGGAAAGATGTAAACAAATGATTAAAAGTGCTAGGATATCATGGGGTCATAGGGGATTCATGGTGTTGATCATACAAACATGTTTACAAGGTTGCAAGCAATTAATGTTGTGGAGGAACCGAGTTGGGTTATGTCTTACGGTTCATAGGAAGGGTTGGGTCCCGGAGCCGAATCGATTAGATTGTACAACACCTACAAGTCGACTTACTTTCCTCCTATTCAACTTCTATGCATGGTCTAACAAGACTCGAGTTGGTTTATATCTTACAAGTCAAGTTGAGTAGATAAGAGATGGTAAAAATGAAAGGATTCATAGGCTTAGCATTTCATCAAACATAACATGTGCATAAAGTTGACATCACAACAAGCAAGCAATTTAATCATGTGAACATATTAGATTAAGCATGAATCAATCCCATGTTGGTTTCCCTTAATTACCCACTAATCCTAGCTAAAGAAACTACTCACTCATTATCATGGGAAACATGTCATTAATGGTGTCAATCATCACAACAAGTATAAACATGATAATAGAATGAAGAAATGAACAATAAAGATTAAAGAGTAAATGAATTATACCAAACTTGAGATGATCCAAATAATAATGCAAAGAATAATAGAAGAAACTTGATTGATTGATGGAAGGTTGTCAATCTCCCAATAATAACCCAATAATCTTCAATTACCCAATAATAAACTTGAATAATAAACTTGAACAATAATTAAGGAGAGATTAATGTGTAATTTGTGGAAAGATTAAAGAGTAATCTATTCTAATCTACTCCTAATCTAATCTAAAGAAGGATTTTCTACCTAAAACCAACATAAAGAGATCCCCTTTGATTATTTACAAATGGGGTATTTATAGTGGAAATTAGGGAGGATGCATTAGGGTTAACTAAGGGTTAAACTAGTAATTACACTTTTTTAAGTTGGGCAAGGAGACTCCGGGATCTCTTGAAGGAAGGGCTTCTTTCTTTTTAGCTTGGAGAAGACGAAACTATGCTGTGAAGAAATCCGTGCGTACTGAGGTCGGGACGGCCGGATCCTGGTCAAGGAATCCGAGCGGATCCTTGGGCAAGACGCTCGGATTGGCGAGGGGGAATCCGGGCGGATTGTAGGGAATCCGGCGGATTCTCCTCCGGTCAATTTCTTGTTTTCCCAGCTAGAAGACGGGCGGATTGGGGACAATCCGGGCGGATTAGGGGAAGACGGGCGGATTGGGGACAATCCGGGCGGATTAGGGAAGACGGGCGGATTCTGCGAAGACGGGCGGATTCCGAATGCTTCTTTGTTTGACCTCGGATTGTAAAACGGACGTTATTTTCTCATCCGGACTCCTATTGGAGTGATTCAAAAGCCTAGATCGCTTGTTTTTTCGACGCCGTTCCATCTAACATATTTTCAGAGCCAAAGGAGCAACTCTTGGTTTGCGTTCCAAGCCATTTTCTTCATGAAGTGCCTTCCCTCTCGTCATTCTTACTTTTAACCCTTTGGTCCTTCTACATACACTTTATTCCTACATCTTTGGTCATCATTCTTGCCTCCTCTTCATACTAGTCCATCTAATATCATCAATAAGCTTCCAAATATGCACGAAAGACGGGAATTTCCGTCTTATTATCTCCTTTTCTACAAAACATATGAAATGCGATAGAAAAGCAAATAGGAAGGTTTTGACGGATAAAATGGCCATAAAATGTTATAATAGTATGCAAAATAGGCTCAGTTAGGGGACTAAATGTGCGCTAATTATGGTCACATCAGGTCTTCACTCGCCACACCCCTATAAAAGTTTTTCTCCACCAGATTTATGTAGGACAGACGGATATCAAAAGTGTTGCTGTCCTCAGTGTGGATGTTAAAACCCTTAGGAATAGAGGATGCTTTAGGCTCCGAGTGACTTGCAATATTCGGCATCTTTACTGGTTGGTTGGAAGAAATGAGATTATCTTCTTCTAAAGACTGGTCTTATGCAAATAAAAAGTGTTGTAGCTCGGGCTCGAAAGTACTCAAGTCTTCCTTTCGAAGTTCTCTTTGCAGACGGAGTCTATGCCGAAACAGTCTTTCTGGTTCAGAATCAGCTGGAACTAAATCCGACCTGTTTGACCTAGGCATACACAATACTAAAAGAGATAAATGAGAACTGTATCAAGGAATAAAAATTCCCTGAGACGGATAAAAATAAACGAAAACAAAAACAGATACGGCTATTGCCTCCCCGGCAACAGCGCCAAAATTTGACAGGCTAATCGTGTACCTACCAAAAATAACCAACTGGTACTAACTAATATAGCTAGGGAAGTCGGGCCGATCTCCACAAGGAGGCAAGATATCTGTTAAAGGTCCGCTTATTTAAGTCAATAAATGGGGGGTTGAATTTGGTTTACTAAACTAATTAAGGTTTGAAGGAAAGAGTAATAAGAAAAGAGAAATAAAGGACAGAAAATGTATCAAAGATGATCAATAAAGAGGGAACATGTCAGGATTTTGGTTCACCATGATAGTCTAGTGACTAAACTGCAAATAGCCTAGATAATTTACTGTGAGACAGATACGGGAAAGGTCCTTCCAGTCCACTTTCTATCCTAGATTTCCGCTAACTTAACTTCCGTCCTCGCCAGGGTAGTCTACTGTTCATAGCAGGTCTATTTTGTCCAATATTCCGATCCAGGAATAAATTTAACCAGATTAAAAGGTAACTTAGAAGCGTGCACTCAACTAAGTCGGTATTATAATTATATTGCCATGGTACAGATTCTCACAAATAAATCATCTAGCCTATTAGCTACATCGTCAAAATTCTACCATGGATTCCCTAATCGCAACATGAATGAATTTAGCAACTCATATCGTTAATGTTGTCAATAGTAACAATGATGAATGAACTAATAGGAAACATGATGAAATAACAATATAATGCATAAATAAAATTAGGGCAAAAATTAACGATAAGAGAAACAAAGGATTAAAGCAATAAATACGAGATTAAGATTAAAAGGAGAAGAAAGATTACAATCTCAAGAATTCCGGCGTAAAGAACAACCCAAATCCGAGCAAAGAAATCCAAAAGAAAAGTTACAGTAGAAAGTTTAAGGAAGAGATTAAGAGAGTAAGAGTGGCGTTCTAAGATGAGTAAAACGTAGTAGAGTAACTAACAACGTACTTAATAACCTAATTATGAAGGTTTAAATAGAAAAACAACATCGATAAATGAAATAAGGCAACACGGGTTAATTAAGCCTGTGAAAACTCAAAACCTCTCGATCGAGCAGTATTAAACCACTCGATCAAGGACTTCAGCAGGAAACCCCTAAAACAGCAATTCGATCGAGTACAATGAAGTACTTGATCGACCTCTACAACATATGATACCACTCGATCGACCTAAAGTCTTCTCGATCGAGTGTTCTTTCTCCAAAATCAGCTTCAAACTCGTCGCCGACTGCTTCGTTGACCATTCCTTCACACATCCCAATGCAGTAACTCGCTCTAACATTCTCGTCTCCTCAAAATGTATGCAAAACAGGACCAAAAGAGTACGGTTTCACCACTTTTAGGTTCATTCCTGCAAAACAGACAAAACAAACCAAAGTAGCCAATTCGGGGCATATTGCAATACAAAATAGTATAAAAGTGCAAAGAAATACGTGCATAATAAGGCTAAAAAGACTATATAAAATACACGTATAATTTTCTTCCAATGCTATTGGCCGCCATAAAAAGAAAATGAAATAGAACCGTTGTCAGATGTACTAAATTTACAACGGTTTTATAGTACAAAAATCGTTGTCAGGTTTTTCCCTCCATTGGAGTATGATAACGAAAGTCAACCGTTCTCCAATGAATTATTTAACAACGGTTGCAATCATTGTCAAACTTCCTCTCATATGTAGGAAGATAACGAAGAAAAACCGTTATTAACTATTGATGGGGCATATTCTGCACCCGCTGACCGAGTCAACATATTGAGCAAGGTCAAAGACATCCACAGCAAGTCAACGTATTAGACAGCCTAACCGACGCATCCTGTCGGGCTGTCACTTGGGTCCCGGCTAAGCAACCAGCCAGCCGGGAGACATATCCGCGTACTCACATCCAAGACCCCTCGGTATGGAGTCAACTCGGCCAACCGGCATGCCATGGGTCCCTCGGCCGAGGGTAGAACAGTCTTTCCACCTGCTCTGCCACTTGGCCACTACGTGACAAAAGGTTAAAGTCTATAAATACTCCATTTCTCTCATTGAGAAAAGGATCCGAAAATAATCAATTAAACACACTAATCTGGTATAAACTCCCTTATCTCTCTACAATATACTTTGTGCCAAGTAACACACAACTTAATCCCTTTTAAGTTTACTGACTTGAGCGTCGGGGTGAGTTCGCTCGGTACCAAGCCGAGCCCTCAGTTTGTTCATTGTTTCAGGAGAGGCCGAAAGGAATAGTCAAGCAAAGTCATCATTCTACAAGCTTACGTGGTAACAAATCCTGCTCCGGAATTACACCCGGAACAATTGGCGCCGTCTGTGGGGAAGAGATACTAAAAGCTAGTCAAATCCCTTACAAAAAAAAAAAACAAAACCCACCCAGCAAGCTAAGAAGATGTCAAAACAACAAGAGGTAGTTGTGAGTGACGAAACCGCATTCTACCAAGATGACACCGTCCCTAATTCTGAGATTGGGCAGTCCCCCACCGGCCGAGTAATTCAACCGGCGTACGGGATGCCAATACTACCAGAAACACCGCTGCCTGCCGGCCAAGTCACTGTCATGGGACATGTGGTCGATGCAGCTAAATTAAAGCTATTCCTGGACCTGATGGGTAATCGCCGATCACCCCGCCGCAACGACGCGGTGACGCAAAGACACCGGCAGGTGACCAGGGCCCATAAAGTGACCCCGAACAACTTGTCCGGGGCGATACAAGGAGCCATGCATACTAGGACGCCGGCGGAGCACGTGCTGCCTGTGGCAGACCAAAGTCCTTCCCCCACTCGCGGGAGGACAAATACAATATTCTGCAACAACGAGGCCCGCCCCGAAGAAATGAAGAAAGAAGTCCGACTATCCAAAGTCGGGCAACAAGAAGCCATTCCCGCTACGAGGAGAGAAGCCGGACTAAGGTTGCGAGGAGCCGATCGCCACGCGTCATTCGACACATGGTCAGACAGCCCCTCAGTGCCTACGTCCTCGGAGTCTCTTTGCCAACTAAACTAAAGCTGTCGTCCCTATCATACAAAGGGGATAGTGACCCAACCGACCACGTCGAGGCTTTCGAGTCTTACATGTCGGTATGGGAGCAGCCTGACGAGGTATGGTGCTGAGTCTTCCCAACAACCCTACATGGGATGGCCCAGAGTTGCTACAAGGGGCTGCCTAATGGTTCGGTATACTGCTACGCCGACCTAAGGGATAAGTTCATAGCCCAGTACGCCTGCAACAAGAGAAGGGCCGTGGAGACATCGGATCTCCTCACTATACGACAGGGGGAGGACGAGTCTCTACGAAGCTATGTGAAGAGGTTCGACGCGAAAGCTCGCCGATCCGTGAGTGAACACCGAACCGCGGCCTTCGCACTGATGAAAGGCCTCTCGAAAGGCGAGCTCAAAAATGAGCTGATAAAGTGCGAGGACCTCAACCTGGACTCCGCCAGAAAGATGGCGGACCGAGCCGTAAAGGTGGAGGATTACCACAAGACCTGGGTAGGCCACAGTGAAGCTGGGCACCCAGAAAGGAGGAGCCGCCGGGACAACGCTGATGAAGGTCGCCGTGACATGAATAGGTCACGGCCTGAAAGATCTAACAGAAACGAGCTCGGCGGGCACCGGGGAGTTCGGGACCATACACCCGGAAGCGGTACCACGGTCTCACCCCCCGGTCAAATCACCGGCCGAGGTCATTGCCCCGAGCAAGAGTGAAGGGCGAAGTGGGCAAGACAAACGACCCCCAAGACGAGGGCGGAGGGCGACGCAAGCCAATTTTGCGATTACCACGACCGGCCGGCCATAAGACCGACGACGGCGTCGGCATCGAAGAACGCCATCGAGGAGCGATCCGAAAGGGGGCCCTCGGCAAGTGCGTAGGCGGGGCCCCGAAACGAGCTCCGACGGGGCAAATAGGAAATCGTATTCCAAAGGATGGGAGTGATCCGGTGGTTATCGGAGGAAACGAGAACGGCGGGTCGGTTAATGGGCACAAACGGCACCTAAATGAGCTTTACCAAGCCATCAACTTTGTGCCCACCACAGCGATCCCCGCTTCCACCGTCCCCGATATAACCATCGGAAAGAAAGACTACGAAGGAGTCGTAGCCCCGCACAACGACCGACCGGTAGTCCACTGGACATATCCAACCACTTGGTTAAGAGGTGCCTAATTGATACGAGCGCCTACACGAACATCATGTTCGGGAATGCTTCCTCAACCTCGGTCCGAAGATTGAGGACCCGAGTCCCCGCACCAACCCACTATACGACTTCTCTGGGCCGGCTGGTACCCACAGGGTCAATCAGTTGCGGTGATGTTCGGCGAGGCGGATGCGGCCAAGAACGTTTTATCCGAGTTCGTGGTCATTGATGGTTCGTCCGCCTACAATGTTCGATAGGTCGGGTCACTTTGAGCGAGGCCGATCTTTGTAATGTCCATCCGGGCCCGACATTGATGTATGTCTCGGACCGGGAGGCCAAAAGCTCGTCTCAAAGGACGAGAGAGACGAAATTATCAATGTCCAAATATCTCGCGAGGGTGTAACATGCAATCCCTCAAAGTGGCGAAGAAATCGAGAAAAGGGGAAGAGCCCATCCTTATGACAGGAGGGTGATCCGATGAGCACCAACAACGTCGGCATGGTCGAGGGAGCCGAGACCGAGCAAGTGGAGATTGACCCAGACGCACCGTAATCGTCGGTGTCGGCACCGAGCCAAAGTTCGAGCCGACCTCCTGACCTGCCGAGAAAGAACAAAGACGTCTTCGCGTACTCAGCCGCCGAGATGCCAGGCGTGAGCCGAGAGGTGATCGTTCACAAGCTGAACGTACTCTCCAACGCTCACCCTGTCAAGCAGAAGATGAGGAACTCCTCGGCCGAGAAAGATGAAGCCATCAAGGCCGAGGTAGACAAACTATTAGAGGCAGGCTTTATCATGCCTTGTACTTACCCTGAGTGGCTAGCAAATGTTGTAATGGTGAAGAAGTCATCAGGGGGGTGGAGGATGTGTGTTGATTTTACAAATCTTAATAAAGCATGCCCTAAAGATTGATATCCCTTGCCTCGAATAGATAGCTTAATTGACGCAACGGCAGGCTACACTATGCTAAGCCTGCTAGATGCCTTCTCAGGGTACCATCAGGTGTTCATGGCCGAAGAAGACATGCCTAAGTGCGCATTCATCACCATACACGGCACATACATGTATAAAATGATGTCGTTTGGTTTGAAAAACGCTGGCGCAACTTACACTAGGCTGGTGGACAAAGTGTTTCAAGATCAAAAAGGGCGACAAAATCGAGGCTTACGTCGACGATGCTATTGTAAAAAGCAAGTCTGACAGTGAGCAATTGGCCGACTTGAGCGAAACATTTTGCTCACTAAGGAAATACAAGATGAAGCTTAACCCAATGAAATGTAACTTCGGTGTCCGGGCACGTAAGTTCCTCGGCGTGCTTGTCAGCGCCGGGGAATTGATGCCAATCCGGAGAAAGTCCAAGCAATCTGGACCTCCACGGAGCCGAGGAACCGAAAAGAGGTTATGATGTTGACCGGGAGGATGGCGGCTCTCGCCCGTTTCATCTCTCGGTCAGCCGACAAGAGCACCCCATTCTTCAAAGTGTTGAAGGGGAATAAAGACTTCAGTGGGGAGGAACAGAGCACGCTTTCAGCAACTCGAAAGCTCATCTTCTAACTCTCCCGACCAGTCCAGGCCGATCTTTGGGGCAGACGCTATATCTATACATAGCGGTTACCTCGGCCACGGTCGATCTTAATCGTCGAGAAGAAGACAAGCAAGAACACCCAATCTACTTTATCACCATACACTGCTGGCCGAAAGAAATTACCCACGATCGAAAAAGCGACCTTTCTTTGTCGTCGTTGCCGCAAGGAAATTGAAACCTTACTTCGACGCACATCCCGTGACGGTCTTAACCGACCAGCCATTGGAGAAAGCATTAGAAAAATTCGAAAAATCCGGCGGGCTCATCAAATGGGCGGTAGAGCTATCCGCCTCGGCATCAATACAAGCCGAGGCCCTCGATAAAGGGGCAAGCACTTGCAGACTTCTTGGCCGAGTGCACATATCAAGAAGAACCAAATCCCGGAGTATGGGAAGTATACACCGATGGGTCCTCCACGACGAACAGCTCAGGAGCCGACATCCTTATCATCAGCCCAAACGGGGACGAGTTTGAGTATGCCTTGAAGTTTACCTTCTCGGCCTCGAACAACGAATCCGAATACGAGGCGGTGATAATCGGAGTCGAGCTAGCTAGAGCTGCTGGAGCGGAACACATTGTGTTGAAGACAGACTCACTATTGGTGACTAACTAAATCAGAGGAGAGTATGAGGCTCGAGACGATGGGATGGTAAGATACCTGGAAAGGGTAAAAGCTGACACTGTAAAATTGAAATCTTTCCAAATCCAATGCATCCCAGTCCGAGAACAACCGAGCCGACGCTCTCTCAAAACTTGCCGATTCAAGCATCAAGAATGTCACCCGAACCGTGCTTTGGTGTATATCGAGAATGCTAAAAGCATCACCGAGACCGTCGGCATGGTGGGCGACATAGAAGCCGAGACAACGTGGATGACTCCGATAAAGAAATACAAACTAACAAAAGAGTTACCGGAGGACCGCAATCTCTCCCAGAAGATAAGAAGGATCGCCGCAAGGTACTTGGTATTTGAAGGAGAATTGTATAGGAGGTCCGTAATAAGACCACTTTTAAAATGTGTCGGCCACCGACGCGGGCTCATACTTGTGAGAAATTCACGAAGGCATCTGTGGACATCACATGGGGGCAAGAACGCTAGCCCACAAAGCTCTCCGAGCCGGCTACTTCGGCCTACCATGCTTGAGGATTCCAGTTAAGACCAAGAAGTGCAAGAACTGTCGATGCATGCTCCGTAATACACGCACCCTTCCCGAGACTTGCAACCAGTACTTAGCTCCCTACCATTTGCACAGTGGGGGATGTATTTATTAGGGCCATTTCCAACGGCCTCCGGAGGAAGGAAGTACCTCATCGTCGCCGTTGACTACTTCACCAAATGGGTCGAAGCTGTCGCGGTATCTGCCAAGACCACGGCGGCAGTAAGAAAGGTGATTTGGGAGAACGTCATAACTCGATTTGGGTTGCCCCAAGTCATGGTATTTGACCACGGCCGAGAGTTTTGGAGCGACATGGTGATGAACTGGCTAGAAGAGCTCGGTATCAAGTTTGTATACTCCTCCGTCTGCCACCCTCAGAGCAACGGGCAGGCGGAAGCAGCTAATAAAACAATCCTAAACGGGCTGAAAAAAAAGGTTGAAGATCTAAAGGGAAGGTGGGCTGATGAACTACCGCGTCCCCGTGGTCCCTTAGAACCACGGAGAAAGAAGCAACGGGGTACAGTCCATTCCACCTTGTCTATGGGTCTGAGGCCGTCCTGCCAATAGAAGCAGCGGTGCCGACATTTAGAATGCAGACCGTTGACCCAGTCGAAAATGAGGAAGGCCTGAAAGCCTCCCTAGACCTGGTCGAAGAAAGTCGAGACGCGGCACGGCTCAACTTAGCCGTTTACCAAAACAGAATGAGAAGAGCCTACAACCGAAGGGTCCACAAAAGGGACTTAAGGGTAGGAGATCTAGTCCTAAGAAAGTCGGCCGCCACCAAGAAAGGAAACATCCATGGCAAAATGACGGCCAACTGGGAAAGACCCTACAAAGTGGTTGAAGAAATGAGGCCGGGTACATACCGGCTGACAGACATGGAGGGTGTGCCTCTAATGAGCCACTGGAACACCGACAACCTTAGAAAGTACTTCATATAGCGGCGGAGGTGTCCGAGACCGTTGTGGGCACCCCAACGCATGATTGTATCTAATGAAATGTGTTCCAAGTTTTCCATCAAAATGAAGAATCCCCCTCTATAGTCCTACCAAAGTAGACGCCACGGCAGTCACGAAAGGCGCAGTCGAGCCATAACCCCGATTACCTCGGCCAAAGCCGGGAGTGACGGGGGAATGATCTGATATGCCAAGATATTTAAAAAGCGTATAAGCACTGTTGAGACGCAAGTCTGACTGCCCCGGCCAATCCGGGAGTGGCAGAGGAAGCGATCAATATGTCTATAGATACGGAAAGCAGTCGAAACGTAAACTCAGTTGCCTCGGCCAAAGCCGGGAAGAGACGAGCGAAACGCGATCTGCCAACAGCAGTTGATACTCGCGAAAGCGACCAACATGCTTAAGAACGTATAAGTACAGTTGAGACGCAAATCTGACGCCTCGGCCAGACCGAGAGTGAACGAGGAAGCGATCAATATAGTCTATAGATACGAACGCTGTCGCGCCGTAACCCCGATTGCCTCGGCCAAAGCCGGGAGTGGCGGGGACACAACGATCGATACGCTAACATGTTCACAACGGCGGTTGGGAAACGCAAATCTGACGCCTCGGCCAGACCGAGAGCGAAAGAGGAAGCGACCGACACGCCAACATGTTTAAAGACGTTTAAGTATAATTGAGATGCGCGTCCTAACTACCTCGGCCAGGCCGAAGGTAAAAACGAAAAAGCACTCAATATGTTAAAAACGCAAGAAGACAACACAGATGAAAATGAGATAAAGACCTCGGCCGAGCCGGAGGCAAAATAAACAAACTCTTATTAAAGTATTGACAGGTAATACAAGAAAGAAGTCGACGGCCGTCCCCATAAGGATAGCCTAAACACTACCTACCAAAGTTCAACAAAAAAAAGGGAAAGGTACAGCAAAAGGTTACAGACATGAGAATTGAAAGCGCCAAAAAAGATGGCAGGGAGGAAAGGCTCAATAGTTGGCCCCCGAACAGCTGAAACTGTCTGAAGGGCCGGGTGAATCCGGTGATGACCACCCGTCTCCCTATGCCTGTTTCAGCTCGCCATTAGCAGCAGTAACAGCATCACCATCAGTGGGCGACCCAGAAGCCGACTTGGCAGCTTCAGCTGCCTTTGCCCTCTCAGCTTCCTCCCTGGCCGCCTTCACCTTTTCAGCATGGGCCGCCTTCTCCGCAGCCTCCTCAGCGGCCTTCTTCGCCTCTGCCTCCTCCGCAGCCTTTGCCTCCGCAGCTGCCGCCTTATCATCAAGCAGCTGGTCAAATTTTTTCCACGGGAAGGAGCCTTCAGGAAAGAGCTCTCTAATTACCTCCCTGGTAGCCTCTTCAACTTGGTCCCGGTACTGGGCACACATCTCAGGGATAAGGGAAGTTTGGAGCGTTCCAATGTCCTTCTCCCTCTGAGCAAGGATGGCCCTCGTGTTCCGGTGCGCCTTCGCCTGAGCCGTATACAGAGACTTCCATTCTTCCCTATTATCAACCGCATGATCGAAAGCGCCCTGAAGCTTCTCTCGCTCCTCCCGCAGCTTAGAGGCGTCAGCCTCCGCAGCCTCAACCTTGGCCCTCTCGGCTAGGACCGCCTTATCAGCATCCTCCCTAAGCTTTCGCTTAGCAAGGAGGTCTTTCTTAGCAGCCTGGAAGTCCTTCGCCGACTTCTCAGCCTCCTTCTTAGAGGCAGCAAGCTCAAGCCTAAGCCGTTCAAGCACAGAGGCAGCTTCAGCCATGACCTTTTCTTACTCCCTAATATGAGCACCGGCCACGTCAGCCCACTTCGCCAGCATCTTGGACAACCTTATGCCCTCCGCCCTAATCCGGGCGGGGGGAAGGCTTCGGGAGGAGGAGACGACGGTGGCATTTTTATCACCCGTCCGCACAGCCGCTTCTCTAATTGACGTTCGGAGGGACCGTGGCGGCGGTTGATCTACAAAAATTCAGACAAATCATCCATGTCAACGTTCATTGACATATCAGAGAGCCTGTCATCAGGAATGCCTAAAGAGCCCGCTAAATCCGAGCCCTGGGTTAGATCCGTACCAGCCTTGGCCTTCTTGGTTGGAGGACCCTTTTCTTTACCGGCCTCGGTAACAGCAGCGGCGGCAGACTCGGTCTCTTTTCTCTTATTCAAAGAAGGAGGAGCCTCCGCAACAGTGACCTCCTCCTCAACATCGATGACCACCTGCTGCTTTTGGACCGCAGGGATTGAAGACTGAACCGGAGTTGACGCCGTCGCTGCCATAGATATTATCTTTGGTTTGCGGCACGGACGTTACTGGCAACCTTCGCCCGAGCCGCCGTCATCCAATGCCTTCAATCGCTGGTCCATGAGTTCGTTAGGAGCCGGTCGGCGATCACGTGTCTGGGCCTTAGGATGCGGGTCAACAACTCCCCGTTCGTCAAATCCCAACCTCGGAGAGCAGAGACAGACAGTCCCGGGCCAAATCGGTCTGCAAAAGAAACGAAGCAGAAGTTAAGCAAAAGAAATAAAACAAGTTCAAAAGCAGAAACATAAAAAGCAAAGATGGGCCTCAAACCGACCCCACTCACCCCGTTCGAGGGCCGGTATGAGGCCGACGTGGCAGAGCAGCTCATCCTGAAGAACGATCTGCGTCGGGGGAATCCATCCCTTCGGCGTCCCATCCTTCTCGGCCTCAAACAGCCTCATTGCCCGTTTTTCGTCCTCATTAAGAGGGACCCTGTTGGCGTCCATCTTAAGCTTATTCCGGGAGACGTATCTATCATGCTCCCCTTTACTCTCGCACCGCAAATTGACGCGGTACTGGAAGGACCGGGGCAGCGGATAGTCCTCCGAAACCTCAATGTACACCCACCGCCCCCTCCAGTCCTTGCAAGACGTCAGCTTGGAGACGGTGACAAAGCCCGGCTCGGTTTGTATGTTGTACCACCCCTGGCCGCCTAGGGTAGTTTGTTTAAGGTGGTGGAGCCGACGGAAGAGGTTCACCGTTGGGGCCTCCCCTTTGAAAAGACACAACCATACAAAACCAACAATCGTCCTGATGGCCAATGGATGCAGTTGGGCCACGGCGACATTCATCGCTTTAATAATAGCAGCAACATATTCATTCAGAGGAAACCGGAGCCCATACTCCAGGTGTCTGATGTATACGCCGATACAGCCCGTGGGAGGGCAACAGACGGCCTGACCCTCCTTAGGGATAACAATTCTATACTCCCTACCGAAGGAGTAATGGTGTTCAAAAAGTTCAGAACCGGAACAACTGGCGAACTTTTTCGTCCAGGCACGGTCAGGACTAATCGAGCAGGCATCACCATGACCCGAAACAAGCGGCCTCCCTACGGCAGAAGGGGTCGCCTCATCATCATCATCATCCTCATCATCATCAATACCCTCCATATATCTCTCATCAGTTTCAGGAGAAGAAGACCGGGGACCCCCGAACCTTATCGGGGTGACGGCAAGTGGCTCCTGCTCATCAGGATGCGACGGCTCGCCCCCCGGCGCAGAAGTACTGGGTCCAGCATCAGCTAAAGACATGACAACAAATAATTAAACAAATAAAAGTTGAAAAAATTTGTTTGTTTACCTTGGAAAAGTGTTACGCTGAGTAACGCTTTGAAGACTAGAGAGAAGTTTCGTCGAAGAAAGCTAGAGAGAAGAAATTTTTTTTGAGAAAGTGAATTTTTGGTTGTCAAAATCAGGGGCTAACTGCTCTATTTATAGAGCAAAACCCATGAAACGGACCAATCAGGGCAAAGCCCATGAAGCGTCAACCAATCAACACCGAGCCACATGTCAAGCATGCAGCCATGGAATGTCAATCGACAAACAGTTACAAATATTCTTCAACACGCTCCTTGGCAGAATGCCAATTGACGTATCTTCTTCAACACGCTCCTTGGTATCTACTTGCCAAACGGCCCGCTGTTCAACCAAGCTTGGCAGCACCGGCTGGGGGCAATCAAAAGCACACGACACTCTCAACCTCGGTCTCAGCCAGCGCCATTTTCTTTTCCACATTAGATGTCCATTACACATCCATGTGGAGGGGGGATATGATACGGCCTTAGCAGAACCAAGCCGAGGAAGAAGAAGCCGGGGAAGAAATTCAACTTGCGCAGAATACGCTCAACACTCATCGAAGGTCCATACCACGGCATAGACTACGCTGGGGGCAAATTGATGGGGCATATTCTGCACCCGCTGACCGAGTCAACATATTGAGCAAGGTCAAAGACATCCACAGCAAGTCAACGTATTAGACAGCCTCACCGACGCATCCTGTCGGCCTGTCACTTGGGTCCCGACTAGGTAACCAGCCAGCCGGGAGACATATCCGCGTACTCACATCCAAGACCCCTCGGTATGGAGTCAACTCGGCCAACCGGCCTGCCATGGGTCCCTCGGCCGAGGGTAGAACAGTCTTTCCACCTGCTCTGCCACTTGGCCACTTGGCCACTACGTGACAAAAAGTGAAAGTCTATAAATACTCCACTTCTCTCATTGAGAAAAGGATCCAAAAATAATCAATTAAACACACTAATCTGGTATAAACTCCCTTATCTCTCTACAATATACTTTGTGCCAAGTAACACACAACTTAATCCCTTTTAAGTTTACTGACTTGAGCGTCGGAGTGAGTTCGCTCGGTACCAAGCCGAGCCCTCAGTTTGTTCATTGTTTCAGGAGAGGCCGAAAGGAAGAGTCAAGCAAAGTCATCATTCTACAAGCTTACGTGGTAACAAATCCTGCTCCGGAATTACACCCGGAACAACTATGAAAATAAACAACGGTTTAGCTACACAAGAACCATTTCGAATATCAGGTTAGGAAACGGATAAGGAACCGTTCTTAATGTTTAACAACGGTTTTGCTTACTGTAAAACCGTTGTCAGCGTAATAATTTACAATAGATGTCAACCATTGTATTGCATATTTACTACGGTTTTTGCAACCGTTGTCAAAATTTGACAACGGTTCCGTGTTTTAAAAACCGTTGTCAATATTTAACAACGGTAGGTTTAATAACGGGTCCGCTTTTTTTATTTAAAATTGTATTGACCATATTTAACCGTTGTTAGAGTACTTAATTGGTGTAGTGTGAAGGGGCGGAGTGAGATCCGCTAATTGTCTCATATCGGCTATGTTATTAGGATAGTTTAAATAAGGGTCATAGTTTTATTCACCTCTCGTTTCACATGTTTTTATGTGATTATTAGGGTCGTTTCACTATCTTTAGCTTCCTATTTGCTATACTTTGAGGTTTGGTGCCTTTGGTAGGAAAGGAGTGCTAGTCTTGCTTGAGTGGAGCATTTCAGAGCTATATGGTGGCATTCTATGACCAAGCATCAAGAGGAGAACAAAGTTAAAGGTCATAGTTCAATAAACCAAGCATTTGGGCAATGAAGAGGAACCCCACAAGTCCTAGTCAGCTCCCACGAGTTGGGAGGCAGCCACGCCCAAACTAAGAATTGCTTGCTTGGCTCTTAAACTATGATAAATGAAACAGCATCAAAAAATCTAGTGGTTTAGGCTTTTGAATCACTTCAATAAAAGTCCGGATGAGGAAATGACGTCCGTTTTACAATGCGAGCACCGCCTCGCCCAAGCTGAGCTCAGCTCGCCCTAGCTGGCGGGCAAACTTGATTCTTCAGAGCTTAGCTCCCACGGACTAGCTTAGCTCTTCTAAGTTCATATGAATGATTGCTTGTTGTGTTTTAAAATTATGCACATGTTATGTTTGATGAAACGCTTGATTAACAACCTAACATGATTCTCTTATCTTTTCAACAAGACTTGTAAGACATAAATCAACTCAAGGCTTGTTAGACCAAGCATATTGATGAATAGGGAGATCCAAGTCGTTGTAGGTGTCGTAAACTATAAATCAACTCAGCTCTGAGACCAAAGTCTTCCTAGGAATTGTAGGACATAAATCAACTCGATTCCACCCAACTCTAATCGTTTATGTAACTCATTTATGTGAATTTTGTAACACCCCCATACACCAAGGTGCCTTACCAAGGACCACCTTAGCATATCAAGGTGCTACTATCTCGGTTGCCCGAGGTAAAGTATATCAAATAGACCATCAAAGAACATTTATTAAAAGGACAAAACTGTTTAATCAGTACAACCCAAAGTCAAACCAAAAACTGTTTACAACTTCGAACAAATCAAAAGAATCTAATGTTTAAGCGACAGCGGAAGCTAGCTAAACGAAAGGTGATGACTCAGCCCCATCCGTAACGCGGAGCTACATCCACAACCATTACCTGCTAAACCAACTGCTCACCATCCTCGAATGGACACCAAATTTTTTGAAACCAATAAACAGGGCCAGTCAACTGCATAACCAAAATAAAAAATCACAGATACACAATCCAATAGACAATGCAATCCAACTGTAGTAACCATCCTCCAAACTCCAATAGTAACCAGTAAGCGACTACACACCAAAGTGTGTAGTCCTGCCAGGTTACCCATCGCAACAGGTAACCCACACAGCCAGTGGGGGACTGCAGCCTTGCCCACCAAATCCCCGCTCATCGCAAGGAGCGAACCCAGATCATTAATGTGCACACCTCTTGTGACGGGAGCCATAAGAGGTGAACTTGGGGTTGGAACCATCGCCCGAAAATAGTTCCATAACAACAATACCAATCAACAATATAATCTCAATCAACCTTAATCCAAAAGATACGAGTTACACAATTAACGACAATCAATCCTATACCAATTATACAATCAACTGAGTAGGGAAACCCTATCTTATCGCAATCCAAATCAAAACACAGCAATCACGCTTGAAAGCCTCCTCTATGAAGTCCTCACCTATTATAATATCATACAATCAATATACTATAAATAACAAAGCTAAACACCCCAATTCCCCCAAATCCCGATTAGGGTTCAAATAATTATAAAAAAATGTATAAATGACAAAGGTAAAACACTTACTGATCGAATCAACGCGGAAAAGGAATGAAAACCCCCAAAATTATGAACCTTAGAGTTGGAAATGATGAAGGTAATTGGAGATCAGTGTTACGTAGTTGAGAGTTTAGAAATGTGATTAAGAAACTGATTATAAAATGATTAAGCCGAGTGCAACTAATACGGCAATTTGGGGTACTCGGCCGAGTTCCTCACAACTCAGCCGAGTGCACCTAAAACGGCAGCATATTTAAAAGCACTCGACAACTTACTCGATTGAGTATGGACTACTCGACCGAGTAAGCTAGGACCAGAAAACCGTAGTATTACAGTCTTCCCTCCTTAAAACGAACTTCGTCCCCGAAGTTCACACCATACCTGATACAACATGTAAAACCAACCTACTAAATAATGCAACTCGAAAGGACACCTAACTCTAGAGACACTAACCATGAACCCAACTATAACCAACTATTGTTCACACAAACTGAAACAAAACTATACCGACATCAAAACTACCCCAAAACACACATGCGATCATCTCCTACCCACCTTAAAAGACAAAGGTTATGACCCCATAACCAAACATACCTGCTTAAAAAGGTGTGGGTAGCATTACCTCATTGCCTCTTCTGGCTGCGAAGTGGCTTCTTCCACATTGTGATTAGACCATTGCACCTTAAGCAAGACGGTTTTCCCATTTCTTGTCTTGCGCGCCTTACGATCCAATATCTCCTTTGGCACCTCCGCATACGTTAGAGCTGTTGGAGTAGGTGTCCTCCACAATTGTACGTTTACATAATAAACCTCATTTATGGAATATACCCTGGATATTCATTGGAAATAGTAGTCAGCTGATCAACGTATATCGGTAACGATTGGCCAACTAGGTTTTGATGTTACCGTCGTATGATGACGGTGTTTAGCAGATCCCATTCGGTCACACCTAAATGAACGAGCCTTAATAGAAAATTAATTATTTGTATGTGATACAATTTAATTAGTCCCTTGAATTATTTACTAAGAGTTAGTCGAGTGAGTTTTAGAGATATCGATTTTGGAACTCGAGTCGTAAAGTTTATTATTTAATTATGCGATAATTATTTAATAAAACTTTTTGAGACGAGGTTTAGTAATTAACTGTTAATTTACTAAAATTGTACTAACTGACTAATGCGATTAGTGTTAGTACATATTGCATATGTACTAAAACTGTACTAACTGACTAATGTAATTAGCTATTGCATATATATTGAGTGTTATTAGACAAAATAATTTGGACAAACTTAATTATATAAGATAATTAAGTAGGCGATTTACATATATTTGTGAGACAAATATTAAAATCAAAATGGACCCACAATTATTGTGACTGGGGCGTGTAAGTGGAAGAAAAAGAGAGCATTTAGACACAATGATTATTTTATGCATGCTTCCTTTTCTTTATGCTTTTTCTCTTCCCCATTACTTTTATTCTTATCAAAACATGTAATGATGAAGCATGCTCACCTTGAGCACTCAACCTCTCCCACTCTCCTCTCTTGGCCGGCCCCTAGGCCACAAAAAGTGCAATAGTTGCTCATTCTTGCTTGCTTGTAATTTTACACCAAAAATTACTTCGCTCTCTCAAACTCTCTAAAATTATTATTAGAAATCTTTACTAATTGTTAGTAACATAAAATCTAATATTTACATCTTATTACTAAGTGTTAGTAATATATGTTAAAGGTAATATTTGTAGTATCTAGTTAACACTACTTATATTATTTAGAGGCAAGTTCTTGGGTGCAACTCAAAGGAGGACTCCTATTTTGGTCTGTTGGGTTCTTGGAGGATCTTGCCAAGCATTGTATAATTCCATAAAACAACAAGTGTTGTTGTACTTATTTTTCCATTAGCATTGTAAGGAAATCTCTACGTTTCTCATTTATACCTTTATATTTGCATGCATGTTACATAGATCCATTTATCACTAAATTAAATTGTAATTTGATAAACTAATTAGAGGTATATGAGTTTCATGTGGTATCAGAGCTAGCTTGTAGCATGCGCGTTTATTTTGGGCATCTTTATCAAGTTATTAGATAACTAATAAAATTAAAAACTTGTGTTAAAAATAGTTTTGGCACGAAATTTTTATTTAATGCATACCTGTTGACCTTAAAATGTTTGTGGTCAAGTTTGGTGATTTGTAGAGTTATTTTGTTATTTATTATCATTTTTATATAAAACCAAGTCAATAATGCCATATTTTGGTTAAAAGTTAACTAAAAATATTTACCTATTGATTCTGACCATAAAAGTTTTATATAGTCTCACATGCATGTTTTAAATACTGTATGTAAAATTTTGCAAATTTTAATTGAGTTTTGCATATTTATTGATTTTTAATGGTTAAAAATCGATAAAATCGGATTAGTATGTTCAAAAATATGGAACAAAATTTTCTGGGCATGATAAATTTTTTTATATTCAAAAATATGATTTACAATTTAAAAGTAAAAGTTAAAAATTTATTTCACCCTTTTTGATGATATTGGTTTTTATTTGATAAACATCGATAAATATGGATGTTTTCATTCTCAAAATTAATTAAAAAATTTTGGGCCAAATTTTTGATTTTTTTGGGTCCCTGGAAATGTTCCAGAATATAAAAAAATTTTATTTCAAATTTTTGTAATGGTTATAGTTTTTTTTTAATTATTTCATAAAAGTTATGATAAAACCGATATAATTAGCATATAATATCAATTCAAACTAATTAATTACCAAAAAATTATTGGGGAATAATTTTTGAGTTCTAAAATATTTTAGATAATTAGTTTGAGCTTAAATATGATTTAAGTGGTGATTATTGATTTTTAAAGGTTAAAAATCGATAAATTCCACAAAACCGAGCTAGATACTTATGAATGTGCTTAAGGGCGATTTTTACATGAAATTTACAGCATTTTATTTATAGTTTTATTGTTTAATGAATGAATGTCATTTATTTAGGGGGTGTTTGGTTGGAGCATTTGGAATGGATTCAGGCCATTCCAATGTTTGGTTGGAGCATTTTGGAATTGAGTTAGATACCTGATGGATTCTAACTCCATTCCAACCCCTTGGAATCCCATACCCATCTCTCTCCCCAAGTTTCCAACTCCATAAACATGTATGGGGTTCTAACTCCATACCCCCTTGGAGTTAGAATTCATTCTATTCCATACCTAATGTTTGAACCAAACGCCCCCTTAATTATTTATGCAATTTGTACCTAGTATGGCCTACTTTATTTATAATCATTATTACCCGTAATGAAAGGGAATAACGGTTCGTTTTTAATTTAATTGCGATCTTATATCGCTGGTTTGTAATTATTAATAGTTTTTTTATTAGATCCAATGTATAATAGGAATTGTTATATATTCATTTGTATCAATTTTTTATTACCACTTATAACAAAGACCGATGTTTACTCGAGATGGTGCCATTTTTTGAAGGAGTTCCAAATTCCACAAGACGGTGCTATTTTTGGAAGGTGTTCCAATGAAGAGGAAAGGGACCAAGGAGTTGGTTTCCGAATTTGTAATAATCTAGTTAATTTGATTATCTAGGTGGCCATACTAGAATTTATTATTTTTTACATGTTTTTGTTTTGCTTGCCCTTCATGCCAAAATAGCTGCACATGCATTTATTTTATTTTGCGATTGTTAATTAACGGTTATTCATAATTCACCGACTTAGTTCACTTATAGGAGAATTAATAACTAAATTGACAAGATCTCTCACATATTTAATTAATTGGGATAAGCCTTACCAATTAGTAACACCTATGAATTCCATGTTCATTAGGGCAACCACGTTCGTGGACCCTTATTACCTCAGGTAAGTAGTGTGATGAGATCACATGCCAAAATTGGGTTTGACTCAACGGGATAAGTGTTGTCCCGGGACATGGAGATGGATTTAGTTGAAATTCGTCAACCAAGGGTTCTAGGGTAGAATAAGTCAAAAGTTAACTTACCGTATTTACATAAAGGTGGCATGCGATGTCCATTTTGGTCTAAAACCGGATCTCGAAATCATTTATATAATTTCGTGAGGGATCATTATATAAGTGCTAAAACTTGATAAAATCGTTTTACAAGTAAATTATTAAAACAATGAAAGCTTATATTTCCTTATTTTGTTGTAGTTTTTAATTCCAAATGACAACACCATCTTCCAGAACTCAACTTGGAAAAGACTCATGGCTAAGGTCCGTAATGGACAAGTGTATTTTGAAAGATAACGGTAGTAATTTCGTCGAATGGGAGTCAGCCATCAAAAGCACCGCGTTATCCGATAACGTGCTCCCCTACTTGGTTGAACCACCACCCTCCGAGCCCGGCCCAAAGGCTTCTTCGGCGGCACGGACCGCCGATGATGACCATATGAAGGTCTCAAACGATGTCAAGAATGTCTTGATATGGTCTATGGCTTCTAATTTCAAGCTTTGTTGTATCTGCCTCAATGCATATGAGATATTCACGAGGGTAACAACGATGTTTTCCCAACCGCAAATCCACCAATATGAGGTGCGGTGCGTTTCTTCGAAGCAAGTTTGAAGCAGGCCAAAATGTTGGCCCACATGTGCTCAAAATGGTTGAGCATTTTGACACTCCAGAGCGTCTAGGGTGTAGTATTCCAAACAAGCTTGCGGTGGACCACATTCTCCACTCACTTACCAACAAGTTTACCCTTTTTAGGTTGAACTAAACATGAACAAGATGGATAAGAGTTTCCATGAGCTTCATGCTCTCCTTACCCAAGCGGAGAAGGACATGGAGGCAAGTGGGAGTGAGAGAAAGGACGTTCTTTCAATGCGATTGAAGAACTTAAACCTTGGGGTTCGGAAGGGAAAGGGGAAAGTAAAGACCCAATTCAAAAAGCAAGACAAAGGAAAGGGCAAAGCTATTATAAATAGCAATACCAAGACAAAGGGTGGCAAACAACTGACGCCGAATACTATTATGGTAATGGCAAGGGCCATTGGAGGCGAAATTGTCCCAGGTACTTAGAGGACATAAAGGCCGGGCGTGTGACGCCAAAAGGTATAATCTCCTCTACTCTCTATATGATAGACATTAATTATGCTTGCACTTCTACTGGGGTATTAGATACCGGATGTTTGTTGGAGCTTGTGTCCTCCACAAATTAGTGTGATAACATTTGTAAATCTCTTACAGGTTCACAAGGGTATACTTCGTATTTTAATCAGTTGATTAACGATTACCTAATAACGGTTGGCTTGCTAGAAAGTTTGACGTTATTATCAGACAGATGGCGGTGATCAACTGGTCCCTAAAGGTCACACCTATAGGATGTGTTTGAGAGATGTGGTTATAGAAATATGATCACATTGATGCCTTATATGACTAAACAGTTAGTCAATGTGTTGATGAGACAATTATTTAATGAAGATTAAATAAAATTAGTTGAGACGAATTAACTGTCAATTCGTAAATTGAATATAATAAGTTATATTTAATTAAATGTATTTAATGTTAGCTTGGACGAATTAATCTGTTAATTCGTAATTAAATGTAATCGGTTATATTTAATATCAACAAGATGAATGTGTCATAGTGGTAATAGTGAGGGTACTCAAACCAAGAGATCATGGGTTCGATCCTCACTAGATGACAATTTACACATTTTATACATTTTTGGAATAACCGAAAATAAGAAGAAATTATCATCTTATTTTCGGATATGGGCCGAGAAAAATAAAAAAAAGAAATCCTACCCTAATCCATTCCTATACACGGTTTATAGGGGAGTAGGGAGAGGATTTTCTAACCTAATTTTTTTTAAGCCATTCTTGCCTCCCTCTCATAAAAAAAAAACACAAAAAACCTAAAATTATTTAGTTAATTTTTGGATCGATTCTAGCATAATCAAAGGGCATATCTCATATCGTCTTGGGTGCAACTGATAGGCGAATATCTACTTTGATATTGTTCTTAGGCCGTATTTGCTAGGACCGAAGGTTATTTCTAAATCCTATAAAATTATGTTTATGCAATTTAAATTTTATGACTAGTTTCATCATTATAATTCGTTATAGTCCTTATATTTAAAGGGATGCATACAGATAAATCCCACAATGTGTATCTCACCTTTGTAATCATTTGCAGGGGCTAAAGGGCGTGCAAGAACTAGCCAAGGGTGAGGTGGACCTACGCATTGGGAATGGAGCTAGAGTAGCAGCCTTTTCCGTGTGGACATACGTACTCACCTTAGCTAGTGGTTTAGAGTTGTTTTCAAATAATTGTTATTTTGTACCAACTTTAACTAAGAATATTATTTCCATCTCCGTGTTAGACGCGGAAGGTTTTTCTTTTGTGATCAATGACAATTATTGTACTTTTTCATTTAATGATATGATTTATGGTAAATCCATTTCTATTGGAGGTATTTATGTTATTAATAATGCTAATGAAATTTATCATGTACTGAACAAGAAACTCAAAACAGGTGAACCTAATCTATCCTACCTCTGGCATTGTCGTTTAGGTCATATAAACGATAGACGCACAAAAAGACTTGTTTCATCTAAAGTTCTCAAACCATTTGATTATGAATCTCATGGTGTATGTGAGTCTTGTCTTTTAGGCAAGATGACACGTACACCTTTTACGGGAAAAGGAACACGAGCAAGTGAGGTTTTGGCCGTCATACATACTGATGTGTGTGGTCCATTAACCATCACCGCTAGAGGAAATTATCACTACTTCATCACTTTTACTGATGATTTAAGTAGATATGGGTATGTCTACTTAATGAAGCACAAAAGTGAAGCCTTTAAAAAGTTCAAAGAGTTTCAACATGAAGTAGAGACTTATTTCATCTAAAGTTCTCAAACCATTTGATTATGAATCTTATGGTGTATGTGAGTCTTGTCTTTTAGGCAATATGACTTGTGCACCTTTTACGGGAAAAGGAACACGAGCAAGTGAGGTTTTGGCCCTCATACATACCGATGTGTGCGGTCCATTAACCATCATCGCTAGAGGAGGTTATCACTACTTAATCACTTTTACTGATTAGATATGGGTATGTCTACTTAATGAAGCACAAAAGTGAAGCCTTTGAGAAGTTCAAAGGTTTTCAACATGAAGTAGAGAACCAATTAGATAAGAAGATAAAGCCCTACGATCCGATCGTAGTGGTAAATACTTAAACAAAGAATTCGATTCACACCTGAAAGATTGTGGTATTGTATCACAATGGACTCCTTCTGGCACACCATAATTAAATGGCGTGGCCGAAAGGAGAAATCTCACTTTATTAGATATGGTACGGTCTATGATGAGTCTAACTGAGCTTCCTGATTTATTTTGCGGTTTCGCGATTTTGTCTGCAATATTCTCACTAAATTGAAGCCCGACTAAAACAGCCAATAAGACTTCATATGAGATATGGACATGGAAGGTCCCATATTTGTCGTTTATGAGAATTTGAGGTTGCGGGGCGTATGTTCAGAACAAGTTTAACGACAAATTTGCACCCAGATCCGACAAATGTCTATTTGTAGGATATCCGTGTTGGAGCTTGTGTCCTCCACAAATTAGTGTGATAACATTTATAAATCTCTTATAGGTTCACAAGGGTATACTTCGTATTTTATCAGTTGGTTATTGATTACCTTATAACGGTTGGCTTGCTAGAAAGTTTGACGTTATTATCATACTGATGGCGGTGATCAACTGGTCCCTAAAAGTCACACCTAAAGGATGTGTTTGAGAGATGTGATTATGGAGATGTAATCACATTGATGCCTTACATGACTAAAAGGTTAGTTCATGTATTTGACTAAACAGTTAGTCAACGTGTTGATGAGACGATTATTTAATGCCGATTAAATAATATTAGCTGAGACGAATTAAATGTCAATTCGTAAATTGAATATAATATGTTATATTTAATTAATGTATATAATGTTAGCTTGAACGAATTAAGTTGTTAATTCGTAATTAAATGTAACCAGTTATATTTAATTTGCTAATTATAAGTATGCGATATTTATAGTTAAAGTATATTTTATTCGAGATTGTTATAATAAATGTTGTCAGGCCGGATTTAATAAATCGACTACAATCGGTTCTGTATGGACTTATTAAAACGGGACAACATATATGATAATTAATAAAATGTACACATAATATACATTCTGATAACTACCCAAAAATAAGAAGATAATTTCTCCTTATTTTTGGTTGGTAGTTTGACCGAAAAAAAGAAGAGAAAAATCTCCCCTAATACTCCTCTTTCACGGTTTAAAGAGGGAGTATAGGTTAGATTATTTTCTCATTCTTTTGACCTAATTTTTGCCTCTCATCAAAACACACAAAATCCTAAAAATTAATCAGTTAATTTGGGGATCTATTCTAGCAAGAACAAAGGCATATCTCATATCATCTTGGGTGCAACTGATAGGAGAATATCATTGCGATATTGTTCATAGGCCATATTAGCTAGGACCGAAGGTTATTTCTTAATTCTCTACTATTTTGTTTATGTAATTTATTTTATGACTCGTATTCATCATAATAATTTCGTTATAATCCTTATAATGTTAATGGAAGTATACCAATATTTCCCACAAGTGGTATCAGAGCCAAGGCCACGATTTTATTTTGATGATTTTCATAATTGAATTTAAGCAAAATTTGAAAAGAATTTCGAAAAAGAGAAAAAAAAAAAGGTTCGACCGAAAAAAAAAATTTGCCGAGAGGAATTTTTTTTTTTTTTTTTTTAGCCAAATTGTTTTTTTGGTTTTCTTGTTTTTATTTCCATTTTGATTCATTCATTTTGTTGTTTTAATAAGTTAAAATGATTACATGATGAATTTGTAGATGTTTGATTTAATGAGGATTAAATTAAAATGTAAATGGAGGTTGTTTCTTGATGATAAATTGTTTTTGCTACATAGTTTTTGGCAAACATACTAATTTAACATTCAAATAAATTGTGATGATCGATTAATCATGATTTAGATGTTCCTTTTTAATAAGTTAAATTGAATCATCAAGTTTGAATATATGATTAGATTAAAAAGATGATTTTGCCAATCTTGTTCTAATAGCAACCATAAACGATTTGTCCATCTATTTTTGTTTTAGGGCATTATGACGCAAAAGAAAAAAAAAAGCTGTTGTTTTGTTTTTTTTAGTTTTCCCGAGACATATAAAAAAGGGTAGGCTGTTTTTTTTGTTTTTGGGCAATTGCCGAAAAAAAAAAAAAAGGATTGCTGGTTTTTTTTTTTTTGCCAAGAGCCAAAAGAAAAAAAAAGTTTTTTTTGTTTTGCTGAAATGCCGTGAGCATTTAAAAAAAAATTTCTTGTTGTTTTTGGCCAATAATTAGAATTATACATTACTTTATAATGTATGATTAATTGTTGTGAAGAGGTTCACATATCTTAGATACCTAATTATTTTAAAGAGGTTTAAAATATTGTCGGATTGATTCATATTACAAGATTAATATGAATTTAGATTGAATTAATTGTGATAAATTGAGGAATTGTCACATAATTTGATCATTTAAATAGGTGGTTTGGATAAATTAATCTACATAATTGAGGAATTATGTCTTGTATGTTTAATTTTATTAGTTGATGCATTTTATTTTAGATGAATGAATCGTTGAATGGTTTTATTTACGTATTTTTGCAATCGGTTGTAATTTGTAATACCTAGTGTGGCCTTAGTTAAATTATGTTTTCGTAATGATGGAAACATAATTTTTAATGTAATTTGAGATCTCGTATCTCCGTTATGGTTTTCTTTTTTATTACGGTTTTGAAATTAGAATGTAAATAGGTTTATTATGTAATTTTAAATTGTAATTTTTGAGAAGACTAAAGATGGAGATTGGAGCTCACTCCCGCTACATGGATCAAGATGGAACATCAAGACAAGCTTCTCGGGTCCAAGAATGGATTCCAAAATTATATTTAATGTTCATTTTGGTAGATAGGCCACACTAGGACTTTATTTTGTTTTACGTTTTACCGTTCTTATTGCTTTTCATTCACATGCTAGGTAGTGCATTATTTTCCGCCTAAAACCAAACCACCTACTAAAATGCATGAATATTGACTCATATAGATTGTATGTTAGTTTTCATTGACATACAGATGTCACACTGTTTAAGTCATAACCTTAGTTTATTCATTCACGCATGCTAGATATTAGTTCACTTAAAATGAATTAAAATAAAGTTGATGGGATCTTCCTCTAAAACGGAAATTGAGACTATATAAGGGCAAATAACTATGAATCCCTTCTTCGTCGGTAGGCATAATATGACCTCTTCTACGTTGGGTAAGTAGTTTGTGTTGACTTAGTTTATCTCAATTTTATAGTCCGAAGAGTTTCTCGTGATTATGATGGACTAAAGATACAATTTACAGAAATTTATCGACCAAGAATTCTAACAGTAGAATTAGCCAAAAGGTTGGCTTATCAATTACAGATAATTAAGTCTTGGGATCATTTATATAATTCTTGAGGGAGGTCAATTGTATAAATGCATGAGTCTTCGCTTATAACAGTTTTTCATTAAGACTTAAAATCATAACGATGCATATGCTTATTATTTTTATTCTTCTTTTCGTAGTGTAGAATTCATTTATTTTTATAATACTGTTACAACAAATGGCTGGAAATAACGAAATCCCAATGCCGAGTGCCACACTTGGACGCGAGTCCTGGCTTAAAGTTTTTATGGACAACATGAATCAGTTCACACGACTGAAGAATGATGGGTCCAACTTTGCGGACTGGGAGGCAGCACTACGGAATGTTGCCATTGCTGACGGTATGCTCAAGTACTTAACTAAGCCAATACCGGTAAACCCAGGCCCCAATGCAGGAGTTAACGAGTCACTTGCTTATAGTGATTTCGTCATGGAAGCGGGTGCGATAAAGAACGTACTCATCTTTGCAATGGAAACCAATTTGCAGAGACGCTTCATTGCCCAAGGTGCAAACAAGATTTTCACCATGCTCACTAACGAGTTCTCAAAAGCACCGAGAATTGTTACTTATGAGCATACCTGTCGCTTCTTTGATGCGAAACTCCAAAAGGGCCAAGCGGTTAGCCCACACATTCTTAACATGATTGAGAATGTCGAGAAATTGGAGGCACTTGATTGCAAAATCAGTGAGAGCATAGTCATTGACCGAATGCTTCATTCTCTTCATGATGGTTTTGCCCTTTTTAGGGCGAACTACTACATGAATGACTTGAAGAAAAGTCTTCATGAGCTACACTCACTTCTCGTACAGACCGAGAAGGATATGAAATTGAGTGGGAGCATGAAGCAGGATGTTCTCACGATTTCGAACAAGAATAAAGGTAAGGGCAAAGCTCCAGGCGACCTAACTGTAGGTATGCCAAAGTTTAAAAAGCCAGGAAACAGTAAGAGTGGGCCTGGTGACACTAGTGGCTCGCAGGGCAAGGCAAAGAGCAAGGGCGGTGACATTGAGTGCCACCATTATCACAAGACTGGACATTGGAGGAGGAACTGTCCCGTGTACCGTGAGGACATAAAAGCAGGCCGCGTCGTTCCTGTTGGTATGTCATCTTATATTCATATAATTGAGATTAACCTTGCAAGTTTTGGAACTTGGGTACTTGATACTGGTTGTGGTTCTCATCTGTGTAATCATTTGCAGGGCCTAAAAAACATCACACATCTCGGAAAGGGTGATGTGGACCTGCGAGTCGGGAATGGAGCTAGAGTTGCTGCAGTCTCGAAGGGAACATACGTAATCCAACTCCCTAGTGGTTTTGAGTTATTTTTATATACCTGTTACTATGTACCCAGTTTGTCTAAGAACATTATTTCAGTTTCCGTACATGATAAAGACGGTTTTTCATTTTCAATAAAGGATAATAGCTGTATTTTCTCTTTCAATGAAATGATTTATGGCAAAGCAGTTTCCATGAATGGAATTTACATCTTAGATCAAACCAAGGAAATATTACACGTGAATAATAAGAAATTAAAGGTTGGTGACAAAGATCAAACCTATCTATGTCATTGTCGAATGGGACACATAAATGAAAAACGTGTAAAGAAACTCGTCGATAATGGGACTATTCCCGCATTCGATTTTTCTACATATGGCACGTGTGAATCATGTCTCATTGGCAAAATGACTCGAATTTCCTTCAAAGGTGTTGGAATGCGCGCTAATGACCTATTAGGACTCATACATACTGATGTTTGTGGACCTATGTCAATCACCGCTAGAGATGGCTATAGATATTTTATCACTTTCACGGACGATTTGAGTAGATACGGATATGTCTACATAATGAAGCATAAAAGTGAGTCCTTTGAGAAATTCAAGGAATACCAGAATAAGGTTGAGAACCAACTGGGTAGAAAGGTTAAAGCACTCCGTTCAGATCGGGGTGGCGAATATCTTTCAAATGAGTTTGATCAACACCTTAAAGACTGTAGAATCCTTTTACAGTTAACTCCACCTGGAACACCTCAATTAAATGGTGTGTCCGAATGGAGAAATCGAACATTACTTGATATGGTTCGATCCTTGATGAGTCACACGGTAGTACGTGATTCATTATGGGGTTTTGCTCTTTTTTCAGCTGCTCTTATACTTAACCGAAGTCCGACTAAAGCTGTCGATAAGACTCCATATGAAATGTGGAAGGGAACAGTCCCTAACTTGTCCTTTATTTGGGTTTGGGGCTGCAAGGCTTATCTCAAGTGGAGACACGAGGATAAGCTTGGCCCGCGATTGGTCAAGACATACTTTATTGGTTATCAAAAAGTAACGTTTTGTCATTACTTCTATTCGCCTACCGAACACCGAGTTTTTGTTGCGGCTAGTGCGACGTTCTTAAAGAAAGAATTTCTCGAGAACAAGACAAGTAATAAAACCTTCGAGCTGTCGGAGATTCAAGAACCAACAACTGAGGAACAGATGGAGGAAGTTGTTCCTCCAACTGATGATACGGTTAATATTTCTGAGGAACTTAGGAGATCGGGCCGAGTCTCTAATCCTCCGGACAGATACATTGGTATGGTTGAGGAGAGTGACGTTTTGCTCCTAGAGAGTAATGAACCCGCTACCTATAAAGGTACCATGACCTGTTCTGACTCAAAGCTATGGCTTGAAGCCATGCAATCCGAGATGGACTCCATGTATGAGAATGACGTATGGGATCTAGTTGATTTACCTAATAAGGTAAAACCTCTACAGTGCAAATAGCTTTACAAAATAAAGCATTTTGTAGACGCGCAACCAGATACCTATAAGGCACGACTAGTGGCAAAAGGTTTCACTCAAGTGCACGGCTTGCATTATGATAAAATTTTTGCACCTGTAGTCATGCTACATTCCATTCGGATAATCTTAGCGATTGCCGCTTTTCATGATTATGAAATTTGGCAAATGGATGTGAAAACCGCCTTCTTAAACGGTTATTTGGAGGAAGAGTTGTACATGGTACAACCCGAAGGTTTCATAGATCCTGAAAATCCTAAGAAAGTGTGGAAGCTTAAGCATTCCATTTATGGACTTAAGCAAGTTTCTCGGAGTTGGAATCATCGTTTCGACCAGGTGATAAAAGAGAGTGGTTTCACTCGATCGGTCGGGGAACCATGCTTATATATCAAGTCGAGTGGGAGCAAGATTGTATTCTTGATATTGTATGTCGATGACATACTCTTGATTGGGAATGACATTCTTCTCTTATCTTCGATTAAAGGATGGTTGAAGAACCATTTCCAGATGAAAGATCTGGGTGAGGCACAACGCATATTGGGAATCCGTTTCTACCGAGATAGATCACGACGGACGTTATCATTGAGTCAGGAGTCTTATTTGGATAAGATTCTTGAAAGGTTCAGCATGACCAACTCCAAGAAGGGGAACCTTCCTATGACGTCTGAGATGCAGTTGAGCAAGTCTCAGTCACCCACGACGCCTGAAGGGATTGAGCGCATGAGTCGTGTTCCTTATGCATCTGCAATAGGATCAATCATGTATGCCATGATATGCACACGTCCAGACGTGGCATATGCATTGAGTATGACGAGTCGGTACCAAAAGAATCCAGATGAAACACACTGGATAGCTGTTAAAAACATCCTTAAGTACCTACGGAGGACTAAGGATAAGGTATTGACTTATGGAGGAGATATTAAGCTATCCGCAATCGGTTACGCAGATGCTAGCTTCCAAACGGATAGAGATGATTCAAAATCTTAGTCCGGGTTCGTCTTCACTCTTAATGGTGTTGCAGTCAGCTGGAAGAGTTCCAAACAGAGTGTTGTAGCAGATTCTACCACTGAATCCGAGTACTATGCCGCTTCGGAAGCAGGTAAGGAAGCTATATGGATGCGTCAATTCTTACAAGGACTTACGATAGTTCTTAGTTCGAATGACCCGATCACCATCTATTGTGACAATAGAGGTGCCATCTTTCAGGCTAAGGAGCCTAAGTCTAGCAACAAATCTAGACATGTACATCGGAAAGCTCACCTGATCCGTGATTACGTGTAGCAAGAAGAGATAGTGATTGACAAGATAGCTTCGGATGACAACATCGCGGATCCTCTCACTAAACCATTGAATTATGATAAGCATGAAGGGCATGTTATTTCCATGGGAATTAAATGTGTTCCTGAGATGTAGTATTAGATTATGGATTTGATACATTATCTTTTTCATATACTATTTATAACTTCATCGTTTTTATAATATCTTGTTTTTCATGTGGATTGTACCGACAACATTGAACGCCACAAAGTGAACTGAATTACATTATATTTGTTTTTTTCCGTAATCGCCTTAATGAGCTGATAACTCTGGCTATTATATTGTGCAGTCGATTGATGGTGGCTTAAACGAGCCATAAGTCAAACGGTTGACTGATCGATCACAGATGCGAGATTATAACGATACCTCGTAGGACAAATTTTTTTTGTGACAACGTAATGGAGTCCTAAATGTTTAAAAACATTCGGTGCCAAGTCGTGGATAGGACATCCATTGTGTTCCTACAATCGATTCTTTTGACTATCGACTGTCTCTTGAGATTAAGGCAGTTTTTGGGTGACTTTGGTTTCTTTCTCATGGTCTGCCGTAACTGAAGACTAAGTAGATTTTTTCTGGGTCATTTCATACTGTGCTTACATCTGCAGGATTCGTGTTGAAGAAAATATCCAACCCTTATCAGGTATAGTTATTTCTCAGAGCCACTCGAGGAGTTATAACTGAAATGCATGGCCATGCTCGAATGATGATTCGTTTATCAGTTAAGTTACTCTCTAGTCGGGGAAACCACTCTTGATATTGATCACTTGTAAAATACGACCTTTGTGAATACGGATTTTGCAAATTGTTTTATATTGAGTGGGAGAAATTTTAGGATATGAGAATCGGTTATCGCACATACACTTGTGAGGACAAGTGGGAGTTTGTTGGAGCTTGTGTCCTCCACAAATTAGTGTGATAAAATTTATAAATCTCTTATAGGTTCACAAGGGTATACTTCATATTTTATCGGTTGATTAACGATTACCTAATAACGGTTGGCTTGCTAGAAAGTTTGACGTTATTATCATACTGATGGCGGTGATCAACTGGTCCCTAAAAGTCACACCTAAAGGATGTGTTTGAGAGATGTGATTATAAAGATGTAATCACATTGATACCTTACATGACTAAAAGGTTAGTTCATATATTTGACTAAACAGTTAGTCAACGTGTTGATGAGACGATTATTTAATGCCGATTAAATAATATTAGCTGAGACGAATTAACTGTCAATTCGTAAATTGAATATAATATGTTATATTTAATTAATGTATATAATGTTAGCTTGAACGAATTAAGTTGTTTATTCGTAATTAAATGTAACCAGTTATATTTAATTAGCTAATTATAAATATGCGATATTTATAGTTAAAGTATATTTTATTCGAGATTGTTATAATAAATGTTGTCAGGCCGGATTTAATAAATCGAGTACAATTGGTTCTGTATGGACTTATTAAAACGGGACAACATATATGATAATTAATAAAATGTACACATAATATACATTTTGATAACTACCCAAAAATAAGAAGATATTTTCTCCTTACTTTTGGTTGGTAGTTTGACCGAAAAAAAGAAGAGAAAAATCTCCCCTAATACTCCTCTTTCACGGTTTAAAGAGGGAGTATAGGTTAGATTATTTTCTCATTCTTTTGACCTAATTTTTGCCTCTCATCAAAACACACAAAACCCTAAAAATTAATCAGTTAATTTGGGGATCTATTCTAGCAAGAACAAAGGCATATCTCATATCATCTTGGGTGCAAGTGATAGGAGAATATCATTGCGATATTGTTCATAGGCCATATTAGCTAGGACCGAAGGTTATTTCTTAATTCTCTACTATTTTGTTTATGTAATTTATTTTATGACTCGTATTCATCATAATAATTTCGTTATAATCCTTATAATGTTAATGGAAGTATACCGATATTTCCCACAATCCGAAAGTAACACATGGTTATTACTTCTACAATAGTCACGAGAACAAAGTGTTTGTGGCTCGTAATGCTGTATTCTTAGAAAAAGAATTTATTTCTAAAGGATAGAGTGGGAGGAAATTTGAACTTGATGAAGTTCAAGAGCCACAAACCGAGAATGAAGTGGAGAAAAATGTTCCCTCCTCTACTGAAACGGTGATTGTTCCTAGGAGGTTAGGTCGAATTAGTCATCAACCAGACCATTACCTCGGTAATATAGAGGAAATTAGTGATTTTTTTACATTTATAATGTGACGAACTGTAATACTCCACTGAACCGAAGACGTTATTCGGGTGGGGTACCCCTTTGAAGAGGTCCATTGTTAGGCTTAAAATCTGACTAGTGCTTAAAGGGATTTAAATTACTACTCATATCAACAAAGTGCACTCTTTTTTCTGGTTATCCATGCAAAAGAACTCCACAGTTAAGCGTGCTTGGCTGAGAGTAGTCTTAGGATGAGTGACCTCCTGGGAGGGTTTCCAGGATGCGCATGAGTAAGGAAAAAATGTGCTGGAAAGGACCCGTGTTGATTTATGGGCCATGTACACAACCTGACGAGCTACCGTGAGTGACCGCCCCCGACCCTAGGTTTGGGCCGGGGTGTTACAATTGGTATCAGAGCAACCCTGCGACCGTCTGGTGAGCATGTGGTATGGAGTACCCTGGTCACTAACCTAGCGAGGGAGGATTCTGGGTTTGGCTTGGCTGCGGTCTGATGCTGTCAGGCGCAATGAGGACATTACGTTCTTCAAGTGGGGATGTGTAATACTCCACTGAACCGAAGACGTTATTCGGGTGGGGTACCCCTTTGAAGAGGTCCATTGTTAGGCTTAAAATCTAACTAGTGCTCAAAGGGATTGAAATTACTACTCATATCAACAAAGTGCACTCTCTTTTCTGGTTATCCATGCAAAAGAACTCTATAGTTAAGCGTGCTTGGCTGAGAGTAGTCTTAGGATGGGTGACCTCCTGGGAAGGTTTCCAAGATGCGCATGAGTGACGACAAAATGTGCTGGAAAGGACCCGTGTTGATTTGTGGGCCATGTACACAACCTGACGAGCTACCGTGAATGACCGCTCCTGACCCTAGGTTTGGGTCGGGGTGTTACACGAACCCACTACCTACAAGTCGGCCATTTCTAGTCTCGACTTCATGCATTGGCTTGAGGCCATGCAATCCGAAATGGATTCCATGTACGAGAACCAAGTATGGAACTTGGTGGATTTACCTGAGGGAGTGTGACCCCTTCAGTGTAAATGGATCTTTAAGATCAAGCTCAGCATGGATAAACATATAGATGTATACAAAGCTAGATTGGTGGCAAAGGGTTTCACTCAAGTTTATGGTCTTCACTATGACGAAACCTTCATCCCAGTCGCTATGCTTTGGTTCATTAGGATTATCTTGGCGGTTGCCGCACTTAATAATTATGAGATTTGGCAAATGGATGTCAAAACCGCCTTCTTGAGTGGGATTCAAGAAGAGGAAGTGTACATGACGCAACCCGAAGGTTTTGTAGATACATCTAACCCTAAGAAGGTATGTAAGCTTAAGAGATCCATCTATGGTCTTATGCAAGCATCTAGGAGTTGGAACCATTGCTTCGATCATGTCATTAAACAATAGGGTTTTACTCGAAGTGGTGTGGAATCATGTTTATACATGAATTTTAGTGGGAGTAAGGTTGCTTTCCTAGTTTTATATGTGGATGACATATTGCTCATCGGGAATGATATATCGATGCCCACTTCCGTTTAGGAGTGGCTAGGAAATAATTTCCAGATGAAAGACTTGGGAGAGGCACAACGCATCTTTGGTATCCGGATCTATAGGGATTGATCCAAAAGGATACTAGCATTAAGTCAAGAAGCTTGTATTGATAAGATTCTTGATCGGTTCAACATGAAAGACTCTAAGAGAGGCTTTCTTCCTATAAGTTCTGGAATCACTTTGAGTAAGTCATAGTGTCCCACAAAACCTGAGGAGACTGAACGCATAAAATTAATCCCTTATGCTTCCGGTGTTGGATCAATCGTGTATGCTATGATGTGCACTCGTCCCGACGTCGCATTTGCTTTGAGTATGACGAGTCGTTTCTAAACCACCCCAGGTAAGAGTCACTGGATAGTCGTAAACAACATCCTTAAGTACTTGCGAAGGACTAAGTATTCGTTCTTAGTGTTTGGAGGAGAAACTGAATTGCGTGTAAGGGGTTACACGGACACCAGTTTCCAAACCAATGGGGATAATTTGGAATCCCAATCCGGCTACATCTTTATGTTGAATGGAGGAGTTGTTTGCTGGAAGAGCTTCAAGCAAGGTGTTACTGCGGATTCTACGACAGAAGCAGAGTACTTGGCAGCGTCAGAAGCTGCAAATGAAACTGTTTGGATTCGGCAATTCATGAAAGGACTAGGAGTAGTCCCTACCGCAGAAGACCCAATCAATATATATTGTAATAATAGTAGGGCTATTTTTCAAGCTAAAGAGCTCAAGTCTAGTAATAAATCCAGACACGTACAAAGGAAACATCATGTAATAAGAGATTACGTGGAGAGAAAGGAAGTAGACATTTGTAAGGTTGAGACAGACGATAATATTGTTGATCCTTTAACCAAGACTTTATCGAATGCCAAGCATGATGGTCATGTCGTCGCAATGAATTGAGACGAGTACCAGAATTTCATTAGATTATCAGATATGTAATAATTGGATATTGTATCAATTTTTCAAATATGATAATCACATTCATTGTTTAAGTTTTTATTACAGAATTTTTATTTAGTTTGACTAAATTTTAATAGTTTGTTTATCGGAATAGGTTGTGAGACAACAATGAACCCTATTCAAGTGAATAGGATGAACTTTATATTTTGTCCCTAGTCACTTAATGAGGTGACATCTCAGAGTGACTAGATTGTAAGTCGATCGATGGTTGGTTCAACACCATGGGGTCATGGAGATAACTGGTCAATTACATAGGCAGACTATATGACACTTTGCCGGGCAGTAACATTTATAGAGTCCCTTATCAATATTGTTGAAGCCTGGTCGTGGCGGGGACTTCTATAATATTCCTATTAGTCGATACTTTTGACTAGCGACCATTTATCTGAGTCGGTGCAGTTTCCGATTGGCTTTAGTTTTTGTCGTAGGTCGCGCCATGAAAGGTTGCTGATGGGCATCTTCTAGGTCATGGTGATCTGCATTATACAGAGTAATGGGTCAACATGAGTTGTTCACCCACGATAGGGTGTAAACATCTTTGGGCCACTCAAGGAGTAGTTACGGGAAATGCATGGCCACGCTCATAAGAGATATATCATAGATTTTTCGATCAGTCAGTTACTCTCCTTATCGAGGAAGCCACTAATAATATGATCAAGTGCAAGTGTGACCTGAAAGAGACCTTGCAGATTAGGAGATGTGAAACGGACACAAGAATTGGTAACGCACAACTTGTATCGGATAAGTGGGACATTTTGGAGTAGGTGTCCTCCACAGTAGTGCGTATACATAATCAATCTCATTTAAGGAATATACCCGGGATATTGATTGGCAATACTAGTCAGCTGATCAACGTATATCGGTAACGGTTGGCCAATTAGGGTTTGACGTTATTGTCGTATGACGACAGTGTTCAGCTGATTCCTTTCTGTCACACCTAAAGGAACGAGCCCTAATAGAAAATTAATTATCTGTATGTGATAAAATTTAATTACTCTCTTGAATTATTGACTAAGAGTTAGTCGAGTGAGTTTTAGAGATATCGAGTTTGGAAATCAAGCCGTAAAGTTTATTATTTAATTATGCGATAATTAATTAATAAAACTATTTGAGACAAGGTCTAGTAAGTAACTCTTAATTTACTAAAATTGTGCTAACTGATTAATGTGATTAGTGTTAGTATATATATATATATATATATATATATATATATATATATATATATATATATATATATATATATATATATATATATATATATATGTAAATCGTAATTGTATATATATATGTATTGAGTGTTATTAGACATAATATATGGGACAAACTTAATTATATAAAATAATTAAGTAGGTGATTTACATATATTTGTGAGATAAATATTAAAATTAAAATGGACCCATAATTGTTGTGAGTGGGGCACGTAAGTGGAAGAAAAAGAGAACATTTGGACACAATGATTATTTCTTGTACATGCTTCCTTTTCTTTATGCTTTTTCTCGTCCCCATTACTTTGGTTCTTATCAAAACATGTAATGATGAAGCATGCTCACCTTGAGCACTCAACCTCTGTCTCTCTCCTCTCTTGGCCGGCCCCTAGGCCACAGAAAGAGCAATAGTTGCTCATTCTTGCTTGCTTGTAATTTTACACCAAAAATTACTTCTCTCTCTAAAACTCTCTAAAATTATTATTAGAAATCTTTACTAATTGTTATTAACATAAAATCTAATATTTACATATTATTACTATGTGTTAGTATTATATTTTAAGGGTAATATTTGTAGTATCTAGTTAATACTACTTATATTATTTGGAGGCAAGTTCTTGGGTGCAACTCAAAGGAGGACTCCTATTTTGGTGTCTTTGGTTCTTGGAGGATCTTGCCAACAAGTGTTGTACTTATTTTTCCATAAGCATTGTAAGGAAATCTCTACTCTTCTCTTTTATGCCTTTATATTTGCATGCATGTTACATAGATCCGTCTATCACTAAATTAATTTGTAATTTGGTAAACTAATGAGAAGAGTCTAATTAGAGGTCTATCACTTTCAAGAGCTTCATCCAACTCGATAGTCTCATCCTCGAGCAAATGTGACGGATCACTCACATATTTCCGATGTTGTGACACATGGAAACATTATGCACCCGGTCAAGTGATGGTGGTAAAGCTAGCCGATAAGCTACTTCACCTACCCGGTCCAAAATCTCATATGGACCGATGAATTTCTAACTCAATTTCCCTCTCTTGCCAAACCTTATAGCGCCCCGCACATGTGACACTTTCAAGAGAACCTTGTCACCCACTGCAAACTCAATGTCCCTGCCATGCAAATCCGCATAACTCTTTTGTCGATCTTGAGTTGCTTTCATATTTTGTCGAATCAAGTGCACTTGCTCAACCATATCTTGTACCATTTGTGGTCCCAAAACTACAGCATCATTAGGTACACACCACCTCCTATCAAAATGAAAAATCCCATCTGCATGGATAGAAAATCTCGAAACTGTACCACTCCCTACCCTCATCTCCCACTCCTGAATCTTGGGATCATGTTCCTGTTTCCTTTTTATCTCATCATAAAGTTCAGTCTCGATAGTCAAATCACTGACGGCATCTCCCTTACGAATCATATGAATCCCCATCTTAGTCATCTCATCCTTTAGTTTCATTAGTGACATGGCAGTGCATAGCGAATGCACACACTTTCTACGCAAAGCATCTGCAACCTCATTAGCCTTCCCCTCATGATATACAATCTCCATATCATAGTCCCCAATTAGCTCCATCCACCTTCTCTGACGCATGTTCAACTCCTTATGAGTGTAGATGTACTTCAAACTCTTATGATTCGAAAACACCTTAATGGTTACTCCGTACAAATAGTGCCTCCAAATCTTTAGAACAAATATAACCGCACCCAACTCCAAATCATGTTTAGAATAGTTCTCCTCATGCGGTTTCAACTGCCTTGAAGCATAGGCAATGACCTTTCCATTTTGCGTCAAAACACAACCCAACCCATTCTTTGAAGCGTCGTTATAAACCTCGAAGTTCTCACTTCTCTCAGGCAAAGCTAGAACGGGAGCTGTAGTCAAACGGTTCTTTAATATTTGGAATGTCGTCTCACAACTCTCATCCCAATGAAATATGGTCTCTTTCCTCATCAAAGCTGTCATAGGTCTATCGATCTTTGAGAAATCCTTCACGAACCTTCTGTAGTAGCCAGCTAAACCCAAGAAACTCCGGATCTCAACAACATTCTTTGGGGCTTCCCAGTTTGACACCGCCTCGATCTTACTAGGATCCACCGATACACCATCTTTTGAAATCACATGACCCAGAAAGGCCACTCTCTCCAACTAGAACTCACACTTGGATAACTTAGCATATAACTGATTATCTCGCAAAATCTGCAGTACCAACCTCAAATGCTCCCCGTGATCTTCCTTAGTCTTAGAATAGACCAAGATGTCATCAATGAAAACCATCACAAACCTATCCAGAAATGGGCTGAAGATTCGGTTCATTAGATCCATGAACACTACCGGAGCATTTGTCAACCCGTAAGGAATCACCACATACTTATAGTGGCCATACCACATAAAAAAGCTGTCTTAGGAATATCGTCAACTGCAGTCCTCAACTGGTGATAACCCAACCTCAGATCAATCTTGGAAAATACTCTGGCTCCAGTCAACTTGTAAAAAAGATCATCAATCCTCGGTAAAGGATACATGTTCTTCACGGTAACATGGTTTAGCTCTCTTTAATCGATGTAGAACCTCATACTACCGTCCTTCTTTTTCATGAATTGAACTGGTGCACCCTAAGGCGATACACGAGGTCGGATGTATCCCTTATCCAACAACTCGTTCAGCTGCTTCTTCAAATCCTCCAACTCTTTTGGTCCCATACGGTACGAAGCCTTAGATATAGGTCCCGTCCCCAGTTTAACCTTAAAACTGAAACCAATGTCCCTCTTTGGAGGTAGCCCTGGTATCTCCTCCGGAAAGACATCACCGAACTCATTAACCACTGGTATCTGTGTTGCTGAAGGCTCCTCTACCCGAGTATCCCTCACATGACAAAGGATCATAGGACACCCCTTTCTCAAACATGAGTTTAAAGTCATCACTGCAATCATCTTTACCTTGGGTTTTACAACAAACCCCCTGTAACACCCCCATTTATTCAGGAGACTTTAGCTAGACATTCCCAAATAAATAGGACTGTTACCATCTCGGTTTCCCGAGTTTGTGAATAACAAAGTACAACAATACCAAAGTACTTAAAATTAAAACTTTAATGAATACATGTTTATTACAATTTAACCAACTAACTTAATATGAAATACAATACAACTCGCAGCGGAAATAAATAAAGTGATGTAATTATTGTATGTGATCTAGACTTCAACTACGGTCCAAGTCAAGCTCTCATGCCAATGCTCCCGAGTCAGCTAATCTTTGCAACCTGTCAAATCTGCTCCCTATAAAATGGTTCACCGCAGGTGTTCACGAATACACAGTCAACCGCGAGGTTGAGTAGGAATAAATACTAACAACAAAAACATACGATAAATAATCCAATCTCCTTTTTCATTGCACAACCCCCTGACAACGTGCTCCTTTCTTTTACTTACTCATTACACTAATCATCCCGCCAATCCCTGGCCGGGGCAGCCTCAACCCGAAGGTGAGTAAACACACACTACATTACCAAAAGGTAATGTCTGCCTCAACATATAGTTGATTAAATATCCACCAGATGGCCTACAGACCAATATGGGGCCTGCCTCGAGTAAATACGATAAAATATCGTCTGCCAGAATAAATTTGAAATACATCACCCGAAGGCTCTTACACGACGTATGCCAATATAACCTCAATTATAATCTACATCACCACGAAGGGATGTCTGCCAGTATTAAACTGAATAACCGATGCAATAACAATAACTCCATCACAATAACCAACATATACAATGTAATTCTCCCTTCCAACAAGTACGATTTGATTAACCAACATATGCAATATAAATCTCACTTCCAACAATTACGATTATATCAATCAACACAATTCACATATGATCAACTCACTTTAATATAAACCATCCAACAAACATAATCGAGTAAAAGTTGACTAGGATTTATCCCTACCTGATAAGCAATTCCAATTAAGCAGCTCAAGCAATCCAATAAATAAAGCAATCTGATCCGATTATAATTCTTCACAACCGTCACCTAATCAAAATATTATAATTCAGTTCAATTCAATTATTTATTTATTTATTCCTTTTATTTAATTATTCAAAATAATTATTTATTATAATTATTAAACGTTACGATATTAAAAACCCGCTTATGAAACAAATCCGAGTCACCCGAATTACCCACTTAAAACCAGTCACCAAACACACCAAAATAAGCCCGTCTTAAAAAAAACAATAAAACCAAACCCATTTACCCAACCACCCGTAAAACACAAACCCACATACTACATATTACGCGACAAAATCGTGTTTGACAACCCTTCTAAACCCGCCTATATCCGACACCCCTAGCCACCATCGTCACCACCCAAACCCGCCACCTCTAGCCTACACCACGACTCACCCAACCACCCCCTTCACCTTCTGTCAAACCACCATCAGCAGCCCCAAAAACCGTGCCTAACCAGCCCCCTCACAACCCGTCATCACATAACCAACCACACTCATTCCCCCGTGTAAAACATCCCTCGCCAACACCACTACAGCCACCTCCACCACCTCTGGCCACCACCGTTGACACCACTGTACCACAGTGGTTCCAGAGATGGTCCCCACTTACCCAATGGTCCCCTAACGAGGACACGAGAACCGTCTTAATACGGTATCACCACCGCCCTTGTTCTGCCCTGTTTACCGCCACTACCAGCACCAACCACCACCAGCCACCCCACCAACACCCCAGCCGTGGTCGACCCAACTACCACAACCCAACTAACCCAGGTTTGAGTCAAGCAAGCCACGGGTAAGGGTATAAAACGGGTTTTTAGCGTGGAAAACAACACCCTTGCCCTAACTCCTAACTCTGGCCAACCACCGCACAAACCACCGCCATAAAATGACCCATACCACCCACGATGGTCGACTACACCCTAGGCATCTGCCATAAACAACCCAGGTCAGTCACGCTTAAGAATGGGTTCAAAACGACACTAAATCCGCAACACAACCACCTCTCGAAAACCCTTCTGCCACCGCCACCCTACGCCTTCCCTGACACCACAACCGTACTCAATCCAACCCTTGCAATCCCACGTACCACTCCCCAAAGTTTGGTCTGATTCCGTCAAGGTTTGGGTCAGTTTCTAAGCGTCTTAAGATCGTCTGACATTCAGCTTAATAAGAAAATAAAACGAGATTAGAATTTTACCTTAATTAATTATCGCTGCTAATTTCATCACCAATACTTTCTTAATCTCCCTCTTGTGAATTATTTTCAGATTTGATGAATAATAAAGACTATTGCTTGAGGTTTCATCTATTTATATTGGTAGGCTAAGGTTATAAGGAAGCAATTAGGAAATATAAAATATATTTATTATTATTATTATTATTAGTAATTATCTGATCCCGACAATTAATCAACCCATTTACGCAACATATATAGTCGACCCAAGCCCTATATCACATGACCCAACTCCAATCCCGTCTTTCTTTATTATTTTATTTATTTAATTACTGTCTCATAACAAATATTATTATTATAAATACAATTACTATTATTATTAGAGAAAATTGTTGATTACAGCCTTTTATAAACCACTTTTTGAAAATTACAGCCTTATATAATTTTTTTTGAAAATTACATCCAAAATATTACTTTTCTTCTAAAATTGCACCAACTTGAGGTTTTCGGTGAATTTTGATGATGTTTTTATGATGTTTGAGGTGATTAATTGGTTTGTGTTAAGGAGAGGTAAGAAATCTGGGTAAGTAGGCTCTCAAATAATAAAGGGTACATCATAAAAACATCATCAAAATTCACCAAAAACCTCAAGTTGGTGCAATTTTAGAAGAAAAGTAATATTTTGGATGTAATTTTCAAAAAAAATTATATAAGGCTGTAATTTTCAAAAAGTGGTTTATAAAAGGCTGTAATCAACAATTTTCTCTTATTATTATTATAACATAATAATCATTCACTATTACCATATAAATTATCGTATATTATTATTACCCAATTACCATTCCGACCCATTACTCTATTATTCTATTATTTTATTATATCATTCCGTCTTATTCACAATTATTAATTATAACCGTCACAATCAATTATTCGAATTACGTAAATTAGTTATATAAACTTCACTAAACTACGGGGTATTACAGTCTTACCTCCTTAAAATGAACTTCGTCCCGAAGTTCGCCCACAACTACTACCACAACACTTATAACATCCTCATAACTAAGCACCATCCAACACAATTAAGCATTTTACGATTATCAATCACGCCAATCTTATCACAAGGTAACACAACAATAACTCAAATATTTGTAGTATTACATTCCTTCCCCCTAAAAATAAACTTCGTCTCCGAAGTTCAGAATATCAACCAAATGGAAAAACCAAATCATTATTATAAAACATGAAACACACATTGTAATATAAAACATCTTTCATTTCCAACACTAATTAATGGTTAAAATGAATACAAAATCTTTGATTTACTTCTAAATAGCAAAACCAACCATATACGATATTCGAACTAATTTTCATTTAAACTTCAACTTATTACTTCAGCTATCGACGATTACATTGATAGACTAAATAATACTTCCTCCGTTTTTATATGATGTACCCATTTGTTGAATATATGAGTGGAGTATTTTAATAAAATGGGTACATCATATGAGAATGGAGGAAATAATCCATAACACACTACTACAAATGAGCACTTGGGCCACGGCTAAATTCGTGGCGCAAGTGTTAAATTTCCGTGGCTAAATCATTTGGCCACGGAAATACCTTCCGTGACGCAAGTGGTCGTGGCGAAGAGATAGCCTCGGGAAAAACAAGAGCGTGGCTATTATTAAATTTTTGGTCACGGATTCTCTCGTGGTAATAACTCCCGTGGCCAAAAAATTTCCTGTGGCGAATAAGTAATTCCCGTGGCAAAAACTATATATGAAAATTAAATAAATAACTTTTTAAATAACTTTTTTTTTCACGATCGATATTTTTTTATCATATATGGAATAATGACAATCTCGGTACTAGTTTCGCTAGTTAACTTGATTCATTTGAACGTTCATTAGTTTCACCGGTCATGCATTCGCACGCATCAAAGAGGCTTCCCAGGAGGTCACCCATCCCATCACTACTCTCACTTGAGCACGCTTAACTGTAGAGTTCTTTTGATGTGCTACCGAAACTGAAAGTTAACTTTGTTGATATAATTAATACTTTGAATCCTTTTAAGTTTATTATTTTTCCTTTCAAAATTTACCTTTAGTACTATTTAATTACAAAAATGTTACATGATTTATGAATTTTTATGGAAAAACATTATTTTGGCCAAAACAATCAAATTTTCGATGTTACCCTCCCGACTAATGATTTTGACATCATTTTTTTGCCCAAGTTAGCAAAACCATTTTCTCTAAAAAGTAAACTTAATCGTGTTTTCCTAACATTTTTTTTATTTTTTAGTTTATCGACATTCTTATTTTCATTTCTCTTGTACTCATTTTTTCGTATATTTTTTTACGCAAATGCTATTGTATGACCGTCGTACATACGATATGAAAAATTAACCATTTTTTGGTAAAATAATTATCACATTTTATAACTTAAGGTCCCCCCCCCCCCCCAAATTGGTCACTATTAACCCAAAAGTAGTCACTTTTTACTCAGAAAACACGAAAAACACTGTCGTACAACAGAATCGCTTATTTTCTTAAACTGATTTCTCTTTGTTATGATTTATCGTTTTTTTCTCAAATTTTTCACATTATTTGCACATGTGACTTTAAATTATTATAATTTCTATATTTTCCCTGTGATGTGCTCATTTTCAATGAAAAAAATTTCTCCATATTGAATTTTGGGTAAATTGATAAAAACTACCAACTTTAGTCATCGTTTTCATAATCAATACCAACATAATCAATAATTAGTAATCACTAGCAAAATATTAACTTTTTTTCTACGATAGGTACCAAGTTGCCTTCTTACTCTAATTTTTTTCCTACTTTAAATGTGTTTTCATCTAAGAGAAGGATTTTGGAAGTGGGTGAGTGGAGATTTGTACTTGAATGATGACTTTCTTGAATTTTTCAAGTAGGTTGAGATTAGATTTTCAGGCGACTTAGTACCGATCGTAGAAAAAAGTTAATATTTTGGTATTGATTACTAATTATTGATTATGTTGGTACTGATTATGAAAAAAAGGTCCTTATATTGGTCATGTTTATCAATTAACCCTTGAATTTTTTATATTGATAATTTTTCCGATATGTTTTTTTCTTAATTGATTTGTGGAAGATCTTTTTTTTTTTTCTTTCTATTCTCAGCGCACTTATTTTATTTAATCAATTTTTTAATCTAATTGTCGTTTTTTTTAACCCCTAAAAAAAAGTTCCCAAAACTTTTTTTCTCACCAAGTTAAATTTTATATCAAATTCAAATTTTTTCTATAAATATCTTACAAATAAAGTTGTAAATCAAATTTTGAATGAACCAATTTGACAATATGTTAATTTTAGATTTATCAAAGATAGATGATAAATAACTTATTTATGTAATTTTATATGCTATGTTTTTAAATGTGATACGATCATTTAAGATTGTTATTCAAGATTATAATGTTTTAATTAAAAAATTAAAAGAAATTCACGACTGTAATAAACAGAATTATATATTAAAACAAATTTCTTAAAATAGAAATGTTTTGAAAAACCTACAAAACGTAATTATTATTTCTAAAAGAATAAAAAAAATTAGACGATAAAGTTTTCTTTGCTTGCATAAAAGTTTATAAAATTTTAAAATTTCTTATTAAAGTAAATAAAATAATAAAAAAATATTAATTAAATTAATCAAAGTGTTTGCAAAATTTTATATTGAAATGCTTTTTCATATTATTTATATTTGATTAAATTTCTTTTAGATTTTAAGTTTGCTTTAACATGAAAATATCTTAATTTAAGTCGGAAAAGATACTTGCCACGGGAGTTTGTTAGTTCGTGGCTAATTTTTTTTCCCACGGAACAATTCGTGGCTAATTAAAATTTCGTCACGGGTGTGACCTAGTTCGTGGCTAAAATGATTATTTGCCACGGGTGTAGCCTATTTCGTGGCGCAAGTGACGTTTTGCCACGGGAAAAGTTATCCCGTGGCATAAATTTTTTTCAAAAATAATGAATAAATTTTTTCTGTGGCTAAGCAGAAATTAGCCACGAATTATAAATTCTCGTGGCATAATTCGTGGCGCAAGTGACAATTTGTTGTAGTGACAAAATACGCATAATTGTTTAGTTTAACCTTTTCTTCATGATGATATCTAACTTAGACATGGATACATTTCATGTGAACATATATATAGGCTTAGGGAAACATATTCCGCATATCACTAGACATTGTAATCTACTTCACACAATTCACAATATTAAAATATCAAGAAACAAAAACTTTCATTTGTTCAAGACTAAGGAAAACATGTTATAACTAAAAACCATAAATGATTAACAACATAATTAATTCTTGAAAACTTATACCTTTTTTAGAAAATAAAGAGAGTTACTAAATCATGAGCGAAAGAATCAAGTCAAAAATTCATAAGGTCAATTTATAATGCATTTTACAAATTGTTTGGTCGAAACAGAAATTTTACAGCAACTTGTCTGAAACTTAGGTCAACTTGTAAAAATCACTATTAATTGTCAAACATTTACCTTGCAACGTGGCTTATCAATTTAGAAACATATACGAATCTTGTAAACAATGTAGTTGGAATTACACTAAATCGATAGGTAGTGTTTAAATGGAAAATTTTACAATAACATAGCGCAAAAACATCACTGTATAGGAATATTCTGACCACTATCCACTAAAATATTTATTTCTCCTAAACTGTATGTTATTTGAACACGAGACCAGTGACATATGAAAGTTAACTGACAAGGCTATCACACATAAAAATCTCATATAAGAACTTTAATCAGGCAGTAAATGGAAGCTAAAACAATCAAGGGTAATTGTTTTGTGAAATCAACCAAAATTAAATTCTTCACAATCCCACACAACAATTAATACTTTACATGTTTAATCATATTCGCTCCTTCCACATACATGCCCACATACTTCCTCATATCAACATGCTTAAAACAACGCTTAAAATCATATCACATTATACCACCTTAAAAGCAAGGTTACGTCCTAGTAACCGCAATCATCAACGAAATCAGTATTCAAACAAGGCAACCAAAAACTCCTAAGACAAAATAAACAACATTCATTTTAAAATTTCCCACACTGTAATATCTCACAAGGTAACCGGTTCGAAACTGGAAGGGCCAGAAGTTTGATGTGAGGGGCGCCCTAACTCATCCCCAGCCTTAAGGGGGCACCTAACAGTTTCTACCCGGGTTCAATTTATTAGACACGTCCTATGTTCATTATTGTTCATTGGTTAGGCCTGAGGATCGTTTTGCTCTAATACCATTTTGTAACACCCCCATTTATTCAAGAGCCTTAAGCTAGACATTCCCAAATAAATAGGAATGTTACCATCTTGGTTTCCCGAGGTAGCGAATAACAAAGTACAATAATACCAAAGTACTTAAAATTAAAACTTTAGTGAATACATGTTTATTACAATTTAACCAACTAACTTAATATAAAATACAATACAACTCGCAGCGGAGATAAATAAAGTGATGTAATTATTCTATGTGATCTAGACTTCAACTACGGTCCAAGTCAAGCTCTCATCCCAATGCTCCCGAGTTAGCTAATCTTTGGTACCTGTCAAATCTGCTCCCCATAAAACGGTTCACCGCAGGTGTTCACGAATACACAGTCAACCGCGAAGTTGGGTAGGAATAAATACTAACAACAAAAACATACGATAAATAATCCAATCTCCATTTTCATTGCACAACCCCCTTACAACATGCTCCTTTCTTTTACTTACTCATTACACTAATCATCCCGCCAATCCCTGGCCGGGGCAGCCTCAACCCGAAGTTGAGTAAACAAACACTACATTACCAAAAGGTAATGTCTGCCTCAACATATAGTTGATTAAATATCCACCAGATGGCCTGCAGACCAATCTGGGGACTGCCTCGAGTAAATACGATAAAATATCGTCTTTCAGAATAAATCTGAAATACGTCGCCCGAAGGCTCTTACACGACATCTGCCAATATAACCTCAATAATAATCTACATCACCACGAAGGGATGTCTGCCAGTATTAAACTGAATAACCGATGCAATAACAGTAACTCCATCACAATAACCAACATATACAATGTAATTCTCCCTTCCAACAAGTACGATATGATTAACCAACATATGCAATATAAATCTCCCTTCCAACAATTACGATTATATCAACCAACACAATTCACATATGATCAACTCACTTTAATATAAACCATCCAACAAACATTATCGAGTAAAAGTTGAGTAGGATTTACCCCTACCTGATAAGAAATTCCAATTAAGCAGCTCAAGCAATCCAATAAATAAAGCAATCTGATCCGATTATAATTCTTTACAACCGGCACCTAATCAAAATATTATAATTCAATTCAATTCAATTATTTATTTATTTATTTATTCTTTTTATTTAATTATTCAAAATAATTATTTATTATAGTTATTAAAGGTTACGATATTAGAAACCCGCTTATGAAACAAACCCGAGTCACCCGAATTACCCACTTAAAAGCCGTCACCAAACACACCAAAATAAGCCCGTCTTAAAAAAAACAATAAAACCAAACCCATTTACCCAACAACCCGTAAAACACAAACCCACATACTACATATTACGTGACAAAATCGTGTTTGACAACCCTTCTAAACCTGCCTATATCCGACACCCCTAGCCACCATTGTCACCACCCAAACCCGCCACTTCTAGTCTACACCACGACTCACCCAACCACCCCCTTCACCTCCTGTCAAACCACCATCAGCATCCCCAAAAACCGTGTCCTAACCAGCCCTCTCACAACCCGTCACAACATCACCAACCACACTCATTCCCCTGTGTAAAACACCCCTCGCCAACACCACTACAGCCACCTCCACCACCTCTGGCCACCACCGTTGACACCACTATCCCACGGTGGTTCTAGAGATGGTCCCCACTTCCCCAATGGTCCCCTAAGGAAGACACGAGAACCGTCTTAATACGGTATCACCACCGCCCTTGTTCTGCCCTGTTTACCGCCACCACCACCACCAACCACCACCAATCACCCCACCAACACCCCAACCGTGGTCGACCCAACCACCACAACCCAACCAACCCAGGTTTGAGTCAAGCAAGCCACGGGTAAGGGTATAAAATGGGTTTTTAGCGTGGAAAACAACACCATTGCCCTAACTCGTAGCTCCGGCCAACCACCGCACAAACCACCACGATAAAACGACCCATACCACCCACGGTGGTCGTCTACACCCTAAGGATTTCCCATAAACAACCCAGGTCAGTCACGCTTAAGAATAGGTTCAAAACGAGACAAAACCCGCAACACAACCACCCCTCGAAAACCCTTCTGCCACCGCCACCCTACGCCTTCCCTGACACCACCACCGTACTCAATCCAACCCTTGTAATGCCACGTACCACTCCCCAAAGTTTGGTCTGATTCCGTCAAGGTTTGGGTCAGTTTCTAAGCGTCTTAAGATCGTCTGACATTCAGCTTAATAAGATAAATAAAACGAGATTAGAATTTTACCTTAATTAATTATCGCTGCTAATTCCGTCACCAATACTTTCTTAATCTCCCTCTTGTGAATTATTTTCAGATTTGATGAATAATAAAGACTATTGCTTGAGGTTTCATGTATTTATATTGGTAGGCTAAGGTTATAAGGAAGCAATTAGGAAATATAAAATATATTTATTATTATTATTATTATTAGTAATTATCTGATCCCGACAATTAATCAACCCATTTACGCAACATATATAGTCGACCCAAGCCCTATAGCACATGACCCAACTCCAATCCCGTCTTTCTTTATTATTTTATTTATTTAATTACCGTCTCATAACAAATATTATTATTATAAATGCAATTACTATTATTATTATTATTATTATTATTATTATTATTATAACAATAATAATCATTCACTATTACCATATAAATTATCATATATTATTACCCAATTACCATTCCGACCCATTACTCTATTATTCTATTTTTTTATTATATCATTCCGTCTTATTCACAATTATTAATTATAACCGTCACAATCAATTATTCGAATTACGTAAATTAGTTATATAAACTTCACTAAATTACAGGGTATTACACCCCCAATATGACACTTTGACTCCTTTAAGCCCCTTTAAAGACACTTTCTTTTGACGACGGTCTATCTTGGCCCTATACTTACCCAACAAATCCCTCCCAACTATGACCTCAAACCCATCATAGGGAACTCAAGCAAATTAACTAGTAAGTCCACTTGCCCAACTACTATAGACACCCCTTTATACAACTTATTACAAGACACCGACTCCCCCGATGGTATAAACACATTATCTCTTACCAACTCATATTCTCCCAAACCCCATGGTATAGGCATGACCGCTAGACACAAAAGAATGGGTTGGCCCTGAATAAAAAAAAAAAAAAAAGTCAATTTATTATTAACAAGAAAAGTAGCAGTGACAACATGCGCGTCATCCTCAACCTCCTGTTTGCTAATCATGAAGAGTTAGCCACTGTTCTTCTGACCTTCTCCCTGGACTGTAGTCACTGATGTAGTAGGCTTAGCCGCCAAATTCTGAGTCACACTGTTATTCGAACACTGATAGGATCCACCGTTGTTGCGGTTGTAGCCGCCATTGTTGTTGTCCCGGCCTCGCTGATTGATCCATGACCCAGCTGGCCTGCTACTTGCCAAATTATGGCTCGGAGTTTGTGAGTAATTCCCTTAATAAGATCTTGGAAAGCCTCCTCCTCCCCTTACAGTGCTCGTAAACTCATACCATTTGTGACCTGACCCACCACAGTTGTAGCATTACAAGGTTGAGTTATCGCTAGTCCTCCAACCACCTCTTCCCTATGCATGAGATCCCCCACCATAGGTAAACCCTCCAGAATAAGTTCTAGCTTGGTTATGGTTACCCCGCTTGTGGCTTGGTTGGTTGCCACCCTCACTCTCAACTTTCCTCTTCTCAATCCCCTTTCCCCGGGCCTCCTTGGCCATATCAACCAACCTCTCAGCATACCCTGCTCTTTCATAGACATCTTTCAATCAGAGATCACCCCGGCTGGTAGCTTTTCCATAATCTTCAATGCTTACCCTCTCTCAAAGCGAATAGCCAAAATTCGTTGACTCAGCTGCATGTCTTCCATAAAGCGCGATAGTTTGATGAACCTATGATAGTACTCAGTGACGGTCATGCTGTCAATCATAGTAAAGGTATCAAACTCACCCCTCAACTTTGCACGTATGTGCTCCGGAACGAAGTGGTCCCTCATTGCCCCCTTGAATCCTACCCAAGGAATTGCAGATTGGCCTAGATTTCTATAGTATGCTCGAGCTCCTTCCCTCTCATTGTGCCACCATACCCCAACCTCATCCCTCAGATAGAAAGCAGTCTACTCTACCATCATCTCCTCCGGAAAATGAACCACTTCCAACACACTCTCCATCTGTTGGTGTCAGTTGTCAAGTAGTCTAGGCTAGCCGATGCCCTCATAAGTGGTAAGGTTAAAGCGGGAAATGGTGGTGCTCAAACGGGATGCATTAAATGGTTTCTCCCCCGATTCCCCACATTTTTAAGTGCATCAGTGAGCACCTCTTGCTGCTCAATCATCCTAGCCACCTTATTAAGGCTCATCTCCGGAGCCTGGAGGTAAGCGGCTGATCTCTTTGGCGGCATTTTGAGCTGATATAACCAAGACAAACGTAAGCACATATCCTAAGACTCAAAACAAATATCACATCCGCCATAGAGGTATTCGGTCGAGTATGATGACTACTCGGCCAAGTAATCCGACTCCAGTAGCTGATCAAAAATACACATAAAGCATACTCGATCGAGTACATTACGTACTCGGTTGAGTACGCCCCACTCGGTCGATTACTATCTCTACTCGGCTGAGTGGTCATATTCCAGTAGCTACTGCCAAAAACACAAGTCCACTCAATCGTTCGAGTGACTAGTTACTCGGCCGAGTACCCTCTACTCGATCAAGTACCTGTCCTGCTCGGCCGAATCATGCCAAAAAAGATTCCCCCATCACACAACCAATAAGTATAAGTACTAAAACACAAAGCAGCAGCCTATTCACATGTTTCTATACCATGAACAAAAGAAAAACGCAAACAACCAACCATACACATTATGCCTTTCTATATCACTTTTATTACTCTAGAACATACGCATCCAATTCATATCATACCATCTCGAACCATAACATGCCCATCCATTATATACATACATGGACCTACACAAACATACACTGATCCCCAAAACATACCCCGTAGTGACCGGTTCGAATTTGTGTGGGCAACATTACGGTTTCGAGACGTCTCTCACATCTTTCTGGTAGGTCCAAACAATTCCTACCCGGGTTCATTTTAGTTAAACGCCCTATGTTCATTTTGTTCATTGGTTTTCGGTTCCAAAATCGGCGCTCTGATACCACTTTGTAACACCCACATACACCAAGGTGCCTTACCAAGAAACACCTTTGTATATCAAGGAGCTACTATCTCGGTTGCCCCAGGTAAAGTATATCAAATAGACCATCAAAGAACATTTATTAAAAGTACAAAACTGTTTAATCAATACAACCCAAAGTCAAACCAAAAACTGTTTACAACTCCGAACAAATAAAAAGAAACCAATGTTTAAGCGATAGCGGAAGCCAGCTAAATGAAAGGTGATGACTCGGCCCCATCCGTAACCCATGAGCTATGCTCATATCCATTACCTACTAAACCAACTGCTCACCATCCCCGAATGGATCACCGTAGTTTTGAAAACAATAAATGGGGTTAGTCAACTGTATAACAAAAATAAGAAATCACAGATGCACAATCCAATCCTGCTGTAGTAACCATCCTCCAAACACCAATAGTAACCAGTAACTGACTACACACCAAAGTGTGTAGCCCTGCCAGGTTACCCATCGCAATAGGTAAGCCACACCGCTAGGGGGAGGGGGGGGGCGCATCCTTGCCCACCAAATCCCTTCTAATCGCAATGTGCGAACCCAGATCATTAATGTGCACATCCCCCTTATGACGGGAGCCACAAGAGGCGAACATGGGTTGGAACCATCTCCTGAAATTGGTTCCATAACAACAATACCAATCAACAATATAATCTCAATAAATTTCAGTCCAACTGATACAAGTTACACAATCAACCATAATCAATCTTATACCAATTATACAATCAACTGAGTAGGGAAACCCTACCTTATTGCAATCCAAATCAAAGCACGTAAATCACACTAGAAAGCCTCCTCTACAAAGTTATCACCTATTATAATATCATACAATCAATATATTACATATATAAAGGCTAAATACCCCAATTCCCCTAAATCTCGATTAGGGTTCATATAATTATTACAAAAATGTATAAATAACAAAGATAAAACCCTTACTGATCGAATCGACGCGGAAAAGGAATGAAAAACCCCCAAAACTATGAACCCTAGCCTTGGAAATGATGAAGGTAATTGGAGAGCAGTGTTACGTAGTTAAGAGTTTAAAAAAGTGATTAAGAAACTGATTATAAAATGATTAAGACGATAACACGACTTATATATACTTCTCTAATTATGTTAATTAAACCGCAGAAAATTAACCCGTCAGACCGGGTACTCGGTAGAGTACCTGGGATACTCGGCCGTGTTTGACCTACTCGGCCGAGTTCCTCACAACTCGGCCGAGTGCGCCTAAAACAGCAGCCTGTTTAAAAGCACTCGACAACTTACTCGACCGAGTATGGACTACTCGACTGAGTAAGCTAGGACCAGAAAACCGTAGTATTACAATTTTACCATGTTTTCCTATGATCCCATGACACCCTAGTGTCTTTAATCTATTGTTAACATTTCTATTTTATTGCTTATTTTACCATTCATTGTCATTTATTGCTTTTCATTCGCTTAGACTTTAAACCCAATCAATTGCGACAACCAAAGTATAACTATAACTTGATTGAATAATTTGAATACCCCCGTCCTTTGGGTTCGACTCCGACTTACTCACTATGCTTGTAGTTGGATATAAATGTGTTTGATAGTGGACAACGACCCGGTCCATCATGAGTCCCGTAACAAGGGGGATGTGCACATTAATGAGCTTGGGTTTGCTCATTGCAATGAGCGTGAATTTGATGTCCTCTCTGCGGTTTGTCATCGGCAGGGGTGGGTTACCTGTTGCCATGGGAATCTGGCTCCTCGTTGGGATGAGAGCCATTTGTTATTATGGAGTTTGGAGGATGTTGGAGTATTGATTGTATTATCTTGTTCTGCATATTCTTGTATGTGGTTGTGATTTATTGTGTAATTGTACTGACCCTTCAAATGTTTTCAAAACTGTGGTGATCCATTTGATATTTCCGGCAAATGGTGAGCAGTGAGTCTAGCAGGGTTTGATGTTTGAGCTTGCTTGAGGGTTTGGATGGGATGCCGGCGTGACATTCACATTAGCTTCCGCTGTTGTTTTGTAGACTATCATATTACTAGTTTGAGACGAGTTGTATTTTACTTTCACTTTGAGATTTTGATTTATGTAACCTTGGCCTAAACTTTATTATTTACATTTATTGTTTCATTATGGTATCTTTGATGCATACTACCTTGGGTAAATGAGATGGTAGTACTCTCATTTGCTAAGGTAGGCCTTGGTAAGGCACTTTGGTAGATGAGGGTGTTATAAAGTGGTATCAGAGCGACGATTTTGGAACCTAAAACCAATGAACCAATGAACGTAGGGTGTCTAACTAAAATGAACCCCGGTAGAAGTTGTTTGGAGCTACCGTAAAGGTTTGGGAGACGTCCTAAAACCGCCTCATATCCCTTACGACTTCGATCCGGTCACTACGTGGATGTGTTATCGGGATTGCTTGCATGTGTATGTTTTCTTACCTATATGTATCGTGGAATGTGTAGTTATATGATGCATGAAGTATTGTGATGTTACTCGTATTTACGCACATTTAGTCCCTAACTAGCCTTGTTTCATATGCTTTCACGTGATTATTAGGGTCGTTTCTTTTCTTTAGCTTCGTATTACGCAAATTCTATGAGGTTTGGTGCCTTATTAGGAGGAGAGCGCTAGCGTTGCCTAATTGTTGCATTACAGAGCTAAATTGACCGCATCTAATGACCAAGCATCAAAGAGGAGACCAAGACTAAAGGCCTTAGTCAATAAAGCAAGCATCTTGGCAATGTAGAGGAACCTCACGAGTCTAGGCCAGCTCCCACGAGCTCGGAGGCAGCCACACCCAAGCAAAAGAGAAAAGAGACTGAGCTCGGGCGAGCTCACTAAAGCTCCCATGAGCCAAGCCAGAGCTCGAGCGATCACTTACCCATCTCCTACGAGGTGACTGATAGGATGAACCTCAAAGAGGAGGAGCTCGGGCGATGTAATACCCCGTATTTTTATTACCTTGGTCAAAGGCTAGTCAAGGTAAATGAGAAAATATATTTTATAAAATTATATTGTATTCTACAAGTTATGCTATAAGACGGGATTATATGGTGACGGTAGTATTTAGTAATAATTATAATTGACGGTAATTATAATTATAATAATAATAATAATAATAATACATATATTAGAACCTTCCCCTCACCATCCACCTACCCTCATATATACTCCACCCAGCCATACTACCTCATCTTATCTCATAATCAACACAACTACACCAAACACTGGACATGGGCCACCTACACGCCAATCTGTGGACGTATAACAGTTGGAAAGTCACGCTCAGTGACGTAGAAATGTTTTCGACCGGATCGCTTTAGATCGGTCTGTTTCTTCTCGGCGAGGGTCTCAAAACGATGCTAGAAATGTTTGAAGTCACCAACAAGCAATTATGGGATGCCTGGAAACCGTTTGAATCCACTTTGTACCTCGGTCAAATAAAGCAAAAAGCGGTGCTTGACATAGGTACTAAATATAAGGAATCGTCCCTCTTTAGCATCATATAGCTTGAATGACTCTCATTCGCCTTGGATAAGGTCGTGCACTACCCAAAGTTTCTGAGTAAGAGGTGAGGGTACGTATTGGGAAGCTCTTTAATCGAACACCTAATCCCGCCCGCTGTAGCGGCCTCTACCGATCGATCTTTGTTGGTTAAGTGCAAAAGTTGATAAAACGGGTTAAATTCATGAATGCTCATCCACAAATTTAAACTTAACATGTGAGATTTTCTATGTCAGTTGTTTTTCCAAATATCAAGTAATTGATGCCGAGTTGGATTTAATGTTGATTTGCATGTAAGATGGAAATTAAACATCCATTTACTAAGTTAGGTTTATGGTGCTTAACATGATCCATTTATCTTAAAAAAAGTGTTTTAGAATGCAAAGTGTAAAATGCAAACTCGTCAATCTCATCCGTCTTGTATTCGGGTTTAAAAACTCCGCGAGCCTGTTGGCTATGCAAGGGTGTCTGCCCAGGTTTGAAAAATAGAATTCAGAGAGCCTGTTTAGGCGCGAGTTAGGTGACGACCCAAAGGGGTGTCTCCTGGTTGTTGAAAATGTTTATGAAATCGTTTGTAAAGGGTGTTATAACCCGCTTTTGTTGAAAAGGTCATTCAGACCGCTTTTGTGCTAATATGAAGAACGTGACTCGGAATGATTATCATTGTCTCGATAATACTCGATGTCGGGTTCGGATTTGCAAGCTTAACATGGATAATTTTGTAAAAAAAAGGTTTAGAAAATGTTTGATATGAACTAATTTATTAAGTTCATTGCTTTGTAATTAATCAAAGTTTATCAACGTACTCGGGTTAAACCGACATGGTATGTGGAACCAAGGATGATTATCCATGTATGACTAATATGGTTTTTGCAAATGTAAACAAATGAAAAAGAGGACTTTAAAATACCCTTTAAAAATGTAATGAACAAAATATTATCACCGAGGAACGGATTAAACCGTCATGGTATAAGGAACTAAGGGTGAATGCAATTCTTGGTTAAAAATGCTCATCATAAAAATATTTTGAAATATTTAAAATGGTGAAAATCGATTGCAAATAAGAAATTAAATAGAGGAAAGATGAACTCAAACACGTTGGAGTTCTGACTGGGGAGGCAGAAAGAGGCGCGAGGTTGGTAGTGGTGACTACCAGCCGCTGTTTCCAGTCAAAACTCGGTTTTGGCTTAATCAATCCATAATTTGGATCATGTTATGCATGTTTTATCATGTTAAAGTCATGAAAACAGATAAAAAGAACATGAAAGAAGAGGACGAATTACACCCTCATACTTACATGCTTGGTTGCTTGACGACAAATCGACAGTGTAAAAACTCGTGAGTCGGAAAACTCGATTTAAAACCGTTTCTGTAAAATATGGAGTTTTGCTTTGCTTTAGTGATGGTGTAGTTGGTCGAAGTTGTAAGCCAAGTGATTTAATGCACGATGACGGTACCAAAAAATGTGTAAGGCTCGTATTTTCAACCGGTAGGTCAAAAATACGCGTCGGTTGTTGACTCGAGAAGTCGAGGTCTAGAATTTTAAGGGAGAAAAGAAGAGACGGACTCTCGCGTACCTTCAAATGGTGGCAATTGAGGAGTATTTATAGAGGATTTGTGTGGTGGTGTGAGTTTTGAGTGACGTGGCTGTAACAGCTACTTGAAGAGGCGCGAGCATGTCCGCGGGTCTTCGAGTTGTCTTGTCACTATCACGCATTTGAATTTTTGGTTTGTTCTATCCTAGGTTTTGTAGAATATGATTGTTGTACTTGACCATCAAGTATACCGGGTATACTTAGCATGGAAGAATTGTGAGGTTTGTTTTTTGTGTTTGACTCGGTTTGACTCGTTGTTGGAGTCGGGATTTGAATTTTGAATCGGTTTTCGGTCCGGTGTCGGTTTTGACTCTAGGTAGTGTCATTGCGACCCCGTCATCGTGCATAAAACACTCCAGATATTTTTGAAATATTTTGAAAATGTTTTCGTTTTCGAAATTGTTTTTTGAGTTTCCGACGCGTAGTTATACAAACTGTCGATCAAACGTGGCGATTCCTAAGCATGTTATAGTCCGATAACCATCGGGTGTTTGTTGGGCATTCGACAGATACCGGGTATCTACAGAGCCCCCACTTTGACTGAGGCTTGGACAGGGCGGAAGTCAAAGTACAGACCCTGGTCAATCGAAGATTACAACCTGGAGACGGAAGCGACGTCGAGGCGGTTCAAAAGGATTTGGGCCAAGGACCTGCGGTCGGGAAGGGCGACGTCGAGGCGACTCGGGGATACGAGTCAAGGACCTACCATCGGGAACAGTTTAGACTAAGTTGACTGCCAAGGCGGGTCGTTTAAAGTCTGTTCGACTACATATAAAGGCTCGCCAGCCATAGGAAAGTGTCATACCCGAGGCATCTTCGGGATATGTCCTTTAAATGCTTCTTGTTCGCGTGTAGAGGCTCGCCAGTCATTGAAGGTGCGTAGAGAGTCGCCGGCCATTGAAGGTTCGTAGAGGCTCGCCAGCCATTGAAGGTGCGTAGAGCCTCGCCAGCCATTGAAGGTCCGTAGAGGCTCGCTAGCCATTGAAGGTGCGTAGAGGCTTGCCAGCCATTGAAGGTGCTTAGAGACTCACCAGCCGTTGAAGGTGTGTAGAGGCTCGCCAGTCATTGAAGTTGCATAGCGACTCGCCAGCCATTGAAGGTGCGTAGAGACTCGCCAGCCATTGAAGATGCGTAGAGACTCGCGACCCATTGAAGGTGCATAGAGGCTTGCCAACCATTGAAGGTGCGTAGAGGCTCGCCAGCCATTGATGCTGCCTAGAGGCTCGCCAGCTATTGAAGATGCGTAGAGACTCACCAGCCATTGAAGGTGTGTAGAGACTCGCAGGCTATTGAAGGTGCGTAGAGACTCGCCAGCCATTGATGGTCGAATGATCGACTGCGAGAAATATCCTGAATCATTAGGCCTACTTCAAGAGGTTGTTTGTCCAACCAACCCAATGGGGAGCGATGTCGATGTCGCTGGGGCGGAAGGTGCTAGATTTCGCTTTGTTTAACACCCAGTCGTTGCTGCTTTTTGCCAGTTTGTTGAATGATGAATCCGTGCGGAGGTTTCCAGGGGTTCCGCTGGGGAATTTTTTGTGTTTATAAGGGATGTTTGCGGTGCTGGGAAGAGATAGGCTTTTTGTAACTTGGGCCTGGCTCATGCGGATGGCGGCCTCTATTACTGCCATTCGTAATTTTGAATTTTGAAGAGAAGTAATGGTTTTTATTGCCGTGGTTTGAAATTTGTGATGATAATGAATTTGAATTTTCGCCATTTGCAACTTGGAAAATTTGTGATAATAGCCGGTTTGAATTTCGCTATTTGCTATTCGTGTTTGAAAATAATGGTTTTTAATTCCGTTATTTGAAATATTTGCTGAGAATGGCGAGTTTGAGATTTCGCTATTTGCTATTTTTTAAATAACGGTTTTTAATTCCGTTATCCTGGAATTTGGTGAGAAATAGCGAATTTGAATTACGCCATTTGCTATTTTTGAGGAAATAATGATTTTCAATTCCGTCATTTGAAATTTTTGCTGAGAATAGCGAGTTTGAGATTTCGCTATTTGCTATTTTTGTTTGAAATAACGGTTTTTAATTCCGTTATCCTAGAATTTGATGAGAAATAGCAAATTTGAATTTCGCCATTTGCTATTTTGAAGAAATAACGATTTTTAATTCCGTCATTTGAAATTTTTGCTGAGAATAGTGAGTTTGAGATTTCGCTATTTGCTATTTTGTGTCGAAATTTTTTGTTGTGATAATAGCGAATTTTACTTTTGTTATTTTTTGTTTGTGTTTGAAAATAACGGTTTTTAATTCTGTCATTTGAGATTTATGCTGAGAATATCGAGTTTGAATTTCGCTATTCGCTATTTGTGGTTGAAAATAACGGTTTTTAATTCCGTCATTTGAAATTTGCGTAAACAGCGAAATTCGAATTTCGCCATATTGTATTTGTGAAAATAATGGTTTTTAATCCCGTTATTGCATTTGCGAAAAACGGTGATTATGCGTAAATATTGACCAAAGCCCAAAACTTTGCTGAAACTAACAGAGTCACCCCAAAGAGGTGCGAGCACTGGGGCGACATAAGAGGCTTTCCCTTTTTTCTTAACAAGACACGTGAATGGGTTGCTCGTCTTTCGCATCATCTTCTTCGACACAATCATACATAAGCTCTCAAAAATCGCCATTTTTTATCTTACTTTCTTGCTTAGATTCGTGCTATTGCCATCATGTCATCTCAAGGTTTGTAGTCGGGGAAAGCCGTCTTTGCTATGTTAAACCTTCGTTGTGTGCTAGAGGCAAAATTTCGTATTTTGCCTTTATTAGGCGGTCTTATGCTAAAGAAATAACCGCCTATTTTGGCTCGAACTGAGCCACATTGCTTACAATAGACCTTAACGGTAGTTTAGGTCGTCCTGGGGCGTGATCGAGTTACGATGCATTGTTGTGGCCGTAATTTGAATTTTTTACCTGTTTGAGCTCAATTTGGCGTAAAATTGCTTTTTGAGCATTGTAAAATGTCCGGTCGGGACGGGCGGGTATTTTTTTTTATTTTTTTTTTTGCAGGCCTTGTGTTAGCCCGATGGTTTTTGGTTGTTTTTGTATGTATTTTTTGTTGTTTTGACTCGTTTGTTGCTTGAAAAGAAGGGCGAGTCGTCATTTTTTGAGTTTTTTGTGCTGGATGGGATTGGGCGGGTTTGCCCTTGCTGTTGTTTGCTTTTCTTTTATGTTTGCATGTGTTTTTTGTTTTTGGGTTTTGTCTGTTTTGTGCCTTCGTAATGTCGAAATTTCGACTAACGTTGGTTTTGTTTTGGGTTTCAGGTGAGTGTTCGGGGTCTGCTAGGCCCTGGACTCGAGAGGAGGAAGACCCGGGTGGAGGAGGATCTAGGAGATCCGTTTGGCTTTTCTACGAGTGAGGCTCAAGGGTAGGTCACTGAGTCCTGATCAGTGACCTACGCCTGCAGATGGAGGGGCGTTTGATGATTGGGGGTCAACATCAGGGAGATGTCTTGTATTGTGACTCTTAATCATCACTGAATTCTGATAATTGGGATTCAACATCGGGGCAATGCACTAGGTCACGGCTCCTGATCATCGCGCTGTCCAAAGTCTGCTAGACACTTTCTTTCTTTTTGTCTTGGAGTGGGTAGGAGGGGTTATCGTCATGGTAACTTCCTCTGCTTCCACTGTTACTCCTTTTCTTTTCATGTTGCTCCTTTTCTTTTGCGGTCGGAGTGACGGGGAGTGCTAACCCCCAGTTCATTGTTTTAGTCCAGTCTCTGTATGACAAGTTTTTGTATCGCACCCTGTTTGTATGGTCGGTCGTTTGTAATTTGTTTGTGCTTGGCTTTTTTTTGTATCGAAGAAGCGCGGTCAACGGCTGATTCTTCATTTGCTTTGGCATTTGTTCTTGCATCGTTAGTGTAGAAGACCGGCAACAGGTAGAACATACGCATACACGTAAACATGCAAAGTATTTGTTGAAATCAAAAATAACCACGATGACTCGAAGTTAAAATTAAAATTGCGTGTTTGATAATGAATTTTTAAAATTCCGTGACAAGACGTCACGCTTGGATTTTTCAAGTGGAATTCTTTTGAAATTATTCAAGAGGAAAAAATCAAATCGAGTTTGAATTAAATTAGCATCGAATTTTGCCAAAATTGATTTGCAATAAAAGAATTGAAACTCAAACAGCCATGAATGAATTTCAAATGGATTTTTGTGAGTGTGTTGATTTTAAATTTCGCGAGATCAAGACTGGAATTTGCAACAGCAATTTGAGAAAAATGGAAGTCATGTATCAATTTTGCGGAAATGCGAAATTTTTTTCAAAATTTTCGACTGATATGGAAACGATCCTTCGCGGATCAGGGCGACCAGCCCTTCCCCCCTCAAAAAAAGAAGATAAAAACCCGTATGTTTAAAGTTAAGTCATGAAAACCGTGTCAGATTTCGTAAGATGTGAATTCAAGGAAATGTGAGTGTAAGAAAACACAAAAATTTTTGGACAAGCCTAAAAAGGCGCGAGCTCTAAGGCGAGAAGAAAGAGGTGTCAGGAAGAAACACAATTTGCCAAGGACAAGACAAGGTGCGAATCCTTAGAAGCAGCCTATGTGACACCCCGCGATATAGCAGAAAATATAACTAATAAATTAAAGCGGAAATTTTGAGATTTTTAAAACTTTTTATTACTAGCTAAAGTTTAACATGCGGGAGTCATGATACAATGAAACAAGTTTAACAGTAAGCAAACTTAGGTTATTACGAACCAAGTCTTAGCCAAAAAGAGGAATAGATATCCCACGAATGACAAGACAAGAATAGGTGAGTTTAGCAAACGATAAATAAAGTCCAACGGTCAAGGTACACGCTAGCTCACACATGTCTTCACCCCAAATAAGCACCAACTAATACCTGTCATTCATGAAACATGAACGCCACAGTCAGTGGGGAGTAACTCAGGGTTCTCCCAGCCACATTATGTCAAAATGAACATAACAAAGAACTCAAATAGGAAAACAGGTCTAAGTATTAGACAAGACGTATACCATTGGAGTTATAATAGACATCGGGGCATTCATGTTAGCGTAAGAAGAGAAAGCCAGATGGAATAATGACATAATAACAATAGGATATCAATGGAACAATAATTGAACATGTCATAGGCATATTCAAACAAATAAAATAAAGGAAAGGATATGGATACAGTTAATTAATCACGAGCACGAAATCCAACGAAGACATGACATAGATATGAGATTAGAACTTGAATCATATGAAGAAGATAAATAAAGGATCAATCAATACAAAATATATGAATGGAAACCATAGCCATTACTTTGAAAACCTCTTAATAAACATTGCACGGGACGTGGCTACTAATGTCACATTCATACTTATGGCTTGCATCTCACCATAAGAACGGATGGGAACATCAATCCCGACGATCATATCGTAACTAGAAGGCTTGAATCTCACCTATAGTATCCGATAGGACCAAGACTCTCGCAATCAACCATAAAACACGTAAACTCTCGTGTAGAACGACATATGCAAATGAGCATAACCAAGCAAGACATTTACTACTCTTAGACTAAATTTTCCCCGAGTAGGACTACGATAATAATACGGTCCTAGTATAAACCTGCCAGACTCTCGGAATGTACATTTCCGATTCTACATTCGGCAGAATCAGCCCGCATCCAAGACTCGATGACAAAATGAAAATCGAGTACCCCAATCGCCAAATCAGCACGAAAGTGGCGGAAAGACTAAGATAAAACTCACTTGCAAGATCAGCACAAGTGGCCAAACCCGTACATGCCAGAATCAGCACAAGTAGGGCGTAAATATAAGTCAAGCAAGGAGGCATAACATTATGGCATTTTCACAAAAATACGACTCATTTCAATTAATCATGTGTAATAAATCACTCGGATTTTAAATACGTTAAATAAATGAGAATAAATGATTTAAAGCTCATATTCTAGATAAATGAAGACATTTCATATAATTATGACATGAATAAATAATAAGTTCCACATTTATGGTTCATGTGAGAAATATATAAATAAACAGCAAATAATGAATTTAATATACATAAAACATGTGACGGAAATTCAAATTAAATAAACCCGAACAAAAATATTTCACGGATAAAAATTAACCCAACCGGGGCTACGGCCTAGCCATGACTAGCCCAACCCGGCCACGGCCTGGCCGCACCCCGTCTCAGCCAGCCACGGCCTGTGCCAAGACTGGCAGCCCCTACATAAACACCCAGCAGCACACAGCAGCATGCAGTACGTGAAAGTTTCTAAAACCCCTATTAAACTTATTTAATAGATTTTATAAATTACTCAATAATTTATCTCTTGGATCTAGTTGCATGCAAAATGAAATTATACAAAATAAAAAGATTAAGAAGAAAAACAATTCTCCTTACATTGTTGCATGGTTCGAAATAGGGCACCACAAGAGACTCCTTCTCTTGTAAATCTTGAGCAATTAGTAAAAGGATGATCCTCCAAAACCCAAGCTCCATATTAGAAACTCTCGTCTTAGTTGCACCAAGACAATAACCCTTAATACTAATATACTAATTAACTAGATTAATATATTATTTGTCCTTAAAGATTCTAATAATATTTGTATTACTACACTAGTAATAATGTTATGTGATATTAGACTTTAGATGAACAATTAATCAAAGTTTCTAAAACTATTTTAGAGAGATGAAGTGATAATGTGAATAATTGATTAAGAGAAAAATGAGAACATTTTTCTCTACATAAAAGAGGGAAGCCGGTTTGGGGGTCAAGAAGGCCAATGCATGGCCTTCGCCCTTTTACTTTTCTCTTCTCTAAATCATAGGTGTGTAAGGCTTAGCAATAGGTACTCATTGTGTTTCATTTTAACAATTAAAATAAAACACCCACTAACCCCAAAAACCCTCTATTTTTCGGTCCATACATAAAATGCACATCCATTTTATGTTTGTCAATTTGTCATTTCTAATAAGGTAGGTCATGTGTCACACACCATGCCCATAGATATTTCAATGCATATTTAACTCTTAAATATCATTTTATAACAAATAAATTACGTGTGACAAATTAACTAGTAATACATTATTATAATTAATAAAATGGGTCATATAAATATAATTCACAACATTTTGCAATTACAATTAATCAATCATTCTTAATTTAATTGTTTCACAAACAATAATGAATTTTAGTAATGAAATCTTTTAATTACTAAAATAAATCTTATTTAATCAAATTACAATAAGAAACTTATTCTTACTCACAATACAAATTGTTCAATTTTAAGGAATTAATTAATCTGTATCGTTATACAATTAAATAATTAATCTATTAAGGGAATTGTCCTATAGGTGTGACCTTAAGAGATCAACTGATCACCACCGTCAAACGACAGTAATGTCAAACTCTAGTTAGCCAATCATTACCGATTAATGTTGATCTGTAGACTGTATAATTGAGTCATCCCTTACATATTCTTTTCATGAGATTTAAACATGTGATCGCACTATTGTTGAGGACACTTACTCCAACAATCTCCCACTTGTTCGAGACAAGTGTGCGTCACCAATTCTCTTGTCCTATTATAATCTCCCACTCAATGCAAGGTGTCTTGCAGGTCGTTCTTGCAAGTGATCATATCAAGAGTGGTTTCCTCGATCTGGAGAGTAACTAACTGACCGGAATTATCTACCGTAGATACCTTCCGAGCGTGGCCACTCATTTTTAGATCACTAATCCTCGAGTGGCCCTAAGATTCAAAATAACCCTGACAAGGGGGTGGACAATTCCTAACACACTATTTCCTTTGTCTAGCCACAGCTCATCATGACCCAAAAGATGCCCATTTGAACTCATTTAAAAAAGTCATAGAGCATAATTTAAAGTCGCTCAGAAACTGTGCCAACTTGGGTGAACAGTCTCTAGTCAAAGAATTGACTCAAAAGAATACTATAGTAGCTCTTTCCACGACCAGGTTATATAAAATTTCCCGAACTCTATAAGTGGTCACTGCCCGACAGAGTGTCCCATACAGTCTGCCTATGTGATCGACTAGTCATCTCTTATGACCCTATGCACTTGAACTTGCCATCAATCGACTCACATTCTAGTCACTAGGAGACGTCACCTCATATAAGTGACTAGGGTTGAATACTGTGTTAATCCAGTTCAATTTAATAGGGTTCAATATTGTCTCGATAACCTATTTTGAAAACAAATTATTATAAGAAAAGAGTTTTGAATAAAACTCAAACGATGAGTGCATTATCACATATGTAAAATTGATATCATATCAAGTACTACATAATCTATAATCCATACTTAACATTGTATATAACTATACATCTCAACTCCATTGAAATGGCATGACTTATCATGCTTAGCCTATGAAAAGTCCTTTCTTAGCAAGTTTTAGCAACACCTTTCACTTTCCTAACCTTACTATATACTTTTTTCCTTTGTTATGTATAATCTTTATTATAAAACCCTTGAGTACGTGTCTAGATCCAATCTAGACATAGGCTCTCATGCCTTAGGATAGCTCCCACTGTCCTTACAGTGAGTAGGGATAGGACCTTCGGTTATTGGAACGAACTACCATAGTTCCTCCAATTCACAAAACCGAATCCTAATATCATCCCTTCCTTCTTGCATATCTTATTATTGCAGGTGTATTCAGTTTTCGTTGTATATATCTCATTGTTCAACTGCCTAGGATGTTTCTAGCAGATATCCTCCTTAAAAAATATAGCCAAGATGGTTCTCCAATCATCCTTACGTGTTTAGAATATGGTTTTTGTGTAACTCCTTGCACATAAAACCATCTCATTTCTAAATGCTTAGCTTCATATCCTTAGTACTTCCTGAGTACTAACTAATAAACTATGTGGCGATACGCAATGAATTAATTTCGTAGCGGAAGCATGTGGATTCAAATTCTTCATGTTCAATACTTTTGAACTTGTTAAGATTCTTATTGACATAAGAATATTAACTTTATGCTAATATCCTCTTAGATCTATCTTTATAGGTCTGGATACTTTAGAGATGTATTATTCTTCTCCTAAGTCTTTCATCATTCACAATGATCAATATGTCGATTATATATAAGACTAGTAACACCACATTACTCCCACTAAACTCCATGTATAAACAAAACTAATCGACAACTCGAGAAAGATTTATCACGTGATCAAAACATACAATTCAACTCCTTAACTTCTACTTAAGATTTCTTCTTAAGTTTGTATCCTACCTTAGGATAGTTGCGATTTAGAAAACTCATGCAAGATGATTTTAAAATCCAACTATATCACATCATATCCGAATACAATGAAGTTTTGTTGTTGCGTGCAAAACCCTTTGCCACCATCCAACCAAGCTAAATAGACATTTTCATGTTTATGCTCACTTCGGACTCTTGTGGAGTTTAAACTAGATAAAGCATCTAAATAAGTTACAGGTTTATTACTTTCAAAAAGTAACATGACTCCAGTCTACTTTAGGTTTCGAAGAAATAATAACTGATTTTGACCAAGAAGGAACATCTTCCTACGTCTTATTCTCAGTTTGTGGCACTTGAACATTTTCTCCCACTCTGTCTTTAAGAAATAATCCTCTTTTCTCAAAAGACAACATCACGAGCCACAAACCTATTGTTCTCATGATAGTTGGGCTACAAAGTCATATGTTTTCTTCCAAAACAAGCTACAACTTAGGTACCATGCCTAACCATATCATATATGAATTGTACTTGATTGCTTTAACTATGTTTTGTTTTAGTGGAATAAATATATACTAGACAAATTGTGATAGAAACTATTTCCAAATTTATAGTAAAGGTTCAATCATATCGTAATGAAAGTGAACTTGTGAAACCATATCACTCTCTTTTTGTGCAGATAAAAGTCATCACTTTATTGTTCCCCATTTTAACAAAGTACTAATACTTTTGTTTTTATACTTCATAAGAAGAATTCATTGAAATTATTCAAAGAATTTTTCTTCTTACCTCATTAAGCAGATACCAAGTATCTACCTGGTTTGTCGGTAAAAGAGAAGAAGTAATAATGACCTTATCAGATTGAAAATATATTCGAACATACATTGAAGTGTAATTAGGTGAATAACTTATTCCGCTGTACTTTTCAAGAAAAGTCACGAACCATCTTGCTTTGAATACAAGATTCGCACATTTCTTGAGATTCATAATCAAATGGTGTGGGATACTAGTCAAAACTAGTTTTAATGCGATTTTCAATTGAGAATGAGAAATAATTTGGGGTCACCAATTCGAGTCTTGTATATATATGACATTTTATTTCTAGTTTGAATAAAATTACCTTGATTTGTATGGTCTCACCATAAACTTAATCCTGGTATGTAAGGGCACAACGCTTGTTTTAATTGCATAATTGAGAAACCCTTTGCGTTTTATACAAAAACATGAATTATACTCTTATTTAAACATATTGTACATCATAACGATTATTGAGGTACATTTATATATACAAAACTAAAATGACTATGCTACAACATTCATATGTTCATGGATGAAATGGCAACTACCCTAGTTGCATTCATGGAAATTTCTGAACTTATTCTTGCTTGTGGTCATACGATTATTCTGTAACACCCCGTATTTTATTAAGTTGGATAAAATTATTTAATTGCTACTTTGTATTTAATTACGTTGGTTAACGATCTATATATTTATTTTCTCAGCTAATTAATTAATTTTATCATAATTCGTTACGTTAAATTTTAATAATCGTTAATAAATTATGTTCCTTTTACGAGGCCTTTATGAAAGTCGGCCCTTAGTGGATTCAAAACGGATTTAGGAAAAGTCATCCAACTAGCTATTTTGAGTTATTTTGCTAAGTTATCAATTTTCGTTAAACTCCGCTAATTTAGTAAAAATCGTTAATAACTCCGATTCGAATCGAATTCCTATTATTTCCGTTAGCTGGCTGAGTTTATTATATTTTCACTCATTAAATTTATTTATTATTGACTCCGTTTTATTACTGAAACTTTTACTAAAACCGATTTTATTAACTCGAGACGGTTTTAAAAACTAGCGAAATTTATTAACGATGAAGAAACGTACGTATAATAAATATCTAGTTAGCTAGCTGCTCCCTCATTTTCTCACGCACCCCTTCTTATCCCTTCTTTCCTCTTCTTCTTTTGTCTTTCCTGCGTGAAACAAGAGCAACAACAACGAAACACAAGCAGCTCCGTACCGCCATTTTTCGTCCCTTCAAAACTAAGATCTCTCCCTTATTTCTCAACCAAACTCCATTATTTTTGTACCATTAGCTTCCTCGTCCTTTCCTCGTTCTTTTAAGGTAAGAAATCTTCTATTTTGTAGAAGTTCGAAAATACCGTCTTAAATGACAACTCGATTTCTTGTCTTAATTAACTCGTTTTTCCTCCTTTTTAGTTGAAGACTGAAGAAAGGCTCGTGCTTTGGACGTTTTTACTCGGGAATTCGAGAGTTAAAGGTAACGGTGATAGGTTACTCGAATTATTTATAATACTAGCTATTATATTTCCTATTGTTAAGTTAATTAGTTGTGAGACGGGTTAAAAATAGCTGCTTTGGTTAGCACGAGAGTTTGGGATATAAGCGAAGGATGGCCTGGTTGTGAGACAATTTGTATGTGGATTGATTTTGCAAGTGTAACGTAAGAAAACAAGAAAGGGGACTTTGGTAAATTTTACTACTAGAAAATGGTATACTTGTTTTTGGAATCCCTGTTAGAATTTGTCGATGGTTGACCAGACTTTTAATCGAAAGGGTATGATGAACTAGATCTTCGGATTATAATTTAAGTATTGTATTTTCATTATCGTTCTCTTTGACCTTGACATACGGGTGAGTAGCTTAGAGTTATACTCTAAATGTTGAGCAATTCCTTTAATGGAATATTTGACAATATCGATATTGAAATTGAGATGGAAATCTGGTTACTATGGAGTATTATATTATGAGGCGGAGTAATGAGCAGGACGGAGTAATGAGAGAGATGGAGTAGAGAGTTGAGATTGAATTAATTATTGGGACGAGAGTGACTATTATAAGGTTGGCCTAGCAGCGGCCTGGTCGTGGCCTGCTGTAGCCTGGCCGTGGCCTGCTGTAGCCTGGCCGTGGCCTGCTGTAGCCTGGCCGTGGCCTAGGCAGTGGCCTGGCTAAGTCTCGAGTTTGGGCCGTATCTATAAATTGTTTTGACGCTAGTTTGGTTTATTTAAAATATAATTAAATTTATTTCCGTCTCATATTTTTATATAAAGATAATTCGTTAATATCGTGCTTTCACATAATTATTTTAGGTGCCTCATATGTGGTTGAAGATGAAGAGTAATTTTGGGTTTTAGAAGCTTTCTCAAGTTATTACTTGTCTCTTTGCTAGCGTAAGGTAACTATTCCGAGTTACTCGACGAATTAATGTCACATTAGTAGTTGATGTTGTGTTTGTTGTTTGATAAGTGTTTAGGTGATTGATAATGTTTTACTTTCGTTTCTCACATGATAGAAATTGGAAATAGCATGAGAATAATATTGCGATAAAATTTGTGATTTGGGCCAAAGTAGGCCAAGACTCTGAGCTGGGCCAGATTCACCGAACGAGTTTGGTCAAACTAGGTTTAAACCGGTCAGCCTCGATTTGACCGATGACCCGTCGCGGGACTCGGGTCGAGGGTTTGTCTTTGAGGTGAGATTGGTTATTGGATGTTTTACGTTGATGCCTTAATATTTGTGACTATCATTTCACATGTTGGTTGTTGGATGAATTGGTTGCCTTATACTTCAGTCTTCTTGTCTTGTTGCCATTTTAGCTTGTTCTCATGAATTATGAGATTAACGGTTAGCTGGAATTTGGATTATTATTGATATTGAAGATTTTGTTGGATTGTCAGCTGAATATGCTCTTGCGTAACCTTTCATATACTAGGGTGTGTATGATCATATGAGTGTGCAAGTTTCGACTCTTTGCCTCTCTTATGGTTAATTGGGTGTCCTACTTGTCTTGTGTGGTGTGGGCTAAAGTATTCAAGATTGGACCTAGATTGGTTTTATTTAGGTCCTAGGTGAGTATTTCGGCCTTCATCATAGATAGGTCTTTATAGTCTTTGACGAGTGTATGTTCACTGCTCAATAGCCTTTGTGTTCCTGACTTGGTGGGTTTATATCCAAGTTGGGGCACAACCTCGTTACTTATTTTGAGAGTAAGTGGTCAGCTTAAGTACTAGCCAACCCTTTGGTGGACTCCTTAGGGTACTCACATGGTTTTATAAAATTGTGGGTCTTGGGTGCGGTGGTGTGTATCCGCATGTCTAGGTCTCAAGTTGATTTAGGACTAGGGTTGTGTTGTGTCTTGGCCATGTTTTTATAGAACCTCTGAGCCAGGATACCGGTTCGATTACCTTCCCTACCTCGTGGTATAGACTCGAGTTACAAAGTGACTATTGACCGTGCTAAGAACTTATGCCTGTCTTTGATATATTGTCCTTTCTTGTATGGTGATTTTATGAATTGTAATAGGTGAGATGCAAGCCGGTTACAATTGATAAAGTTTGGATTACCGTTTGTTATATGATTCACATGATAGTGTAGTTTGAGTCGGTCTAGTATTCACATGCTAGGACTATGTGTTGTTATATTGTTGTTCACATGATAAGCACGATTGTCTAGCATTTATATGCTAAGGCTATGTGTTATTCATATTCATATTCTTATGTTTACATGTTATATTAATTATGACATTTCGTGGCTGGGAGAACTCGGAGTTACTCCCCACTGACTGTGGCTTTCGTATTTGTATAAAATGCGAATGACAGGTAGGTGATGCATATATGGGGTACATGGACGAGCTAGCGAGCAAAGTAACCTTGGGACCTAGATTGACTTTATTATATTGTGACCCTTAAATATTTTTATGTCACATACATTTTAGGGACATATGTCTCCCTCTTTACATTTGGTTGTATAATTTGCTATTCGCGACTTTAGCGATGGTTATGTTATGAAACTTCTAGTTAGACCTTGTATGTTTGAAACCTTCCAATTTGGATATCTTTATAACAGTTCAGTTTTAAAATTACAGGTTTTTACCCAAATGAACCTATTACAAACATATCCATGCAGTTTTATTCTAGAATTACGTGTTTACTTTTCCGCGATAAATGAGGGTGTCACAGTTGGTATCAGAGCATATTTGCTCCCGACGCACGTTTGTGCACCCCAATATAAATAACTTGACCTTAAAATAATAAACTTGAGAGATGGGTAAGATGGGTAGACTTAGGACCTAATGTTGTAGTCTCTTTGTGTTTGCTCTTTGTTAGGTACTAAACTGTTTGTTGATTGTCATTTAATAATTGTTGCGTTCTTGGATCAATGACCGTGAGCTTATCTATAGCTAATGGAGTTATTACCCTTATTATAAAAAAAAATTTTTAACTAAAGGTTTTGAAAATATTTTAATGTTTTTCACTGGTTTTAACGTCAATTAGTGTTAAAGCTTGTTATTGGAGACGTCTGATAATTAGTTTTATCATTTGTTGGTGTAAAAATGTATTTTTATGTCTTTGAATTGGAATATTGATGTTCTTGAGTGATCGCCAAGAGTATCTCCGTTCCATTGAAAGGACACTTATATTTTACGAAGATCAAGATTTAGTGCCTATTGCTGAGGATTGAAGATTTGTTCAACCTTTGAAGAATACTTCTACTTCCTTGAAGATGTTTCTCGTTCTTTTTGTATCTCGCCTTATTCTTAATCTCTTGGTTTTTATCCTCCTTCTAAACTCCCTTCTGTTTTATTTTAAAAGCTACGCTTGTACTCCTAACTTGTCCTTTGTTCTTTGCTTATCCTCCCTTAACGCCATTAGATATTACTCTTTCTTGTGAGGAATGTTGACCTTGGTTGGAAAATTTGACTTTTGAGGAGATTGTTTTTGTCTGACCCTTAACCCTGGCTTTGAGAAGTCGTGATGTTAGAAAGACTTAGGTAATGTGATGAGACATACTTAGTGATTCTTATACCTAGTTCCTTGACAAAGTGAGTATAATCGATTGGTGGATTCTTTGTGTTAGGAATGAGTTGCCTATGTAATTAAAGTTATAGAACTTGGCCTTGTTGTTTATTTTTGGGATTTGAAAGCTTAGTAGGTTGAGCGTCGTCACCTTAGGAGTAAACATGAGATAAATTTAGAATATGAATTTGGAAGAAAACCCATTTTTAGATGTTAACAATCCCGTATAGATTGGGAATGTGATTTGGTGTTAGTTGTTTCTTGAGAACTTTGTTGAGAAGTCTTTGTCAATTCATTCTTTGGTTTTTAAAACATTGAGGTTGTGTCGAGTGCTTGAGATACAGAGATGCTTTTATACTTGAGTGGTAGATTTGATTTAGGGAAATCCTAATATGTGATAAGATAGGTGGAAGAAGTATCTAACCGATTTATCACCCCTTAAGCGAGCATTTATTTTACCTTGACCCTTGTTTTGGGATTTGGTCGTTGTGTTATAAAGGTACAATACCCTAATAGACGTGACCTTGTTAGAGAGAACCTTAAGTTTTAGGAAGCGTATGGATTAAGCCTTAAAAATCCTCTTTCGTACCATTAATCGTTTTCCTCCCTTTCGTTCATACCTTGGTTGGATTTGATTCTTAAGTATAAAAGTTTACTCGTTATTACCTTGTCTTGAATACCTCCCTAATTCTAATATCTCTTACTGGTTGTTAACTAGTTATCTTTATGATTCGACTCTTTTAGTCTCACATCTTGACATGTTCATATATCCCTTTTTAAATTTCCTATCATTTCCTGACCTGGTTATTACCCTTTGTTTCCTTAGTGAAGTGATGACATTGTTGTTTGAGATTTGAGTATCTGGCGTTTCCTTGTTGTCTAATTTCCCTTTCTCCTTGATCATAAGCGTTACCGTTTATACCTCATTTCCTCGCTTCATCTTGCTCCTCCTTTAAGTTTGACACTCGTATCTTGTGAAACTCTATCTTTGACATCCTTGTAAATTTGACTTCAATTCTTATCCCTAGGAAGTTCATCATACCTCTTTTGTTGGTTAAGCTTGAACCCTCTTAGCAGACTTGTATCCATGATGTCTAACTTACTTTTCATTTCGCACAATTTCTAAATATTTCAAGCTACCATTTTTGGTTCGTTGTTAAAAATTTATGTTACTATTACAAAATTTTCCCTACTTGTAAAGATTTGGAAAATGAAAATTCGATTTAATTCTCTAATTGTTCTTTGAGTATAGACTTCTTTATCATGGTTTTGAGTTGCTAAACATGAGATTTTTGTAAATTTTATCCAATTTCTATTCACTTTGATCTAATCATGATGCCTTTGTCAAAGTTTAATATTATATTTCAGGAATTTAACTCCCCTTTTAGTTTAAAGGTGAAACCTTCATTTCTATTTTGTCTTTCGCAAAAGAAAATTTGAGTGGATTGCCTTTTTCTTTGATTTTGACGTTGATCGGATGATAGAACTAGTTATTGGAAACGTTTGATAACTTGTTCTACGCTTGTCGGCGAATAGTTTTTGTTTTAAATTTGTCTCTGACTTGGAAAGTTAGCGTTCTTGTGTGCACGACAAGAGCAATTCCGTTCCATGAATGAGACTTATATTTTTGAAAACTCTTCATTAATGTTTTTGAAGGTATTTTGATTTTTGATTTATACAAATGATTTGCCTTTTGACCTTATCTTTGATTTGGAATGAGATGTTCTTGAATACGTAACGAGAACACTTCCGTTCCTCCGATGAGAGTCCTGTTCTCGGAAAAAATTTTATTTGAAACTTTTGAAAGAATTTTGATTCTTACGATAAATAACCTTTAAAATGTTTTGGTTACCGATTCCAATTTCAGTTTTATTTTTATAACCTTTCATTTCTACTTTCAAGTTTCGAGGACGAAACTTTTTAAAAAGATGGGGTGATTGTAACACCCCGTATTTTATTAAGTTGGATAAAATTATTTTAATTGCTACTTTGTATTTAATTACGTTGGTTAACGATCTATATATTTATTTTCTCAGCTAATTAATTAATTTTATCATAATTCGTTACGTTAAATTTTAATAATCGTTAATAAATTATGTTCCTTTTACGAGTCCTTTATGAAAGTCGGCCCTTAGTGGATTCAAAACGGATTTAGGAAAAGTCATCCAATTAGCTATTTTGAGTTATTTTGCTAAGTTATCAAATTTCGTTAAACTCCGCTAATTTAGTAAAAATCGTTAATAACTCCGATTCGAATCGAATTCCTATTATTTCCGTTAGCTGGCTGAGTTTATTATATTTTCACTCATTAAATTTATTTATTATTGACTCCGTTTTATTACTGAAACTTTTATTAAAACCAATTTTATTAACTCGAGACGGTTTTAAAAACTAACGAAATTTCTTAACGATGAAGAAACGTACGTATAATAAATAGCTAGTTAGCTAGCTGCTCCCTCATTTTCTCATGCACCCCTTCTTATCCCTTCTTTCCTCTTCTTCTTTTGTCTTTCCTGCGTGAAACAAGAGCAACAACAACGAAACACAAGCAAGCGACTCCGTACATCGCCATTTTTCGTCCCTTCAAAACCAAGATCTCTCCCTTATTTCTCAACCAAACTCCATTATTTTTGTACCATTAGCTTCCTCGTCCTTTCCTCGTTCTTTTAAGGTAAGAAATCTTCTATTTTGTAGAAGTTCGAAAATACCGTCTTAAATGACAACTCGATTTCTTGTCTTAATTAACTCGTTTTTCCTCCTTTTTAGTTGAAGACTGAAGAAAGGCTCGTGCTTTGGACGTTTTTACTCGGGAATTCGAGAGTTAAAGGTAACGGTGATAGGTTACTCGAATTATTTATAATACTAGCTATTATATTTCCTATTGTTAAGTTAATTAGTTGTGAGACGGGTTAAAAATAGCTGCTTTGGTTAGCACGAGAGTTTGGGATATTAGCGAAGGATGGCCTGGTTGTGAGACAATTTGTATGTGGATTGATTTTGCAAGTATAACGTAAGAAAACAAGAAAGGGGACTTTGGTAAATTTTACTACTAGAAAATGGTATACTTGTTTTTGGAATCCCTGTTAGAATTTGTCGATGGTTGACCAGACTTTTAATCGAAAGGGTATGATGAACTAGATTTTCGGATTGTAATTTAAGTATTGTATTTTCATTATCGTTCTCTTTGACCTTGACATACGGGTGAGTAGCTTAGAGTTATACTCTAAATGTTGACCAATTCCTTTAATGGAATATTTGACAATATCGATATTGAAATTGAGATGGAAATCTGGTTACTATGGAGTATTATATTATGAGGCGGAGTAATGAGTAGGACGGAGTAATGAGAGAGATGGGGTAGAGAGTTGAGATTGAATTAATTATTGGGACGAGAGTGACTATTATAAGGTTGGCCTAGCAGCGGCCTGGTCGTGGCCTGCTGTAGCCTGGCCGTGGCCTGCTGTAGCCTGGCCGTGGCCTAGGCAGAGGCCTGGCTAAGTCGCGAGTTTGGGCTGTATCTATAAATTGTTTTGACGCTAGTTTGGTTTATTTAAAATATAATTAAATTAATTTCCGTCTCATATTTTTATATAAAGATAATTCGTTAATATCGTCCTTTCACATAATTATTTTAGGTGCCTCATATGTGGTTGAAGATGAAGAGTAATTTTGGGTTTTATAAGCTTTCTCAAGTTATTACTTGTCTCTTTGCTAGCGTAAGGTAACTATTCCGAGTTACTCGACGAATTAATGTCACATTAGTAGTTGATGTTGTGTTTGCTGTTTGATAAGTGTTTAGGTGATTGATAATGTTTTACTTTCGTTTCTCACATGATAGAAATTGGAAATAGCATGAGAATAATATTGCGATAAAATTTGTGATTTGGGCCAAAGTAGGCCAAGACTCTGAGCTGGGCCAGATTGACCGAACGAGTTTGGTCAAACTAGGTTTAAACCGGTCAGCCTCGATTTGACCGATGACCCGTCGCGGGACTCGGGTCGAGGGTTTGTCTTTGAGGTGAGATTTGTTATTGGATGTTTTACGTTGATGCCTTAATATTTGTGACTATCATTTCACATGTTGGTTGTTGGATGAATTGGTTGCCTTATACTTCAGTCTTCTTGTCTTGTTGCCATTTTAGCTTGTTCTCATGAATTATGAGATTAATGGTTAGCTGGAATTTGGATTATTATTGATATTGGAGATTTTGTTGGATTGTCAGCTGAATATGCTCTTGCGTAACCTTTCATATACTAGGGTGTGTATGATCATATGAGTGTGCAAGTTTGGACTCTTTGCCTCTCTTATGGTTAATTGGGTGTCCTACTTGTCTTGTGTGGTGTGGGCTAATGTATTCAAGCTTGGACCTAGATTGGTTTTATTTAGGTCCTAGGTGAGTATTTCGGCCTTCATCATAGATAGGTCTTTATAGTCTTTGACGAGTGTATGTTCACTGCTCAATAGCCTTTGTGTTCCTGACTTGGTGGGTTTATATCCAAGTTGGGGCATGACCTCGTTACTTATTTTGAGAGTAAGTGGTCAGCTTAAGTACTAGCCAACCCTTTGGTGGACTCCTTAGGGTACTCACATGGTTTTATAAAATTGTGGGTCTTGGGTGCGGTGGTGTGTATCCGCATGTCTAGGTCTGCGCAGATTTAGGACTAGGGTTGTGTTGTGTCTTGGCCATGTTTTTATAGAACCTCTGAGCCAGGATACCGGTTCGATTACCTTCCTTACCTCGTGGTATAGACTCGAGTTACAAAGTGACTATTGACCGTGCTAAGAACTTATGCCTGTCTTTGATATATTGTCCTTTCTTGTATGGTGATTTTATGAATTGTAATAGGTGAGATGCAAGCCGGTTACAATTGATAAAGTTTGGATTACCGTTTGTTATATGATTCACATGATAGTGTAGTATGAGTCGGTCTAGTATTCACATGCTAGGACTATGTGTTGTTATATTGTTGTTCACATGATAAGCACGATTGTCTAGCATTTATATGCTAAGGCTATGTGTTATTCATATTCATATTCTTATGTTTACATGTTATATTAATTATGACATTTTGTGGCTGGGAGAACTCGGAGTTACTCCCCACTGACTGTGGCTTTCGTATTTGTATAAAATGTGAATGACAGGTAGGTGATGCATATATGGGGTACATGGACAAGCTAGCGAGCAAAGTAACCTTGGGACCTAGATTGACTTTATTATATTGTGACCCTTAAATATTTTTATGTCACATACATTTTAGGGACATATGTCTCCCTCTTTACATTTGGTTGTATAATTTGCTATTCGCGACTTTAGCGATGGTTATGTTATGAAACTTCTAGTTAGACCTTGTATGTTTGAAACCTTCCAATTTGGATATCTTTATAACAGGTTCAGGTTTTAAAAATTACAGGTTTTTACCCAAATGAACCTATTACAAACATATCCATGCAGTTTTATTCGAGAATTACGTGTTTACTTTTCCGCGATAAATGAGGGTGTCACATATTCAATGTTAGGATTCTAAGGATTTACAAAACCCTCGGATTGTGTTATGAACACATCCTCCTTTAAATACCCATTTAGAAAGGTAGTTATGACATCCTTTTACCATATTTCATAATCATGAAATGTGGCAATTTCTAACATGATTCACAAATTTGTATCAAATACTCATGATGTGGTAGTTGGCAAGAATACAATGTCAATGTCATAGATATTCAGGAAGGAATATGTTGGAGTCACACGACCAACTTCCTTGATCTTTACTTATTGGAGTTTGTATCTATTTTAGTGTCTAACATTTTCTCTATCGATCCTAGTTCTATCCTTAACGATTAGGATAGGTACTTACTTCTTATTGCTCCCACTAACTTCAAGAACTTCTACTTGATGAAGACTTCTCTTCATATAAATTCTTAGTTAATCCTTCACAAGGGTTAACTCTATTGTGGTATTTGGTTTAATCAAATTTTCTAACAAATCAATTTACCAATTTAACATTGTCATGTTCTTAATAACTTAAGTACTTGATGACAACTGTTTAGGTTGAGCAATAAGATTTTTGAACCGTGGATGCATAAAAGATATTATCAAAACATATTTTGACTAATCATTACTTCCATTCACTTTTCTTCACAAGAAATCATATATAGGCATGTTAGGAATTTAAGATACTAATCTTATATGACATAGGACAACTCCTATGGAGTTCTATGGAATAGAACGATTCCTATGGAACTAGTCCATACCCTATTTAAACGGATTATTTGAGGATTTTAGAAAGAGATTATACTTGTCATTAGTAATGGTGGTTTAGCGGAGACTCGTGTTATAATCGAATGATATCGTATATTAATAGGAGAAATGATAAAGAACAGCATAAAACAACGAAATAGTGGGAAAAGAAACATTCATCATTACTATATGAAAACATTTTAGTATGTTTTAGCATTTATATAATGACCTCCACCCAATTAAACAAATGATTCTGAGATCCAAATCCATATTAACTCGGGCACGGGGAAACTGATACATCCCTCATTAATATAACTCGGTGGGTTAACTCTTTAACCGATTCTACAATTAGAACTCTCGGTCGATGAAATTACCTTAAGTTCATCTCTAGCCCCGGAACATAAGACTAGTCTTCATGTCCCGTTGAGTCCAACCAAATTTCGCGTGTAATAACTTGTTATTACCCCACTTAGCCAATGAAAAATGAAAGTACCCCGGGAAACCGAATCTACCCCAAATGTCAAAGGGATTCATGGGTCCCACTATTTGGGAAGGCTAATCTCAATTTTAAATATGTGAGAAGTCTTGTCGATTTATTATCTATCACTTTTATGTGAACTATATTAGTTAACTAACGATAATTATAATCGACACAGTCGAAAAGACGATATAAATATATAAAAATGCATGTGATGTTAATGGCGATTTGGCAATGCGTGTATATATAAAGAAAAATGCAAAGCAATAAATAAATTTCCTAGTATGACGTTTCCTAAAAAGGAAAATCTAATAATCTATTACAAATTCGGAAACCAACTCCTTTGGTCCCTAGAATCTTCATATGGCACGCCTTCCAAGAGAACTCCGTCTTGTCGAAACACCTTCCGAATGGCACCATCTTGAAGGAACTCCGGAATAACAAATACAATAAAATAAATAGCTATTTCTATTATAAATTTGTAATATAAAAACTAGTAAAAATAAAAGTTATACGAGATCACATTAAATTACTACCGAATCGGTAATCCCTTACATTACGGGTAATACCGATTAAAACTAAGGCCATACTAGGATAAAATTACATAATTCAAAATTACATAAATAAAATATGACATTCATCAATGAAATATACAGCATTATTATATGATCTAACATGCCAAATTAAGTGCCAAATCGCCCTATTTAAACCTTATATCATATATAATCCGGTTTTATGGAAATGCGTGATAATAACTTATTAAAATCACAAGTCAATACTTAAATTAAATTTAAGCCCAATTTAATTATCCTAACCTTTTTAGGACTCAAAAATTAGTCTTCACTCAATTTTTGACAATAATTCAACTTGGTTTTCTATTATTGCTTATTAAACTTCTCTTAATCATAACAATTATGAAATAATTCCCAATAAATCATAAAATTTGAAAAAAATTCGAAATAACATTTTTGCAAATTCTGGAATATTATCAAGATTCCAAAAACTCAATAAAATTTGCTCAAAAATATTAATAATTTATTTCATAAATAAATCGTATAAAACATAACTTTTATCCTTTAATTCCAAATTAAACATAAAAATTATGGAAAAATCAAAATCCAAATTTTGAACATTCTTAAATAATTTTCAGAACCTAGAAATGGCAAAATTTAAACCAAAAATTTCGAATTAATTTTATGACTAATAAATTTGCCCTTTTATTGATTTTATCACATAAAAATCAATAAACATACCAAATCAATCAAAATTAATTATGCAACTTTAGATATGATGTTCATATCATATATACAACATTAGAGAAAAATTTCATGCCATAAAATTCATTTTAGCTATTTTTGCTAAAAATAGTCACTATGTATATCATTTTAACCACTAATATTATAAATCTTGCATAATAAATCACAATTATCTTAAATTTTACATACAATTTGTAAAATATGCCTGTGATAACATATTAAAATTTCGTGGCCTGTTATGAAGTCTAACTAATTTTAGTCATTCAACCTCCATTTATAGCATTTTTATCACATAAAAATCATAAATCATGCAATATTAATCAAATTAATACGAAATTTAACATAAAATAAGTAAAATATGCATGTGAGGTCATACTAAAATTTGATGGTCAGAATCAAAGTTTAACTATTTTTAGTTAAAAATGTCATTTTATTCATTAAAATGCAATTATTTCACTAAAAATCATTAAAATAAGCAATAATCATCCATAAATCATCAATATGACCTAAAAATATTTTAGAACCAGAATATATTACATGCAAAAAAATTTCGTGGCGTTATGCTTATAAATCACAAATTTTATTTTTTATTTTGTTATCAAATAACTCATAAAAAACAATAAAAATGATATGCATGCAACATCAAAGCTCTTAATGCCAATTGAAAGTTTCTAAAGCCCCTATTAAACTTATTTAATATATTTTATAAATTACTCATTAATTTCTCTCTTGGATCTAGTTGAATGCAAAATGAAATTATACAAAATAAGAAGATTAAGAATAAAAACAGTTCTCCTTACATTGTTGCATGGTTCGAAATAGGGCACCACAAGAGACTCCTTCTCTTGTAGATCTTGAGCAAATAGTAAAAGGCTGGTCCTCCAAAACCAAGCTCCATATTAGAAACTCTCCTCTTAGTTGCACCAAGACAATAACCCTTAATATTAATATACTAATTAACTAGATTAATATATTAGTTGTCCTTAAAGATTCTAATAATATTTGTATTACTACACTAGTAATAATATTATGTGATATTAGACTTTAGATGAACAATTAATCAAAGTTTCTAAAACTATTTTAGAGAGATGAAGTGATAATGTGAATATGTGAATAATTGATTAAGAGAAAAATGTTTTCTCTACATAAAAGAGGGGAGCCGGTTTGGGGGTCAAGAAGGCCAATGCATGGCCTTCACCCTTTTGCTTTTTCTCTTCTCTAAATCATAGTTGTGTAAGGCTTAGCAATAGGTACTCAGTGTGTTTCGTTTTAACAATTAAAATAGAACACCCACTAACTCCAAAAACCCTCTATTTTTCGGTCCATACATAAAATGTACATCCATTTTATGTTTGTCAATTTGTCATTTGTAATTAGGTAGGTCATGTGTCACACACCATGCCCATAGATATTTCAATGCATATTTAACCCCTTAAATATCATTTTATAACAAATAAATTACTTGTGACAAATTAACTAGTAATACATGATTACAATTAATAAAATGGGTCATATAAATATAATTCACAATATTTTGCAATTATAATTAATCAATCATTCTTAATTTAATTCTTTCACAAACAATAATGAATTTTAGTAATGAAATCTTTTAATTACTAAAATAAATCTTATTTAATCAAATTACAATAAGATACTTATTCTTACTCACAATACAAATTTTTCAATTTTAAGGAATTAATTAATCTGTATCATTATACAATTAAATAATTAATCTATTAAGGGAATTGTTTTATAGGTGTGACCTTAAGGGATCAACTGATCACCACCGTCAAACGACAGTAATGTCAAACTCTAATTAGCCAATCATTACCGATTAATGTTGATCTGTTGACTATATATTTGAATCATCCCTTACGTATTCTTCATGAGATTTAAACATGTGATCGCACTATTGTTGAGGACACTTACTCCAACAATCTCCCACTTGTTCGAGACAAGTGTGCGTCACCAATTCTCTTGTCCTATTATAATCTCCTACTCAATGCAAGGTGTCTTGCAGGTCGTTCTTGCAAGTGATCATATCAAGAGTGGTTTCCTCGATCTGGAAAGTAACTGACTGACCGGAATTATCTACCGTAGATACTTTCCAAGCGTGGCCATGCATTTTCAGTTCACTATTCCTCGAGTGGCCCTGAGATTCAAAATAACCCTGACAAGGGGGTGGACAATTCCTATCACACTATTCCCTTTGTCTAGCCACAGCTCATCATGACCCAAAAGATGCCCATTTGAACTCATTTACAAAAGTCGTAGAGCATAATTTAAAGTCACTCAGAAACGGTGCCAACTTGGGTGAACAGTCTCTAGTCAAGGAATTGACTCAAAAGAATACTATAGTAGCTCTTGCCACGACCAGGTTATATAAAATTTCCATAACTCTATAAGCGGTCACTGCCCGACAGAGTGTCCCATACAGTCTGCTTATGTGATCGACTAGTCATCTCTTATGACCCTATGGCACTTGAACTTGCCATCAATCGACTCACATTCTAGTCACTAGGAGACGTCACCTCATATAAGTGACTAGGGGTGAATACTGTGTTAATCCAGTTCACTTTAATAGGGTTCAATATTGTCTCGCCAACCTATTTTGAAAACAAAGTATTATAAGAAAAGAGTTTTGAATAAAACTCAAACGATGAGTGCATTATCACATATGTAAAATTGATACCATATCAATTACTACATAATCTATAATCCATACTTAATATTGTATATAACTATACATCTCATCTCAATTGAAATGGCATGACTTATCATGATTAGCCTATGAAAAGGCCTTGCTTAGCAAGTTTTAGCAACACCTTGCAGTTTCCTAACCTTACTATATACTTTTTCCCTTTGTTATGTATAATCTTTATTATAAAACCCTTGAGTACGTGTCTAGATCCAATCTAGACATAGGCTCTCTTGCCTTAGGATAGCTCCCACTGTCCTCACAGTGAGTAGGGATAGGACCTTCGGTTATTGGAACGAACTACCATAGTTCCTCCAATTCAAAAAACCGAATCCTAATATCATCCCTTCCTTCTTGCATATCTTATTATTGCAGATGTATTCAGTTTCCGTTGTATATATCTCATTGTTCAACTGCCTAGGACGTTTCTAGCAGATATCCTCCTTAAAAAATATAGCCAAGATGGTTCTCCAATCATCCTTACGTGTTTAGAATATGGTTTTTGTGTAACTCTTTGCACACAAAACCATCTCATTTCTAAATGCTTAGCTTCATATCCTTAGTACTTCGTGAGTACTAACTAATGAACTATGTGGCGATATAGAGACTTATCTCAAATATTCAATTTGTAACATCTCGTTATACTCCAAGTATACGAGTTTTAAGAATGGTAATACATCATATCGCAATGAATTAATTTCGCAGCGGAAGCATGTGGATTCAAGTTCTTCATGTTCAATACTTTTGAACTTGTTAAGATTCTTATTAACATAAGAATATTAACTTTATGCTAATATCCTCTTAGATCTATCTTTATAGGTCTGGATACTTTAGAGATGTATTATTCTTCTCCTAAGTCTTTCATCATTCACAATGATCAATATGTCGATTATATATAAGACTAGTAACACCACATTACTCCCACTAAACTCCATGTATAAACAAAACTAATCGACAACTCGTGAAAGATTTATCACATGCTCAAAACATACAATTCAACTCCTTAACTTCTACTTAAGATTCTTCTTAAGTTTGTATCCTACCTTAGGATAGTTGCGATTTACAAAACTCATGCAAGATGATGTTAAAATCCAACTATATCACATCATATCCGAATGCAATGAAGCGTTGTTGCTGCGTGCAAAACCCTTTGCCACCAACCAACCAAGCTAAATAAATATTTTCATGTTCATGCTCACTTCGGACTCTTGTGGAGTTTAAACTAGATAAAGCATCTTAATAAGTTACTAGTTTATTACTTTCAAAAAGTAACACGACTCCTGTCTACTTTGGGTTTCGAAGAAATAATAACTGATTTTGACCAAGAAGGAACATCTTCCTACGTCTTATTCTCAGTTTGTGGCACTTGAATATTTTCTCCCACTCTGTCTTTAAGAAATAATCCTCTTTTCTCAAAAGACAACATCACGAGCCACAAACCTGTTGTTCTCGTGATAGTTAGGTTACAAAGTCATATGCTTTCTTCCGAAACAAGCTACAACTTAGGTACCATGCCTAATCATATCATATATGAATTGTACTTGATTGCTTTAACTATGTTTTTTTTAGTGGAATAAATATATACTAGACAAATTGTGATAGAAACTACTTCCAAATTTATAGTAAAGATTCAATCATATCGTAATGAAAGTGAACTTGTGATACCATATCACTCTCTTTTGGTCCAGATAAAAGTCATCACTTTATTGTTCCCCATTTTAACAAAGTACTAATACTTTGGTTTTTATACTTCATAAGAAGAATTCATTGAACTTATTCAAAGAATTTTTCTTCTTACCTCATTAAGCAGATACCAAGTATCTACCTACTTTGTCGGTAAAAGAGAAGAAGTAATAATGACCTTCTCAGATTGAAAATATATTCGACCATACATTGAAGTGTAATTATGTGAATAACTTATTCTATTCGCTGTACTTTTCAAGAAAAGTCACGAACCATCTTGCTTTGAATACAAGATTCGCATATTTCATGAGATTCACAATCAAATGGTGTGGGATACTAGTCAAAACTAGTTTTAATGCGATTTTCAATGGAGAAATGAGAAATAATTTGGGGTCACCAATTCGAGTCTTGTATATATATGACATTTTATTTCTAGTTTGAATAAAATTACCTTGATTTGTATGGTCTCACCATAAACTTAATCGTGGTATTTTAGGGCACAACGGTTGTTTTAATTGCATAATTGAGAAACCCTTTGCGTTTAATACAAAAACTTTAATTATACTCTTATTTAGACATATTGTACATCATAACGATTATTGAGGTACATTTCTAAATACAAAACCAAACTGAGTATGCTACAACATTCATATGTTCATGGATGAAATGGCAACTACCCTAGTTGCATTCATGGAAATTTCTGAACTTATTCTTGCTTGTGGTCATACGATTATTCAATGTTAGGATTCTAAGGATTTACAAAACCCTCGGATTGTGTTATGAACACATCCTCCTCTAAATACCCATTTAGAAAGGTGGTTTTGACATCCTTTTACCATATTTCATAATCATGAAATGTGGCAATTTCTAACATGATTCACAAATTTGTATCTAATACTCATGATGTGGTAATTGGTAAGAATACAATGTCAATGTCGTAGATATTCAGGAAGGAATATGTTGAAGTCACATGACCAACTTCCTTGATCTTTACTTATTGGAGTTTGTATCTATTTTAGTGTCTAACATCTTCTCTATCGATCCTAGTTCTATCCTTAACGATTAAGATAGGTACTTACTTCTTATTGCTCCCACTAACTTCAAGAACTTCTATTTGATGAAGACTTCTCTTCATATAAATTCTTAGTTAATCCTTCACAAGGGTTAACTCTATTGTGGTATTTGGTTTAATCAAATTTTCTAACAAATCAATTTACCAATTTAACATTGTCATGTTCTTAATAACTTAAGTACTTGATGACAAGTGTTTAGGTTCAGCAATAAGATTTTTGAACCGTGGATGCATAGAAGATATTATCAAAACATATTTTGACTAATCATTACTTCCATTCACTTTTCTTCACAAGAAATCATACATAGGCATGTTAGGAATTTAAGATACTAATCTTATATGACATAGGACAACTCCTATGGAGTTCTATGAAATAGAACGATTCTTATGGAACTAGTCCATGCCCTATTTAAACGGCTCATTTGAGGATTTTAGAAAGAGATTATACTTGTCATTAGTAATGGTGGTTTAGCAGAGACTCGTATTATAATCGAATGATATCGTATATTAATAGGAGAAATGATAAAGAACAACATAAAACAACGAAATAGTGGGAAAAGAAACATTCATCGTTAATATATGAAAACATTTTAGTATGTTTTAGCATTTATATAATGACCTCCACCCAATTATATAAATGATTCCGAGATCCAAATCCATATTAACTCGGGCACGTGGAAACCGATACATCCCTCATTAATATAACTCGGTGGGTTAACTCTTTAACCGATTCTACAATTAGAACTCTCGGTCGATGAAATTACGTTAAGTTCATCTCTAGCCCCGAAACATAAGACTAGTCTTCATGTCCCGTTGAGTCCAACCAAACTTCGCGTGTAATAACTTGTTATTACCCAGTTTGGGGGTCAAGAAGGCCAATGCATGGCCTTCACCCATTTGCTTTTCCTCTTCTCTAAATCATAGGTGTGTAAGGCTTAGCAATAGGTACTCATTGTGTTTCATTTTAACAATTAAAATAAAACACCCACTAACCCCAAAAACCCTCTATTTTTCGGTCCATACATAAAATGGACATCCATTTTATGTTTGTCAATTTGTCATTTGTAATAAGGTAGGTCATATGTCACACACCATGCCCATAGATATTTCAATGCATATTTAACCCCTTAAATATCATTTTATAACAAATAAATTACTTGTGAC